>NC_035443.2:183238215-183965715 GCF_002127325.2 Helianthus annuus | reverse complement strand
GACATGATGGAATAAATGTTTTGTCGAAAAAAAAGAAAGAATATAAAGAAGTTAATCGTTCGTCTTCCTCTTCCTCGTTTATAAAGGCCAAGCACAATTCAATTTCACATATCAATACGGGTCGTATATGTTGGATATAATGTTCAATTGTCGTTTATAATTCAATGTTGCCGTCAAGGTACGACCCTAAGAGTTACACTTTGGGCAACGAACATGTAACGGTGTTTTAATCGTTAATCACCGGATCACGAAATAATAAGCGTAATGAAAGAAACATGTAATTATTTATATGTGTCGTATAGGCCTATACAACTCTATTTTCAGCAGGGTGACTTAGAGCTGCACGTTGGGAACGGGCAGAATGTTGTTGTGAAGGCAGTTGGAGAATTTATTCTTGAATTACCTTCTGGATTGTTTATTACATTAGACAATGTTTTTTACGTTCCTAGTTTGACTAAGAATATTATTTCTGTTTCTGCTTTAAGAGAACAAGGTTTTAATTATGCTTTTGATATTGTTAATGGTAACATTTCTGCATTTTTAAATGGTGTGTTCTATTTTGAGGCTAAGCCTCACAATGGTGTCTATGAAATAGATACTTCTAACAATAGATCAAATAATATAGTATGCTTTCTTTCCTCTAAACGTGTTAAAACTAGCTTTAATCAAACATATCGTTGGCATTGTCGTCTTGGCCATATTAACATCAATCGCATGCGGAAGCTCCAGACCGCAGGGATTCTAGAATCCACGGGTCAGGAGACTTATGATTTATGCGAATGTTGTCTAAGTGGCAAGATGACTAAGGCCCCTTTTACCGGAACTAGTGAAAGGGCCAAAGACCTGTTAGGACTCATACATACTGATGTATGTGGTCCATTCAGGACTATGTCAAGGAACGGGGAAAGATACTTCGTTACATTTACTGATGATTATAGTAGATATGGATATGTTTATCTTATGAAGTTTCAACATGAAACCTTTGAAAAGTTCAAAGAATTCCAAAATGAAGTACAGAATCAACTAGGGAAAACGATTAAGGCACTTCGATCCGATCGAGGTGGTGAATACATTAATCAAGAGTTTGATGAACATCTCAAGAAGTGTGGGATTATATCCCAACTAACTCCACCCGGAACACCACAACTCAATGGTGTGTCTGAGAGGAGAAATCGAACCTTATTAGATATGGTTCGATCAATGATGTGTCGTACAAACTTACCACACTCCTTTTGGAGTTATGCTCTTGAAACTGCTACACGTCTTGTGAATATTGCTCCTACTAAAAAGGTAGAAAAGACACCATATGAGATGTGGCATGGTAAACCACCTAAAGTCTCTTACCTTCGCATATGGGGATGTAACGCTTATGTTACCAGTGAGTCTTCGGACAAACTTGATCCTCGCGGTGAAAAGGTTGTTTTCATTGGATATGCATATCCGGTTGGTTATTATTTCTATAATCCTGCTGAAAATAGAGTTTTCACTAAGCGTCGAGGAACATTCCTAGAGGATGAGCTTATGGCGCGAGGAATTGGAGATAATCTTGTGGATCTTGAGGAAATTCGAGAACCACAAATTAATCAACCAATAGTCGAATCTGCCTCTCAACAAAATATTGTTGAACCTGAACCTGAGAGGATTCAGGAATCTGATGTAACACTAGGCGTCCGCAGAAGTACGAGGGATCGTCATGAACCTAATCGGTATTCACCTGATAGGTACGTCTTGATAATAGATCAAGAAGAGCCCTCAACCTACAAAGCTGCGATTTCAGGTAACGAATCTGAAAAATGGCTCGAAGCCATGGGCGTCGAGATGCAATCCATGTATGACAACCAAGTCTGGGATTTGGTTGAACTTCCTCCCGAATGTCGGACTGTAGGAAGTAAATGGGTTTTCAAGTTGAAAACAGACATGGATGGAAATGTGCAAACTTATAAGGCTCGGTTGGTTGCTAAAGGATTTACTCAAACTCAAGGAGTTGATTATGAGGAAACCTTCTCACCAGTAGCCATGCTTAAGTCTATTAGGATTCTACTTGCCATAGCCATGTATTATGACTATGAGATATGGCAAATGGATGTCAAAACCACGTTCCTAAATGGACACCTTACAGAAGATGTCTATATGGAGCAGCCTGAAGGTTTTGTAGATCCTAAGAATCCAAAGAAAGTTTGCAAGGTTTGAATAAATCCATTTATGGATTGAAACAAGCATCTCGAAGCTGGAATCTTCGTTTTGATCAGAAAATCAAACAATTTGGTTTTATCAAAAACGAAGATGAGCCATGTGTTTACAAGAAGGCAAGTGGGTGTTCTATTACTTTTCTGATCCTGCATGTAGATGACATACTTCTCATTGGAAACGATATCCCAATGCTGCAGGATGTTAAATCCTGGCTTGGTAAATGTTTCTCAATGAAGGATATTGGAGAAGCTGCTTATATTCTAGGAATAAAGATTTATAGAGATAGATCTAAGCGGCTACTTGGACTTAGTCAAAGTACGTATATCGATAAGGTCATTCGGCGCTTTTCGATGCAAGATTCCAAGAAGGGTCTCTTGCCAATGGCAAGTGGAACCGTACTGAATAGTCATCAGTGTCCCAAATTGGACAAAGATAAAGAGGATATGAAAAAGGTTCCATATGCCTCTGCTATCGGTTCCATCATGTATGCCATGTTATGTACTAGACCGGACGTATCGTTTGCTCTGAGCTTGACTAGCAGATATCAACAGAATCCTGGTAAAAGTCACTGGATTGCTGTGAAAAATATCCTAAAGTACTTAAAAAGAACTAAGGATATGTTTCTGATATTTGGCGGTTTGGAAGAAGAGCTGAAAGTAAAATGTTACACTGACGCAAGCTTCCAAACGGATCGTGACGATTCACGATCTCAGACAGGCTATGTTTTTACTTTAAATGGTGGTGCTATAACTTGGAAGAGTTCTAAGCAAAGCGTGGTGGCCCAGTCGACCACTGAATCAGAATATATAGCGACTTCAGAAGCTGCTAAGGAGGCTGTTTGGATGAAAAGTTCATTGCTGATCTCGAAGTTATACCAAGCATACAGAAGCCTATCGAGATATTTTGCGACAATACAGGTGCAATTGCTTAGGCAAAGGAACCAAGGTCGCATCACAGCACGAAGCATATTCTCAGAAAATTCCACTACATACGGGAAGTTTTGGAAAGAGGAGACATCGTAGTAGAGAAAATTGATACTGATCAGAATCTAGCGGACCCGTTTACTAAGCCTATACCTCAAGTGAAACACGAGAAGCATGCAGATAGTATAGGTCTTAGATATGCTAGACAGTGGGTCTGATTTTGTAATTTAGTAATTTGGTGCATTTTGAACTGTAAACAATATTTTATGTTTATTTGAATTTAATGGTTGAATGTCTTTTAAACTATTATATTTGTGTTCAAATATTAGTACGTTAAGTATCTATGAATATTGTATTCTAAAATGTCTGTAGTCTATCAGATTCGTGAAAACCAATCTGGTAAAAGACTATTGTGAATTAGATGGTTGATCCATATCATGGATACTCAAAGTGTTGAGAACCATATTCACTGATATGATTAGTTGAATCATATTGGGCGTAACTCGTTTCAAAATGATCTTCATGGATCTTAGTCATAAGACATTTTGAATAGGTACGATCATTGTATCCTTAGACCTGCGGTACATACTAGAACTAACTTAAATGAATGATTGCTCTTTGATTCTATCTAACGCTGTACGTAACTGGCAGTAATAAGGATAGTTTTGGGAATGATCTGAAGTTTAGTGGGAGTTGTTTGTAGCCAAAGGGATCTGTGCTTCTATACTTAGGAGAGGAACACTCTGGCGCCTTTCGTTGATTTGAACTGGTGTTAAACGCGTGGCCACGCTCGAACTAGTTGTAGTTTGATAAACCACTTCAAATCATGAACGAAATTAGAAATGGTTGAATAATATATGAGAATGAATTGAATCCATGTCTCATGTTCAACAAGTGTTCAATACAGAGGGATAAATGAGTCGATAACCCGGGCTATAGTATTTGCATAACCAAAGGTTTGATTAGTGCAAAGAATTAGTTGACATAAATTTGTCATACCTTGCCGGGGGCAATATGATGCAGCTAGGCACCCACTATTGTGTACATTGAAACTTAATCGGCCAATCGACCAAGTGGGAGATTGTTGGATATAATGTTCAATTGTCGTTTATAATTCAATGTTGCCGTCAAGGTACGACCCAAAGAGTTACACTTTGGGCAACGAACATGTAACGGTGTTTTAATCGTTAATCACCGGATCACGAAATAATAAGCGTAATGAAAGAAACATGTAATTATTTAGAATAATTACGGAGAGCCGGATTTAATATTATAATTAATTTGTTAATTATAATATATTATATATATATTGTTAATTATTTAGATAACTAAAAGAGAGATACTTGTTATAATTATGAGATAATTATGTGGAGTTCTGATTAGATTACAATTCTGATATTGGTTATAATAAAAGATATACATATTATATCTTTAACTACTTCCAATTTAATCTCATATATGCATCCATATAGTTATAATGGATATCAAATACTTGGGCTTATCATCTATCGTTGGAAATAAAAGAACAAGAAGGTTCCATAGGTTTTTTTTGGTGGAGGCTTTTCAAAAAGTCCTCAAGAAACAGAAACAATATACGTAACTTCAATTTTGTGGAACTTCAGTATTGATTTTTGATCGGCTGTCGCAAAAGAACAAAAGAAGGAGAAGCAACAATTTACAAACAAGTCATTTGTTTCTTTGATTACGCATAAGGTAAGGTTTTGAACTTTATTCTCTTTAGATTTAGGTTTCGTTTGAAAGCGTTTCAAACGAACAAATCAAATTTTGTGGTCAACAATCATCTAGCGAGATAGTTTGTTGAACCAAGGTGTCTTACTTGGATGTCACGATTCTTTAATTTTATATAACCTATTTTGATTGTAATGAGATCACTGGTGGAATCGGTTTAGAACCGAACCTCGTGTACATGTTTTCCGCTGCGTTCAGTTTGTTTGACAAATTGATAAAAATTATTTTCTAAAAGTTACACGAAATTCCCAACAGTATATGCTTATACGACCCGTTTAGGGTTTTCACGTGAACACTTTGTGTCAGGAATATGTCACAACCTCGTATTATATGTGTCGTATAGGCCTATACGACTCGTATAGGCCGCACATGTGAAGACATTATGACCTTGGGAATTGATATTTGCATGATACGAGTCGTATAGACCTATACGACCCGTATTGTTGGTGTCGATTTAAGGATGGCTGTAGGTCCCTCGGAGGATGAGGTCAAACCTTAACCTTGTTATGATAAACACACTAGCAAGTGCGGAATCCAAGCTAGAGTGCAAACCGAGATGAAACAAGCACAAACACAAGACACACAAGATTCACCGATTAACACCACTTGTATTAATACGTATGAAAGGTTCGGTTACAAGCTCAATGTTTACAAATCTGTTTTGCAAACTCTCAAAGTGTGTGTGTGTGTTCTCACAGAAGTGTCTCTCTAAGTGTCTGTCTTTCTTACTTACTTGTCTCTCTTGTCTGAAATGAAGTGAACACACTATATGGGTATATATACCCAACACAGGTTGTCTGGTCGAAGGATCAGATAGATTGATCGAAGGATCATCTATCGACCTGAAACCTGTCGAAGGATCTACATATACCTCGAAGGATGATCTATCGAGGTCCATCAACATCCATCGAAGGTTCATCTTTCGAGCTCATCGAAGGATCTAAACTATCCTTCGATGAGTAATCCTTCGATACAGACATGACAACCATTTTCTAACTGTTTGGCCAAGTCAAACCAAGAGGATGGTTGACTTGGTCAAACTTACAGGACTAACAAAGGACATTGTTATATAGTGACGGAATACAGACAAAGTACAGACACAAGTGCACCAACAAACTCCCCCTTGGCTGTAGCTTTGTCTCGATCTTTGTGTCTTCAAGTCTCTGACGTCCTTTCAAGTCTTCAATGTCGGAGGATCTTCAAAGTCTTCACGTCTTGAAAGCAGAAAGTGTATCAACAAACTACCAGTATCATGTAGGAAGTGTGTTGACAAACTCCCCCTTAACATAAGCTCCCCCTTGAGTTATGCTCGTGATTGACTTGACCATTAATGCTTGAGATCCTTGTGGTGTTGATGATGGTCAGCGGCAACTCGATCATCTTCATCATTTGAGTGCCTTCACGTCGTGTCTTCATTCCGAAGCTTGTCATCGACCATGTTCTCCTTGCCTTTAGAATCTGCACATGTAAGAAATCTAAACGCGTAATGAGAACAGCTGCTTGGAATATAGTTTATATAAACAAATGACACACGAATGACCATGTCACAATCATACACTGTCCGACAGTTTGAAAGTTTAATAAATTTGTCAGTTTTAGTTTCTAACTTTCAAGACTTGCAAATTTCGACCGTTTATGAAAATTTAGTCAATTCAGTTTTCGTTCAGGTTTCAGGTAACGAAGACTCGAGATCCAACATCGTACGATCGAAAATAAAATAGAAATAAAATCCTTTTGGCTTTTATAAAGTTTATATTAAAACACACCTAAAATCTTTTTGATATTTTTGAATATTTGAAATGTAAAGACTGAAAACAGTAAATAAATATATACAGAGATGTAGAAACTGAAAGCATTAAATAAATATTTACAGACATTCTTTTTGTGAGTTTCGAGGGTAAGAGAATCATATCAGTGTACGGTCATGCCACAACGCTCTTGTTGTTCAATTAGTTAACATTAAGATAAGCATCCTATAACAATTATCGGTATTGTTGTCCACTTAAGCTCAACTTATCAGATGTAATCATGGCGAGGGGATACGTTAAGGTATGATTTATACTTACCGACCGGTGTTCATCCACATCACGACACATTCCCGTATCAAGGTATGCACGAGGGTTCATCTTACCGGTGAGTATACCGATTATCATCTGTTTGACCGTATATGATGTGAGATTCTCACTTATTTTGATTTGAAAACAAGCCCTATGTGATAGAATCACTTATTGATGAGGAACTTGATTTTCATATGCATGAGGGCATAGGAGCAAGTCCGTGAACAGGTCAGTACTTTCGTACAGCAGAGAGACGAACTTGACTCCCGGATAAATGTGATATTTTATCACTGATTTGATATGGACATGTGATTGTTGATCACTTATCGAGGTCGAATGCAGTATGTACACGTATGTATAGTATCATGGAAGATCTAGACTTGCGTCCCCGTTATTTTTCGGTAAAAGAAACAACCATGATACCCAGATGATAAGCAGCATAAAGACCGAATATCTCAGAACCTCGGCAATCTATCAAACGAAATTTCGGTACTAAGACCATATGCCAATGAATGGTTCCCACCTGGTCTTCAGTCGATTTAAGTTTATATCACCCTGCACACTTTAAAATGATTGTGAGCCTACCGATACATCTTATACAGAGCAGCTTATCGTTTTTCATTTAAGGTTTAAAGAGGTTTGGATAGACCACTGATGAACTATCATTTTCTCTTTTGCTCGCCAGGAAACTCATTTTTGCTTTTCTATTGTTTTTGTGTTTTTGAAATTTTTCGATGTTTTTGGATTTTCAGATTTTTTGGATTTACTCCCCCTAAAATCAATAAACTAAGATAAAATTTAAAAACACAAAGATATTTACAAAAATGATTTTCCGATGTTGGTTTACTCTTGCTTGACCTTAATGCCGTTTACCAATAATAAAAAGTCAAATCTTGATTTGTCAAATGCTTTGGTAAAAAGGTCGGCACGTTGGTCATCGGTGTGGACCTTAACAACATCGATTAGCCTTTTCTCAAAGCAATCACGTATGAAGTGATATTTGATTTCGATGTGTTTGGTCTTTGAGTGCTGCACAGGATTTCTAGTGATCTGTAATGCAGCAGAATTATCAACGTAAATAGGAGTAGTTAGGAATTCAAAACCGTAGTCGCGTAATTGTTGTTGGATCCAAAGAACTTGGGAACAACAACTTGAGGCAGCAATGTATTCAGCTTCACATGTTGATGTAGCGACACACGTCTGCTTCTTGCACTGCCATGTGACTAGGCGATTTCCTAAAAACTGACATCCAGCTGTTGTGGATTTGCCGTCGATTTTGCACCCGCCAAAATCAGAATCACTGAAAGCGACCAATTCAAAGTTATTATCCCTAGGGTACCATAGACCGGTGTTAGGGCAACCCTTCAAATAACGAAAAATCCTTTTGACAGCTGCAAGATGTGAGGCCTTCGGGTTGACTTGATATCTGGCAAGCAGGCACGTTGGGTACATTATGTCTGGCCTTGATGCTATGAGGTACATAAGAGATCCGATCATTGCGCGGTAGTATGAGGGGCTAACAGCTTCACCCTTCAAGTCTGGAGTAATTCCGTGATTTTGTGGCAGTGGGGTACCAATGGGCGTTGCATCAGACATCTGGAACCGGCTCAAGATGTCACCAACATATTTAGTCTGATGGATGAATATCCCAGACTCAGTTTGTTGCACTTGTAGGCCCAAAAAGAAAGTCATTTCCCCCATAGCACTCATCTCGAATTTATCCTGCATAATGCGCTCGAAATTCCTACACAAGACATCATTAGTAGAACCAAAAATAATATCATCAACGTATACCTGTACCAGAAGAAGATCTCCATCTTGTTCTTTGATGAAAAGAGTACAGTCGATAAGACCTCTTCGAAAACCGTTCTCCAGCAGATAGTTAGATAAGGTTGCATACCAAGCTCGCGGTGCTTGATGTAGACCATAGAGAGCTTTGTTGAGCAACCAAACCCGATCGGGATGGATAGGATCTTCAAAACCTGGAGGCTGTTCGACGTACACCTCTTCTTCAACCACACCATGTAAGAATGCACTTTTGACGTCCATCTGGTAAACCTTGAATCCTTTGAATGAGGCATAAGCCAGAAAGATCCGAATTGCTTCCAGACGTGCAACAGGTGCATAGACTTCGTTGTAGCCGATTCCTTCTATCTGACGAAAACCTTGAACGACTAAACGTGCTTTGTTCCGGATAACAACTCCGCGGTCATCCTTTTTGCATTTGAAAACCCAACGGGTACCAATCTTCTTGTAACCAGCAGGTTTCTCTACGAGTTTCCAGACACCAAGCTTCTGGAATTGTTGCAGTTCTTCCTGCATTGCTTCAACCCAAGAGTTATCTTTCATGGCTTCTTTCCAAGTTCTTGGCTCTTCCTGTGAAACATAACACGCGAAAGACCAATCGTTTTGTTGCCCGGATTCTCGAATAGCTGCATACAGGCCTGGATTGTTGTTGTTTCGCAACATGTTTCTTGTTTGAATGCCACTTTGCACATTTCCGATGATGTTTTGTTGAGGATGGGTATTATGAATCCTTGTTTCTGGATTATCTGGAACTGGAATATTTATACCCAGATTGTTGAAATTGAGATCAACAACTAAATCAATGCCCAGAATTGACGAAGAGGATGATGCAGTAGCTTCAGCTGTTCTATGGATATCCACTGGAGGAGTACCCTCTGAAGTACCATGAACTGCTGTTGGAGCTTCTTGATCTGCATCTAGAAATTCATCATCCTCTGAAGATTCGTTCAATTCGGTTGCATCATGAAAATCCTCATTGTCGAGAGTATTATTGTTCACCGAAGATGGTTCTTGATTGACAAGAATTGGACGAACCACCGGTGAAACTGTTGCATTGTCACTTTCGAAAAACATCTTTGCCGCATCACTTTCTTCAACGGATTCAACATTGATCGAATTGAAAAAGTCATCGTACTCAAACATCCAAGGCTGACCAGGACATTTGACTGGCAAAGTGTGCCTTTGTACTCTGACCTCAGACCATTCCTCGATCCTTTTAGTCTCTAGATTCCAGACTCGCAAGTTAGGTGTGGCATACCCAAGAAAGTATCCGTCAATTGCTTTTGCCCCAAACTTTCCATTAGGATCGATGATTGTACATGGAGCTCCAAACGGTTCAAGATAAGACAAATCTGGTTTCCGTTTTTGAAGAAGCTCAAAGCAGGTCTTATTGTGCCTTTTGACTGTAAGGACTCGGTTCAATGTGTAACATGCAGAGGCCACAGCTTCAGTCCAGAATGGAATGGGCAACTGCGACTCTACCAACATTGTCCTAGCAGTCTCGATCAATGTGCGGTTCTTACGTTCAGCGACGCCATTCTGTTGAGGAGTATAAGCTGCACTAAACTCATGAAGAATACCCTTTGAAGTGCAAAACTCCGCCATGGCATGATTTTTAAATTCAGTACCATTGTCGCTACGTATCCGGCTAACCTTCAACTTATACAAATTCTCAATCTAAATGATCAAGTTTTTGATAATACCAAAGGTTTCACTCTTGTGTGCCATGAACGCCACCCAAGAGAATCTTGAATAGTCATCAGTAATCACGAGACAGTATTGATCATGCCGAATACTCTTGTGCTTGACAGGACCGAACAAATCCATGTGCAAACGTTCAAGAGGAACTGCCACCGTGTTGATCTTCTTAGTAGGATGTCGTTTCTTCGTTTGTTTTCCTTTCTGGCACGAAACACAGACGTCTTGAAGATGGAAGTTTTTAAGAGGAACACCATTCACCAATTCATTTGAAACCAAATGATTCATTTTGCGTAAGTGAATGTGACCCATTCGTCTGTGCCAAGAGATACAGTCTTTTTCTGTGGCTTTGGAAACGAAACAAGTTGCTTGTGCAGACGTAGTAATAGCTTGGCTCATATCAAGGACGTACAAATCATTTATCCTTGGAGCTGACAAGAGAATCCATTCTTTTGGAATTTTGAAGCCGGTTTTCAGCACATAACATCCATTAGCATCAAAGTGTACAGAGAATTGCTTGTTACAAATTTGAGAAACACTAAGAAGATTGTGATCAAGTTGTTGCACAAAGTTGATCTTGTCAAAGCTGACAATCCCGTTGGATATCATTCCTTCACCCGTAATATAACCACCCTTATCTCCAGCAAAAGCAACATAACCTCCTCTAATAGATTTGACGTCGTAGAGAAGCTTCATGTCGCCTGTCATGTGCCTGGATGCCCCACTATCAACAATCCAATGACTACTGATAGTTCCTCCTGGAACACCCTGCACATGAACTCAATTGATTAGTTGGAGATGGGGACCCAAGCCATTGTGGTCTTGGGTCTTCCATTTTCATCAATAACAATAACTTCTTGTCTTTGATGATTGGTAAATTGTGATGGTCCCCCTGATTCAGTAACCGTTTTTGGTTTCCAGGTTTGTTTTGTTTTACCAGTGTTGTTCTTTAAAATTTTAACTTCATTGTTGTCTGAAGTTTTTGAATTGTCTGGTTTTACAGAAATAGTTGTTTTGTTAACCACATCGGTTTTAATTGCCTTTTCAATTTTCTTGACCTGTTGACGTTTTTGTTTCTTTTCCCTTTCTTTTACAAGGCGGGGATCTTGTTTTCCCGAAACAGTTTGCCTGCGGTCAGTTTGGTCACGGGGAACATCAACTTTTCCTTTTTGTTTATGAAGATATGGACAATTTCGAATTATATGTCCAATTGTTCCACACTCAAAACATGATCTTCGTTCAATAAACCCCGAAGTATCATGTGATCGTCTTGCCGATGATGATGAACTTTGTGATCCCGAGGTACAAGGTTTTGAACTACTTGGTTCATTTCTTTTCTGTACAGTTGCTTTCTTAACAAAATCTAAGTTAGACTTGTTTTCAAATGTTTCAATTTTGTCCGTTCCCGTCGATTTCACAAAGTTTACATTTTTGTTCTTCTTTTGATTCGGCTTCTTTTGTGCTTGAGCCGGTGATTTTCCTTTTGGCTTTGTGTGATTTTGCTGTTTCTGCACTGTTGGTAATTTCTTGTTGCCATATTGTTTTCGAATTTCGTCCTTTGGAATAGGAGGACACTGTGTAACTGTAACACGTGGTCCTGTCTTTCCTAAAAACTTACTTGTCGAATTTTCAAAGACTTTACTTATTAAAGATTGATTAACATTCTTAATAGGAAAATCTTTGTCAGAGTAGATTTTATCATCACCAACAAGAGTGTACAGCAAGTTTACACTCTCCGACTCTTTTGTAGACGAGGACTCAATTGCAACAGTCTTAGCGGGTTTTGTAGAAGGCTCACATAGAATGTGATTCTCGAGAGGTATGTCCTCATTTTTTACTACCGCATCAGACTTTGCTGGGACAGCATCATCAGATTCATCATCAGAAGAATCAGCATCCTCAGTAATGACTGGAGAATCCTGAACCAGTTCAGTAGAAGACACACATGTATCTGCTGATACATCTGAATCTGATGATACTTCTTTCTTGTATCCGAGCCCTGTAGCAAACTCTTTTACATCTAGAGGAACAGATGGTTCAAAGAACACTCTATCCTCCTCGTCAGGCATTGCATCATAATTGTGTCTCACTGGTGGTGGACATTTCTTGTAACCTATGCATGTGACATCCCGTTTCTCTTTCTGAACGTCAATGATGTGATCCAACACATAGCTAGAGCTCAAATAACTGTCTAGCTTAAGTTGGATCGCCTCACTTTCGGTTTTCACACAAGCCATCTCTTTTTGCATAGTCTCAAGGCGAGATATATACAAATTTATGTCAGTTTGTTTTCTGGAAACCATTTTAGTTAGCTTGGTTTTATCTTTCTTTAACTTGTCAATTACCGATTTAAACTCCTTTTCATGGTTTTCATAAAACATATTGGCTTCAGTGCATTTTGAAAGATCCACGGTCAACTTTTGATTGTGGATGAATGTCACATCATACTTTTCTTGCAAAGCCTCGTGTTTGCTTTGCAATTCACACCACTTGGCATTCAAAGAAACATGTTTGTCTTGCAAGTCAAACAAACTAGCTTGTAAAGCATCATGTTTGCCTTGCAACTCAGACATGTTTGCCTCTAAATCAGCACATTTAACATGCAAACTATCACAATTATCACAATTAGTAGCAGTGGGTTCATCGACACATACCTGACTTGATGAACTGTCGACATTAGCCATAAAGGCTGAATGGAGAGAAGACGAAGAATAAGCAGCTTGATCCACCAAGATAGATCTTCTTTGAGTTCCTGTTGCAGCTTCCACCAAAAGTTCATCAATATCTGCATCGACTGACGCATTTGATGTCTCACCCACATGATCATCGCCCGAACTTGAGGATTCTTCATCTGAACTCCTGCTGTATCCCGAAGAGTCTTCATCCTCAGAAGATTCACCACCATTGGCGGAAGATTCTCCACCACTGGTGTGAACTAAATCCTTAACCACTTCAGCAAAACATGCTGTTCCATCTGGAGCATCACCACTCAACTGGATTGACCAGTCACAACCTTCATCCACTTGAACTACAAATGCCCGGTTGGCATTTGATGTTCTAGCTTGGCTCTGGTTGTTGACAGGCACTAATGTACGCTCATTGTTTCTGTTCTGGTTCTGCTGGTTGCCTTGGTTTCTGAAGGGGTTCTGGTTCCCGTGCTGTGCTGGCTTTGTACATTCCCTTTTAAAGTGACCCCGTTCACCACAGTTGAAGCACTTTACTGCCTGTTTATCGAACCCATACTTGGTGTCTTTCTTACTCTCCAAGCTGGTTCTGCCAGTACTTTCCATGAAATCTTTTGCCCTTCTCACAGCACTAGCAAAGGCCCACTTGATATCCATCAAGTCCATCTCTTCCTTGTCAATCTGCCGATAATCTTCTTGTGTCAGATTAATGTTGCCAATCTGACCTTCCACTAACCCACAGTACGCGCTCACTACAGTGTTAAGCAGCTCCATGTGTTCCCTTGCTACTTCTACACTGACCTTAGAGAAGCTTGAAGTGTCGAGCTGTACTGTATTTGGTTTTGATTGCTGACCAGCAGATGATGTCCCTCCAAAACACGCTTGTTGTTGAGCAGGAGGAGGAGGAGGTGGTTGTATTGGATTTCCATACATGTCTGTGGTGGGAGCTGGCTTAACAGGAACTTGCACTGGATTGCCATACATATCCGTGCTTGTGACAAACGCCGTTTGAAGTGGAGCATGTGGACCGGTTCTTGCAGACGAAGAATTGGTAGCTCCATAATACATTTCTGGATTTTGTGGCACTGGAACTCTTTTTGCCTTTAATGTTTCCTCCTGATCCTTGTTTTCTAAAAGCTGCACGAAGTCGTTGATGTTTGTAGTTCTCAAAACTCCGTTATACTTCAAGATTTCCAAGAAACTATTCCATTGTGGAGGCAATGCATCAGCAAACTTCTTCACCACCTCTGCTGTAGTTGTTGCTACTCCAAAATTGTTCAACTCTATAAGCAAGTGATAAAACCGGCTTGTCATGTCTCCCAAAGACTCCTTATCCATGCACGTGAAACCGTCAAATTCTTTCTTGAGAAGATCATGACGCAATTGGCGTGTTGCTTCATTCCCTACTCCTCTGGTTTTCAACCCGTCCCACAATTTCTTCATTGTCTTGAAACTGACAAACTGGTGGTAGATATCTTTGCTTAACGCCTGAGTGAGAATGGCGTATGCTTTCTTTTCCAGATCATACGTTTTCTTTTGATCTTCAGGAAGATCGGCAAACGTAGCAGTATCTGAAGCAGCAACCTCTATAGCTTGATCGAAATCTGTAGTGAAACGTATCCACAGTTCGGTATTTTGACCAAGAACCTATGTACAAAATCTATCAACCCAGCCCGGATACTCGTTTAAGTGCATCAACTTTGGAGGTCGATTCAAACTTCCGGTTTCGCTTTCGCTCAATAAAATACTTTGAATGCTCGGAGTTAATTTGATACTAATGCCCATTGACCTGACGATCTGGCATTTGCTTGCGAAGATGTCGACACTGGAGACTCGGTCCATGAAGGAGATAGACTTGTATTTGTGTACTTTCCACTGTCTGGAGCCGGTGTACCCCACCATGAGGGAGTGGAACCTGTACTTGTGTATTTTCCACTATCTGGAGCCGGAGTTCCCCACCAACTCGGATTCATGTTTGATAAGAAAAATGAATTCTATATGAATATCCCGAAAGATGACAGCCAGCCGAAGGATCCCTTGATCGAAAGACAAGACAACACAAACTTGTTAAATTTTAAACAGACAAGAATCGAAGGATCAACACTTGTTCGAAAGATCAACAGTGTTCGAAAGATCACTGTTGAATTTCGAACAATGATTTCGAAAGATTCACAATTGAAAGATCCTTATCTTTCGAATATATATCCTTCGAAAATATTCCTTGGATCGAAAGATAAGTCACAGACTTCGAAGGATGTTCGAAGGATGATTATCTGTCGAACCTCCTTTGATCGAAAGATGATCTTTCGACTTCGAAGGATATCCTTCGATCTCAACTGACACAGCTGACACGAAAAGTGACAGGTTGGTGAAAAGGTGATGGGTTGGTAGAGATCTTTCGGCAGAAAGGTATGGTCAGACCATACTTTTTCTACCAAACCCGATTTGACCAATAAAATATGCTTAAAATGGAAGGTCCTTATCCAGAAACCGGTCACCGGAGTAAGCCGGAAAGTGGCCGGAAATCACCAAGTTTCTTAAAAACAAGTTTTAAGTTACCCAACCCGTTCTTTAACACACCCGGTTAGTTTAGAACACGTTTTTACGTCAAGAAATGCGAGAAAAACACTAAAAACGGGTGCTAAACCATGTGTCCAAACACTCCAAAGTCTTGTACAAACTCGGTTTTAACAAGGAAAAGAGCCAAAGCTCTGATACCACTTGTAGGTCCCTCGGAGGATGAGGTCAAACCTTAACCTTGTTATGATAAACACACTAGAAAGTGCGGAATCCAAGCTAGAGTGCAAACCGAGATGAAACAAGCACAAACACAAGACACACAAGATTCACCGATTAACACCACTTGTATTAATACGTATGAAAGGTTCAGTTACAAGCTCAATGTTTACAAATCTGTTTTGCAAACTCTCAAAGTGTGTGTGTGTTCTCACAGAAGTGTCTCTCCAAGTGTCTGTCTTTCTTACTTACTTGTCTCTCTTGTCTGAAATGAAGTGAACACACTATATGGGTATATATACCCAACACAGGTTGTCTGGTCGAAGGATCAGATAGATTGATCGAAGGATCATCTATCGACCTGAAACCTGTCGAAGGATCTACATATACCTCGAAGGATGATCTATCGAGGTCCATGAACATCCATCGAAGGTTCATCTTTCGAGCTTATCGAAGGATCTAAACTATCCTTCGATGAGTCATCCTTCGATACAGACATGACAACCATTTTCTAACTGTTTGGCCAAGTCAAACCAGGAGGATGGTTGACTTGGTCAAACTTACAGGACTAACAAAGGACATCGTTATATAGTGACGGAATACAGACAAAGTACAGACACAAGTGCACCAACAATGGCAAGTGTTCAAATAAGACTCTTCCAGAATATTCTGTTCCATCAGATAGGTGTCATTAGTAACCGAATCCACATAAAGTTGGACAGATCTACACGGTGTCCTATTTTCGGGTACAATCCCAAAACAATTGCAATTTATAAAAAAGAGAAACCCTAACCAAGAATCACTATAAATTCAAAGGTAAAACCAAAGTAAATTCATCTCCTTCCACCAATAGTTTCTCTCTTTAAATTTATCTCCCAAAAGACGAATAGTTATTCTCACGTTGGAGGGTGGTCACGGGGATAACCTCATTCCTATGGCGAGTCCTAACGGTGTTCTGTTTTGTAGGTAATAGTTCTACTTACCGCTGTTGAAGTTCACAAATGGAGACAGGGCTGATTCTTGGGCCGGCCAACCCGTCTCGTCGCCCGAGGTCCAAATTTTCAAAGGGTCCGAAAGGTTATTATAAGCTTTTATATATATATATATACATATATATATATATATACTAAATTATATATTTAATATACGATCCATTTATTCTACAAAAAAGTGAGGGTGTTGGAGTGGAAAAAACGTCCCAATATAATAATGTAAAGGTCTCAAGTTCAAATGAAATCATCCATTTTCTCTTAACCACAATTTTTGGCCCAATTTTTTTTTTTTTTTTTTTTTTGTTCCCTGAGGCCTAATTTTTTTTAGAGTTCTCGATGACGGCTCTGAACAGAGATATACCACCAGGTACACGACCATTTTTTCCGAACCTTAACCATCATTTTTTTCCCGAAACTATGGATCTGTCGTTTTTTTTTTAAATATTCAACGTAGTAAAATTCAAATCTTTTTAGGTGCATCTTCTTGGTATACTAGTAAATATCCCAAAATCTCCAAGCATGTGTTTACTTTGGGTCAAGCTTAGCTAAATAATGCATTTGCTACACTTTCAACTATCCGGTGGTCCCTTGAGAAGGAACGTAGAAGAAACTGTCAACTAGTAAACAAACGTCTTTGAACTTCCATTAATATTTACAAGCAGGTGTTGAATTAAAAACAACCTTCACTTTTTCTATTCACAATCTCCCATAATGGATTCAGATTCGAAAACTCCTGCGGAAGTCATGATGCCATGGGTGGGCTTGTATGCTGCTATAGCATCTTTCATATGCGTCATTGCAATGGCAGCCGATGCCGTCCAAGCAATATGGCATAGGAAGCTCTGGTTTCCAAATAGATTTTTCTCTCTTAATGCTACTACCATCACACTTATTGCAATTGCAATGAAGCTACCGGTGGATCTAGGTACCTATCAACTTAAGCGCGAAAAGCATGTAAGCATTTTTTTCTTGGTCAGCATGTTAGCCAACTTTCTCCCTTCTTTAGGGCTTATGGATGACAAAGAGCTTCTAATGAACATTGTGGCCTTAGCTATCCTCTTGATCACTATTGTTCTAAATATGGGGATCCAAATTTATATGTCATCATCCTTGTTTTTAGAATGGTTTTTCGAATTTCTTTTAATGCTTCCCCTTCTATGGCCATTTTCGGTAGCTTTGACAGTTTCATCAATGAGAAAAAAGTTAGAACACAGGTATAATGAGTCACAACAACTAGTTTCAAGTCATCAAGAGAAAATGTTTTCCGCTGAGGAACTCAAACTTTATGTTAAAAAGTACTGGATGATGACAGAAACTCGAAACCCTCAGTTTGTAATTGCTTGCTCACCAGTTTCTTCTGCCTTTGGGGTTATATGTGTACTATTTGCTTTGAATTCAAGTTTCATTTTAAGAAATATTATAAAGTACAAATATTATGATGATCAGATTGAAAATTCGGATTATAAGTGGTCAGTCATGATATTTCTTATCGTACAGTTAATTGGGATTGTTGTAGGTAGTATTGCACCAATTTTAAGATGTTTCACGTCTATCGGTCATTATAGTCTCTCTAAGAAACTAAGCAAGAACCATTTAAATGTGTTCCGAGTTGAAAAACACTGGATCGAAAGGCTTCAACAGTGGAAACGTAACCATGTTCATTCACATATTCCAGGCCGTTATTTGAAGATCGCTTTTCATTACATAAAAAACGCCTTTTTAAACTTTTGTTTAGCACTTCATATTGCGGTTCTGGTAATATGTAAAACAATATGTCTTGCTCCACGAGCTTTTCTTATCTTACTGGCCTGTTGTTGGTATTTCTCTAAGTCCTTTTCAGAATGGCTTAAAAAGATGGAAATAACATCTAATGGCAATATGAGTTCAGAATTAGAAGAATATACTAGATATGTTGTCCAGATTGATGAGGAGGCAAAACTTTCAAAAAGAATATTAAGAAATACGCTCCATTCTATAACTCAACTTCTTGACGCGGAGAAGGAACCGCGTAATCTAATGAGGCTTTTAGAGAAATCTAAAGGATTCATTGGAGTAGTAGAGTTCGACAATGACCTAGTTCAACCTTTATATCCAGAAGAAACCCACAATTGTTGGAGCCTTGTAGTAACATTGACAACAATTGCCATTGCACTTCCTAACATTGCAAATGTTCATTTCAAGGGGCTTCTTGCCGGCATGAGTGAAGGCCTCAAGATTGTAAGACATATTGAAGATTGTCTCGACGCAAATGGTGAACTAGTAAGTGCAATAAAATCGGCAAGAAGGGTGTGGAAAGAAGTTGAAGTATACCGCAAATGGCTAAAAATTGATCTTCAAAGTAACGCTCACAAAGATAAAACATCTAAAGAGATCCTTAAATGGTTAGGAGATGAAGGAGAAAAAATTATGAAAATGTTTAAGAGTAGCCGAAAATCAAGTATAGATCATTCGCCTTATAAGTTCGTACCTGCAAGTTCCATGTACAGGATCAGCACGAGCATATTATCGTACTTCAATGAACAAGAAATCTCGTTGAATGATGAAGCCCTTTTTGAATGGATATCTACTATAATTGCGAGTATTTTGTTGGCATGCTTTACCAACTTACCACGTGTCATAAAAATGAAGTGTCACCACAATGCAATAGAGAAAAGGGGAGATAACATCCGGATTGCAGCCCAACTTCTTGGTAAATCTAAAGAAATTCTTAAGATTCTTGAAGCACGTCCACTCCCTAACATAGGTCAAGACTCGATGGCATACATTGATGAGTGGTGTGTACTTCCCAAGAGTCAAATACCAAATGGTTGTGCTTCTTCAAATGAGATATACCAAGATCTTCATGTTGTAGTGAGTCCATAGTAACTATTTTGAGATAAGTGCGTACACATTAATGTTGTGATGATCTATATATGTCTAGCATAATCCTTCTCGTGATTGTTGCTTATTTAAAGATATCATTACTATGCTTATTATATATGACTAGTGAGGTTGCCTCACAAGATGCAACGACGATTTTGTACGTGTACATTGGTGATTTTCCTTGCCGGATGCATCTGATAAGCTGTTTTTCCCATTCATATTTATACGTAAACAATATATAAATGAAAATAATTAACAAAATAATAGTTTTACTAAAAATAAGTGTAAAATACAAAAAAACGACTCTTGATAATCGTCGTTTGTAATCATAATCTGTTAAAGTTATGGATCCAAGCATGGAAGAAAGTCGTTATGAAACAAAAAAAAAATGATTTGACTAAACATCACCTTTTACAATACCAATAAATGTCCCGTTTATGACTAAAAAGTAAGTGTAAAAAAAGGAATTTATTTCTACTTTTGATCTTCATTGGCTAGCCGAAGTAGTACGTGTGAAACTTATTGAGAATAATTCAAAAGTATTTTGCATGTGTTTTATTTAAGTATTTGAATAAGTATAGTACATCCTAGTCTGCAGGAGTGTACCGGGTCTGTAGGAGTCAGTTTGGGTTTGGTTTACTTTTTCATGTTACCGTTGTAAGTCTGCCTATATAAGCAGCTTTATGTTAATGAATAAATTATCTTGTTTTCTAGCTTTTCTGTTAGATTATAAACTTAATTATGTATGTTTATTATGTATTTTAGGATAAATTAAACTTATAATTATGCGTGTATGTAAGAATATTAGGGAAGGGTTACGTCGGTTGGCAGACACCGTTTCATAATGACGGTTACTCCCGCCAATTATAACCGTTCATCATAATGTATATAAGTGAGACCTCCTGTAACAATGGAGATCACCAAGACAATTTCATTTCCTTTTGAATTGTCCAGAATCGTTTTTCTTCTTGTTCCCATATTTCATACTTTGTTTTGTGTGTTTAATCATAACACAATGAAAACCAATTCTTCGAACACCGGTAATGCTTCCGCTGATATGAAACCGGATGTCCAACATAGTGGTATCAGAGCCACGGTGGGAAATCGAAGAAAATCGATCGATGTTATACGATTCCGGGCACAACCGGATGAAGAACAAAACAGAGTGTACGGAGAAGAAGACGAATTCAACCCCGATCGCACACGAATGTTTGCAAGAATGAAGCGAGAAACAATGCGATGCAAACACTGTTCGGATGAAATGAATGAAAGACGAAGGAAGATGCGATTGGAACAAGATGTTCCAACAATGAATTACGTCTGCAAGAAGAACGATGAAATAGCGAACGGAATCGATAAGGATTCCCAGAATTTAAAGAACGGACAAGTAAGTGTCCCAAGTTCCAGCCATGTAAGGGCTGAAGACGGTTATGATGAGGGCCGTAGTATTCTCGATGACGAAGAAGATGAAGACTCGTATGTCTTCGTAGGCGATATGCAAGATGATGTTCCGATGACCAGAACCGTTCATGAAGACAAGAATATTAAGAAAAGAACCGTTCGTTCGAAGGAAGATGAATCAGGAATGAAAGACAAACAAAAACGTAATGCAGGGTATAAGATTATGTCGACCAATGACCGCAGGGCAGTAGTGGAAAACGATATGGGTTATGAATATGATGTTGGTGAACTGATGAGGACATTGTATGCCATGTATCTGAACATGTTAGTCTATTATTACAAGTTCAAGGCTGTGCAAGGAAAAGCCATAGATAAGGAAATGGTGGAACAAGACAAAGGCTCATCGGATCTCTGCCATGAAAGAAGGAAAAGGGACGGAGATATTCAAGATGAAGAGACGATCCATCACTATGCTTACTTTGCCGGTAATGACTGGGAAGGGATGAAGACGATGAAGGCAAAACGACCCGGAGTGTCCTCATACATGCTTCTAAACATAATCAAGTTTAGGGGAGTATGTTAGATTATAAACTTAATTATGTATGTTTATTATGTATTTTAGGATAAATTAAACTTATAATTATGCGTGTATGTAAGAATATTAGGGAAGGGTTACGTCGGTTGGCAGACACCGTTTCATAATGACGGTTACTCCCGCCAATTATAACCGTTCATCATAATGTATATAAGTGAGACCTCCTGTAACAATGGAGATCACCAAGACAATTTCATTTCCTTTTGAATTGTCCAGAATCGTTTTTCTTCTTGTTCCCATATTTCATACTTTGTTTTGTGTGTTTAATCATAACACAATGAAAACCAATTCTTCGAACACCGGTAATGCTTCCGCTGATATGAAACCGGATGTCCAACATTTTCGATATCGCAAACAACAAAGTGGTATCAGAGCTTGAGTTTCAAAGATCTGTGAGTTACAAAATACGAGTGAGTGATGGCGTCTGCAAACACTAACACCAATCAACCTCTCCTTCCTGTGTTTAAAGGAGAGGGTTACGAATTTTGGAGTATTAGGGTTAAAACCGTTCTCAGGTCACAAGAACTCTGGGATCTTGTGTCTAGGGGATTTGATGAAGATGATGCTGATGATGCTAGGTTGCGAGAGAATCAAAAGAAAGACGCACGTGCTCTGGCTTTCATACAGCAGGCTGTTCATGACAACATCTTTTCTCGCATCGCTGCTGCATCAACCGCTAAACAAGCATGGGATGTGTTGCAGACAGAATATCAGGGAGATACAAAGGTTAAAACAGTAAAGTTACAGGGCCTGAGAAGGGAGTTCGAGACTCTCCAGATGAAAGATGATGAAGCTATTGCAGATTTCTTGTCAAGGGTCATGAGGAATGTTAATCAAAAGCGTGCATATGGAGAGGTGGTTTCTGACCAACAAGTGGTGGAAAAAGTGCTGCGAAGTCTTCCCACAAAATGGGATCACGTTGTCACAGCAATTGAAGAATCAAAGGATTTGTCTCAGCTTACCTTTGATCAGTTGATGGGGTCTCTCCAGTCTCATGAGACAAGAGTTAATCGCAGCGTTGAGCATGTTGAAGAAGAACGTGCATTTCAGGCCAAGGAAAATGATGTTACAGTTGCTCGAGGAAGAGGTAGGTCTTTCTCTCGTGGTGGAAGAAGTAGAGGACGTGGCAGATCTGGTGGTCGTGGAAGGAATGGTGTGCAATGTTATAACTGTAATCGGTTTGGCCACATGCGATCAGAATTTTGGTATGAGCCTCAAGCCAACACATCACTTGATCAAGAAGATGATGAAGACGAGTGCAGATTGTTTTTGGCACATGAAGAAATTAATAATGAGGATCATGCTAAGGTTCTTATGGCGACTACTAATGAGGGTAAGCATCCTAGTGTTTGGTTTATAGACAGTGGGTGTTCGAATCATATGACGGGTCATCATGATATTTTTAAACAACTAGACACAAAAAAGAAGGTAGATGTAAAAATGGGCAACGGAAAGGGGATACAAGTAGAAGGAAAAGGAATGGTGAAGCTTGTTATGGGAGATGGTCAGTCAAAAGTTTTGGATGATGTTCAATATGCTCCTGATTTAGGGTATAACTTGTTGAGTGTGGGCCAGTTGATGAAAACTGGGTATAGAGTGTTGTTTGATGATGATGCTTGCACTATCACACACAAGGCAACAGGAAAAGTAACCTGCATGGTACCAGTGGCTGCAAATAATACTTTTCCTCTTGATTTAAGCAAAAAGGTTGATACTGCCTTGCTGATAGACGGAAGTGATACATCTTTGTGGCACAACCGTTATGGTCATTTACACGAGCAGGCCTTACAACAACTTAGCAAGGGAAACATGGTGACAGATCTTCCATCAATAGGAAACTTGGAACAGTGTGAAGGGTGTATTCTTGGAAAGCAAACTAGGAGACCGTTTCCTACTCGAACTTGGCGTACAAGTAGTCCGTTGCAGTTGATACATGCTGATTTGGTTGGGCCTATGCAGACTCGGTCATTAGGAGGTAATGTTTACTTCTTTTTGTTAACCGATGATTATACTAGGATGAGTTGGGTGTATTTTTTAAACAAGAAATCAGAAAGTCTTGATATGTTTAAAAAGTTCAAGAAGAAGGTTGAAAAGGAAAGTGGGTTCTTTATCAAGACCTTACGTACAGATCGTGGAGGTGAGTTTATTGGAAAGATGTTTAGTGAGTTTTGTGCAGATCAAGGTATTCATCGTGATCTTACCGCTCCCTACACACCGGAGCAGAACGGAATTGCGGAAAGAAAAAACCGGACGGTAGTGGAAATGGCAAGATGCATGCTGCAAGCAAAAGGCCTGTCGAACCAGTTTTGGGGTGAGGCAGTGTCTACAGCAGTTTATCTTCTCTCTCTTTCACCAACTACTGCTATTTCTGGTAAGACACCCTATGAGATGTGGTATGGAACAAAACCCTCTGTTGGTCACCTAAAAGTGTTTGGCTGCATAGCCTATGCACTTGTTCCATCCCAGGTACGCAAAAAATTGGATGCAAAGTCAAAAAAATGTATCTTTGTTGGGTACTCACCAAACTCTAAGGCCTATCGCCTGTTTGATCCAATTAAAAAGACAATTATAACAAGTCGAGATGTAGTATTTTGTGAACAAGGATCATGGGGTGAAGATTTGCGGTATGATCATAACCAAGCTGGTACAACATTTGTAAGAGGGTTTTCTTTTAATGAAGAAGAAACAAGTGGCCATGCAAATGATGTTGATATGAGTCCAAGTGGGTCATCAAATTCAAGTGCTGGTTCCAGTTCGAGTCAGACTCAATCAGTCCCTTTGACCAATGATAATGAAGATGGTGGTGGCTCTCGAGTTGCTAACAGTGAGATCAATACAAACAGTGAGTTACATTTGGGGTCGAATTCTGGTAGCTCAAGTGGGTCTGATTCAGCTCATCGTATGGCCGATCTTGGTCAAATTTATGACATCACATCACCCATTGTTGATTATGAAGCATGTCAACTTGCCCTCTCAGCTGTTGAACCAAACTCGTATCAAGAGGCTTTGAAAGTCACTGAATGGAAAAAGGCAATGCAAGATGAAATTTCAGCTCTAGAGAAGCATAAAACATGGAGCTTGACACAACTGCCACAAGGTAAGGAACCCATTGGTCTTAAGTGGGTGTTTAAACTAAAACTTCATGCAGATGGAAGTGTGCAACGTCATAAGGCTCGCCTTGTTGCAAAAGGGTATGCACAACAGAGTGGGATAGACTACGAAGAAACGTTTTCACCTGTTGCTTGGTTCGAAACGATACGGACGGTCCTTGCACTTGCTGCCCAAAATGGTTGGATGGCTTATCAGTTTGACGTCAAGTCTGCTTTCTTGAATGGTGTATTGAATGAGGAAGTTTATGTTATTTAACCACCTGGTTTCGAAAGGAAGGGGCAAGAAAAAATGGTGTTCAAGCTTCATAAAGCGCTTTACGGGCTAAACAGCAGGATTGATTCGTATTTGGTGCAACATGGATACAAAAGGAGTCAAAGCGAGCCTACTTTATACATTAAAAGAGCTGGTGAAGGTGAAGTTATTGTAGTTTGCTTGTATGTTGATGATATAGTGTACACAACTTCTTCAAAGAAACTTTTGCCTGAATTCAAGCAAAAGATGGTTAGTGAATTTGAAATGACAGATATTGGAGTTCTGAGTTATTTCCTTGGATTGGAAGTGAAGCAGCAGCCGAAAGGAACTTTTCTGTCACAACAGAAGTATGCACGTGATCTTCTGATGGGAATCTGTTATGAGAGGGAATTATAGGTATTCTTAAGGGGCTAAAGTGTAATATACTAATATGGGGGTAGTATAAGTAATAGAGAATAAGGCGTGTTAGGGATAGGATTGAGTTTGTTCGTTCGTTCATTAGGGCTCCTGCTTGTGCAGTGAGAGAGGGCTAGGCCCTGGATTATCACTGTAATTGTTCCTATACGTATTCAGCAATACAATCGGTTCTGTCCTTTGTTTCTATAATCTTCTCTATATTCAATTTATCACAATTATTTCATATCCGATCTCTATCATTGGTCCGACCTGCCTGTGACCTGCCGCTTTCCTCTGTTTATCATGGAAACCCTAGTTCATAATTTTCGATTAGATGCTCAGGAACAACGGATTAAACAACTTCAAGGTGATGTTGCTGAAATCAAAACCACTTTGAAGGCATTAGAAGAGCATCGCGCTGAATCCCGTGAGTTTAGAAAGGTGTTTCTCGCTTGGATTCACCATCAGGAGACGAGGTCTGATGATAGTTTGTCAGGATCTGGATCTCTGTCGTTTTTTCCAAATCCGTCTTCAGATCTGCAACTTGGCTGTGTGGTAGATCGTCACTCTGATTCTCTTCCTAATCCTCCACCTTCTCTCTTAGAGCAATTGGAGTCTATCATCGCCAGATCTGAAGAACGCCTGGGGAAATCGCGGCTGCACAATGGATGTGGCTCCAAATCTAGGCCAGATAGTGTTAATTGGGCCTTATCACCTGCTGAAAACGCGTTTGTACATGACCAATTTGAAGAAGTTTCAGACAATCATGGCAATCCGCTGATGAATATTCATTCGGTTTCAACTTTTTCCGGCGGTTCTGCAGATCCTTTGATCCAATCTCCGTCATCTCTCCCTAATTCTCCGTCAATATTAGCTCCAGGTAAGGCTATGCTTTCTAGATCTGAAGAAAACTCAATTGGCCTTGGTTGTTTGTTGTCGCATAGCTCTAATGGGGTCATGACGAGTGACTTAGAAGGGATATTGGGCTCCGGCACAGTGGTGGGCCATGGTGAGGAGCAGAAACTTATTGTTGGCCCGGACTCTCCAGATTTGGGCCTGTTATGTGAGAAAACTCCTCCAGCCAGATTTGGCTCCAATATGGCTGGGTTGCAATGGAATTCAAATTCACTTGTGGGCGGGCCCACCCAATCTGCTGGTCGACTCGGGAGTTCTGAGGATTTCCTACTCACTGTACTTCTGTTTCAGCGACCTCCACCATTGGAAAAACAGCTTCTGATGGCAATGGTGGTGTCTACGTTCAAAATTGGTGATAAACGCCTTGGTTGGAAAGGTGGTACAATACGTTTGTTTTTTTGTCCATATGTCACACTTCACAATTCCGTTATTGAGTTACTTGTTGATTCCTATCATTTATGGGTGGTGCATGGGCAGGGTCGGCCACCAGACGTCGTAGCAGATCACAGTCTTGAGGACAAGACTGTTTTGAAGGGGGGAGTAATGATGGGAATCTGTTATGAGAGGGAATTATAGGTATTCTTAAGGGGCTAAAGTGTAATATACTAATATGGGGGTAGTATAAGTAATAGAGAATAAGGCGTGTTAGGGATAGGATTGAGTTTGTTCGTTCGTTCATTAGGGCTCCTGCTTGTGCAGTGAGAGAGGGCTAGGCCCTGGATTATCACTGTAATTGTTCCTATACGTATTCAGCAATACAATCGGTTCTGTCCTTTGTTTCTATAATCTTCTCTATATTCAATTTATCACAATTATTTCATATCCGATCTCTATCATCTTCTGAGAAGGTTTGGGATGGAGAAATGTAAGCCAGTGTTAACGCCTATGAACAACAATGACAAATTTACGGTTGAAGATGGTGGAGAGGCTGCTGATGCAAGTGTGTTTAGGAGTATGATAGGTGGGCTTATCTATCTTACTCACTCACGCCCAGATATTGCATACGCTGTGGGGGTAGTGTCAAGATTCATGCACAAACCTTCAGTGTATCATTTGGGAGCAGCAAAGCGCATCCTAAGATATGTAGCAGGAACTTTGAACTTAGGGTTGTGGTATGAGAAGACTGACAAGGTTGAGCTGATTGGTTATACTGATAGTAACTGGGCGAGATCTATTGATGACAGGAAGAGTACTTCAGCTAGTGTGTTTTCTCTTGGTACGGCAGCAGTCACCTGGAGTTCGAAGAAGCAAGACATAGTTGCCTTATCTACAACCGAAGCTGAATATATCGCAGCAACAGCAGCTGCGTGTCAGGCTACCTGGATGAGAAAAATTCTCCTTGAACTGGGTCATGAACAAGAGGGAGCAACTAAGATAATGTGTGATAACAGGTCAGCAGTGTTTTTGTCAAAGAATCAAGCACTACATGGACGAAGCAAACATATTGACACCAGGTTTCATTTCATTCGAAACCTGGTTGAAGGAAGGCAAGTTGAGTTGCAGCCATGTCCATCAGAAGAACAAGTTGCAGACATATTAACCAAGGGGTTAGGAACTGAGCAGTTTGTGTATCTCAGAGGAAGACTTGGATTGAAGACTCTTTGAATTACGAGGGGGTATTGAGAATAATTCAAAAGTATTTTGCATGTGTTTTATTTAAGTATTTGAATAAGTATAGTACATCCTAGTCTGCAGGAGTGTACCGGGTCTGTAGGAGTCAGTTTGGGTTTGGTTTACTTTTTCATGTTACCGTTGTAAGTCTGCCTATATAAGCAGCTTTATGTCAATGAATAAATTATCTTGTTTTCTAGCTTTTCGATATCGCAAACAACAAAACTCGTAGATACCAAAAACTACTTAAATTTGCAAGTCGAGGTAGCACTTGCGAAAGTCGTATACAATACCAACAATTGGGTATCCTTATTTTGATTGTTAGTGGTTGCTTTTCAGGTGATATTGGTCATCAGTTGTTTCTCTCTGTGTATAAAATAGATCATGTGTTTGTCATGATCTATCAGATTAATTGTTTAGATTTGAGAGTACAATTGTAAGATCACTTGTTGAGGGGGAGTATAAGTTTATAAACACATGATTTGATGATATAAAATTTGTGATGACTTCCTTGCAAATTACTTGTGTTTATGATTCATTATTATTACGCTGCAAGTAATTATAAAAAGATGAATTATTATTGTTCTACTGATCTAAACACACCCTGAGTTCCCAACATCTCGTAACTGAAAAACATCAAAGGAGATTCTTAAATGATTGGGTGAGGAAGCGGCAAAAATTGAGATACAATTTAATAGCAGAAAAAAAGGAAAGTATAGATCACTCACCTCATAAGTTTATACTTGCAAGTTCCATGTACATAACAATACTATATTCACGCGAGAAACTTTGTCACGAAATAAAAATCAATTTCCTAATTGTATTTAACTCCTATGATGACGGGGTAGCCCAAGACTAAATAAAATGACTAAAATACATGAATGCCCAAAGGGTCAAACGGTTCAAAGGTTGAAAAGCTGAGGAGGTGAAGTAAAGCAATATGAGAACAGTAAGTGGTCACATCTCCGAATCATCTCACCAACTCACCAGCCGCAAAAGCAACATGGAGCCACAGAGCACATTCTTTTACCCGCAGGTCAAAGCATTCAACCCCCAAAAATCGCAAAACCCCCACTGCAAGCATGGTCACTAGTCAAACACATTCCCCTTCAGGAGATGTCTTCTCCTATAAATTTGACACTTCATTAACTGAAGGGAGGACATTCCGAGCCAGCTTTGATTTCTCGAAATCTCTGGTCATACATTATAAGTACTTGCTTCTCGCAAGATACTCTCTCTCACTATCAACACACATTCCTTTTGCTAGCTCATCCGAATCTGAATACACTTCAGAGGAGGATCTTTAGCAAACGACAAAAATATACTAGTGAACCTCTCTCCACGTCTTGCAAACGTGGGGGGACCCCACGACCTGCGTTAGGTAAAGTTGAACCCTTCAACCCTTTTGCCTGACCAGCTAAGCTACTATCCTTGGTCTATTATTTGTTGCATCAACAACTTACTACATGCATTGAGAATACGGTCATAAAAAACGAAGCAAATTTCCATCAAAAACAATACCATTAATCACCAAATGAAGCCAAGATGTAAAACTATTCCAAGAACTGATGTAGACACCAATCTCATTACAACAATAATTGATTTTCGAATTCTAGCAACATTTCAAGAGAAAAGACTGAACTTTGGTTCGGCAAAAATATATTTTCATTATTCTTGCTTTATGGGTACATTCTCTTGCGGTGAATCTTGACTAATCTCTAGCATCTTGTCAATAGATGGAGGTATATATGTCTCTTATGTGTATCTTTTGTCGAAATGACATGCCAATATACTGAAGTGGCCGAGGTGCATTGTTGGTTCAAATCGAACTAAACGCGTTGTTGGGTGATCTAGTACTGGGTTTAAGACTAGAAAAATAGAGGAAGCTTCGGTTCCACGGATGACGCTAACGTGAATCAACACTTCATATTTTTTTTATAACTACTATCAGTTATTATTAATATCCACCCATTTAACAAAATGTTATGTGTACCATCTCATTAAAAAAAGTATGGTTGGTTTTTGTGAGGGCACGTGTAAATAATTAGGCTATGCGATATGGTGATCATTCTTCCTTGGAGGATGATCCGTCACCTATGCGTCATGTCATAGTTACTTTGAGGATGGTCAAAGACACAAAAACAATGGAAATATAAGGTAGTGTTTGTTATGCAGGAATGAGAGGCGGAATGGAATGGATGATTACGAGAGAATGAAGAAAAGAGTGTTTGATTGGTCAATGGAATGGAATCACTCATTTCAAAAGACATTCCATTCCCTCATAATCATTTCATCCATCCCCCATGTTTTTTTTCCTTCCATCCCCTCTTACACCATTCATCAACAACACCACAACCCACCACCTTCGCCACAACCCCCCCACCACCACCCATAACCGAGGCCATCGCCGCCACCCGCAACCCACCACCCCGACAGCCACCGCCGCCGCTGCCACCCACCCACCCGCCACTGTTACCACCCACCGCCGTGACCAACCGCTAACGCCACTCACTGCCGCCACCCACCACCATCGTCGATGCCACCACCGCCACTACCAACCACCGCCGCTGCCGCCACCCACCACCACCGTCGCCGTCGCCGCCACCGCCACTCGTCGTCGCCGCCGCATCGCCACTCGCCGCCACCACTACCACCCATCGCCGCCACCGCCACCCTCCAAACAATACAGAATAATAATTCATTCCATTCACACATGGTGGTAACCAAACAAGACATGGAATGGTAATGATCCATTGCATTCACTCGTCCATTTCATTACCTCGTCCATTCCATTCCTTCGTCTATTCCATTACTACCAAACAGACCCTAAGGATGATCCTACCCCACTAGTTTACTTTTTCTTTAATCATCTACTTTTTTAACATTTAACAAATAAAATAGAAAAATAATTTCATTAATATTAAAAAACATTACATAAACTAAAAAAACATAAACCGTAAAACTCAATCTCTCAATTATAAAAATACAATATGTTTACAATATATAGAGATTCAAACAACTTATACTAGGAAACCGAATAATACAAAATTAATACAATTACACATAATCATAGAGATGATTCGTAAATCATTTGCATGATTTACGTTATGCTTTTACCCCCCGTCAATCGAACAGGTGGGGGACCAATACGAAGTAGGCCGGGAAGTTTTTCAAAGAGGGGCCTTAAGAGACTTTTAGTGAAGATATCCGCAACATGGAGATTGGATGGAACAAATTCTGTATAGAGACGACCAGAGGAAACAAGCTCACGCACGAAATGATAATCAATGTCGATATGCTTTGCACGTTTATGTGAAACCAGGTTTTGACTTAGAAAAATAGCACTCTTGTTGTCACAAAGCAAAGTCGGACGAGCCATAGGTAGAGCGTGTAGTTCTCGGAGAAGGTGAGTAAGCCAGATGATTTCAGCTGCGTTATTGGCCATGGCACGATATTCAGATTCGAAACTAGAGCGAGAGACTGTAGGATGTTTCTTGGCACTCCAGGAAACCAGATTGCCACCCAAATAAATAGAATAACCGTAAGTGGAGCGTCTGGTTTCAATACAACGGGCCCAGTCTGCATCAGAGTAGGGATGGCAATGGGTCGGGTATTGGTAATCCCATACCCGTACCCGGTTATAAAATCGCGTCCTATACCCGACCCAATACCCGTCGGGTATTTGTCAGGTAATTACCCGTCGGGTATCGGGTATACCCACGGGTATCGGGTTTACCCATTAGTTTGTTAAAAGATATACGTTGGGATTTCTAAATACATTTTTTTTACTATTGTAATTATTATATTATTCTATTTATACAAAAACTATTATAAATTAAAAGTGTACATTACATATAAGTTTTATCATAAGTTAATAATAAGTTTATAATAATACTTATACACTCACATGCATATACTTTAGAACATACAAAATATAAATACCATTATCAAATGCATATACTAAAATAAAATTTATTTTTTCACATTATGAACATACTAAAATAAATCATTAATAGACAAGGGTTGATCGGGTATAAATCGGGTATATGATCGGGTATATAGTTCGGGTAAACGGGTATGCGATTTCAGGTAATCGGGTCGGGTATCACCTAATCCCGTACCCGACCCATACCCGCGAAATTTTTTAAAATTAATCCCATACCCGGCCCAATACCCGTCTGGTATCGGGTATACCCGTCCCATTTGTGTCGGGTTTCGGGTATACCCGTCGGCCTCGGGTATTTTTACCATCCCTACATCAGAGTAGCCAACGATGGTTGTTGAAGTTTTGTTTGGAAAGGGTTAACCCAAAGGCAATTATTCCTTTAACATAACGTAGTATCCGTTTAACCAACTGAAAATGAGATGTTGTAGGGGCCTGTAGATGTTGACCGGCTTGATTTACTGCATAAGAGATGTCTGGTCTGGTAATGGTGAGATACTGAAGAGCTCCATCTAGAGACCTGTAAAGAGTAGGATCATGAAATGGGACACCTTTGCTGAGAAACGTATAAGTGGTAGCAAGAGGAGTGGCAACAGGTTTGGAATCTAAAAGACCAGCATGAGACAAAATGTCATGTGCATATTTCGCCTGACTGAGAAAGAGACTAGCATCAGAGTGAGTAACTTCAAGACCCAAGAAGTAACCGAGTGGACCCAAGTCTTTGACTGAAAATTCTTTATGCAGTCGAGCAACACAGGACGTAACAAAAGAGGAATCATTGCCAGTGATGATGATGTCGTCCATATACACAAGAAGATAAACAATGGCTTTTGTTGTCTTATAAATAAAAAGTGATGGATCCGCTTGACTGCAAACAAAACCATGTGATGTTAAGAAGGTGATTAGTCGTTGAAACCAAGCTCGAGGCGCCTGTTTGAGACCATAAAGAGCTTTCTGTAGACGACACACATGATTAGGAAATCTAGCATCAATAAAACCCGTAGGTTGTTCCATGTATACCGTTTTAGAAAGATTGCCATTGAGAAAGGCATTGCGTACATCCAATTGACGTAGGGACCAACCATAAATAGTAGCAAGCGATAAACCAACACGGACTGTAGAGGCTTTGACAACAGGACTAAAGGTGTGAGAGAAATCAAGTCCTTGAACCTGAGTGAAATCTTGGGCCACCAAGCAAGCCTTGTAACGATCTATGGAACCATCTGCTTTGTATTTTGTTCTGAAAATCCACTTAGATCCAACAAAGTTTGCACCTGTAGGTCGTGGAACAAGTACCCAAGTGTTGTTAGATTTTAACGCCTGGAGCTCCTCTTCCATTGCCTTCACCCATTTAGAGTGTTTTGCTGCTGATTTGTAACCACGGGGATCATGAGCTACAAGTAAAGCATGATGTAATGAACCTGAAAATAAAGACAAGTTAGCATAATATTTGGGTTTAAAAATGTCGTTATATACTTGCTGAATGGTGTTATATACTTACTGAATGGTGTTATATACTTGCTGAATGCTGAATGGTGTTATATACTTGCTGAATGGTGTTATATACTTGCTAAGTGGTGTTATATACTTGCTGAATGGTGTTATATACTTGCTGCATGGTGTTATATACTTGCTGCATGGTGTTATATACTTGCTGAATCGTGTTATATGCTTCCTATAATTAAGGTGGCGATTATGGGAAGTTTTTAATTAATTGAATTAATGATAAAATTACTTGTTTACCCTTTTCATCTAATTTAAATCTAATGGCTGAGATTCTTTCTTACCTTTCTCACACTTTTGGTCTTTTTTACAATAACCTTACCCTATATATATATATATATATATATATATATATATATATATATAGAGTAGGAGTTGGGTGGAAAATCTATTTTTCCTAGAAAGTCTAGGAAGGAATAAGAATTAGACATGTGTCATTGAGGGATTTTAAGTAGAAGGGCCATCATGTAATTTCATATTTTAATTGTATTTTTGGAATCTATCTTCATTAACTAAAATTCCATGATTTTCGGAATTTTTATTATTTTTCGAATTCAAATCTGGAAGTCAATGTGTTCATTAACTAAAATTCCATGTCACGTTACATCGCATATTCCATTGTTCAGAAGATAGATTACTGGAATTTATCAGCATGTTCTTGGTGCTGTGTTTTAACAGTTTACAGGGCTAAAGTCAATTTTTTTATAGATCCCACAATATAAAGATGGTAAAACACAGGGTATGAATCTGATTGCTGTTAAAACACAACTGTATGAATCTGAATGCTAAAACACAACTGTATGAATCTGATTGCTGTTAAAACACAACTGTATGAATCTGAATGCTAAAACACAAGTGTATGAATCTGCTTGCTGTTAAAACACAACTGAATGAATCTGAATGCTTAAACACAACTGTATGAATCTGCTTTCTGTTAAAACATATATGTATGAATCTGGATGCTAAAACACAACTGTATGAATTTGAATGCTAAAACACAACTGTATGAATCTGCTTGCTGTTAAAACACATCTGTATGAATCTGCTTACTGTTAAAACACAACTGTATGAATCTGTTTGCTGTTAAAACACATCTATATGAATCTGAATGCTAAAACACAACTAAATGAATCTGCTTGCGGCTAAAACACACCTGTATGGATCTGGATGCTAAACCACAAATCTATGAATCTGCTTGCTGCTAAAACACAACTGTATTAATTTGCTTGCTGTTAAAACACATCGTCAAGAAAACGGAGATGATAAGAACAATATTTTAATGGTGATGATGAACTCGGAGATGGTGGAGATGGAGAAGTGTTTTAATTTGATCTGGTGCTCTCCATCGTTTCTAAAGTTATCTTCTTCCATGATTGTAGTTATTTTGGTAGGAATTGGGGTTTCCAAGATGGGTTTGGAGAGAGAGAGAGGGAAAATCGCTTGAATTTAGGAACTGGGCGGTTATCTAATTGATTTAAAACACGGCCATTGACAAAATTGCCCCTACTCTTTTAAAACAATTAATTAATTAAACTCAAATATTACAAGATTGCCATTGATTTAATCTTAACCCTTAAACACACCAATCGGATGGACCAGATTGCTTCCTAGACTTTCTAGGAAAAACACACTTTCCGTGTGAACCCTACTCTATATATATATATATATATATATAAAATGCAATTATGGGAAACAAATCTGATATTAGTTAAGAAAATGAATGAACCTCATTTTACCAGGTGTTATATATATATATATATATATATATATATATATATATATATATATATATATATATATATATATATATATAATGCGATTATAGGAAAAAAATCTGATATTAGTTAAGAAAATAAATGAACCTCATTTTACCACGTGTTACACCTTTTTACAGGCGTGTTACTCTAACAACCAGATGTTGTCACGTGTTACGTAATAGCTTTTACTTTTTCAGAAAAAGCCGAAACTCTACAAAAGCTGTTACACGTAACACAGTCTGCAAAAAGGTATAAAACGTGGTAAAAGGTGGTCGATTCATTTGGGTTTCTTAATTTTCTTAACTGATATGAGTTTTCTTTCTATCATCCCCTATATATAGGGTTAGGATAAAATGAGAATAACCTTGAGTTGTGAGAACCATGAGAATTAGGTCATTCAAAAGATTTTTTCAATAAAAAATAACAAAAATCTTAAAAATCACTTGTTTCAGCAAAAAAAAAAAAAAATTATCCCGCATGTACAAATTTATGTGGGGTGTAAAAAAAATCATCACCATAACAAAATTAACATTAAGCGCATAAACAAAACTTACATCAGGCAAAACCACCGACTCGACATTTTTTTTGTTTTTTACATATATGTTTATAATATATTCATCTACATTTGTGCAAAAAAATTGTGTCCCAACTTGTGCGGGAAGTATGTATATATATATATATATATATATATATATATATATATAGGATAAGGATCCGTTAGGAACCACCCCTTTATTATGAGAACCGCGAGAACCAGTGTTAACACAGCCAAAAATATCTAAAAAATTAAAAACACACAAAAATATATTTTTTTATAAAAATCGCTAAATTTCGTCAATATATAAAAAACTAAACGACAGTACCCATGCACATGTGGGCATATGCATCTGTGTAGCGGTACTATTGTTTATTTTTTTAGTGACGAAATTTAGCGATTATTATTAAAAAAATTGAAAAAAGTACCGTTGCACATGTGTATTGGTACTGTTGTTCATTTTTTAGAGACGACATTTAGTGATTTTTTAATAAAAATATATAAAAAAAACTTTTTTAGCATTTAGTTGTGGGGTTTAGCTTTATGGTTTAGTTTTTAGCATTTAGCTTTAAGGATGAAAAGGGCATAGGCGTCCTTTTTAAAATATAACCACTAAACTTGTCATTTGACCTACCAAATAACATGACCAAGAGGTATAACTTCTAAAGGTTATACATCATATTAATATGGTCACAAAATCAGTTTTAATCAACTTATAACGTTGACCAAACGAGTCAGTATCGAAAGTTAAAGCAAAAGTCAAACTACTTGACTTTCGATATAGAATTAAGCTCTAAACAAGAACTAACGAGTTGGACATGTTTAGACAGGTTCTAATATGTTTTATAAACGGATACGTTGTCAAAAATTAAGGTTTTGATACTTAAGACTTAATTAGCGTAATTTGCAATGTTTACGTTTTTTACCTTTTATTTAATATAAATGCGACTCATCATTTCGCCAACTTAACGTGATCTTTAGAAGGTATAATCTCCGAGGATCATAACCTTCATTATTTCGATTGCGTAGCCATATCCGAATCGAACATTGGCTTGACCATAATGGTCATAACCGAAAGTCAAACAGAAAGTCAAATTGTTTGACTTTCGGCTAACAACTAGCCTAATAAAATGAATTAGACTAAGGAGAGCATTTACTAGTGTTGAAGAACACTTTCAAGACTCAGATGGAGGCTTCCATAGTATGAAAACAAGCTCCAAGAGATAGAGGAAGAAGATATGAATGGTGCAAGTTCAAAGTGAAGATCTTGATCCTATTTATACTATTCTTCAAGTCCTAAAAATGTGAAGTGTCCACATATATGCTTAGGAATTGATTAGTGTCCAACACATGGCAATACCTGATTAAAGGTGGCAATGGAGGTGTTGAGGTGTCAAAATATGTAGAAAGCCTTGGAGAGCAAGCATAAATCTGCCAGAGTGGTCCTTTACGAACCGTAAGGGTTTATCGCATATGGTCTGTAAGGACCTCAGTATACCAGCATTTTATTCAGCTTACGGTCCGTAAGCTCCAAGGGCTTACGGTCCGTATACGGTTGCCAGGAATGTTATTTTGAGACTTTTACATCTATAGTCCCTGGACTTTGATTCTTTCGCCATTTGGCATAAATAGTCCCTCTCCTTCCCAGAGTCAGGATCAGTCGGAGATATGGAACACGTTACAAAGAACGTAGAATATAAGTTCTTCCTCCTTCCACATAGTCGGGATTAATTGGAGGATTGGACATGTATCGTTACTTAGTTGAACGATAAATTCCCATTCCTTAGTTGGAAATTCGGGACACATGTCGTCTCACAATTGGACGAAAATTTTATGGGTGTTACAGCAACAACGATTCCTTTTGATGGGAATGAAAGCCGGACACGACCTCCACCGCGTGATCATCAATTACTCTCCCATTGTAAGAATCTGGAACAGTAGACCCCTCCTAAAACAACGGTGTGATAAGTATTTCAGAAAAAAAAAAAACAAGTAAATAAAAACTATACAACATTGCTTTCCAAAATAAACGTGCTTGTGTTGTTGTCGGACGACTCGCCAAAAACGCAATTGAGGTTAAACCAAGACATGATGGAATAAATGTTTTGTCGAAAAAAAAGAAAGAATATAAAGAAGTTAATCGTTCGTCTTCCTCTTCCTCATTTATAAAGGCCAAGCACAATTCAATTTCACATATCAATACGGGTCGTATATGCTTATACGACCCGTTTAGGGTTTTCACGTGAACACTTTGTGTCAGGAATATGTCACAACCTCGTATTATATGTGTCGTATAGGCCTATACGACTCGTATAGGCCGCACATGTGAAGACATTATGACCTTGGGAATTGATATTTGCATAATACGAGTCGTATAGACCTATACGACCCGTATTGTTGGTGTCGATTTAAGGATGGCAAGTGTTCAAATAAGACTCTTCCAGAATATTCTGTTCCATCAGATAGGTGTCATTAATAACCGAATCCACATAAAGTTGGAAAGATCTACACGGTGTCCTATTTTCGGGTACAATCCCAAAACAATTGCAATTTCTAAAAAAGAGAAACCCTTACCAAGAATCACTATAAATTCAAAGGTAAAACCAAAGTAAATTCATCTCCTTCCACCAATAGTTTCTCTCTTTAAATTTATCTCCCAAAAGACGAATAGTTATTCTCACGTTGGAGGGTGGTCACGGGGATAACCTCATTCCTATGGCGAGTCCTAACGGTGTTCTGTTTTGTAGGTAATAGTTCTACTTACCGCTGTTGAAGTTCACAAATGGAGACAGGGCTGATTCTTGGGCCGGCCAACCCGTGTCGTCGCCCGAGGTCCAAATTTTCAAAGGGTCCGAAAGGTTATTATGAGCTTTTATATATATATATATATATATATATATATATATATATATATATATATATATATATACTAAATTATATATTTAATATACGATCCATTTATTCTACAAAAAAGTGAGGGTGTTAGATTGGAAAAAACGTCCCAATATAATAATGTAAAGGTCTCAAGTTCAAATGAAATCATCCATTTTCTCTTAACCACAATTTTTGGCCCAATTTTTTTTTTTTTCCCTGAGGCCTAATTTTTTTTAGAGTTCTCGATGACGGCTCTGAACAGAGATATACCACCAGGTACACGATTCTTCACTTGCTAAGTTATAATCTTCACAAAATAGTTAAACTTTCACTACAACTAATTACGCAATTTTTAAGTGAGGAAATACTGTGAAACAAGTTAGTTTACGCAATTAAAGCGTCTTTCTTTAGCTTTTTATTTTTAACGACCATTTTTTCCGAACCTATATGTGTGCAATTTCTTGGCTTGTTACCTTAACCATCATTTTTTTCCCGAAACTATGGATCTGTCGTATTTTTTTAAATATTCAACGTAGTAAAATTCAAATCTTTTTAGGTGCATCTTCTTGGTATACTAGTAAATATCCCAAAATCTCCAAGCATGTGTTTACTTTGGGTCAAGCTTAGCTAAATAATGCATTTGCTACACTTTCAACTATCCGGTGGTCCCTTGAGAAGGAACGTAGAAGAAACTGTCAACTAGTAAACAAACGTCTTTGAACTTCCATTAATATTTACAAGCAGGTGTTGAATTAAAAACAACCTTCACTTTTTCTATTCACAATCTCCCATAATGGATTCAGATTCGAAAACTCCTGCGGAAGTCATGATGCCATGGGTGGGCTTGTATGCTGCTATAGCATCTTTCATATGCGTCATTGCAATGGCAGCCGATGCCGTCCAAGCAATATGGCATAGGAAGCTCTGGTTTCCAAATAGATTTTTCTCTCTTAATGCTACTACCATCACACTTATTGCAATTGCAATGAAGCTACCGGTGGATCTAGGTACCTATCAACTTAAGCGCGAAAAGCATGTAAGCATTTTTTTCTTGGTCAGCATGTTAGCCAACTTTCTCCCTTCTTTAGGGCTTATGGATGACAAAGAGCTTCTAATGAACATTGTGGCCTTAGCTATCCTCTTGATCACTATTGTTCTAAATATGGGGATCCAAATTTATATGTCATCATCCTTGTTTTTAGAATGGTTTTTCGAATTTCTTTTAATGCTTCCCCTTCTATGGCCATTTTCGGTAGCTTTGACAGTTTCATCAATGAGAAAAAAGTTAGAACACAGGTATAATGAGTCACAACAACTAGTTTCAAGTCATCAAGAGAAAATGTTTTCCGCTGAGGAACTCAAACTTTATGTTAAAAAGTACTGGATGATGACAGAAACTCGAAACCCTCAGTTTGTAATTGCTTGCTCACCAGTTTCTTCTGCCTTTGGGGTTATATGTGTACTATTTGCTTTGAATTCAAGTTTCATTTTAAGAAATATTATAAAGTACAAATATTATGATGATCAGATTGAAAATTCGGATTATAAGTGGTCAGTCATGATATTTCTTATCGTACAGTTAATTGGGATTGTTGTAGGTAGTATTGCACCAATTTTAAGATGTTTCACGTCTATCGGTCATTATAGTCTCTCTAAGAAACTAAGCAAGAACCATTTAAATGTGTTCCGAGTTGAAAAACACTGGATCGAAAGGCTTCAACAGTGGAAACGTAACCATGTTCATTCACATATTCCAGGCCGTTATTTGAAGATCGCTTTTCATTACATAAAAAACGCCTTTTTAAACTTTTGTTTAGCACTTCGTATTGCGGTTCTGGAAATATGTAAAACAATATGTCTTGCTCCACGAGCTTTTCTTATCTTACTGGCCTGTTGTTGGTATTTCTCTAAGTCCTTTTCAGAATGGCTTAAAAAGATGGAAATAACATCTAATGGCAATATGAGTTCAGAATTAGAAGAATATACTAGATATGTTGTCCAGATTGATGAGGAGGCAAAACTTTCAAAAAGAATATTAAGAAATACGCTCCATTCTATAACTCAACTTCTTGACGCGGAGAAGGAACCGCGTAATCTAATGAGGCTTTTAGAGAAATCTAAAGGATTCATTGGAGTAGTAGAGTTCGACAATGACCTAGTTCAACCTTTATATCCAGAAGAAACCCACAATTGTTGGAGCCTTGTAGTAACATTGACAACAATTGCCATTGCACTTCCTAACATTGCAAATGTTCATTTCAAGGGGCTTCTTGCCGGCATGAGTGAAGGCCTCAAGATTGTAAGACATATTGAAGATTGTCTCGACGCAAATGGTGAACTAGTAAGTGCAATAAAATCGGCAAGAAGGGTGTGGAAAGAAGTTGAAGTATACCGCAAATGGCTAAAAATTGATCTTCAAAGTAACGCTCACAAAGATAAAACATCTAAAGAGATCCTTAAATGGTTAGGAGATGAAGGAGAAAAAATTATGAAAATGTTTAAGAGTAGCCGAAAATCAAGTATAGATCATTCGCCTTATAAGTTCGTACCTCCAAGTTCCATGTACAGGATCAGCACGAGCATATTATCGTACTTCAATGAACAAGAAATCTCGTTGAATGATGAAGCCCTTTTTGAATGGATATCTACTATAATTGCGAGTATTTTGTTGGCATGCTTTACCAACTTACCACGTGTCATAAAAATGAAGTGTCACCACAATGCAATAGAGAAAAGGGGAGATAACATCCGGATTGCAGCCCAACTTCTTGGTAAATCTAAAGAAATTCTTAAGATTCTTGAAGCACGTCCACTCCCTAACATAGGTCAAGACTCGATGGCATACATTGATGAGTGGTGTGTACTTCCCAAGAGTCAAATACCAAATGGTTGTGCTTCTTCAAATGAGATATACCAAGATCTTCATGTTGTAGTGAGTCCATAGTAACTATTTTGAGATAAGTGCGTACACATTAATGTTGTGATGATCTATATATGTCTATAGCATAATCCTTCTCGTGATTGTTGCTTATTTAAAGATATCATTACTATGCTTATTATATATGACTAGTGAGGTTGCCTCACAAGATGCAACGACGATTTTGTACGTGTACATTGGTGATTTTCCTTGCCGGATGCATCTGATAAGCTGTTTTTTCCCATTCATATTTATACGTAAACAATATATAAATGAAAATAATTAACAAAATAATAGTTTTACTAAAAATAAGTGTAAAATACAAAAAAAGACTCTTGATAATCGTCGTTTGTAATCATAATCTGTTAAAGTTATGGATCCAAGCATGGAAGAAAGTCGTTATGAAACAAAAAAAAATTGATTTGACTAAACATCACCTTTTAAAATACCAATAAATGTCCCGTTTATGACTAAAAAGTAAGTGTAAAAAAAGGAATTTATTTCTACTTTTGATCTTCATTGGCTAGCCGAAGTAGTACGTGTGAAACTCGTAGATACCAAAAACTACTTAAATTTGCAAGTCGAGGTAGCACTTGCGAAAGTCGTATACAATACCAACAATTGGGTATCCTTATTTTGATTGTTAGTGGTTGCTTTTCAGGTGATATTGGTCATCAGTTGTTTCTCTCTGTGTATAAAATAGATCATGTGTTTGTCATGATCTATCAGATTAATTGTTTAGATTTGAGAGTACAATTGTAAGATCACTTGTTGAGGGGGAGTATAAGTTTATAAACACATGATTTGATGATATAAAATTTGTGATGACTTCCTTGCAAATTACTTGTGTTTATGATTCATTATTATTACGCTGCAAGTAATTATAAAAAGATGAATTATTATTGTTCTACTGATCTAAACACACCCTGAGTTCCCAACATCTCGTAACTGAAAAACATCAAAGGAGATTCTTAAATGATTGGGTGAGGAAGCGGCAAAAATTGAGATACAATTTAATAGCAGAAAAAAAGGAAAGTATAGATCACTCACCTCATAAGTTTATACTTGCAAGTTCCATGTACATAACAATACTATATTCACGCGAGAAACTTTGTCACGAAATAAAAATCAATTTCCTAATTGTATTTAACTCCTATGATGACGGGGTAGCCCAAGACTAAATAAAATGACTAAAATACATGAATGCCCAAAGGGTCAAACGGTTCAAAGGTTGAAAAGCTGAGGAGGTGAAGTAAAGCAATATGAGAACAGTAAGTGGTCACATCTCCGAATCATCTCACCAACTCACCAGCCGCAAAAGCAACATGGAGCCACAGAGCACATTCTTTTACCCGCAGGTCAAAGCATTCAACCCCCAAAAATCGCAAAACCCCCACTGCAAGCATGGTCACTAGTCAAACACATTCCCCTTCAGGAGATGTCTTCTCCTATAAATTTGACACTTCATTAACTGAAGGGAGGACATTCCGAGCCAGCTTTGATTTCTCGAAATCTCTGGTCATACATTATAAGTACTTGCTTCTCGCAAGATACTCTCTCTCACTATCAACACACATTCCTTTTGCTAGCTCATCCGAATCTGAATACACTTCAGAGGATGATCTTTAGCAAACGACAAAAATATACTAGTGAACCTCTCTCCACGTCTTGCAAACGTGGGGGGACCCCACGACCTGCGTTAGGTAAAGTTGAACCCTTCAACCCTTTTGCCTGACCAGCTAAGCTACTATCCTTGGTCTATTATTTGTTGCATCAACAACTTACTACATGCATTGAGAATACGGTCATAAAAAACGAAGCAAATTTCCATCAAAAACAATACCATTAATCACCAAATGAAGCCAAGATGTAAAACTATTCCAAGAACTGATGTAGACACCAATCTCATTACAACAATAATTGATTTTCGAATTCTAGCAACATTTCAAGAGAAAAGACTGAACTTTGGTTCGGCAAAAATATATTTTCATTATTCTTGCTTTATGGGTACATTCTCTTGCGGTGAATCTTGACTAATCTCTAGCATCTTGTCAATAGATGGAGGTATATATGTCTCTTATGTGTATCTTTTGTCGAAATGACATGCCAATATACTGAAGTGGCCGAGGTGCATTGTTGGTTCAAATCGAACTAAACGCGTTGTTGGGTGATCTAGTACTGGGTTTAAGACTAGAAAAATAGAGGAAGCTTCGGTTCCACGGATGACGCTAACGTGAATCAACACTTCATATTTTTTTATAACTACTATCAGTTATTATTAATATCCACCCATTTAACAAAATGTTATGTGTACCATCTCATTAAAAAAAGTATGGTTGGTTTTTGTGAGGGCACGTGTAAATAATTAGGCTATGCGGTATGGTGATCATTCTTCCTTGGAGGATGATCCGTCACCTATGCGTCATGTCATAGTTACTTTGAGGATGGTCAAAGACACAAAAACAATGGAAATATAAGGTAGTGTTTGTTATGCAGGAATGAGAGGCGGAATGGAATGGATGATTACGAGAGAATGAAGAAAAGAGTGTTTGATTGGTCAATGGAATGGAATCACTCATTTCAAAAGACATTCCATTCCCTCATAATCATTTCATCCATCCCCCATGTTTTTTTTCCTTCCATCCCCTCTTACACCATTCATCAACAACACCACAACCCACCACCTTCGCCACAACCCCCCCACCACCACCCATAACCGAGGCCATCGCCGCCACCCGCAACCCACCACCCCGACAGCCACCGCCGCCGCCACCACCCACCCACCCGCCACTGTTACCACCCACCGCCGCGACCAACCGCCAACGCCACTCACTGCCGCCACCCACCACCATCGTCGATGCCACCACCGCCACTACCAACCACCGCCGCTGCCGCCACCCACCACCACCGTCGCCGTCGCCGCCACCGCCACTCGTCGTCGCCGCCGCATCGCCACTCGCCGCCACCACTACCACCCATCGCCGCCACCGCCACCCTCCAAACAATACAGAATAATAATTCATTCCATTCACACATGGTGGTAACCAAACAAGACATGGAATGGTAATGATCCATTGCATTCACTCGTCCATTCCATTACCTCGTCCATTCCATTCCTTCGTCTATTCCATTACCCCATACCAAACAGACCCTAAGGATGATCCTACCCCACTAGTTTACTTTTTCTTTAATCATCTACTTTTTTAACATTTAACAAATAAAATAGAAAAATAATTTCATTAATATTAAAAAAACATTACATAAACTAAAAAAAACATAAATCGTAAAACTCAATCTCTCAATTATAAAAATACAATATGTTTACAATATATAGAGATTCAAACAACTTATACTAGGAAACCGAATAATACAAAATTAATACAATTACACATAATCATAGAGATGATTCGTAAATCATTTGCATGATTTACGTTATGCTTTTACCCCCCGTCAATCGAACAGGTGGGGGACCAATACGAAGTAGGCCGGGAAGTTTTTCAAAGAGGGGCCTTAAGAGACTTTTAATGAAGATATCCGTAACATGGAGATTGGATGGAACAAATTCTGTATAGAGACGACCAGAGGAAACAAGCTCACGCACGAAATGATAATCAATGTCGATATGCTTTGCACGTTTATGTGAAACCAGGTTTTGACTTAGAAAAATAGCACTCTTGTTGTCACAAAGCAAAATCGGACGAGCCATAGGTAGAGCGTGTAGTTCTCGGAGAAGGTGAGTAAGCCAGATGATTTCAGCTGCGTTATTGGCCATGGCACGATATTCAGATTCGAAACTAGAGCGAGAGACTGTAGGATGTTTCTTGGCACTCCAGGAAACCAGATTGCCACCCAAATAAATAGAATAACCGTAAGTGGAGCGTCTGGTTTCAATACAACGGGCCCAGTCTGCATCAGAGTAGGGATGGCAATGGGTCGGGTATTGGTAATCCCATACCCGTACCCGGTTATAAAATCGCGTCCTATACCCGACCCAATACCCGTCGGGTATTTGTCAGGTAATTACCCGTCGGGTATCGGGTATACCCACGGGTATCGGGTTTACCCATTAGTTTGTTAAAAGATATACGTTGGGATTTCTAAATACATTTTTTTTACTATTGTAATTATTATATTATTTTATTTATACAAAAACTATTATAAATTAAAAGTGTACATTACATATAAGTTTTATCATAAGTTAATAATAAGTTTATAATAATACTTATACACTCACATGCATATACTTTAGAACATACAAAATATAAATACCATTATCAAATGCATATACTAAAATAAAATTTATTTTTTCACATTATGAACATACTAAAATAAATCATTAATAGACAAGGGTTAATGGAAAATAAAAGTATAAATTAAAAAAAATCGGGTATATAATAGGGTATATAGTTCGGATAAACGGGTATGCGATTTCAGGTAATCGGGTCGGGTATCACCTAATCCCGTACCCGACCCATACCCGCGAAATTTTTTAAAATTAATCCCATACCCGGCCCAATACCCGTCGGGTATCGGGTATACCCGTCCCATTTGTGTCGGGTTTCGGGTATACCCGTCGGCCTCGGGTATTTTTACCATCCCTACATCAGAGTAGCCAACGATGGTTGTTGAAGTTGGTTTGGAAAGGGTTAACCCAAAGTCAATTGTTCCTTTAACATAACGTAGTATCCGTTTAACCAACTGAAAATGAGATGTTGTAGGGGCCTGTAGATGTTGACCGGCTTGATTTACTGCATAAGAGATGTCTGGTCTGGTAATGGTGAGATACTGAAGAGCTCCATCTAGAGACCTGTAAAGAGTAGGATCATGAAATGGGACACCTTTGCTGAGAAACGTATAAGTGGTAGCAAGAGGAGTGGCAACAGGTTTGGAATCTAAAAGACCAGCATGAGACAAAATGTCATGTGCATATTTCGCCTGACTGAGAAAGAGACTAGCATCAGAGTGAGTAACTTCAAGACCCAAGAAGTAACCGAGTGGACCCAAGTCTTTGACTGAAAATTTTTTATGCAGTCGAGCAACACAGGACGTAACAAAAGAGGAATCATTGCCAGTGATGATGATGTCGTCCACATACACAAGAAGATAAACAATGGCTTTTGTTGTCTTATAAATAAAAAGTGATGGATCCGCTTGACTGCAAACAAAACCATATGATGTTAAGAAGGTGATTAGTCGTTGAAACCAAGCTCGAGGCGCCTGTTTGAGACCATAAAGAGCTTTCTGTAGACGACACACATGATTAGGAAATCTAGCATCAATAAAACCCGTAGGTTGTTCCATGTATACCGTTTTAGAAAGATTGCCATTGAGAAAGGCATTGCGTACATCCAATTGACGTAGGGACCAACCATAAATAGTAGCAAGCGATAAACCAACACGGACTGTAGAGGCTTTGACAACAGGACTAAAGGTGTGAGAGAAATCAAGTCCTTGAACCTGAGTGAAATCTTGGGCCACCAAGCAAGCCTTGTAACGATCTATGGAACCATCTGCTTTGTATTTTGTTCTGAAAATCCACTTAGATCCAACAAAGTTTGCACCTGTAGGTCGTGGAACAAGTACCCAAGTGTTGTTAGATTTTAATGCCTGGAGCTCCTCTTCCATTGCCTTCACCCATTTAGAGTGTTTTGCTGCTGATTTGTAACCATGGGGATCATGAGCTACAAGTAAAGCATGATGTAATGAACCTGAAAATAAAGACAAGTTAGCATAATATTTGGGCTTAAAAATGTCGTTATATACTTGCTGAATGGTGTTATATACTTACTGAATGGTGTTATATACTTGCTGAATGCTGAATGGTGTTATATACTTGCTGAATGGTGTTATATACTTGCTAAGTGGTGTTATATACTTGCTGCATGGTGTTATATACTTGCTGCATGGTGTTATATACTTGCTGCATGGTGTTATATACTTGCTGAATCGTGTTATATGCTTCCTATAATTAAGGTGGCAATTATGGGAAGTTTTTAATTAATTGAATTAATGATAAAATTACTTGTTTACCCTTTTCATCTAATTTAAATCTAATGGCTGAGATTCTTTCTTACCTTTCTCACACTTTTGGTCTTTTTTACAATAACCTTACCCTATATATATATATATATATATATATAGAGTAGGATTTGGGTGGAAAATCTATTTTTCCTAGAAAGTCTAGGAAGGAATAAGAATTAGACATGTGTCATTGAGGGATTTTAAGTAGAAGGGCCATCATGTAATTTCATATTTTAATTGTATTTTTGGAATGTATCTTCATTAACTAAAATTCCATGATTTTCGGAATTTTTATTATTTTTCGAATTCAAATCTGGAAGTCAATGTGTTCATTAACTAAAATTCCATGTCACGTTACATCGCATATTCCATTGTTCAGAAGATTACTGGAATTTATCAGCATGTTCTTGGTGCTGTGTTTTAACAGTTTACAGGGCTAAAGTCAATTTTTTTATAGATCCCACAATATAAAGATGGTAAAACATAGGGTATGAATCTGATTGCTGTTAAAACACAACTGTATGAATCTGAATGCTAAAACACAACTGTATGAATCTGATTGCTGTTAAAACACAACTGAATGAATCTGAATGCTAAAGCACAAGTGTATGAATCTGATTGCTGTTAAAACACAACTGAATGAATCTGAATGCTAAAACACAACTGTATGAATCTGCTTTCTGTTAAAACACATATGTATGAATCTGGATGCTAAAACACAACTGTATGAATTTGAATGCTAAAACACAACTGCGTGAATCTGCTTGCTGTTAAAACACATCTGTATGAATCTGCTTACTGTTAAAACACAACTGTATGAATCTGTTTGCTGTTAAAACACATCTATATGAATCTGAATGCTAAAACACAACTAAATGAATCTGCTTGCTGCTAAAACACATCTGTATGAATCTGGATGCTAAACCACAAATCTATGAATCTGCTTGCTGCTAAAACACAACTGTATTAATTTGCTTGCTGTTAAAACACATCGTCAAGAAAACGGAGATGATAAGAACAATATTTTAATGGTGATGATGAACTCGGAGACGGTGGAGATGGAGAAGTGTTTTAATTTGATCTGGTGCTCTCCATCGTTTCTAAAGTTATCTTCTTCCATGATTGTAGTTATTTTGGTAGGGATTGGGGTTTCCAAGACGGGTTTGGAGAGAGAGAGAGAGAGAGAGGGAAAATCGCTTGAATTTAGGAACTGGGCGGTTATCTAATTGATTTAAAACACGGCCATTGACAAAATTGCCCCTACTCTTTTAAAACAATTAATTAATTAAACTCAAATATTACAAGATTGCCATTGATTTAATCTTAACCCTTAAACACACCAATCGGATGGACCAGATCGCTTCCTAGACTTTCTAGGAAAAACACACTTTCCGTGTGAACCCTACTCTATATATATATATATATATATATATATATATATATATATATATATATATATATATATATATATATATAATGCAATTATGGGAAAAAATCTAATATTAGTTAAGAAACTGAATCAACCTCATTTTACCACGTGTTTTATATATATATATATATATATATATATATATATATATATATATATATATATAATGCGATTATAGGAAAAAAATCTGATATTAGTTAAGAAAATAAATGAACCTCATTTTACCACGTGTTACACCTTTTTACAGGCGTGTTACTCTAACAACCAGATGTTGTCACGTGTTACGTAACAGCTTTTACTTTTTCTGAAAAAGCCGAAACTCTACAAAAGCTGTTACACGTAACACAGTCTGCAAAAAGGTATAAAACGTGGTAAAAGGTGGTCGATTCATTTGGGTTTCTTAATTTTCTTAACTGATATGAGTTTTCTTTCTATCATCCCCTATATATAGGGTTAGGATAAAATGAGAAGAACCTTGAGTTGTGAGAACCATGAGAACTAGGTCATTCAAAAGATTTTTTCAATAAAAAATAACAAAAATCTTAAAAATCACTTGTTTCAGCAAAAAAAAAAAAAAAAAAAAAATTATCCCGCATGTACAAATTTATGTGGGGTGTAAAAAAAATCATCACCGTAACAAAATTAACATTAAGCGCATAAACAAAACTTACATCAGGCAAAACCACCGACTCGACATTTTTTTTGTTTTTTACATATATGTTTATAATATATTCATCTAGATTTGTGCAAAAAAATTGTGTCCCAACTTGTGCGGGAAGTATGTATATATATATATATATATATATATATATATATATATATAGGATAAGGATCCGTTAGGAACCACCCCTTTATTATGAGAACCGCGAGAACCGGTGTTAACACAGCCAAAAATATCTAAAAAATTAAAAACACACAAAAATATATTTTTTTTATAAAAAATCGCTAAATTTCGTCAATATATAAAAAACTAAACGACAGTACCCATGCACATGTGGGCATATGCATCTGTGTAGCGGTACTATTGTTTATTTTTTTAGTGACGAAATTTAGCGATTATTATTAAAAAAATTGAAAAAAGTACCGTTGCACATGTGTATTGGTACTGTTGTTCATTTTTTAGAGACGACATTTAGTGATTTTTTAATAAAAATATATAAAAAAACCTTTTTAGCTTTTAGTTGTGGGGTTTAGCTTTATGGTTTAGTTTTTAGCATTTAGCTTTAAGGATGAAAAGGGCATAGGCGTCCTTTTTAAAATATAACCAGTAAACTTGTCATTTGACCTACCAAATAACATGACCAAGAGGTATAACTTCTAAAGGTTATACATCATATTAATATGGTCACAAAATCAGTTTTAATCAACTTATAACGTTGACCAAACGAGTCAGTATCGAAAGTTAAAGCAAAAGTCAAACTACTTGACTTTCGATATAGAATTAAGCTCTAAACAAGAACTAACGAGTTGGACATGTTTAGACAGGTTCTAATATGTTTTATAAACAGATACGATGTCAAAAATTAAGGTTTTGATACTTAAGACTTAATTAGCGTAATTTGCAAAGTTTACGTTTTTTACCTTTTATTTAATATAAATGCGACTCATCATTTCGCCAACTTAACGTGATCTTTAGAAGGTATAATCTCCGAGGATCATAACCTTCATTATTTCGATTGCGTAGCCATATCCGAATCGAACATTGGCTTGACCATAATGGTCATAACCGAAAGTCAAACAGAAAGTCAAATTGTTTGACTTTCGGCTAACAACTAGCCTAATAAAATGAATTAGACTAAGGAGAGCATTTACTAGTGTTGAAGAACACTTTCAAGACTCAGATGGAGGCTTCCATAGTATGAAAACAAGCTCCAAGAGATAGAGGAAGAAGATATGAATGGTGCAAGTTCAAAGTGAAGATCTTGATCCTATTTATACTATTCTTCAAGTCCTAAAAATGTGAAGTGTCCACATATATGCTTAGGAATTGATTAGTGTCCAACACATGGCAATACCTGATTAAAGGTGGCAATGGAGGTGTTGAGGTGTCAAAATATGTAGAAAGCCTTGGAGAGCAAGCATAAATCTGCCAGAATGGTCCTTTACGAACCGTAAGGGTTTATCGCATATGGTCTGTAAGGACCTTAGTGTACCAGCATTTTATTCAGCTTACGGTCCGTAAGCTCCAAGGGCTTACGGTCCGTATACGGTTGCCAGGAATGTTATTTTGAGACTTTTACATCTATAGTCCCTGGACTTTGATTCTTTCGCCATTTGGCATAAATAGTCCCTCTCCTTCCCAGAGTCAGGATCAGTCGGAGATATGGAACACGTTACAAAGAACGTAGAATATAAGTTCTTCCTCCTTCCACATAGTCAGGATTAATTGGAGGATTGGACATGTATGGTTACTTAGTTGAACGATAAATTCCCATTCCTTAGTTGGAAATCCGGGACACATGTCGTCTTACAATTGGACGAAAATTTTATGGGTGTTACAGCAACAACGATTCCTTTTGATGGGAATGAAAGCCGGACACGACCTCCACCGCGTGATCATCAATTACTCTCCCATTGTAAGAATCTGGAACAGTAGACCCCTCCTAAAACAACGGTGTGATAAGTATTTCAGAAAAAAAAACAAGTAAATAAAAACTATACAACATTGCTTTCCAAAATAAACGTGCTTGTGTTGTTGTCGGACGACTCGCCAAAAACGCAATTGAGGTTAAACCAAGACATGATGGAATAAATGTTTTGTCGAAAAAAAAGAAAGAATATAAAGAAGTTAATCGTTCGTCTTCCTCTTCCTCGTTTATAAAGGCCAAGCACAATTCAATTTCACATATCAATACGGGTCGTATATGCTTATACGACCCGTTTAGGGTTTTCACGTGAACACTTTGTGTCAGGAATATGTCACAACCTCGTATTATATGTGTCGTATAGGCCTATACGACTCGTATAGGCCGCACATGTGAAGACATTATGACCTTGGGAATTGATATTTGCATAATACGAGTCGTATAGACCTATACGACCCGTATTGTTGGTGTCGATTTAAGGATGACAAGTGTTCAAATAAGACTCTTCCAGAATATTCTGTTCCATCAGATAGGTGTCATTAATAACCGAATCCACATAAAGTTGGAAAGATCTACACGGTGTCCTATTTTCGGGTACAATCCCAAAACAATTGCAATTTCTAAAAAAGAGAAACCCTTACCAAGAATCACTATAAATTCAAAGGTAAAACCAAAGTAAATTCATCTCCTTCCACCAATAGTTTCTCTCTTTAAATTTATCTCCCAAAAGACGAATAGTTATTCTCACGTTGGAGGGTGGTCACGGGGATAACCTCATTCCTATGGCGAGTCCTAACGGTGTTCTGTTTTGTAGGTAATAGTTCTACTTACCGCTGTTGAAGTTCACAAATGGAGACAGGGCTGATTCTTGGGCCGGCCAACCCGTGTCGTCGCCCGAGGTCCAAATTTTCAAAGGGTCCAAAAGGTTATTATAAGCTTTTATATATATATATATATATATATATATATATATATATATATATATATATATATATATATATATATATATATATATATATATATATACTAAATTATATATTTAATATACGATCCATTTATTCTACAAAAAAGTGAGGGTGTTGGATTGGAAAAAACGTCCCAATAAAATAATGTAAAGGTCTCAAGTTCAAATGAAATCATCCATTTTCTCTTAACCACAATTTTTGGCCCAATTTTTTTTTTTTTTTTTTTTTTTTTTTTTGTTCCCTGAGGCCTAATTTTTTTTAGAGTTCTCGATGACGGCTCTGAACAGAGATATACCACCAGGTACACGATTCTTCACTTGCTAAGTTATAATCTTCACAAAATAGTTAAACTTTCACTACAACTAATTATGCAATTTTTAAGTGAGGAAATACTGTGAAACAAGTTAGTCTACGCAATTAAAGCGTCTTTCTTTAGCTTTTTATTTTTAACGACCATTTTTTCCGAACCTATATGTGTGCAATTTCTTGGCTTGTTACCTTAACCATCATTTTTTTCCCGAAACTATGGATCTGTCGTTTTTTTTTAAATATTCAACGTAGTAAAATTCAAATCTTTTTAGGTGCATCTTCTTGGTATACTAGTAAATATCCCAAAATCTCCAAGCATGTGTTTACTTTGGGTCAAGCTTAGCTAAATAATGCATTTGCTACACTTTCAACTATCCGGTGGTCCCTTGAGAAGGAACGTAGAAGAAACTGTCAACTAGTAAACAAACGTCTTTGAACTTCCATTAATATTTACAAGCAGGTGTTGAATTAAAAACAACCTTCACTTTTTCTATTCACAATCTCCCATAATGGATTCAGATTCGAAAACTCCTGCGGAAGTCATGATGCCATGGGTGGGCTTGTATGCTGCTATAGCATCTTTCATATGCGTCATTGCAATGGCAGCCGATGCCGTCCAAGCAGTATGTGTTAGATTATAAACTTAATTATGTATGTTTATTATATATTTTAGGATGTTTTAGTTTATTACGTGATTAATTATCGAACCGAGATGACGAATTGGTGGCACCGTTTCAATATAGCGGTTATTCCCGCCAATTCTTACAACCGTCATTCTCATAGGTATATATATGTATTAACCGATAACTTTTAGGGTTACCAATACACTCAATTCTCTTCGATAATTGTCTGTCCATTCGTTCGTTATTGTTTGTTAAAATATGTCAAGTATGTCCGCTGCCAACAGACGTTTGAATCATCTGAATGATGATGATGATCTGATTAAACCATGTACAACCCCAACATGTGGTATCAGAGCCACGGTGGGAGATCGAAGAAAATCGGTCGATATTATACGATTCCGGGCACAACCGGATGATGAACAAAACAAAGTATACGGAGACGAAAGACGAAGGAGGCTGCGCGTGGAACAAGATGTTGTTCCAATAATGAATTACGTCTGCAAGAACCGTGAATCAGATGACGGAATCGATAAGGATTCCCAGAAGTTAAAATACGGACAAATAAGTGTCCCAAGTTTCAGCCATGAAAGGGTTGAAGACGGCTATGGTATGGGCCGTAGTATTCACGAAGACGGGGAACAATTCAAGAGACGTTCAGATGACGAAGAAGACATTTCGATGTTGAATCCGGCAAGTACAGATGTTCACGATGGGGCATGCTTCACCCCGAATGTCCATATGATTGGTTACGATCGGCAAGATCAGGAAGAACCAATCGGTGATCAGAAGGATCACAATGATTCAATCGAACAAACGGAATACTACGATTCCGGTGGTGACTGCAACGATAAAGAAGATGAAGACTCGTATATCTTCGTAACTGAAAGCGATATGCAAGATGATGTTCCGATGACCGGAACCGTTCATGAAGACAAGAATATCATGAAAAGAACCGTTCGTTTGAAGGAAGATGAATCAGGGTATAAGATTATGTCGGCCAACGACCGCTGGGCAGTAGTGGAAAACGATGTGGGTTATGAATATGATATTGTAGAACTGATGAGGACATTGTATGCCATGTATCAGGACATATTAATCTATTACTACAAGTTCAGGGCTGTGCAAGGAAAAGCGATGGATAAGAAAATGGTGGAACAAGACAAAGGTTCATCGGATCTCTGCCATGAAGAAGGAAAAGGGACGGAGATATTCAAGATGAAGAGGCGATCCATCACTATGCTTTGTTTGCCGGTAATGACTGGGAAGGGATGAAGAAGATGCAGGCAAAACGACCCGGAATGTCCTCATACATGCTTCTAAACATAATTAAGTTTAGGGGAGTATGTTAGATTATAAACTTAATTATGTATGTTTATTATATATTTTAGGATGTTTTAGTTTATTACGTGATTAATTATCGAACCGAGATGACGAATTGGTGGCACCGTTTCAATATAGCGGTTATTCCCGCCAATTCTTACAACCGTCATTCTCATAGGTATATATATGTATTAACCGATAACTTTTAGGGTTACCAAGACACTCAATTCTCTTCGATAATTGTCTGTCCATTCGTTCGTTATTGTTTGTTAAAATATGTCAAGTATGTCCGCTGCCAACAGACGTTTGAATCATCTGAATGATGATGATGATCTGATTAAACCATGTACAACCCCAACAGTATGGCATAGGAAGCTCTGGTTTCCAAATAGATTTTTCTCTCTTAATGCTACTACCATCACACTTATTGCAATTGCAATGAAGCTACCGGTGGATCTAGGTACCTATCAACTTAAGTGCGAAAAGCATGTAAGCATTTTTTTCTTGGTCACCATGTTAGCCAACTTTCTCCCTTCTTTAGGGCTTATGGATGACAAAGAGCTTCTAATGAACATTGTGGCCTTAGCTATCCTCTTGATCACTATTGTTCTAAATATGGGGATCCAAATTTATATGTCATCATCCTTGTTTTTAGAATGGTTTTTCGAATTTCTTTTAATGCTTCCCCTTCTATGGCCATTTTCGGTAGCTTTGACAGTTTCATCAATGAGAAAATGTTTTCCGCTGAGGAACTCAGACTTTATGTCAAAAAGTACTGGATGATGACAGAAACTCGAAACCCTCAGTTTGTAATTGCTTGCTCACCAGTTTCTTCTGCCTTTGGGGTTATATGTGTACTCTTTGCTTTGAATTCAAGTTTCATTTTAAGAAATATTATAAAGTACAAAGATTATGATGATCATATTGAAAATTCGGATTATAAGTGGTCAGTCATGATAATTCTTATCGTACAATTAATTGGGATTGTTGTAGGTAGTATTGCACCAATTTTAAGATGTTTCACCTCTATCGGTCATTATAGTTTCTCAAAGAAATTAAGCAAGAACCATTTAAACGTGTTCCGGGTTGAAAAACACTGGATCGAGAGGCTTCAGCATTGGAAACGTAACCATGTTCATTCACATATTCCAGGCCGTTATTTGAAGATCGTTTTTCATTAAGTAAAAAACGCCTTTTTAAACTTTTGTTTAGCACTTCATATTGTGGTTCTGGTAATATGTAAAACAATAGTTCTTGTTCCTCGAGCTTTTCTTATCTTACTGGCCTGTTGTTGGTATATCATTAAGTCCTTTTTAGAATGGCTTAAAAAGATGGCAAAGACATCTAATGGCAATATGAGTTCAGAATTAGAAGAATATACTAGATATGTTGTCCAAATTGAGGAGGAGGCAAAACTTTCAAAAAGAATATTAAGAAATACGCTTCGTTCTATAACGCAACTTCTTAATGCAGAAAAGGAGCCGCGTAATCTTTTGATGCTTTTAGAGAAATCTAAAGGATTCATTGGAGTTGTAGAGTTCGACAATGACCTAGTTCAACCTTTATATCCAGAAGAAACCCACAATTGTTGGAGCCTTGTAGTAGTAACATTGACAACAATTGCCATTGCACTTCCTAACATTGCAAATGGTCATTTCAAGGGGCTTCTTGCCGGCATGAGTGAAGCCCTCAAGATTGTAACACATATTGAAGATTGTCTGGACACAGATGGTGAACTAGTAAGTGCAATAAAATCGGCAAGAAGGGTGTGGAAAGAAGTTGAAGTATACCGCAAATGGCTAAAAATCGATCTTCAAAATAAGGCTCACAAAGATAAAACATCTAAAGAGATCCTTAAATGGTTGGGAGATGAAGGTGAAAAAATTATGAAAATGTTTAAGAGTAGCCGAAAATCAAGTATAGATCATTCCCCTTATAAGTTCGTACTTGCAAGTTCCATGTACAGGATCAGCACGAGCATATTATCGCACTTCAATGAACAAGAAATCTCGTTGAATGATGAAGATCTTTTTGAATGGATATCTACTATAATTGCGGGTATTTTGTTGGCATGCTTTACCAACTTACCACGTGTCATAAAAATGAAGTGTCACCACAATGCAATAGAGAAAAGGGGAGATAACATCCGGATTGCAGCCCAATTTCTTGGTAAATCTAAAGAAATTCTTAAGATTCTTGAAGCACGTCCACTCCCTAACATAGGTCAAGCAGGGGCGGACACACATTATAGGGTGGGTGGGCGGCCGCAGCCCTTGAAAAACAAAAATTTAGTAGTACTTTTCGCGAAAAATTCCGACCGCACCCCTTGGAAATTTTCGTCCGCACCCCTTGGAAAATTTCGACCGCACCCCTTAGAAAAAAATGTTATGAATTTATATAAAAAAAATGTGAACACGGATTGAAACCCGGTCAAATAAGGTAAACAAGTTAGCCCACTAAGCCCTTTAATAAAACTTAACTCAATCCATCAAGCCCAATAATTAATACCCATTCAAGCTCAACCCAACTACTAGGTTTGTTAAAAAAAATCAGTCCACATAATAAAAAAAACACACACACAAATCGATGCCACTTGCCAGCGACTCCCGCCCTCCCTCTGCCTCACTTCAGCGCCCAGCGACAGCATAATTCCGGTCAGCGACTGCAAAATTCCGACTGCAAACTGGTTAATTCAGGCCGCCCCAGCGACATGTTTTGTTTTTGTTTTTGTTTTTTTTTTGTTATATTGATGTTTATGCGATTTTGTTCAAGAGTCAAGAGATAATAGGATTTTAGGATAGGTTAAAAAGTTTAAACTTTTATGTGTTAAAAAGTTATAAAGTTTAAACTTTTATGTTTTTGAATACTTAATATGTTTACCCTTTGTTTACATTCCTCTATACATTACTCTAGTTCAATTAATAATGGATGGATTGATTGCACATGAATTTTTTTTAGGTAAAACAATGGATGACACCAAAGCGGTACTAATATGGTAAAGTATCGAAATACCGGTACCAATACCGGTACCGAATCGATAAGGTAATCGGTATTAATATTTTCTCAATTTCGGTAACGGTATTTACGGCATTGTACCAATCTCATCCCTACCCGACCCGACCCAACCCGATCCGATCCGCTATGAACAAATTTTTTTTATATAGCTAGGGCTCTAAAATCTTTAAAAAAAATTCTGCACCCCCAGGAAAAAAATCCTGGGTCCGCCACTGAGGTGAAGACTCGATGGCATACATTGATGAGTGGTGTGTACTTCCCAAGAGTCAAATACCAAATGGTTGTGCTTCTTCAAATGAGATATACCAAGATCTTCATGTTGGAGTGAGTGCATAGTAACTATTTTGAGATAAGTGCGTATGCATTAATGTTCTTTTTTTTGAAAGGAAAACTTCATTAAAAACAACCAAACCCGAAAACCGGGCAGGCCAACACACACAACAACAAACAACTACATAATTACAAATCTACACCAATCCGACCAAGAGATGGGATTGTTCTTAATTCTATTTTTGTACCAAAGAAAACCTAAAGATCTGACATCGCTGAAAATGGACTCTACCTTAGCATCAATCCCCGAAAAAACTACCCTGTTTCGAGCCAACCAAAGACACCAGCACGCGACAATAATAATGCCATGGATGACCGGTTTTACTTTGAGGGCAATGCTTCTATCAAGATGAATCTCTAACAGGTCCTTGAAGGAGAACGCATAGATCGGAGCTAAACGACACCACCTGCTGATTTTCTGCCATAAAAGAACAGCCGAAATGCACGAGGAAAAAATATGATCAGCGGTCTCGGGGACATCCTTGCAGAACGGGCACAGACCATCGCCGACAACAATACTTCTTCTCCGCAAAGCGTCCGCAGTCGGAATGCGATTCATCTCGGCTCTCCAAACTAGAATGTTGCATTTTTTCGGAACCCAAGAACACCATTCCAGCACAAAATTGTTCCTGTTGACAGCAGCCTCATCCAAGGTCTTCTTGACCGACTTGACGGAGAACTTACCCGTTTGATCAGGCAACCATAACCAATCGTCCTCCTTATCAACAACCGAAACCGATGCTAAAGCCTCCAACAACTCGTTCAGCTCTCTACGTTCCTCATCCAAATCGGGATCGTGTCTCCATAACCAGTTACCATCCACACGGTCGCGAACAAAACAGGTTTTGACCATCTCTAATGAGAAAAGACGAGGATAGACCTCCTTAAGAGGAACTTCGCTGAGCCAGGGATCAAGCCAAAAAAGGATACTATCCCCCCTACCCAATTTCCCGCGAAAACTCCCCCGAAGACAGAAGTTGCCGGCCAGGGGTTTATTAATAACCGAAACAATATTGATCCAAACACCTCCTAGAGTCTTCTTAGCAGGAAGAAAGGACCAATCCGAGCCACCCGAGTGAATAGCGTCCACGACCTTGACCCAAAGATTGCCCTTCTCTTTTTTGTACCTCCACCCCCACTTGCATAACAAAGCTCTGTTAACACTGTCCAATTTAGAGATACCCAAGCCCCCTAATTTGATCGGAATGGAGAGCCTCTCCCACGCCACCCAATGGGTTTTACGAACATCACAAGACCCTCCCCATAAGAATTTTCTGATCATCCGTTCCAATTCTTTGACAACCTTAGCAGGAGCCTTATATAGCGAGAAATAGTAATTGGGAAGACTAGCTAAGACAGACCGAATTAGCGTTACTCTCCCGCCGATGGAAAGAAGAGCGGATTTCCATAACGCGAGTCTAGATTCGAAAATATCAAAAACGGGTCTCCAGTTGCCAATTCGATTCATATTCGCCCCCACCTTGAGACCAAGGTACTTGAAAGGAAGCGAATCCACCTTGCACCCGACGCTATCCGCCAAATTAACCACGTCCGACATATCCACCCCAATACCAAAGAGACTAGATTTCCCCAAGTTGATTCTCAAGCCAGAACACACAAAAAAACATCTTAAAATTCTCACCACATTAAGAGCATTAACCTTATCCCAGCCCCCAATGATAAGGGCGTCATCCGCGAAGAACAGATGAGAAATAACCGGCCCGTCATTGGGAAGAGGAACACCCGAAAAGATACCCACCTCCTTAGCTTTGTCAAAGAGGCACGACAAAGCTTCCATAGCTGCCACGAACAGGAAAGGCGATATAGGGTCGCCCTGCCTCATCCCTTTGCCACATTTGAATTCGAAGGTTGGAGCACCATTAACTAAGACAGACGCCCTGGCAGAGGACAGAATACCCCATAACCACTTGCACCATCTCCCCCCGAAGCCCATCTGTCTGAACACATCCACCACAAAGCTCCAATTGATGTTATCATATGCCTTTTCGAAATCAATTTTAAAGAGAAACGCTTTTCGCTTGCCTTTTTTAAGCCACGAGCACACCTCATTGATGATGAGGGGTCCGTCCAAAATAAATCTATCCCCCAAGAACGCAGATTGATTGATCGATATAACCGACCCCAGAACCTTCTTAAGCCTGTTGGCTAAAATCTTGGAGATCACTTTGTTGACAACCCCAACCAAACTAATGGGGCGGTAATCGCTAAGACCCGAGGGATCTCTAATTTTAGGGATAAGAGCGATGAAAGATGATCCGTAACCGTCGCTAATCTGCCCGGACTCGAAGAAAGCCGACATAAGGGACGAGAAATCACTCTCAAAAAGACTCCAAAATTTTTTGAAGAATCTGAAATTGAACCCATCCGGGCCGGGAGCCCTGTCATCCCCACAATCGAAAACCGCTGCTTTGATTTCATCAACCGAAAACTGAGCAGCGAGGATGCGTCAGCGGAAGAAATCTTCTTCAAGTTGTCACAGACCAGAGGAGGACGAGACGCATAATCCTCCACGAACTTGGATCTAAAGAACTCAAAAACACCCTTTTTGACTAAAGACGGCTTAGAAATCCAGTTGCCATTTATGTTGAGCCCATGAATCACGTTGGACGCTTTCCTGCAATTAATCATAGAGTGAAAAAATTTAGAATTTTCGTCACCCTCTTTGGCCCACCTGACCCTAGATCTTTGCCTCAAGTCCATAGTCTTGGAGAGTTCCATCTCAGCTAGAATCTTTTTGTTTTCCGATAAAACCCATTCCTCCTCTTCGGTCAAGTCTCTAACCTCGAGAGCAGATTCCAGCTCCTCCAGCTCAGTTCAGCGACCAGACGGGATTCGCCCTCCTTCTTGATCATCTTATCTCTCCATTCCCTTATCTTTCCCCGAATAAAACCCAACTTTTTGACAAGCGCAACATCCGGGGGAAGATCCGCACCCGAAAACTCAAGGCAAGCGTTATTCACAACCTCCGAGAAGCCCTCTTTATCCAGCCAAGAGTTGAAAATACGAAAAGGTCGCGGCCCGAAGTTGACCGCTTTAGCAATCAAAATAACCGGGCAGTGATCAGACCACTTCCGGGGCAGGGCCTGAGCACGAGCCTCCGGCCATTCGTTGAAGAAATCCGAATTAACCAAAAATCTGTCAAGCTTGCTAAGTTTGTTACCATTTTCCGATCTCCAAGTAAACTGCATACCTCTCAAATCATACTCAATCAAACCCGAATCAAACACAAACGTATTAAAGTTATTCGCACAAGATGGTTTGAAGGCACAATTCCTTCTTTCCTCGCGGAAACGGACAGCGTTGAAATCCCCCCCAACTATCCAGAACCCATCGGAATTATTAATCACACCCACCAGCTCCTCCCATAATGCTTTTTTGGCCGGAATCCCTTGGGGGGCGTAAACATTCAGGAAGTTAAAGACAGAGTTGCAGCCCACCAGGTGACCCCTAACATGGATGTAATGCCTGCTTTTGACCGACGAAGCCACTCGAAAAAAGCTATCATCCCACATACAGATTAACCCCCCCAGAGCCCGGAAGCATCAACCGACTCCATACCAAACCCATGACTGCCCCAAAATTTTGACATATCGTTCCTGGACACACCAGCCTGTTTCGTCTCCTGAATAGCAAGGTAATTGATCCTGTGTTCCCGGATGATCGACCTAATCCAACCAGACTTATGCAACCCCCCTAGCCCCCTAACATTAACCGAGAGACAATTCATTGCGGAAACAATTTGATACCTGAATTAACGACAGAATCCTTAACCAAACCCGAGAAGTTGTGAAGCTGAACTCCAAGGGCATCCCCAATATTAACTGTGATTTCAACTTCCTTATCCACCTCCGACGGATCGACATTATCAGAACCGACGACAACCCTATCGGGGATAACAGACGCACCGCATTCAACCGACCCACCCCCATCAACGTTCCCCTGATTGGCTTCTGCGTTAAGATCGAGATCTTCCACAAACTTGTCTTCAATCGCTCTACCATTCTCTGTAGCATATGGATTTTTTGAGGTGAAACCGACGAACCCAAACCCTTCTTCCTGCTCCTCCACTTCTGTCCTAGATCTTTTCAAAGGCCTAATGTCCCCAGGAGAATTACCCTGTCCCATCTGGGCCTTTCCTTTCCTTGATCTTAAGCCCAATTGAGGTTTACGGATATGGGCCCTAGACTTCAAAGGCCCATCAGTCACACCATGCCCAAAAGGAAAAGGCCCACTCCCACAAGCAAAGTCAAAGGGGCCCACCGAATCTGAAGAGTTGCCGACATTCTGATTGAGCTTAGTGGGGTCCGCCGCCGCCCCATCAATATTGGAATATTCACAATTCTCCGCATGCATCTGCATGGGAGGGTTCACCTCGGGATGATTGCCAACATTAAAAAGCGACTTTCTGAGTTCCTCCAACTCCGACCCTTCCGATTTCTGAGACCCGACAAATTCCTCCTCGCCTGAATTCACCACGCCGACGACCGGAGAAGACGCCATCGCTGACTCCGACTCCGAATTGCCTACACTCTTACAATCCAAACAATCGGGAACCCAGTCCTCAAGCTCTTCATCCACCCAAATCCTGAAAATCCTATCCTTCCACCTCAATGACACCATCTCATTGCACCGACGAGCATCACCCATTAACACCCCAATCTTGACGACAGACAAGTCATGATCCTCTTCAACATCTTTAGGAACAAAAAGAACTTTACCAAAGAGTTCACCAACCTGGGAGAATACATCAACCTCCATAAGGTTAAGGGGGATGCCATGCATCTTAATCCAAGCCACCCTTTCCAGTGGCAACGTTTGACCTGCCCACAGCTCCAGTTTAACGAACCATGGCCCCCAGATATGACGAGCTTCCAGGAACCTTCCAGCTGCCGCTTCATCTAAGAAAGACAACAAGATCGTCAGTCCTCCCACATACTGAATCCTTAAGAAATCCACCTTGGCGATCCTTAAAAGCTTGTCAAAGTCAACCAAAGTTTCCAAATCCACCGTTCTACCAATGACTGCCGACCCGGAAAAACCCTTGAAAGCCGAGGTCCTATCTGGAACAACAACGGACCTCTCAACCATAGCCGAACTGCCTTCGCTAGCACCACCGAAAACGGGAAGGGAACCACCTTTTCCATTGTTCAATCCCAGAACATCGGAGTATGACCTACCATCCCTAAAACTGAAGACGTTACTCTCAACGCGTCCACCACGACCTGGGCCCTTAGGTTGAGCGTTACCGACCGATGGCAGATCGGAAGACCCGGAATTCTCTGCCGCAAACTTGCCACGTTCCCGAACACACTAAAAATTTCCCCAATATCGACGGAGCTACACCGGTCAGGAAGATTAGAAACGAAGAACTTCGTCAACCCTAAACTGGACTCCCCCATGTCTGAACGGTGCGGACAAATGATCTTTAAAAGGTTAACGGAATTCGTTACGGTCTAGCAGAACAACACACGGAAGAACGCGACCGATGACAGACCCGTTAAGCAATCAAGAACGATAAGCCGACGAACAACACGGGCAGAACCACAACTAGCACAAACCCCAGAGACGAATGGGAGCCTCCAACGAACAGTATAGAATGGGAGGTCAAGCCAAGATTCGGCGACCCTACACGCTTTAACGTCCGATTCACTCCGTCGAGCCTCCGGCGGTGTGAGAGTAGTTTGTATAGATGCATGCATTAATGTTCTAATGATCTATATATGTCTAGCATAATCCTTCTAGTGATTGTTGCTTATCTAAAGATATCATTACTATGCTTATTATATATGACTAGTGAGGTTGCCTCACAAGATGCAACGACGATTTTGTACGTGTACATTGGTGATTTTCCTCGCCCGATGCATCGGATAAGCTGTATTTTCCCATTCATATTTATACGTAAACAATATATAAATGAAAATAATTAACAAAATAATAGTCTTACTAGAAATAAGTGTAAAATACAAAAAAACGACTCTTCATAGTCGTCGTTTGTAATCATAATCTGTTAAAGTTATGGATCCAAGCATGGAAGAAAGTCGTTATGAAACAAAAAAAAAATTGATTTGACTGAACATCACCTTTTACAATACCAATAAATGTCCCGTTTATGACTAAAAAGTAAGTGTAAAAATAGGAATTTATTTCTACTTTTCATCTTCATTGGCTAGCCGAAGTAGTACGTGTGAAAGTCGTAGATACCAAAAACTACTTAATTTTGCAAGTCGAGGTAGCACTTGCGAAAGTCGTATACAATACCAACAATTGGGTATCCTTATTTTGATTGTTAGTGGTTGCTTTTCAGGTGATATTTATTGGTCATCAGTTGTTTCTCTCTGTGTATAAAATAGATCATGTGTTTGTCATGATCTATCAGATTAGTTTGTATAGATTTTTTTTTTTTTGAAAGGTAAAACTTCATTCACAGAAAACAACGACGACCCAAGCCGGGCCGCCAAAACAAAACGAGATTACATATTTACAAATGAGTTCCATTCCCTCCACTCTAATCCTTTATACTTAGATCTATTTGAAAACCAAAAATAACTAAGAGCCTTTATCTCGCTAATTATGCTATTAATACATGCCGAACCCTGAGAAAATTTGACTTTGTTCCTAGTCCGCCAAATGATCCAGCACGTTATCATGATAATCCCGTGTATCGCCGACCGCTGTCGATATGGTAAGTCAGTAAATCACGAATTGAAAAAGCATAGATATTGGGGATTCTGCACCAATTACTAATGCCGTTCCAGACGTTAGAAGCGATGAAGCATGCGATGAAGAGATGATCGACCGTCTCTTCATCAGAACGACAGAGAGGACATCCCGAGTCGTTAATGCCCACGTTTCTTCTCCTTAAGGCCTCTGCGGTTGCCACTTTATCCAGCTCCAGTCTCCATGAATGAATGTTGACTTTAGCAGGAACCTAGGCGCACCAGTCCATAAGTCTATAAACACATGATTTGATGATATAAAATTTGTGATGACTTTCTTTCAAATTACTTGCGTTTATGATTCATTATTATTACGCTGCAATTATTTATAAAAAAAGATGAATTATTACTGTTCTACTGATCTAAACACACCCTGAGTTCCCAACATCTCGTAACTGAAAAACATCAAAGGAGATTCTTAAATGATTGGGTGAGGAAGCGGCAAAAATTGAGATACAATTTAATAGCAGAAAAAAAGGAAAGTATAGATCACTCACCTCATAAGTTTATACTTGCAAGTTCCATGTACATAACAATACTATATTCACGCGAGAAACTTTGTCACGAAATAAAAATCACTTTCCCAATTGTATTTAACACCTACTACATGCATTGAGAATACGGTCATAAAAAACGAAGCAAATTTCCATAAAAACAATATCATTAATCACCAAATGAAGCCAAGATGTAAAACGATTCCAAGAACTGATGTGGACACCAATCTCATTACAACAATAATGAAACTCACAGAAGAGGTTTGGATCTTGTCCCCCTTTATTTCTCATTTGCAAGGGAGGTTTGAACTGATGATTTTATGTGGACAGAACCTCGGAAGGAGTTTTCGTCAAAGGCGTCCATTGCTTTTCTCTATTCTCTTTTTTAACTTCTTTGCGAGGACTGATCTGGTTAATCGTGGCTCGCGCGTCCTCCCTTATAACCAGATGATTTCCAAGGCTGACCCTTGCCTTTCTTGTTTCGTCTATCATGCTGGTTATAACTGTACTGACGGCTATCATCGCCGATCAGTTGTTTGTCAGTTCTTGCAATCGTTTTTGCTGCTTCGATAAAGGTATCCCAGTCTTTGGGACCTCCATCCCTTCCTTTGACTCGCTTAATCAAGTCATCACATTTAACGGCCCTCATAAAGTGTGCGCGCATCATTTCTCCCCTATATATCCGATTTCGAGGCATTCTTTGTTGTATCTAGTGATGAAGTCTTCAACACTTCCATGTTCTTTCCTCCAGATGTTTAAACAATCTGCTGGATCTCTAGTGTGCCTGCGTTGTTGAGAGAAACGTGTGACGAACTTGTCTCGAAAATCTATCCAGGATTTAATTCTTCCTGCTCGTAAATTGTTAAACCAGACGCGCGCTGCACCGATGAAGGTTTGCGCAAAAAGATGACACCAAGTTGGTAATGTCCAACCACCTGTTAATCCTGCGCCGTTGAAGACTTGGAGGTGGTCGTCAGGATCTGTTAAGCCATTGTACTTGCCCACATTATGTGGCAGTTTTGTCTTGTCGATATCGGCTGTTGCAATCTCTCCGATGAACTTAGACTTTTCAGCTATGCCTTCTGGGCGATAGCTCAACGAGTAATCATGTTCTGCATTTGGATTGTACCCCGCGCACTTGTGGGGTTTATACGCCTCGTGTTCTGGTGGTAATCTGCTAAATACCGTGCTTTCTCTCTTGTACGTCGTGTCATCTTCTTCATTATAGCTATCCCATTCATCGTTTATGTTGCGCGGGCCTAAACGACTGCGTACTGGCTTTCTCTGTTGGTGGGTGTATTGCATATAGTTGCTTTCCGTTTCACGATAAGTGTCCCGCGTATCATGCGCACTTTGCCTTCTGACATTAGGTGCTTTCTCAGGGTGTTGGTTTCGCGCCTGTGTTTGGTGACGGATATGGGTGTTTGGAGGTTTTTGTGGTGGAGTAACAAAAGCGGACTGATTAGCTTGCGCTTGGAGCAGAGCTTGATGTGCGCTAAGTTGCGCATAGACAAGGTTTAGAGACGCCGTTTGTTCGGCATACCAGGAAGCCATAGTTTTTCCTTCAGGTAGCCCTAAAAGTGCCGAAAAGTTCAGCTGTGTTTGGCCCGATGGTGCTGAAGGTCCAGCCCCATGGTTTGGTGTTGGAACTTCTAGAGGTGTTTGGTTAACTCCTCCAGGTGGAATTTGGAAAGCTGCTCCGTTTGTGGTCTGATTGATAACTCTGGAGGTGCTTCCAAAGATATCAGGGAATTCATTGTCTACTTGCCCTTCTCGCATGGTCTCGTTCCCTTGGAACCTTTGGACGTGAGCGGTGTCCGAAATTAGTTCAAAGGAAGAGATTTCTCCGTCCACGTGAGGGGGAGGGTTTGGTTCGGTCATTTAGAGAGTTTTTGAAGAAAAAGGAGATGAAAATGATTTGCAAAAGATGTGGTGGGTGCCAATGATGAAACACTGGTTAACACTGAAGGTTAACTAGCTGAGTCGTCTCTTATGTGGGTTCAATCTCCTTCTCTACTCGCTTAAGACTGAGGTCCTGCAAAACAGCAACACCGTTAGCTCGTTAAGAGGGGAATATGGGGTTTCCCTCTTAACCGGGCTCCGGGGTGAGAATAAGTACTGCTCTCAGGAAGAAAATAGTGTGTGTTGTAGGTGAAAGGTGAGGAAAACAGAATGGATAACCTGAATGATGAAGGGTCCTATATATAGCCGAACGATGAAGGAGGGAGGAGAGACCTTGCCAGCTGCTGTTCGGCACCAGCTGTCCGACCAAGGGGAATATCCTCTTGGTCTCCTCTGCTGTGGTCAGGATAGTGGTACACGTGGTGCGTCTTCGTTGGTCCATGTAGGAGGACTGGTACTACAGTTGTCGGTCTGCCCCCAGGTAGTGTTGCTGGTCCACATGGCGTCTGGATATTGGTGACACGTGTTGTCCTTCTTGTCTGGAGAAGCATCTTCGGTGCCACCTTGACATCTTCCAGAAGCTTCTAGAAGCTTTACTTGCTGATGGAGGCGCCATGTTGGACGGGAAAGGTGGTGTGGTCCCTGCCATGTGTGTATGGAATTGGGACCATACCTCTTCAAATTTTTGACTTCTAGCAACATTTCAAGAGAAAAGAGTGAACTTTGGTTCGGCAAAAATATATTTTCATTATTCTTGCTTTATGGGTACATTCTCTTGCGGTGAATCTTGACAAATATCTAGTATCTTGTCAATAGACGGAGGTATATATGTCTCTTATGTGTATCTTTTGTCGAAATGACATGCCAATATACTGAAGCGGCTGAGGTGCATTGTTGGTTCAAATCGAACTAATCACGTTGTTGGGTGATCTGGTGGTACTAGGTTTAAGACTAGAAAAATAGAGGAACCTTCGGTTCCACGGTTGACGCTAACGTTAATCAACACTTCATATTTGTTTATAACTATTATCAGTTATTATTAATATCCACCCATTTAACAAAATGTTAGGTGTACCATCTCATTAAAAAATAGTATGGTTGGTTTTTGTGACGGCACGTGTAAACAAAGAAAAGATAATTAGGCTATGCGGTATGGTGATCATCCTCCCTTGGAGGATGATCCGCCATCTATGCGCCACATCATAGTTACTTTGAGGATGGTCCAAGACACAAAAACAATGGAAATGTAAGGATGATCATACCCTACTAGTTTACTTTTTCTTTAATCATCTACTTTTTTTAACATTTAACAAATAAAATAGAAAAATAACTTAATTAATATTAAAAAAACATTACATAAACTTTAAAAAAAACATAAACTATAAAACTCAATCTTTCAATTATAAAAATACAATATGTTTACAATATATAGAGATTCAAACAACCTATACTAGGAAACCGAATAATACAAATTTAATACAATTACACATAATCATAGAGATGATTTCGTAAATCATTAGAATGATTTACGTTATGCTTTTACCCCCCGTTAATCGAAAGGTGGGGGACCAATACGAAGCAGGCCGCGAAGTTTTTCAAAGAGAGGTCATAAGAGACTTTTAGTGAAGATATCCACAACCTGGAGATTGGATGGAACAAATTTTGTATAGAGACGACCAGAGGAAACAAAGCTCACGCACGAAATGATAATCAATGTCAATATGCTTTGCACGTTTGTGTGAAACTGGGTTTTGACTTAGAAAAATAGCACTCTTGTTGTAACAAAGCAAAGTCAGACGAGCCATAGGTAGAGCGTGTAGTTCTCGAAGAAGGTGAGTAAGCCAGATGATTTTAGCTGCAGTATTGGCCATGGCACGATATTCAGATTTGCAACTAGAGCGAGAGACTGTAGGTTGTTTCTTAGCACTCCAGTAAACCAGATTGCCACCCAAATAAATAGAATAATCGTAAATGGAGCGTCTGGTTTCAATACAACGGGCCCAGTCTGCATCAGATTATCCAACGGTCGCTGTTGAAGTTGGTTTAGAGAAGGTTAACCCAAAGGCAATTGTTCCTTTAACATAACGTAGTATCCGTTTAACCAACTGAAAATGAGATGTTGTAGGGGCCTGTAGATGTTGACCGGCTTGATTTACTGCATAAGAGATGTCTGGACTGGTAATGGTGAGATACTGAAGAGCTCCAACTAGAGACCTGTAAAGAGTCGGATCATGAAACAGGACACCTTTGCTGAGGAAAGTATCATTGGTAGTAAGAGGAGTGGCAACAGGTTTGGAATCTAACAGAACAGCACAGGACAAAATGTCATGTGCATATTTCGCCTGACTGAGAAAGAGACTAGCATCAGAGTGAGTAACTTCAAGATCCAAGAAGTAACCGAGTAGGCCCAAGTCTTTAACTGAAAATTCTTGATGCAGTCGAGCAACAAAGGACGTAATAAAAGAGGAATCATTACCAGTGATGATGATGTCGTCCACATACACAAGAAGATAAACAATGGCTTTTGTTGTCTTATAAATAAAAAGTGATGGATCCGCTTGACTGCAAACAAAACCATGTGATGTTAAGAAGGTGCTTAGTCATTGAAACCAAGCTCGAGGCGCCTGTTTGAGACCATAAAGAGCTTTCTTTAGACGACACACATGATTAGGAAATCTAGCATCAATAAAACCCGTAGGTTGTTCCATGTATACCGTTTCAGAAAGATTGCCATTGAGAAAGGCATTGCGTCAATTGGTAGGAGAAATCAAGTCCTGGAACCTGAGTGAAACCTTGGGCCACCAAGCGAGCCTTCTAACGATCTATGGAACCATCTGCTTTGTATTTTGTTTTGAAAATCCACTTAGACCCAACAATGTTTGCACCTGTAGGTCGTGGAACAAGTACCCAAGTGTTGTTAGATTTTAACGCCAGGAGCTCCTCTTCCATTGCCTTCACCCATTTAGAGTGTTTTGCTGCTAATTTGTAACCACGGGGATCATGAGCTGCAAGTAAAGCATGATGTAATGAACCTGAAAATAAAGACAAGTTAGCATAATATTTAGGCTTAAAAATGTCGTTTTTCAATGGAGTTCTCATAGGATGAGATGGCATCGGCTCAACAGGAGATTCCTGGGTAAATTGGTGAGAGGTGTTGGGTATGATAGGTGGAGTTGGGTCGGCCGTTGGTGGATTGGAGAGGTGCGGTGGTTGGACCGATTGTGAGGAAGAGGTAGGATGGGTTTGTGGTGGTGATGTGGGAAATAGAATGGGGGCCAAGGATGGTGGGTGGGGTGATGAGGTTTGGGCTTGTGTTTGGACCGATGAGGTAGGTATGGATGAGTGGGTTTGTTGGGCCGAGGGATGAGAGTTAGTGGATTGGGCCGATGTGTGAGGATTGGAGAATAATGGAGGAGTGGGAAAAGGTGGATCAGCAGGGCATAAGGAACAAGGAGAGGACTCGTGGCAGACCGTGGACTCAGAAGTAAGAGGTGAAATAACTGGTGGGGGATTTGGTAAAGAGACAGATGGAGGAGTTTCGTCAAAGTTGGAGAAAACCGAGGTGGCCTCATCAATTGGTTTGACATGACCGCTAAAGGGATAGGAATCCTCATCAAATTTAGCATGCCTTGTAATCTAAAGATCGATAGCCTTTGTATTTAGCATCATAACCAATGAAAATACATTCAGTGCTGCGAGGTGATAGTTTATGTTTAGCATAATCCCTTAGATAAGGGAACACACGACATCCAAAAACACGAAAGGTGGAATACGTGGGAGGGTGACCATATAATAGTTCAAAAGGAGATTTGAGCTTGAGTAACTGAGTAGGAAGGCGATTGACAATAAATGTAGCAGAAGCCAAGGCATCCGACCATAATGTGGCCGGAGCATGAAAGTTAAAAAGCATTGCCAAACCAGTTTCAGTAATATGTCGGTGTTTACGCTCAGCACGACCATTTTGTTCAGGTGTATGGGGACAAGAAAGGCATTCATGAAAAAAAAAATTGAACTCGATGGTTGGTAAATTCAGTTCCACCATCACTTTGGAAAATTTTAATTTTTCGTGATAACTGATTTTGAACAAAAGGTATGAAAACTAATAAAGCTTCATAAAAATCAGATTTTTGTTTTAGTGGGTAGAACCATGTAAAAGGAGAATGATCATCAATAAAGATTGCATAGAAACGATAGCCATTTGATGATGTAACAGGTGCAGGGCCCCAAAGATCACAATGAATTAAATCCAAAGCATGCATAGAACGTTTATTATTTAAATCAAAAAGTAAACGATGCGACTTAGATATTTGACAAGGAGAACAAATATGAGGTTTAGGTAACAAAGACGTAACAAACAATGAACCAAGTTTATGCAATCTAGAAATAATATCAAAGGAAACATGTCCAAGGCGACCATGCCAGCGTTCAAAGGAAGCCTTGAGATGAGGAGTAGAGTAGGAGGCCACGAAAGCATGATTCCCTTCACGAAGGACGTAAAGTCCATTCTCACATGTCCCTTTTGCCAGGATTTCCTTGGTCTTTCGATCCTGAATGTGAAAGAAATTATTAGAAAATAGGACATCAACAGGAGAATCATGTGTAAGTTTACTGATAGAAAGAAGACGTTTGGTAAGGTGAGGAACAACAAGGACATTTTTTAAAGGGAAATTGGGGGCAAGAGATGTTGTTCCAATGTTAGTGACAGGTAAAGTGTGACCGTTTCCGAAACGTTTCCGAAACGAACAAAGTCGTTTCCAGAAGAGTCATAAGTGGTTTCAAGATCATGTTTTGAAGGAGTCATATGGGCTGACGCACCTGTATCACCGGTCCAGTCGGGGTAGTCATCAGTGTCTGGGCCAAGTTTGCATCAAGAGGAGCGGCTTGGTTAGCAAAGGAAGCCAAATTTGGACACGTATTTGCATAGTGACCATCTTTCCTGCATAATTGACAATGAGGGGGGTCGCTTGCCACGGTCGCGAACAAAATTTCGACCACGGCCACAACCGTGAACAAAATTTCGACCACGGCCACGACCCCGATTAGTATAAGAGGATCCTGAAGAGGAACGAGATGTGTTACTAGAACGGGACTGCTGAGCAACAAAGGCAGCTTAATGAGTATTCTGACTGTGAAGGGATGTCATAAAGGTTTCTTGATTTTCTGCTTTCCCAAGCAATTCACGAAAGGATGAAGTGCCTAAGGCACAGTGGGTTGTGGAAAAATGTTCAAAGTGGTTCCAAGACCACATAAAAACCAATGACATTTATCAGTTTCATCGACCGGGTGACCTATAGCAGCAAGTCGATCACATATGGTTTTAAATTTTCGGCCAAACTCAGAGGAAGAACATGTTTGTAACATGCGCAGATTATCACGTAAGATATGCATACGGTGAGTGAAACGGTGACTATACGCTATTTCCAATGCAAGCCATATATGACGAGCATTGGAGATGCCAATAATTTCGGACATGGCTTCCTCGGAGAGAGAGGACTGAAGAAGGAGACAGACTGATTAATCATTGGTTAACCATTCAGTATGAGTAGGGTATTGGACAGGTTTATCGGCCTCAAGAACAGTTTCGGGTGGTATGGAAGTGGTTCCATCAACATGTCCAATCAACTTCTGAAGAGTGAGAACAAGAGAGACTTGCTGGGACCATGCTAGGTAGTTTGTGGAGTTTAGTTTGAGAGGTAGTGAAGTAGGGAATGGAGAGGAGTTTCGGTGGTATTGGGTGTGGATGTAGCCATGGAATTTTTTATAAGGGTTTTGGCAGAAATAGTTTCGGTAGAGACATAAGGCACCAATAAAAAATAACCCAAAGAATTTATGTGTGATTTGTTCCATGTAATTTGTGGGTTCAGTGGTCAAAACAACCAAAAAGATTTGTGGGATAAAGGTGGGTTTGACACATAGAAAAAAGAAGATAGAAGAAACAAAGGGACAAGGGTCGGTGGTGGCAGCGAAAAAAAATAGAAGAAACAAAGTGACGGTGGGTTGGGCAGCAAGTTAAGTTACATGACGACAGCAAAAAGGTTTGCGGCAAGGGATTGGTCAGAGAAAAAAGAAGAAACAAGGGAAAAAGGGAAACATGTGAGGTAGTAGGATCGCCGTTAGGTTAGGCTGATACCATGTAAAACTCAATCTCTCAATTATAAAAATACAATATGTTTACAATATATAGAGATTCAAACAACCTATACTAGGAAACCGAATAATACAAATTTAATACAATTACACATAATCATAGAGATGATTTCGCAAATCATTAGCATGATTTACGTTATGCTTTTATAAACTTAAAAAAATCCTAAATCTGATATTTCTTCATGATGTCTTCTTGCATTTTCTTTAAAGCAGAGCGTTTTGGTTCGGGATAATTATCAACATGGATCGTCAATATCTCCCACTCTTTTAGCCGAACCTTATCATCGGCCACGCGTACCTTTTCTCCCGCCACGCGTACCCTTTCTTCGATTGCCCATTCCTTTACCTTCGCCTTTTGGGCCGTGACCTCCGTGTAAGTTTTAAATTGGGCCATAAACACCTTCATCTTCGAATTGCTAACCTTTTGCTTTTCTTTCTTTGAAGTCGTCTCCCTCTTTGATTTGTCTCGGCCTGGGGGGACGTTCCTCCTCCCTTACGGCGTACTCTTCTTCGTCGAACTCGGCGTCGTCGTTTAAATTAATGTGACATCTCGCGTCCGAGCCGCCGGCGCTAAAACTACCGGTCTCCGAGGTTTTTTGACGTTTTTCCATCTCAACCTCATTCGGAACCGGCGCCCACTTTGGGGCCTTTCGCATAACTTCCCAAGCCCGAACGTTGGGGAATGCGGTTTTATGGTTCGTCTTGTATTTTTCCAATGCCGCTTTGAAGACAAACTCGCCGCTCATCCCACTACGGCGCCCACTTGTGTATATTTTATTATATTCCTCCGAAAACCGGTTGACGACCCCACTCATCTTTCGCCACTTTGAAGATACCGAGTCGAGATCTTGATATGGTCCTTCTTCCATTAGCTCAAGAAACTTTGCCAATACCGCTTTCTAAAACCCCTCACCGGTTTGATTGTTACCTATATTCAACAAAAATATATTACAAAAAAATTGGAAGTTAATATTAAAAAGTATATACTAAAAAAAATTGCAAGTTAACTTTACGTACCTTTAACGGGGTCTGTGGATGAGCTTATATAAGCCTTCGCTAAGGCTTCCTCCTCGAGCGGCGTCCACAATTTCGGCTTCAGTTTCAAAGGTTGGCTTTGGTCAACCGCAACTTGCTTTCCTTTTTTCGTTTGGAGCTTTGCGGCTGGGTCTCGGGAACGACTTCAACGACATCTTCATCGGGAACTATTGGTTGAGAAGTTTGAATGGGTTGCGATGGTTGGGAAGGTTGAACGGGTTGCATGTTAAAAGGGTTACGCATCATCAAGTTTTGTAAGGCTTGAGTTTGTTGCGTACTCGAAAAAACGTTTGGAGAGTTTTTGAAACCCGCAAAAGCGGTGGCGGAAAATTGAGCGAAAGGGTTCGATTCCATTGTCGGATAGTACCCGGGCATCGAAAAAACATTCGGGTTTGGATTCGGGTTGAATGGATCCATTGTAGAAGAATGTTTTATAAAAAAGGAAAAAGGTTTTAAAAAAGTTGAGAGAGAGATGAGTTGTAGCCGGTGAAAAACTAAAAATTTGTGTAAAAGTGTTAATTTATAAAACTTGGTTGAATTTTGAGGTAAATTTGAATTATAGCCGTTTGTATTAATTATGGCAATTATTTTATTTCTTTTTTATTTTTTAAACGCTCAAAAGTGTTGGAGAATGGAAAAAATTTGTCCTTTTGTGGAGCATCCCCAACATCTCCAACTCGACGGAGAGGACGAAGCCAGGGGTGGTATTTGGACCGTCGCCGTTCCAGAACAAACCGGGGACGGTCCCCATACCTCGCAGTCAGTTTAAATATAATTAAGTATTCTAGTTTTCTTGGTAAGAGAAAATTCCTCGAAATTAAAGTATTCAACCAAATAAAGCATCTCTTGAAATCAAATAACAACGTTGACAATATTTTTTTAATTAGGTGCCCCCTGTGATAAGGAAAGGGGCAGAAACATTAGTTGCACAAAATATATGATATTGGAAAATTAAATTGTTTTCACTCCTCGTGGAACATGTAAATACATATGTTTATCACGCATGTTAACTATTACTTTTCTACATTAAGTTCGATCTTAATTTTCTTTTATTTAATAAGATGGACTCTCCTCAAGACGCGATGCCATGGGTAGGCTTGTATATTGTTTTAGCATCTTTGTTTCCGTTATTGGGGGTTCCCAGCATTGTTGTTATTTCCCCACATTGTAGTTATTTTAGCGATTGTTATTCCCGTTATTATTAGCATTCTGATTCAACTGGGGGCAATCTCACTTGAGGTAGCCCTCGTCTCCGCACCGGAAACATCACCTCCGGTTACCCTGGTTTTGTTGGGGTTGTTGCCTTTGTTGTTGCTGCGGTTACTGATAGTGCTGTTGCTATTGCTTTGGAAACGGAGCCCTGCAATCCTTTGCCATATACCCTACTTTATCACACCTAAGGCAGGCTCGGGTACATGGTCCACGGTGATGATAGTTGCACTTGCTACACTTTGGTTGTCTTCCCACGTAGGAACCTTGGTTCGGGTTGCTGCTCTGGTTTTGATTAACAAAAGACGACTGGCTGAAACTACGACTGTTGCTGTTGTCTGGCTTCTTCTGTGATTGGTTTGAGTTGGACACCTTGTCTGAATCGTTCCATTTACGCTTGTTATCAGTAGTGGGAGTCGTAGCATGTCACACCCCTAATTTCCACGTGTCACCGGTGGGCCCGGTGGGGAGTATAGTGACGTAGTTGGCATCATCATAGACAAACAACACAATATATAAATGCACAGCGGAAGCAAAGATAGATTCATTTCAACTTCGATAGAGTGTAATATCAAATATCACTAATAGTTGAAACGGATCCACAGGCGGATCAAAATAAAATAAGATATTGTTCAACAGATTTATTGTCATCCAAGCTTGCGAGACTTATTGTGGACGCTCTAGAAGACAGCCAGCCTATTACGTGTAGTACCTGCACTTAACCTTTTGGGAAAAATACGTCAGTTTACACTGGTAAATACAATTTAACTGACTCATTTTGAAAAGGTTGAAAATTGATTTGAATGCTCAAGGCACAAAACATTTTTTTATAACTTGGGATAATTATTTATTATAATCTTGTGAACGAATTACATGTTACTTGTGCGTTCAGTAGCCCGGATCTTGTCCGGGTTAAAGATCAATAGACACACCACAATAATGAGTTATACACTGACAGGTGTACGCCTACACCTCGTGCTCTGGTCGTGGCCATCTCGTAAGATGATGCCAAGGATATCCGGGACATGGTCATTAATCCCCCAAAGGCTTAAAGTAAACAAGACTGTTTAAACGAGCCGATCAAATTATTCAATTAACCACCCAAGGAGGTAAGATTTGATGCTCGATCAAGCGGTATTCTATATACCGTAACCCAAGCCCGTATAGGGAAAATAAGTTAAAAGTATTTACCTAGGTAAGTATAAATCACAACTAGCAAGTGAAGGTAGCTTTTACTGGTTCTTCTATTCTGGAACAAAGGTTTATAATAACCTATTAGATTCCTAACGGATCTTTATTTAAGCCTAAGCTTAGACCGGTTAGTTTTAAGGACGATACGGTTCAAACGCACGATTAAGCGAAGACCGGATAGAACGTGATTTAGACCCGACAAGTTTGAATACTTGTATAATATGGGTATGCTAAATACATTCTGGATTTTGAGACAAAAATGATAATGTTTGACCCGTTTCGGTCAATTTATGCAAACTAGTTACATAAACCGAACCGAACGTTAAAAGAGCGTTACGGGTAACCATAATAGTCATATGCAAGTTTCCTGAGATAATATGCCTTAAATATGTTATACTATCAGTAAGATATCTCTTATTATGCCCCATACGAAATTAAACTCAATTTACGCCTCATAAGGGCATTTTGGTCATTTAAAAGATTATAAAAGAGTTAAATTTGTAATCTGAGTTACAGGTCTGATTTATACAGCAAATACACTTAATTTAATATGTTATAACAGTAGGTTATGACCCGTATGTGAAACTTATCATTTAAAACCAAACTATGCCTCTTAGGGATATTTTGGTAATTTCGCAAGGGCTCAAATGGTCAAAACTGGAAACCTGAGTTCAAAAACTTGTGCTTACTGTTATTATATAATAATATACTAAAAACATCAGTAGGTATTAACCTTATGTGTCTAATGTGATTATAGTGCATGCTATGCGTTAAAAATGCTTAAAAAGCCGATTTGGAGCCATTTCCGGGTTTTTAAAAGAAAGCTGAGATTTTTATAATTCCAGAAGGCTCAAAATATTTTATTTAACAAATAAAATCAGTGGAAAAAGGTTTGGGGTTAAAAGGATTTGTAGAATTCATTTTATGGCCAAAAATGGAAAAAATCGGTATTAACCGAATTAAACCTAGAGACCTATGTTATGCTCGGCCAAAAATTAAATAAAAATCATCAAAAATCCCAAAATATTATATAACATCAGTGGGTAAAAAGTTTTATATCAAAAAGTGGGTTTAAATAGGCTATACGCTAATTACGCCGTTTACTTAACATAAAGCTTTCAAATTACGATATTGAGCATAACTCTTAATCTAGACCTCCAACTGATATCAAATTTTAAGTGCATGCTTATATATCAGTAACAAACGTTTCTACTCTTTCACTTTTTCAAAAATTGCATTTTATAGCAAAAAGGGCATAATAGTCAACTTTTAACATAACTCGGAAACATGCATATGCATCGGATGAGTATTGAACCAAGTTGTAAAATCTCAGAGAGTTGTACATATATAAAAATGGTCCAAAATGAGCTCCAAGGCAGATCTCAAACATGCATGCACGGATCAGAATTGAGAGTCAAAGAAAAGTCAATTTATGAGACTTTCGGTTCCGATCCGGGTTTAGACTGAAAATTGCCGAGTTGATCATGATGAAACATGTTCTTACATTAATTACAAGGTTATTTTGATGATCAAATAGATTGCATGTGACCTACATTGCTATTTATGCTAAATTTTGCAAAAACACATTCTGTTGACTTTTTAAGAAAAGCTTCGACTCGACAATCATCATGCTTAGAGTGGGAATCTGAAAATACCCTTTTGAGGATTCGTTACCCACATAAATACCAACTTGTAGGTACTTTCAATTCGAGAAATGACAGAGCCATTTTTGTTTAATCAAGAAGTCAAACCAAATTTACGACGGATTGACTTTCGGTTAATAAACTAAGCTAGAACGAATTAGAGAAGGGTATGAATACTTACAAGAGTCCTAAATACGAGTAGGAAGCCCTATGAACCCTTGTTGATGACCAGAGAGCTCCAGATTTGATCTTGTGAATTTTTGAATTATGCAAGTGTTCTTGGTTTACTACTTCATGTGCCTTATATGCAGATTTTGATGTGTTGTGAGGCTGCCACAGAGGTATACAGGTGTTGTAAGACCTATATAAGTGTCCTCAATTGCATGAAAGTTGATTGGTGAGTTCAGGAGTTGATTACAGCTGTATACAACTCGAAATCAGACCTGAAACTGGCAGTTGGTTGTTTTCTGTCGCTGGGCAGGTCACGCGGCCCGCGTAAGGGTTCCCAGGCGGGACGCCTGGGCCTTCTGATCCACAAAAACCTTTCAATTGTTCATGTTTTGGTCCTTGGTCCTTTGTTACGAGGTTTTTGCTATTTGTCTTGCACATTAGACCCTCAAATATGATTTTTAAGGACCTTGGGACATTTACAAACATGGTAAAGTCCTTGGGTAACTTTGTTCTTACCCGAAAAGTCACGAATTTCAACGTTGACGCATTTAACCCTTCGTGCACGGTTTTGATCATAACTTTCTCATACGATGACGAAACTTAATGAAATTTTTACCACATATTCTAGTGAGTATATCTTATCATTACAAAGCTTCGGGTTTGCCAAAAGATCACTCAGAGGTATAAATTTAACATCTTGACACAATTAGCCCCTGTAGTTTGCAATTCCTCACTTTCTTTCATTTTCCGCTTTGTATGATCCCTGATATATCCGTTTAGGGTTATAAACACCATGTAGGGTTATTGTAGAGCCTATCTTTCCATTGTTGACACTTTGGACCCTTATATTTCCATAGTTTCGCTGTTTGTCAACTTTAGTCCCTCTAAAGTATGTCTTTACATATCAAAGGCTATGCCACGTGTCAATGCATTATTGGACGTAAATTTCCGAGGTGTTACATCCTCACCCCCTTAAAAGAAATCTCGACCTCGAGATTTACTGGAACAAATGAGGGTACTTTTCTTTCATCGTGGATTCTACCTCCCATGTGTATTCGGGACCTCTACGGGCATCCCACTTGACCTTAACTATAGGTATATACTTCCTTCGGAGCTTCTTCACCTGTCGATCCTCAATCGACAATGGTTTTTCCACAAACTTCAATCTTTCATCAATGTGTATATCTGTATGCGGTATGACCAGTGATTCGTCAGCGAAACACTTTTTCAGACTACAGACGTGGAACACATTATGTATACTACTAAGTTCTTCAGGTAAGTTTAGCTTATAGGCAACTGATCCGACGCGTTCGATAACCTCAAAAGGTCCTATGTATCTCGGGCTCAGCTTACCTTTCTTACCAAATCGCATCACTCCCTTCCAGGGTGACACCTTAAGCAATACTTTGTCACCTACTTCGAAGTGAAAAGGCTTACGCTTTGGATCAGCGTAGCTTTTCTGCCTATCTTGGGCAGCTTTCAAGCGATCGCGAATCTGGACAACCTTGTCCGTTGTTTCAAAAACCAAATCTGGTCCTGATAACTGAACTTCTCCTACTTCTGCCCAACAGATGGGTGTCCTGCATTTTCTACCATATAATGCCTCGAAAGGCGCAGCCTTAATACTAGTATGGTAGCTATTGTTATAGGAGAACTCTATCAAGGGTAGGTGGTTATCCCAACTGCCACCCAAATCAATCACACATGCTCGAAGCATGTCTTCCAATGTTTGGATGGTACGCTCACTCTGTCCGTCTGTCTGCGGATGGTAAGTCGTACTAAAGTTTAAGCGCGTACCCAAAGACTGTTGGAAACTCTTCCAAAATGAGAGGTGTATCTCGTATCTCGGTCAGAGATAATCGACACTGGTACACCATGTAGAGCTACGATCCTATCCACATACAATTGAGCTAACATGTCAGAGCTGTAAGTTTCCTTAATGGGAAGAAAATGTGCTGACTTGGTTAGCCTATCTACTATAACCCATATAGTATCGTTTCCCTTCCTTGTCTTGGGCAATTTGGTGATGAAATCCATTGTCACCATTTCCCACTTCCACGTGGGAATTTCAGGTTGTTGAAGCAAACCTGACGGCTTCTGATGCTCAGCTTTGACTTGCGCACAAGTCAGACATTTAGCTACATACGCAGCTACAGACTTTTTCAAACCAATCCACCAGTAGTTTGCCTTTAGATCCTGGTACATCTTATCAGCTCCAGGATGAACGGAATATTTGGAGCCGTGGGCTTCCTGGAGGATAACATCTCGAAGTCCTCCATAAACAGGAACCCATATTCGCCCATTCAGTCTTAGCATTCCATCCTTGTCATAGGATAACTGCTCCTCAGTTACTCCTAGCTTTTCTTCGGGATAGTTAGCTTCCAACACAGCTTCCTTCTGTGCAGCTAACACCCTTTCGTTCAAATTATTCCTTATTTCTATGCGCTTGGCATTGATTCTTATCGGCTTCACTCTTTCTTTTCTGCTTAAGGCGTCAGCAACTACATTCGCCTTGCCTGGATGGTATCTTATCTCACAGTCGTACTCATTTAAAGTTTCCATCCATCGTCTTTGTCGCATGTTCAATTCCTTTCGATTGAACAAATGTTGAAGGCTCTTGTGATCCGAATAGATCACACACTTTGTTCCATACAAGTAGTGTCTCCAAAGATTCAATGCAAATACAACGGCACCCAGTTCCAAGTCGTGGGTGGTGTAGTTTTTCTCGTGCACCTTTAATTGTCGTGAAGCGTAGGCAATGACCTTGCCTCTCTGCATGAGTACATAGCCAATGCCAGTGTGTGACGCATCGCAATACACCACGAATTCTTCTATACCATCGGGCAATGTTAACACTGGTGCATTGCTCAACTTCTTCTTCAGAACGTCAAAGGATTCCTGCTGCTTTGGGCCCCAATCAAACTTGATCTTCTTACGTGTCAACGAAGTTAGGGGCGCAGCAATCCTTGAAAAATTTTCGATGAATCGCCTATAGTATCCTGCTAATCCTAGAAAACTGCGAATCTCGGTAGGTGTCTTTGGCTCTTGCCAATTCATAACTGCTTCTACTTTGGCGGGATCTACTTGGATACCACGCTCACTTACCACATGTCCAAGGAATTGGACTTCTCGAAGCTAAAATTCGCACTTTGAAAATTTGGCATAGAGTTTCTCATGATGTAGAAGTTTGAGAATACAACGAAGGTGTTTCTCGTGGTCAGCTTGGTTCTTAGAGTAGATAAGGATGTCGTCAATAAAGACGATGACGAATTTATCCAGATAAGGCTTGCAGACGCGATTCATGAGATCCATGAATGCGGCTGGTGCGTTAGTGAGCCCAAAAGGCATCACTAGGAACTCGTAATGTCCATAACGAGTCCTAAACGCTGTCTTATGTACATCTTCATCCTTGACCTTCAACTGGTGATAGCCTGGCCTCAAGTCGATCTTTGAAAAGTAGCTTGCCCCTTGTAATTGATCGAATAGATCGTCGATCCTAGGCAAAGGATACCTATTCTTGATGGTGACCTTGTAACAACTATCATTAAAATTAGTAATTAGAATAATAATTAGTCAATAAGGAAACCTTAATTGAGACACCCAAGTAATTCCGCACTAACCCTAAAATTTCCGGAATAATCGGAATCAGGATCAGGGCCCCTAAAACTCAGGGGGGTTAAACCCTATTCGATAATTATCTTAAATTATGCGTTGTATATACTGAATTTCGAATGTTGTTGATTCACCAAGTCTTTGCCACTGACTAGGCTAATCTACAAGCTAGGCCGCACCTTTACGGACCGTAAGGGTTAGTCCTTACGGACCGTAAGCCTACCAGCTTGCCTTACGGACCGTAAGGGTTAGGTCATACGGTCCGTAAGCAACATGAAATTTGGGCTATAAATAGCCGACCTTGGCATTCGACTGTTGGTGTTAAAACGTCAATCGAATTCGTTCTGTACATCGATGTTAGGCTGTTATATCACAAATTAAACACACACGATCACGAAGTGCTGCCGCAGAACAGGGTAATTACTCGATCGCTATTACAATTCAGTTTCCGAGATCAATATATCCAAAGAATGTTTAAGTGCCGCCCACATTGGGTCATACTTTGTCGTTTATCGTTAATTCGATGAATGAGTTTAAGTATTATACTTTGTCGTTTGTCGTTAATTCGATAAATGAGTTTAAGTATCGCACTTTGTCGTTCATTGTGAGAATTTGATCTCATGAGATATCGTGACTGTTGTATTGATCACTAACCCTGTTTTGTGTGCATTATTATTGAAATTAGGTTAACAGGGCTAAAATCATATTCTGTCAGTACTAAATCTGCAAGTGATTAAGTTTATGTAATCACCAAGTTACAGCCGGTATGTGGGGTATTGTGCACTTTACTTGATAATCGTCACCATTGGGGCAGCCATTGGGTGATATGACCATAATCACAGACACCATTGGACAGGTGGGCCAATGGGTCGAGTGGTAAAGTACTTCCCCGCTGACAAAATCTTAACACTATTATAACAGATGTGTCATTTTCAGCAACTAGAATAATTCACTTAGTATTTCCCCGCTGACAAAATCTTTTCCAAACATGTTCAGGTGATCTGCTGTAATTCAGGAATAATGCAAGGGAAGCATTTCAAGCTTAAGATAGTGGCTCAGTATAAAATAAAGAAATGTGTTTTATCCAGAAAATCTTACTATTGTAATTTATCAGGGTTTTATCCCGAATTGTGAAATAAAATAATCGGGAAAAGTTTTTAGCTTAAACGATCCTGTAAATAAAATTTCTGCTGCTAAACTCACAATAAACAAAGTACCGCAGGATTTCTGTCCCGCGGCTCCTGGAACGGGTCAAACCGGGCCGGGGGCCGTGACAGAAACAAGGTGGTATCAGAGCCACTAAATTAAGCTAATTAAGTATTTAAAAGATACTTAATTTTTCCTGATTACTATTACGTGATTATGTGTTTATGTGCTTTTAAACTCATTATTTGTTAATTACAGTATGGGTAAGAAAAAGTTACAAGATATCTATCTTAAACTAGATAGGTCAGTCTACGAAGAAGGAAGTTCGTCTAAAACTAAAATTTCAAAGCTCCCTACAATTCCTGAAGAAGGAATATTTGTGCAAAAAGCGAATTATGAATATCCGCTTTCTCCTAGAAAAAGAAATATGATTATTAAGAAAAGTAAGGAGCAAATCAGAGAAAAGAAGATTAAAAAGGAAACCTAGGAGTTAATTAAGAAATCACCTTGGGAAGATAAACTCGATGAAAAATGGGCAAATTTGTATATGTTAGCCAGTGTGGCAGAACATGCAAATCTTTAGATGCCCTACATCTAGCAAACAGCACTTCCCAATAAGTAAATAAATAAATAAATCTGAGTGTGTTCTTTTCTGTTATTTTGTACAAATAGTGTGCAATAAAACTTCGGTGTTTATTTGTTAAACTTTGTTCCAAAGTTTTAACTTAGCATTTTTGTGCATTTTGCATATATGCTACACAGCATGAGCGAGATATCTGAAGCTTTTCAGAACCTCAATCTTTACCCGGTGAATATAGAAGTTTCTCATGAATTTACTGGATATTTTGATGATGTGGACCAACCTGTAAAATTTCCTACTCCACCATTGACCAAACCAAAAAGAAAGAAAAAGAAAAATTATGTGTGGGGAAGCCGTATACGTAGGAAAAAGCCAGTTACAAAACCTCCTAGAATTAACGACCCTTTAGGAAAAGGAAAGACAATTATAATCCAGGAAAACCCTAATCAGCAAGAAAGGGAAACTGAAGCCAATAAAGAGTTTAGGCAAATGGAGAAACAGTTTGAGGAATATTCTCAAGAAATAGAAACAGAAATAGGGCAAGATTCTAGACCAACTCAGGTAGAAATTGGGGAGAGTTCCAACCAAAACCAAAGGCTAACTTTTCAGGAGCAGATAGATATTCTATTGGCAAACTGTGATACTTTTCAGCCTGTCAATACGAATATTTTTACCTATCCTATTGAAAATCCACTTCCTATGAACTCTGGACCAGCAATCCCAGATCCAATAGTACACTTCCAACCTGTAGAAATGGAGGAATAGTGGACAAATGATTGGCAATTCCAAAATATTGTCAACGACCCTTATTCCTTTCTTCCACAATTCGATCCAGAACCCCTACCTAATCCACCAATGAGCAATGAGAATCTGGCTGAACTTCGCCATTTCGGTGAAGAATTGATGGATGCAGGGAATAGAATTAGGGAGATAGGGGGACAGATTGCCTGGAAGTATGATGAAAGGGAACTTCGTTTTTAGGATATCAAATAACGAGAGATAAGAAGATGATAAAACTATCGTTGTGTAATAGTAAAAGTAAATAGTGAAACCAGTTGTAACATAACGAATAAAACGTTGTAAAATATCGGTGTGTATTGATGCATACTATACTGATATAAAATGGAATCGAGAAATCGATAAGTTTTGACTTTATGTGTTATGAATTGTCTGATTATTTGTATAAATTGCTAATTACTAATTACTCATAATAAATTATTATCAGATGGCAAATAATGATAACGAACCAGTAAATGAAGTTAATCAGTCAGAGCATCACCCAGAAGATCAATATATGACCAAACAAGATATTGAAAATATTGTTGCTCAAGGGATAACCAACGCAATTCCAATATTCGTTGCTGCTATAAAAAGTCCAAACGAGCCGCAACATATCATTTCCTAGTAGACATACTATTGAGGATAATTTCAGTAATAGTATAAACGGGGGCAATGATCATATTAATCATGATAATGAATCTCAGCACACGCCGCGCCCTAAGAAACGAAAAGCTGCAACACCTGGTTGCACTTTCAAAGAATTCCTTGCTTGTAAACCCGCTGAATTTGCAGGCAACGAAGGAGCAACTGCAACACTGCGATGGTTAGAGAAAACCGAAGCAGTGATTGCAATAAGTAAATGTGCTGAAGAAGATCAAGTCATGTATGCCTCAAATTTGTTTAAAGAAGGAGCACTAGAATGGTGGAACACAGTACTGCAAGCAAAAGGAAGACGGGTGGCTTATGCTATGACTTGGGAAGAATTTAAGAATCTTGTCGAAAGAAAATTCTGTCCTGAGTATGAGAAGGAACAGATGGCAAATAAGTTCCTAAATCATCGAATGACAGGGGTAGATTGTCGTAGTTATACTTCGACATTCTTTGAATATGCGAGAGTGGTACCCAATCTGGCTTCGCCAGAACCGGTACTCATTTCCCGATATATTTGGGGATTAATTAGCGAAATTCGCAATATCGTTAAGGCTGCGAGACCTCATACTATTGACGATGCAGTAGAATTAGCTAACACCCTAACCGACGAACTAATACGCACAAGAGATGAAGATAGGAAAAAAGAATTGGCTCAAAAGATTACCCAGGGATTTAGGGTGGGTAATAGTAGTAATTTCAAGAAGAAAGGAGCAAGACAATCTTCAACCCCGCCATTTTGCAGAAATTGCAGAAGGAAACATTTTGGAAAATGCAATGCAATTTGTAATTTCTGCAAATCTGTAGGCCATAGTGAAGAAAACTGTAAGAAGAAAACTGTAATCTGTTTTCACTGTGGGGAAACAGGACATTACAAAACCGAATGCCCCAAACTGAACAAAATCACCGATAACAAGGGCAAACCAGTTGAAGGAACTGTTAAGAAAAATGCCAGAGCTTTCCAGCTAACCACTCAAGAAGCAGAGCTCATTCCGGATGTGATAGCCGGTACGTTTTTAGTTCACAACGTTTATGCAAAAGTATTATTTGACTCTGGTGCAAACCAAAGTTTTATAAATACTTCATTCTGTCAAGCTCTTAAGTTACCGTTGACTACCGTTAGGCAGATTTTTACAGTCGAAACTGCAGATGGGAATTCAGTAGAAATTAATCAGGTTTTGCAAAAAGTAGAAATAGAACTCTCAGGTCATAAATTTGTTGCAAACTTATTACCTATGAAACTAGCCGAGTTTGATGTTGTCTTAGGAATGGATTGGTTAATAGCCAACCATTCTCAAATCATTTGTGATAAGAACTCTATAGAATTCAAGCACCTACGGGAGAGGTAATTAAGATTGCAGGAGATAAACCTCGGAGGCCACTGAAGTTCATATCAGTAATGAAAGTTGCTAATTCTGAACGGAAACAAGGAATAGTATATATGATTTCAGTAATCATTTGTACTCAAGGAAAAGAACTTAAGGAGATTCCTGTAGTCTCAGAATACCCAGATGTTTTTCTAGAAGATTTACCTGGGTTACCACCCGATAGAGAGGTAGAATTTAGGATTCATCTAATCCCAGGAACTATACCGATAGCCAAGGCACCTTATCGATTAGCTCCTACCGAAATGCTAGAATTAAAGAAGCAATTAGATGAATTACTAAGCAAAGGATTTATACAACCTAGTTGATCCCCTTGGGGTGCACCAGTGTTGTTTGTGAAAAAGAAAGATGGATCAATGAGAATGTGTATTGATTATAGAGAATTGAATAAGGTTACAATTAAGAATCGATACCCATTACCTAGGATTGATGATCTCTTTGATCAATTACAAGGCGCTAAATATTTTTCTAAGATAGACTTGCACTCCGGATATCATCAATTAAAGGTTCAAGAGGAAGACATACCTAAAACTGCTTTTAGAACTAGGTATGGTCATTATGAATTTACAGTCATGCCCTTTGGACTAACAAATGCCCCAGCTGCATTCATGAACATGATGAACAGGATTTGTAAACCATATTTGGATAAATTTGTGATCGTGTTCATTGACGATATACTCATTTATTCCAAAAGTCAAGTCGAGCATTGTCAGCACTTGCATGCACTCTTAACTTTGTTAAGAAAAGAAAAGTTGTACACTAAATTCTCGAAGTGTGAATTTTGGCTACAAGAAGTGCAATTCTTAGGACACATGGTGAATCACGAAGGTATTCACGTAGATCCTGCTAAGATAGAAGCAATTACCAACTGGAAGGTTCCGCAAACTGCAATGGAAATTAGAAGTTTTATAGGTTTAGCTGGTTATTATAGACGATTTATTAAGGATTTTTCCAAGATAGCTGTACCATTAACTAAGCTAACCTGTAAAGCCACTAAGTTTGAATGGGGACCAAAACAAGAAGAAGCCTTTAGAATTTTAAAATAGAAATTAATCAATGCGCCAATCTTAGCTTTACCAGAAGGAACAGAAGATTTTGAAGTATATTGCGATGCTTCAAAACTAGGATACGGATGTGTGTTAATGCAACGCAAGAAGGTAATTGCGTATGCCTCCAGACAATTGAAAAAGCACGAAGAAAACTATACAACTCATGATTTAGAACTAGGAGCCATATTTTTTGCCCTTAAAATTTGGAGACATTATCTGTATGGAAGTAAATTTACTATTTATACAGATCATAAAAGTTTAAGATATATATTTGGGCAAAAAGAGTTAAACATGAGGCAAAGAAGATGGATGGAGACTTTAAGTGATTACGACTGTGATATTCAATATCACGAAGGAAAGGCAAACGTAGTAGCAGATGCTTTAAGTCGTAAGTATCATGAAAAGCAAAGGCAAGTCCGTGCCCTTAGAATAAATCTACAAATAGATTTAATGGAACAAGTGAAGGAAATCCAGAAAACAGCAATCAAGGACGATGCCGAAGGAATGAAAGGTTACCTAAAAGAATTGGAACAAGGAAATCATGGAATTTGGAAATTCCACAAAAACAGAATTTGGGTACCTAAACAGGGAAATTTAAGATCAAAGATTTTAGAGGAAGCTCATAAATCTAGGTATACCATACACCCAGGAAACAATAAGATGTATCAAGATTTAAGAAAGAATTTCTGGTGGATAGGAATGAAAAAGGATATAGCCGAATATGTATCTAAGTGTTTAACCTGTTCACAAGTTAAAGCCGAACACCAGAAACCCTCAGGTTTACTACAACAGTTAGAAATGCCTGTATGGAAATGGGAACTTATAACAATGGACTTTGTTATTAAGTTACCCAAGACTCGAAATTGTAATGATGCCATTTGGGTAATCGTGGATCGATTGACCAAATCAGCTCATTTTCTACCAATAAAGGAAACCTTTAGTATGGAAAGGTTAGCCAAATTGTATGTAGATGAGATAGTATCCTTACATGGAGTCCCGCTCTCCATTGTATCGGATAGAGATAGTCGTTTCACTTCCCGTTTCTGGACAAGTTTCCAAGAATCAATGGGAACCCGACTTAATCTAAGTACTGCATATCATCCACAGACCGATGGACAAAGTGAAAGGACGATCCAAACTTTAGAAGACATGCTCCGAGCATGTGTAATTGATTTTGGGGGTAATTGGGATAACTATTTACCATTAATTGAATTCTCCTATAACAATAGTTATCATTCAAGTATTGAAGCCGCTCCATTCGAGGCACTATATGGACGCAAGTGCAGAACACCTGTATGTTGGGCAGAAATAGGAGAAAGTCAATTATCAGGTCCGGAAATTATGCAAGAAACCACAGACAAGATAACTCGAATCAAGGAACGATTGAAAACAGCCAGAGATCGCCAAAAGAGCTATGCACACAATCGTCGCAAACCACTTGAATTCCAAATAGGAGACAAAGTACTGCTGAAAGTATCTCCTTGGAAAGGAGTTGTAAGATTCGGTAAGAAAGGAAAACTAAGTCCCAGATATGTTGGACCATTTCTAGTGATTCAACGAATCGGACCAGTCGCTTATCGTTTACAATTACCAGAGGCACTAGCTGGAGTACATGATGTATTTCATGTATCCAATCTTAAGAAATGTCTATCAGACGAATCTCTAGTAGTACCTCTTCAAGACATAGAGGTAAATGAAAAACTGAAATTCATAGAAAACCCTTTTCAAATAGAAGATCGAAAGATCAAGTTTCTCAAACACAAGCGACGAGTACTGGTGAAAGTCAGATGGAATTCAAAGAGAGGACCGGAATATACTTGGGAACTGGAATCAGAAATGAAGCGCAAGTACCCTCATCTATTTCAATGAATCTCGAGGACGAGATTTTTCCTAAGGTGGGGAGGATGTAACAACTATCATTAAAATTAGTAATTAGAATAATAATTAGTCAATAAGGAAACCTTAATTGAGACACCCAAGTAATTCCGCACTAACCCTAAAATTTCCGGAATAATCGGAATCAGGATCAGGGCCCCTAAAACTCAGGGGGGTTAAACCCTATTCGATAATTATCTTAAATTATGCGTTGTATATACTGAATTTCGAATGTTGTTGATTCACCAAGTCTATGCCACTGACTAGGCTAATCTACAAGCTAGGCCGCACCTTTACGGACCGTAAGGGTTAGTCCTTACGGACCGTAAGCCTACCAGCTTGCCTTACGGACCGTAAGGGTTAGGTCATACGGTCCGTAAGCAACATGAAATTTGGGCTATAAATAGCCGACCTTGGCATTCGACTGTTGGTGTTAAAACGTCAATCGAATTCGTTCTGTACATCGATGTTAGGCTGTTATATCACAAATTAAACACACACGATCACGAAGTGCTGCCGCAGAACAGGGTAATTACTCGATCGCTATTACGATTCAGTTTCCGAGATTAATATATCCAAAGAATGTTTAAGTGCCGCCCACATTGGGTCATACTTTGTCGTTTATCGTTAATTCGATGAATGAGTTTAAGTATTATACTTTGTCGTTTGTCGTTAATTCGATAAATGAGTTTAAGTATCGCACTTTGTCGTTCATTGTGAGAATTTGATCTCGTGAGATATCGTGACTGTTGTATTGATCACTAACCCTGTTTTGTGTGCATTATTATTGAAATTAGGTTAACAGGGCTAAAATCATATTCTGTCAGTACTAAATCTGCAATGTGAGTTATTCTCTTTTTATCAACTGTTTTACAATACTCCAAATTATTTCCAGAATTATAAATTACAGTGATTAAGTTTATATAATCACCAAGTTACAGCCGGTATGTGGGGTATTGTGCACTTTACTTGATAATCATCACCATTGGGGCAGCCATTGGGTGATATGACCATAATCACAGACACCATTGGACAGGTGGGCCAATGGGTCGAGTGGTAAAGTACTGTGGGTAGTTGGTTGATATCAGAAACATTGTAAAAGATCTTAACACTATTGTAACAGATGTGTCATTTTCAGCAACTAGAATAATTCACTCAGTATTTCCCCGCTGACAAAATCTTTTCCAAACATGTTCAGGTGATCTGCTGTAATTCAGGAATAATGCAAGGGAAGCATTTCAAGCTTAAGATAGTGGCTCAGTATAAAATAAAGAAATGTGTTTTATCCAGAAAATCTTACTATTGTAATTTATCAGGGTTTTATCCCGAATTGTGAAATAAAATAATCGGGAAAAGTTTTTAGCTTAAACGATCCTGTAAATAAAATTTCCGCTGCTAAACTCACAATAAACAAAGTACCGCAGGATTTCTGTCCCGCGGCTCCTGGAACGGGTCAAACCGGGCCGGGGGCCGTGACAGACCTTATTAAGCTCGCGGTAATCGATGCACAGACGCATCGATCCATCCTTCTTTTTGACAAACAAAATCGGTGCTCCCCAAGGAGATGAGCTAGGTCTAATAAAACCTTTAGCTAACAGATCATCTAACTGCGTCCTTAACTCCTTCATCTCCGTTGGTGCCAACCTATATGGTGCTCTCGCTACTGGCGCCGCACCCGGAATGATGTCAATTCGAAATTCCACTTGCCTATCCGGCGGTAAGCCAGGTAGTTCGTCCGGGAAAACTTCAGGGTAATCCGAAATGACAGGGATATCCTCAATCTTTGGCTTTGGCTCATCAACAGTAACTTGTGCCATGTAAATGACACAACCCTTCTGCAGACATCTGGATGCCTTGAGCATGGACACTTGCTCAGGCAATCCATGCTGGGTATCTCCTTAGATGGTGAGTGACTCACCGGACGGAGTTTTAACTACCACTTGCTTTCTGTTGCACACAATCTGGGCTTGGTTATGCGATAACCAATCCATACCTATCACTATATCAAAATCGGCTAGCTTAAAGGGAAGTAAGGATAATGGAAAAGAGTGATTCCTAATGGATATAACACATCCATCTAAAACAGTTGAGGCGGTTTCTATGGTCCCATCAGCTAATTCCACCTCATACTTCACACTTAAGGCTTTTACAGGTAATTTCAACAATTCACAGAACTTATTATCTATAAAAGACTTATCTGCTCCAGAATCAAACAATACTCTAGCAAAAATATCGTTTACAAGAAAGGTACCTGTAATCACGTTGTCATTTTGAACAGCTTCCTTAGCGTCCATCTTGAAGACCCTTGCGTTGGTCTTTTTCCCTTCTTCGGTTTTCTTGGTGTTCTTTGGGCAATTAGACTTAATGTGCCCCTTCTCATTGCAACCATAACATGTTGCATCCTTCAGCTTCTTACATTCCAAGGTCTTATGATCTGTGGATCTGCAGATTCCATAGGGCCTCGCGAGAGACTGGGATTTCGACTCAAATCGACACTTCCCAAAATGGTTCTTCTTGCAAGTTTTACATTTGGGCTTATCCCCTGATTGTTGCCTATCCTTCTTAGATCCCAACCCTTTCTTGTGGTCGTCATTTCCTCGGTGTCTCTTATCTGATCTTCGTGAGGTATCGTCCTCACGCTTTCTCTTATTTTCTTCTGAGTTCCTAAGAGCTCTTAACCTGACTACGTCCTGGGTGAGAGAGAGGGATAGATCAGCTACTGATCTGAAAGTTGTAGGCCTCGATGCCTTAACACTTGCTTTAATCTCAGGGGCCAAACCCCCAATGAAACGGGCAATCCTTCTCGGCTCTGGGGTTACCAAGTATGGAACCAATCAAGATAGAGTATTGAAAGTGGTGAGGTATGCCTGGCAGTCTAGATTTTTCATCACCAAAGATACGAAGTCTGACTCGATCCTTTCAACTTCATGTTATGGGTAAAAATTCTCTTTAATAAGGGTTACGAACTGATCCCATGACATACTGTAAAGTGTGGCCTTTCCGGCAGCTTGTAAGAGAGATTTCCACCACGCTAGTGCGTCCCCTTTGAACGATTGGGATACGTACTTCACTACATCCCGATCAGCACATCCGCTGATATCTACTACCGTATCCATTTCGTCCAACCAGGTCATGCAGTCTACTGCTCCCTTCTCCCCAGTAAAGTCCCGGGGTTTACATGAGACAAAGTATTTGTATGTACATGACTTATCACGTGGTTCTGGCTTATGCTCGACCTTCCTTGACGGGATACTGTTTTGGTTGGATAAATGTCGCTCATCATCCTTCTTGAGCTCATCTTTCTTAGATACATCTTTCTTAGAGGGCGGTTTGCTATGAGCCTCCGAATGAACCTTGGTCTTGGAATGTGGCGCGGACCGGGTCCTACTTCGGGTCCTATTTGATTCACTATATTGCCTTTCAATGGCTTTGGTAACAGCATTCTCTACTAATGCTTGCAGCTCCGCACCAGTTATATGTATTTTAGTGTTATCTGGGCCTTCCTCTGGATGACTGTTTACTTCCTCAGACTTAGCCATGTAGCTTTAGGTGCTACATAAAAGTAAGGACAAGGTCTATTTAGAAGCCTAAACAGTGTTATCGTTCTTGATGATTTATTAACCATGGTAAATAAGAGCCATATTAGTTAATTTGTTAATTAATTTCATTCAGGACTTTTTATTAGCTACTTTACCCTAGAATGAAATATATATATTGGCACAATAGGCCTAGTCACTTGGACAAATTTCTAAATTTTAATTTAGATTCTATAGGATTAAAATTTGAATAATTAAAACAATCAATCCTTTTCTTGGTAGGGGGTCTATAAACCACGGCTGCCTTTTTGTTTTATATGACATTAGTTATAACCCGTAGGCATTATGTCACAATCAGATATATATATATATATATATATATGTAGAATATAAATTTGGATAATTTATTAAAAGGGTGACATGTGTGATTTTGCGGATCACACTAGCCAAGAACGTTAACATGTTTACAGATGTTAACAGAGATTTGAATCTTTTTAAACAGGTTCTACCATTTTGGCCAGGTCTTTAATATGACATTCAAGCTAGGTTTTACCTTTTTAAGATTCTTATTATTAAAATGGTAAATTAAAATAATAATTGCTATTTTTCATTTATTCGTACATTATATTCATGCATATAATTCAAAAATGAAAAACTTAAATTAACCATTTCAAATAAAATTAACTAACACGAGTTTGCCCTAAATGGGACTTTTACCCAAATAACATACCCACGCAGGGGCTAAACTAACAAACAAACCCATGCAGGGGTCAAACAGAAACAAACAAACCCACGCAGGGGTAGAACAGGAAGGAATAAAATGTGCCCACGCAGGGGCAGAGTACAGAATAAATATCCTCGCAGGGACAAAATAAACTAGCAAACAAAGGATTTAGTAGTCCTTCTTGCTTTTTCCCTTGATTAAATCCACCATCTTCTTAAACATCCCACGATTATGCCGACGATCTTCCCGTAATTCATGCCGCATCTCTCGTTGCACATCATTTATCCCTTGAAGGATTTCTTGAACTTGTGGCGGCGACATCATCGGTGCCGGCGGTGGTAGCGGATAATGCGGTGGTTGCGGAGGCTGCGGCTGCTGATATCCATATGATGAGTATCCATAGGTCGATTGTCCCGTAGTCCAGGGACCTCCAAAAGTACCTTCCGGATTGAGAGAGTTGTAGTTCGCAGCTACCCAGTAGGGATCCCCTGTAAAGTCATAACTTGTGGGGAACGTCTGCTCGAAGGGATTGTATGCTGCCGCGCTAGTATAAGCAGGGATTGGGTTTCCGAAATCCTGTGGTGGTGGTGGCGCGATTGGTGCAGAAGTTACTTCTGAGACGGGATGTGAAGATTCTCCCATCTCTGGTTCTTCGTGAAGTGGCGAGTATCGGCTGCTACCTGAATGTGGAAGGGTGCCGATGCGTATTCCCCCTCGTGCGGAAATTCGTGCGTTCGTTCGTCTTCGCCTCGGAGGCGGAGGAGGCAAAACCGGAGGTGGTGGCGGCGGTGGAGTGACCGCGACAAGTCGGGAATCCTCAGAAGGATTCTGCTGCTGCTGCTGTGGCTGCTGTTGTTGGGGGTACAAGGGAGAGCTGTGTTGCGGCTGGTGCAGGGGAGAGTTATGGTAACTAGGGGTAAATACCCAGTCATGCTGCCTGAATCTCTCCTCAAAGCTGTCGGGACCATTGTATGGTGATCCCACAAAAGGTGACCCATCAGAAATCTCGATAGGGTGGTTCGGAGTTCCAGAGGGTGGCATTGAGGGATCGGTATCTTCATCGACATCCATCGCATTGTCACCAGGAAAATGGTCTTCTGGTCCAAGTGGGTTAAAACCCATAGGCACATCAAAGTAGTCAGCGGGGTTGTACAGGCCTTGGAAAACAGGTGATGGGTGGTCAAAGGGTGATTGGTGTCCTTGGAGAGGAATATAGGACTGGTGAGAGTTGTGGGGCTCATTTTCTGATTGAGGCCCAAAGGAGTGTGGGATAGAAGGTGAGGTACTCAGTGAAACCGAGTGCCTTGCGGGTTCAGTAAAAGACCTCCACAGATTTTGAGTATCTGTGTTATGGGAGCCTGAAGGTGTTCGCCTGTGCGAAGGTCCGGCTTCATGGTCGTTTGGGGCTGCATATGCTCCTTGTCCCCTTCCTCTTCCTCTCATACGTGGCGGCATTTTGTGAACCTGTCAAAAATCAAATAAGTGACACAACAAAATATATATAAGACAAAGTTAGAAATTAAAACAATTTTGGATATTTCCTAAGTTCTTTGTCTAGACTCGAGAATCGAGGAATGTGCAATTGTGTAACTGAGATTAAACACAAAAGGCTAGTGTTTAATTCACTCAGAGTTGGCTCTGATACCAACCTGTCACACCCCTAATTTCCACGTGTCACCGGTGGGCCCGGTGGGGAGTATAGTGACGTAGTTGGCATCATCATAGACAAACAACACAATATATAAATGCACAGCGGAAGCAAAGATAGATTCATTTCAACTTCAATAGAGTGTAATATCAAATATCACTAATAGTTGAAACGGATCCATAGGCGGATCAAAATAAAATAAGATATTGTTCAACAGATTTATTGTCATCCAAGCTTGCGAGACTTATTGTGGACGCTCTAGAAGACAGCCAGCCTATTAGGTGTAGTACCTGCACTTAACCTTTTGGGAAAAATACGTCAGTTTATACTGGTAAACACAATTTAACTGACTCATTTTGAAAAGGTTGAAAATTGATTTGAATGCTCAAGGCACAAAACATTTTTTTATAACTCGGGATAATTATTTATTATAATCTTGTGAACGAATTACATGTTACTTGTGCGTTCAGTAGCCCGGATCTTGTCCGGGTTAAAGATCAATAGACACACCACAATAATGAGTTATACACTGACAGGTGTACGCCTACACCTCGTGCTCTGGTCGTGGCCATCTCGTAAGATGATGTCAAGGATATCCGGGACATGGTCATTAATCCCCCAAAGGCTTAAAGTAAACAAGACTGTTTAAACGAGCCGATCAAATTATTCAATTAACCACCCAAGGAGGTAAGATTTGATGCTCGATCAAGCGGTATTCTATATACCGTAACCCAAGCCCGTATAGGGAAAATAAGTTAAAAGTATTTACCTTGGTAAGTATAAATCACAACTAGCAAGTGAAGGTAGCTTTTACTGGTTCTTCTATTCTGGAACAAAGGTTTATAATAACCTATTAGATTCCTAACGGATCTTTATTTAAGCCTAAGCTTAGACCGGTTAGTTTTAAGGACGATACGGTTCAAACGCACGATTAAGCGAAGACCAGATAGAACGTGATTTAGACCCGACAAGTTTGAATACTTGTATAATATGGTATGCTAAATACATTCTGGATTTTGAGACAAAAATGATAATGTTTGACCCGTTTCGGTCAATTTATGCAAACTAGTTACATAAACCGAACCGAACGTTAAAAGAGCGTTACGGGTAACCATAATAGTCATATGCAAGTTTCCTGAGATAATATGCCTTAAATATGTTATACTATCAGTAAGATATCTCTTATTATGCCCCATACGAAATTAAACTCAATTTACGCCTCATAAGGGCATTTTGGTCATTTAAAAGATTATAAAAGAGTTAAATTTGTAATCTGAGTTACAGGTCTGATTTATACAGCAAATACACTTAATTTAATATGTTATAACAGTAGGTTTTGACCCGTATGTGAAACTTATCATTTAAAACCAAACTATGCCTCTTAGGGGTATTTTGGTAATTTCGCAAGGGCTCAAATGGTCAAAACTGGAAACCTGAGTTCAAAAACTTGTGCTTACTATTATTATATAATAATATACTAAAAACATCAGTAGGTATTAACCTTATGTGTCTAATGTGATTATAGTGCATGTTATGCGTTAAAAATGCTTAAAAAGCCGATTTGGAGCCATTTCCGGGTTTTTAAAAGAAAGCTGAGATTTTTATAATTCCAGAAGGCTCAAAATATTTTATTTAACAAATAAAATCAGTGGAAAAAGGTTTGGGGTCAAAAGGATTTGTAGAATTCATTTTATGGCCAAAAAGGGCAAAAATCGGTATTAACCGAATTAAACCTAGAGACCTATGTTATGCTCGGCCAAAAATTAAATAAAAATCATCAAAAATCCCAAAATATTATATAACATCAGTGGGTAAAAAGTTTTATATCAAAAAGTGGGTTTAAATAGGCTATACGCTAATTACGCCGTTTACTTAACATAAAGCTTTCAAATTACGATATTGAGCATAACTCTTAATCTAGACCTCCAACTGATATCAAATTTTAAGTGCATGCTTATATATCAGTAACAAACATTTTTACTCTTTCACTTTTTCAAAAATCGCGTTTTATAGCAAAAAGGGCATAATAGTCAACTTTTAACATAACTCGGAAACATGCATATGCATCGGATGAGTATTGAACCAAGTTATAAAATCTCAGAGAGTTGTACATATATAAAAATGGTCCAAAATAAGCTCCAAGGCAGATCTCAAACATGCATGCACGGATCAGAATTGAGAGTCAAAGAAAAGTCAATTTATGAGACTTTCGGTTCCGATCCAGGTTTAGACTGAAAATTGCCGAGTTGATCATGATGAAACATGTTCTTACATTAATTACAAGGTTATTTTGATGATCAAACAGATTGCATGTGACCTACATTGCTATTTATGCTAAATTTTGCAAAAACACATTCTGTTGACTTTTTAAGAAAAGCTTTGACTCGACAATCATCATGCTTAGAGTGGGAATCTGAAAATACCCTTTTCAGGATTCGTTACCCACATAAATACCAACTTGTAGGTACTTTCAATTCGAGAAATGACAGAGCCATTTTTGTTTAATCAAGAAGTCAAACTAAATTTACGACGGATTGACTTTCGGTTAATAAACTAAGCTAGAACGAATTAGAGAAGGGTATGAATACTTACAAGAGTCCTAAATACGAGTAGGAAGCCCTATGAACCCTTGTTGATGACCAGAGAGCTCCAGATTTGATCTTGTGAATTTTTGAATTATGCAAGTGTTCTTGGTTTACTACTTCATGTGCCTTATATGCAGATTTTGATGTGTTGTGAGGCTGCCACAGAGGTATACAGGTGTTGTAAGACCTATACAAGTGTCCTCAATTGCATGAAAGTTGATTGGTGAGTTCAGGAGTTGATTACAGCTGTATACAACTCGAAATCAGACCTGAAACTGGCAGTTGGTTGTTTTCTGTCGCTGGGCAGGTCACGCGGCCCGCGTAAGGGTTCCCAGGCGGGCCGCCTGGGCCTTCTTGTCCACAAAAACCTTTCAATTGTTCATGTTTTGGTCCTTGGTCCTTTGTTACGAGGTTTTTGCTATTTGTCTTGCACATTAGACCCTCAAATATGATTTTTAAGGACCTTGGGACATTTACAAACATGATAAAGTCCTTGGGTAACTTTGTTCTTACCCGAAAAGTCACGAATTTCAACGTTGACGCATTTAACCCTTCGTGCACGGTTTTGATCATAACTTTCTCCTACGATGACGAAACTTCATGAAATTTTTACCACATATTCTAGTGAGTATATTTTATCATTACAAAGCTTCGGGTTTGCCAAAAGATCACTCAGAGGTATAAATTCAACATGTTGACACAATTAGCCCCTTTAGTTTGCAATTCCTCACTTTCTTTCATTTTCCGCTTTGTATGATCCATGATATATCCGTTTAGGGTTATAAACACCATGTAGGGTTATTGTAGAGCCTATCTTTCCATTGTTGACCCTTTGGACCCTTATATTTCCATAGTTTCGCTGTTTGTCAACTTTAGTCCCTCTAAAGTATGTCTTTACATATCAAAGGCTATGCCACGTGTCAATGCATTATTGGACATAAATTTCCGAGGTGTTACATAGCAGTTGCAGTACTACGGGCTGGTAGCGAACCATGCTCAACTTCTTGGTCAGTAATCTTGTGAGCTAAACGGATAATTCGTGGCAAATTGTCAAGGTTAGTTGCAGCAAGCTAGTAACCAGTCCTTGATTTGCGGCGCTAAGCCGTTGATGTATAGCTCGATTAGTCTGTGTGGTGGTCGTGATAAGTTAGGACACATGTTTGCAAGCTCGTGAGATCGTTTCGTGTAGGTCTCGATCTCAGATCTCACCATCTTCAAGTTGTAATATTCATTCTCTAACTTTTGAATTTCATCGCGAGGACAGTACTCTTCTCGTATCAACTCCTTGAAGTCATCCCATGTAGTTGCATTTTCCATTTTATTACCCAACATCTGGACCTGCGAATTCCACCAGGTCAAGGCACCATCCTCAAGGGTGCCCGAAGCATACTTTACCCTGTCCCCAGTTGCACATCGCAAAGACTAACACTGCCTTCTCGAACCAACGGAGTAGTCCCACTTTTCCTCCGGTTCCACTGAATGTCTGTGGTTTACAATCCATGAACATCTTGAATGTACAAGCAGGCGGATTGTTCTGGTTCTGATTCGCAGGTTGACCTAAAGATGAAAAAGATACAATGCACGAGTGTGAGTCGAGTGCACGATACAGGAAAAAAAAGAGTGTTTTGTACATATCATACCAGCCTGCTGAGCGGCTAAGGCTTCAGCCACACGAGTATTGATTAAGTCAGTCAGTTCCGCCTGGGACATAACAATGTTTCCACGTCCACCGCCGCGGCCACCACCACGTCCACCATTGCGTCCGCCACGTCCGCTAATGATTCTATATAAGAAGAGTGGAAAAGGTAAGCATCGCGATTGAGTAGAAGTCAATCATCATTATGACTTCTATATACTACTGAATCTCCCCATTATGTCGGATAATGGAACAGAACCCCTTTCACACCTGTTAAGCCTCATTGGGACTCACATGCACCCCACATTATTATTATGTGTGCACCCACAATAATAATGCAGTTTTCATGTTTATTTCAGCTCCTCTTAACTTGCGCTAAAAGGTTCCTTAGATTCGAGTAGCAAGACAAAAGACATCACAAAACATGGATCACGAAAGTCTAGAGGTACTATCAAAGCATCATAACATAGTCAAACAACGCATGTAATCATATCGTAGTGCCAAGTATGCAACTGTATGCAATATCATAACTAGGTATATAATGCTTATAATAAACGAAAAATGAACCTTGCAATCTGGAGCTGAGTGTCATGGTCGATTTCAGAACTGTTCGGTTATAGTCTGGTTTTATAAAAACGTTTTAAAACCTAGTTCACTATAACCAGTGGCTCTGATACCAAACTGTCACACCCCCAAAATACCACATGTGGGAGCCCCCGCGAGGGGTGTGACGTACCAGGATCCAGCCACTAATCATATTGAACTAATAATGAGATATTAAACGAGAGTTCCCCTTCATTAAAATTAACGTATTTCAAAACATAAACTTAAAACTCAATAGGTTCAGTGGAAGCATAATTCATTGTTTAAGTAATTCAAAATCCAAGAGTATGAAAACAATTAGGCTTGTCTCATGATTCCAGGTATCACGACCCATGACCACTCCAGCAATCCCAGATAGCAAGTTCCACACCCATGTATCTAACGACCTACAAGCATGTAGACAAGTATATCAGCATAAAGCTGGCAAGTTCACAGTTTTGTAAAAACGTTTAGCTGCCAAGTATTAGTTTAAAAGCATGTTGATAATAACTCGAGTACTGCAAGATGGCGTCAGTTTGTTTGCCCTTCCCCAATACATATCAACATTGGTCAAGTGGTTAAGGTCATTAGTTCATGCCCGTCCTCCCCGGTACGGTGTGAGGGTGCCAAACCTAATAGCGGTATCAACTAATAACCCCGTTGCCTCCCCAGAAACTAGTTCAGTAGTAGATGGGACTTAAGGTGATAGATTTGAGTGTATTGCCCAACATTGAATTTAAACCCAATAAAACCAGTATTCCTCCCCGGAATATTTACCAGTTGTCCATCCCCGGAACGCATGCTTGAAAAAGAGTAGTGAACTCACCTTAGATTTGCTCGGTATGTTATATTACTTTGTTTCACGTTGGTCAACCACGTCCTAATATGGTTACCATTAACACTTAGGTTCGTATGCAAGTAATTCACACATAACAAACAGGTTATATCTCATGTATACATCACGTAACACGTAACAAATATGTGAGCCATATACGCATAGTGCATAACATAAACAGTCCAACAGATGTATTCTAAATGTGCGGCCCAACAATTAGCGGCCCACTTAAAAGTGTATGGCCCCAAAGTCTTAGTGTGCAGTCCAACACACAAGTGTGCGACCTACAATGTGTTGTGCGGTTTCTTATACTATTCATGGCCCAATGACCAGTGTGCGACCCGAGAATGTATAAGGCCCAAACGTACATAAAGCCCAAATGACTGTGTTGCTCAACCCAAGTGTACGATCACAAGGTGAGTGTGTGACTATGAACCAGCTTTCAAACACAATGTGCGCACAAAAGTGTGTGACCCAAGTGTGTGGCCTGATCCACTCGTTTGTACGTTGTGCTGCCCCAAGTTGTACAACATGGAGTGTGCGACTAGCTTATTGTGTGATCAGTGTTGTGCATCAATTAGTTGTTCATCATGCAGTTTAGTTTGTACGACACCCTAATGTGCAATCAGGTAGTGTGCGGTCTGTTATTCCGGGCCGTAAATCATGGGGTCAATTACATGTTATACCGTTAATTCAACCAATCAACCAGTTACCAAATTGATCCGCACGAACCCTAATCATAACCGAATCATTATCAACAATTAACGTGTGCTCATCGTTCAAATCGGATCAACTAGCTAACAAGATTATGTTAACAAACCTTTATCATCAACCCTAATCATGATCAATCCTAGCTACCACATATCGCTTAATCATATGAAATGGATTTACGTCATCCTAAAACTCACAATCCACATTAACAATTCACATTAACAGTGATTCATTAATTCATGCATAACATTACATTAGATCCGTGAATCCCATTCCCCACCGAGCATTCGAGATACCATTATCATGTCATAGTAGTTTGTTGATTAATAATCATACACATTCATATCATATAATCCGATTTATTAAACATCAAACGTTTGATTCAAATCATACCCCATCATGTTATTTATCAAAAACCCTAGATCACAATCAATCACCATAGCATGCGATCATACAATTAAGTACAACAAGAAAACTAAGTCGAGCAATCATGCACTAACCGAATACAAGATGAAATCGAGAAGCACTCCGAGAGGGGAAGAGGCTGCCGCCGAGTATGCAAGGGTGTAGATAAGTTTAGGTTTTGGTATTCTCTTTGTGTTTTGCTAACTATGAGAATCACACACAAATCATGTGTGTGTATGCGATGCATGGAGGGTCGGGCCCAATTCTGGGTTTCGTTTGGGCCGAGAATATATTGAACAAAGGTGTGCGATCACAAGCGAGGTGTGCGGCCCAAGGGTTTTGTGCGACCAGATTTATACATACTTACAAATTTCACATAACACGTATACTCGCAACCATTCACTTACAATCAAACATATTAATTATTCAGATAGCGTACACATAAGTAACATCAAAGCAGAACACATGAAAAGGAACAAGTACAAAGAAAAGACTCTCGAAATTACGGGTTGTCACATGCTAGCTGTCCCGCGCCTTCCTTTTTGGTGCTCGGTTTCTATAATTGTTTCCTGCTCTACAGCTCTATATAAGAAGGTTGTTGGTGGTGTTGAAGACATCTCAAATTCAGTCTACAAACACATATCAGTTCGTATCTTTATTGGATTAATTTTCAGCCTCTTCTTGTCGATCGTTGATTGCATTCTTGTAGCATTCTTGTACTGTACTTTTTTTTATCAATAAATACCACTTCAATTTGTGATATAAATCTTCACAATTAATAAGTGAAGAAAAACTGTGTAACAAATTAGTCTACGGAATTAAAGTGTCTTTCTTTAGCTTGTTATTCCGAACCTATATGTGTGTCATTTCTTGGCTTGTTACTTTAACCATCATTTTCTCCGAAACTATGTATGGTCTTCTTTTATTTTTTTAAATACAACATATTAAAATTCAAGTCTTTTTTGGTGCATCTTCTTGGTAACTAGTAAAAATCATTTTTTAACTATGCCCCGGTCCCTTGAGAAGGAACGTAGAAGAAACTTTCAACTAGTAAACAAACATCTTTGAACTTCCATTAATATTTACAAGCAGGTCTACTAAATTAAAAACAACCTTCACTTTTTCTATTCACAATCTCACATAATGGATTCGCATTTGAAATTACCTGCGGAAGTCATGCTGCCATGGGTGGGCTTGTATGTTGCTGTAGCATCTTTGATATGCACCCTTGCAATGGCAGCTGATGCCGTCCAAGCAGTATGGCAATGGAAGCTCTGGTTTCCAAATAGATATTTCACTCTCAATGCTGCAACAATCACACTTATCGCAATTGCAATGAAGCTACCGGTGGATCTAAGTACTGAGCTTTTTTACGGAAAGTATGTAAGCATTTTCTTCTTGGTCACCATGTTAGCCAACTTTCTCCCTTCTTTAGGGCTTATGGATGACAAAGAGCTTCTAATGAACATTGTGGCCCTAGGTATCCTCTTGATCACCATTGTTGTAAATATGGGGATCCAAATTTATATGTTATCATCCTGGTTTTTAGTATTTATTTTTGTACTTCCCCTTCTATGGCCATTTTCAGTAGCTTTGACAGTTACATCAATGAGGAAAAATTTAGAACATAGGTATAAGGAATCACAACAACTGGTTTCGAGTCATCAAGAGAAAATGTTTTCCTCTGAGGAACTCAAACTTTATGTTAAAAAGTATTGGATGATGACAGAAACTCGAAACCCTCAGTTTGTAATTGCTTGCTCACCAGTTTCTTCAGCCTTTGGGGTTATATGCGTACCCCTTGTTTTGATGTCAGGATTAAATTTGGTAGATCTTATAAAAGACCATGTATATGATGATCTGGATGAAGATTCAGATTCAGATTATAAGTGGTCACTTGGGATAATTTTTGTCGTGCAACTAATTGGGGTTATTGTAGGCAGTATTGCACCGATTTTAAGATGTTTCACATCTATCGGTCATTATAGCCTCTCTAAGAAATTAAGCAAGAACCATTTAAATGTGTTCCGAGTTGAGAAACACTGGATCCAAAGTCTTCAACAGTGGAAACGTAATCATGTCCATTCACATATTCCAGGCCGTCATTTCAAAATAGTTTTTCATTACGTAAAAAACACCTTTTTGAACTTTTGTTTAGCTCTTCATATCGCGATTTTGGTAATATGTAAAGCAATTGTTCTTGTTCCGCGGGCTTTTCTTATCTTACTGGCATGTTGTTGGTATTTCTTTAAGTCCTTTTTAGAATGGCTTAAAAAGATGGCAAAGACGTCTAATGGCAATATGAGCTCAGAATTAGAAGAATATGCTAGATATGTTGTCCAGATTGAGGAGGAGGCAAAACTTTCAAAACGAATACTAAGAAATACGCTCCATTCTATAACTCAACTTCTTAACGCGGAGAAGGAACCACGTAATCTGTTGATGCTTTTAGAGAAATCTAAAGGATTTGTTGGAGTAGTAGAGTTCGACAATGACCTAGTCCAACCGTTATATCCAGAAGAAACCCGCAATTGTTGGAGCCTTGTAGTAGTAACATTGACAACAATTGCCATTGCACTTCCTAACATTGCAAATGTTCATTTCAAGGGGCTTCTTGCCAGCATGAGTGAAGGCCTCAAGATTGTAAGACATGTTGAAGATTGTCTCAACGCAGATGGTGAACTAGTTAGTGCAATAAAATCGTCAAGAAGGGTGTGGAAAGAAGTTGGAGTTTACCACAAATGGCTAAAAATCGATCTTCAAAATAAGGCTCACAAAGATAAAACATCTAAAGAGATCATTAAATGGTTGGGAGATGAAGGAGAAAAAATTATGAAAAGGTTTATAAGTAACAAAAAGTCAAGTATAGATCGTTCCCCTTATAAGTTCGTACTTGCAAGTTCCATGTACAGGATTAGCACGAGCATTCTATTGCACTTAAATGCACAAGAAATCTCGTTGAATGATGAAGACCTTTTTGAATGGATATCAACTATAATTGCGGATATTTTATTCGCATGCTTTACCAACTTACCACGTGTCATAAAAATGAAGTGTCACCACAATGAAATAGAGAAAAGGGGAGATAACATCCGGATTGCAGCTCAACTTCTTGGTAAGTCTAAAGAGATTCTTAAGATTCTTGAAGCACGTACACTTCCTAACATAGATCAAGACTCGATGGCATACATTGATAAGTGGCGTGTACTTCCCAAGATTCAACTAACCAATGGTGGTGCTTCTACAAATGAGATATACCAAGATCATCATGTTGTGGAGCTCTTGGCTGGTGTTTGAAGCTCCTCGTGGATTTGGCGTTGGCATTTGTAATTTTAGTGTTTTGATTTTTAAACTTGAATGTTCTTTAGTTTTTGTATTAACTGAAAGATGTTTTAAATTTGATTTTCCGTTGCATATTTTGAGAACTATTATAGTCTTTTAACCCATTTGATATGATGATGTCCAACTGTAAGGTGTCTAGTTTGTGGCTCTACGTAGTAGTTGTTGAGCCATTTATGGTTTTGAAAAACCCACATCATATGGTAAAAAAATCCTTCTTTTATCAAACTTCACCCGGAGCCTATACTGTCTATATACTAGGCTCCGGTGTTAATCTAGGCTGGTAAACATCGCATGCATTGTCTTTATTCTATGCTTTGGCTTGGACCAACGTCTGCGAACTCACATTGGAAATAATGTGTCTTTATATTATTTTAATTGCTATATTGTCTCCTGTTAGGTAAAGATGAATCACCATTATTTTTAAGAATAAGTTCTCCAACCAAGTTAGCGCGATCCCGACCAGGATGACTGCCTTCATCATATAAGCAACATCGTTTTTATGCGTTATTCACCTTAGTGTATCCTGACCGGGACCATGAGATATGTGGGGTGATCTCTATGGAGTTTTCCCACCTAAATTGTATTGTTCCTCATTTATCTCTACTTAATTTAAACTTATGTTGATTTGTTATGAATATAGGTAACTAAATGTTACCAGAGATATATATTTACGAGGGAACTATATACTAACAAAGATATATTTAAGAAGTTTAAATTTTAAATAGTATAGTTTTATGTCTATCCTTTTTTATTAATTAGGATATCTTTAAATTTCATAATATTTACCTAAACAATATAAACAAACTGGTTGATTATCTTTATCTATTATAATAAGAATAAAATAATAATAATAATAATAATAATAATAATAATAATATATTATTTGTAATCTTTTTATTAATTAATAATGAAATAAATATTAATATCAATACTTTATACTATATAATAAAGTAAATTAAATGGAAGCCATATTATATGGGATGATATCCATAGGATTTTTTTTTTGAAAGAATTTTTCTGTCTAAATTGTATTATTTCTCATTTATCACTACTTAATTTAAAATTATATTTCTCATGCTAGAAAATATTTTTTATTCATGATACAACTAACTCCACTTCCATTTATGGAAAGTCCTAAATTTAAAGAGTTGTTTTTGGATTATCATAGATCTAATATGATACCTAAAACAACAAATTCTAACAAGATATCATCATCAAATCTTTCGAAATCTGTTAGGTATGATCTACAAAATTGAACACTAGTAAACAATTTACCAACAAAACAATATTTACCAATTTATTCATTCTTTGTATATTTTCGTAATACATTTATGTTTTCACTGAGTCCGTGCCTTAATTCTAATAAATTTTACATATATATCAGTTATTTTAATTTATGTATAATCTCAGTTACTTATAGCTTTTAAGTTTTTAAAAGTTTTAATTGTTACACCCGTGTGTCACAGGGGATATATATATATATAGAAAGGTTAACATACTTCACGGCTTATCATACTTCACGTACGAGACAATGGTAACCGTTGGATCAGGGGTATAATCACGCATGGAACATATAATCACGCATTGGACCATATAATCACGCATGGGACCACATAATCACGCATGGGATCCAAAATCACGCACGTTATTTTGGTCAAAAAAAAAAATTACGCATGTTATATATTTCGTGAAGTACGTTAATGTACGTTAAGGCGTGAAGTACATTATACTTTCTCTCTCTCTATATATATATGTGTGTATGTGTATGTGTGTGTGTAACATAACCCCCCCCCCCCCCCTTCTCCATCTTCCCCACAATAGTAACCCAATTCAAAATCCCCTAAATCCCCTAACAAAAACTTAAATCAAAACACCCCAAATTTTAAATATAGATATCGATCGATCATTGTTTACATTGTGTTCTTCCTATAGATCTGGAATCTGGATCCATCATCTCTCTAAAACCTAGTCCCGTCACCGCGTCACGGTTTTCATTTTATCATAAATCGCGCAAAATTGCTTGCTGAAGCGAGGATGATCGTCCGGAAGTCCGTTGGAGATAATCTCAAAACGGAAGTTACGGTAATGACTGAATCGCATTAACACATTGATGTGACGGAGGAAAGTTGATCTTTTGAATATGTAACCAACGATGAAAATATATGAGAGAACATTAAGACCCATAACCATGGAAACCTGTAACCAATTAAAAGTTGTCAAAAGGTTGGATGTGACTGGCAATGAACGAGCAGCAACGCAACCTGACATCTTTGGCAATTAAAAGCGTTGTTTGGTCAGCCGTAGGTAAGTTCAACACTTGAACTTGTATAACTATTAATTGTTTGTTTTTGTCATGTGTTGAACAGAGAACAGGCGAACTAGTATAATCTGAATTTATAGAAGTAGTATAATTATTTGTTTTTGTCAGGTGTAGAATGTTGAATTAAATCGTTTGTTATGTAGCTAATTGACATGGCTGCTGGGGTATGGGTATCCAATTTGGTCCAGCCATTACTGGCTACCACTCTTTCTGTTCGTATTTTGTCTGACCAAGAAAAAAAATATATCAAGCCTTACAATGTGACCCAATTAGAATAAAGCCACAATTAATTTCACTAAAGCCCAACCAATCAGATCATAGCCCACCTAAACATTGTAAAACCAATCGAGGGCCATATTATAAATTATAAATGATATATATATATATATATAGGAAGGTTAACGTACATTATGGCTTAACGTACAACACGTATGACAGGTAATTACGCACGTTCATTTTAAAATCACGCACGTTATAACTCAAAAATCCAAAATCACGCATGTTGAAACATAATAATCACGCATATTGAAAACATTAATCACGCATGTTATAGAACAAATTACGCACGTTGTCGCACATGAAGTACGTTAAGCCGTAATGTACGATATATTTTATATATATATATATATATATATATATATATATATATATATATATATATATATATATATATATATATATATAGGGGAAGGTTCAAATGAAAACCACTAGTTATTGTGAAAACTCGAAAACTAATTAAAAAAAGCCAAAAAAACATACAAAAAAAAATTTTTTTTAATTTTTTTTTTTTTTGTAATCAAAATTTCGCAGGTTTTTTAATATAAAAAAAAATTTTCAAAAAAAAAAAAAAAAATTTTTGTGTAGTGCACATGTGTAATACTGCACATATGTATGTGTACTACACATGTGTATTATTAAACATGTGCACTACACAAAATTTTTTTTTTTTTTTGAAAAAAAGTTTTTTTTTATATATAAAAACTAACGATTTTTATAAAAAAAAATTGAAAAAAAAATTGTGTGTTTTTTAGGCTTTTTTTAGTTAGTTTTCGAGTTTTCACAATAAAAGTGGTTTTCATTTGAACCATCCCCTATATATATATATATATATATATATATATATATATATATATATATATATATATATATATATATGGAGTCGCTAAAATAGAAACCACCTCCCGTTGTAAGAACTGTGAGAACCACTCTCAACCAATCACATTGTGCCAACATAAAGGGTATATTGGTCATTTATCTCATATGTCAAGTCACCACACTCTCTCTCCATTTAATGCTTTTCTCTCTCCTCATCCTCTCTCTATATTTAATGCTTCTGTCTTCTTTTTTATTTACTTTCATATGTCTCTCATAATTTGAAAATGCAAGTTCCATCTTCTTCATTCCACCCAATACCCACCACCGTTCACCTCTTGCAACCCACCCCCCTCCTCCGTCAACCACACTTCTGGCACCACCAAACACCGTTCACCACCACTCTACTGTCACAAGGAGGAGAATTTGTTGGTGTGTGGCAGCGATGGTAAGAGGCGGAGAGCCTAGGGTTCCGTCAAGAACACTGACGGTGGCGGCCCTGCTTCTCTGGTGCCCGAACAACACAAGAAAAAGAGAGAAAAAGAGAGACCGGAGAAGGAAAGGGAGGCGAGCGACGGTAGGGTGTATACCCACCACCGAACGGTGACCATCATCACCACCGTCGACCATTTTATTCTTCATCTCCGATTACCACCCCCCATCGAGCACCTCCTTTCTCTCTTAACATATATACCACCGGCCGAGAACCCTTATCGACCACCGATGGAACTCTGGTTAACAAACAAAGTTTTACAATTCCTCTATTTCTCAATATCAAGTGAGTACAGGTATCAAGATTACATACTGTTTTTATAGAGATGATTATTTTTTATGTGATTGGAAATTTTGAAGATGGTTATTTGATTTGGTGAAGAATCTCAGAAGAAGAACAACAGTCATCATCTAGAAAGAGAGGATGAGGAGGAAACAGAGGAGAGAGATGAAGTGCAATTTTGAAGATGGTTATTTGATTTGGTTCGATTGAAGAGTATTTTAGTTGAGATTGGGTTACAAAATTACTAATTTATTAATTTTTTTTTTCAGATTGGGTTGCAAAATTACTAATTTATTTATTTATTATTTTGAATTGGGTGTGATTTATATTGAATTTTGAAGTTGCATTTTGGATTGCAGAGACGGTGTATCATTCAAGTAGGATGTTGAGTAACTTGAATTCAAGCTGGACATTGAAGCCGCCATTGGCGGTGATGATAAAAAAAACGGACAATGGCGCCGCAAGGACGGCGGAGGGTAGGTTTTTTAAACTTGCAACTCCTCTTTTTGCAGCCTTTTGATTATTCGTTAATCTGAGCCAAACCCCGTTTTATTTTCGAGATACACTTTGTTTTGATGTTTTTGTATTTTCCCCCTCTAGTCGATGATGATAATGATATATCTGAGACATCTCCCCGAGTATGCGATTTCTGGGTGCGTTCGTTTTTGCGTAAAAAAGTTTTTTTTTTAAAGTTAAACCGTAAACTTTTTAACGTAAAATGTAAACTGTTTAACGTAAAAACGTAAAACGTAAAAACGTAAAAACGTAAAACGTAAAAATGTAAAATGTAAAAAGTTTAACGTAAAACGTAAAAAGTTTTACGTAAAACGTAAAAAGTTTAACGTAAAACGTAAAAACTGTTAAAATGTTTTTGTAAAAATTTTTTGGTAAAAAAATGTTTTTGTAAAAAAACTGTTCAACCGTAAACTTTTTAACGTAAAACGTAAAAAGTTTAACGTAAAACGTAAACTTTTTAAACGTAAAACGTAAAACGAAAAACGTACAACGTAAAAAGTTTGCGTTTTATGGGTGCGTTCGTGTTGCGTAAAAATGTTTTTGTAAAAAAAACTGTTAAACCGTAAACTTTTTAACGTAAAAAGTTTAACGTAAAACGTAAAAACGTAAACTTTTTAAACGTAAAACGTAAAAAGTTTTACGTAAAACATAAAAGGTTTTAACGTAAATCATAAAACGTAAAAACGACGCGTTAAAAATGTAAAAAACGTAAAAACGTAAAACGTAAAAAAACGGCGCGTTAAAACGAAAAAAACGTAAAAACGTAGAACGTTAAAAAACGGCGCGGTAAAACGTAAAAAATTTAACGTAAAACGTAAAAAAAACGGCACGTTAAAACGTAAAAAAATTAACGTAAAAAAAGGCGTAAAAAACCGGGGTGTAAAACGTAAATAACGTTAACATAAAAAACCGGCGCCTAAAACGTAAAAAAACGTTAACGTAAAAAACCGGTGCGTAAAACGCAAAAAAAAACGTTGACGTAAAAACCGGGACGTAAAACGCAAAAAACCGGCGCGTAAAACGTAAATAACGTTAACGTAAAAAACCGGGACGTAAAACGCAAAAAACCGGCGCGTAAAACGTAAATAACGTTAACGTAAAAAACCGGGGCGTAAAACGCAAAAATGGCGCGTTGAAAAAACGACGCGTGAGAAAGCCGGGCGAAAAAACGGCGTGTCTAAAAACGAGGCGTGAAAAGGCCGGGTGTAAAAATCTTAAAAATTAAAAAAATTGTAATAAAAATTTGATTTCAAAAAATTGTTTTACAAAAAAAATCTGTTTATAAATAAAAAATAATTAAGTTAAAAAACTAATTAATGAATATGACAAAAAAGGTAATTTAAAATTAATATATATATAAAGACAAAATATAGTGATTTTACTTAAATACCCTTTTCGATTATAATATTAAAGACATAATAAGACAAAAAGCTTTTAATATTAATATTATCTACTTTTAATCACATCCATCCATCTAGTTGATCTAAGGGTCAGAAAGTGGTTCCCATGGTTCTTACAACTAGAGGTGGTTTTCATTTTAGCGATCCCATATATATATATATATATATATAGGGGACCGCTAAAATGAGAACCACTTCCAGTTGTAAGAACCATAGGAACCACTTTATAGCCTTTAGATCAACTTGATGGATGGATGAGATTAAAAGTAACAAAAACTAATATTAAATAAAATTTGTCTTATTATGTCTTTTATATTTTAATCAAAAAGGGTAGATTGGTAAAATAACTCTTTTTTTGTCTTTTTCACTTTATTATTTTTTAATTACTTTTTGTTTTATTATATTACTTTTTATTTTTTAAAAAGATTTCTTTATTAAACAAAAATTTTGAAAATCAGATTTTTTATATAAAAAAAATTTATGCGCTTTTTTTACCACCCTTTTTTTACGCGCGTTTTTTACGACCCGTTTTACGATCCGTTTTTTCACGCCGATTTTGCGACCGTTTTTTACGTCACGTTTTTTATGCGCTTTTTTTTACCACCTTTTTTTTTTTTTACGTCACGTTTTTTACAAGCCGTCCCGTTTTAGCGCGCCGTTTTAGCGTCACGTTTTTTTACAAGCCGTCCCGTTTTTTGTCGTCCCGTTTTAGCCGTCCCGTTTTCTTCCGTCCCGTTTTAGCCGTCCCGTTTTTTTACAAGCCGTCCCGTCTTACGCCCCGTTTTTTTACGTTTTACGCGTCGGTTTTTTACGTTTTACGCGTCGGTTTTTTACGTCTTACGCGTCGGTTTTTTACGTTTTACGCCTCGGTTTTTTACGTTTTACGCGTCGGTTTTTACGTTTTACGTGTCGGTTTTTTACGTTTTACGCCCCGTTTTTACGTTTTACGCGTCGGTTTTTTACGTTTTACGACCCGTTTTTTTTACGTTTTACGCGTCGGTTTTTTTTCGTTTTACGTGTCGGTTTAAGTTTTACGTGTCGGTTTTTTACGTTTTACGCGTCGGTTTTTTACGTTTTACGCGTCGGTTTTTACGTTTTACGTGTCGGTTTTTTACGTTTTACGCCCCGTTTTTTTTACGTTTTACGCGTCGGTTTTTTACGTTTTACGCGTCGGTTTTTTTGACGCGCCGTTTTTTCGCCCGTTTTTTAATGCGCCGTTTTTTTTTTACGTTTTACGTTAAATTTTTTTACGTTTTACCGCGTCGTTTTTTAACGTTTTACGTTAAAATTTTTTACGTTTTACCGCGTCGTTTTTTAACGTTTTACGTTTTTACGTTGTTTTCTTTTTAACGCGCCGTTTTTTTTACGTTTTACGTTTTTTACATTTTTAACGCGTCGTTTTTACGTTTTACGATTTACGTTAAAAACTTTTTACGTTTTACGTAAAACTTTTTACGCTTTCTTCGTTTTACGTTTTACGTTTAAAAAGTTTACGTTTTTACGTTTTACGTTAAAACGTTTACGGTTAAACAGTTTTTTTTTACAAAAACATTTTTACGCAACACGAACGCACCCAGAAACGCATACTTTTTACACTATAAGTTTTACGTTCTATGTAAAACTTTTTACGTTCTACGTAAAACTTTTTACGTTTTACGTTAAACAGTTTACATTTTACGTTAAAAAGTTTACGATTTAACTTTTTTTTTAACAAAAACTTTTTTACGCAAAAACGAACGCACACAGAAATCGCATACTCGGGGAGGTGTCTCAGATATATCGTTATCATCATCGACTAGAGGGGGAAAAAACAAAAACATCCAAACAAAGTGTATCTCGAAAAAATGAAACGGGGTTTGGCTCAGATTAGCGGATAATCAAAAGGCTGCAAAAGAGGGGTTGCAGGTTTAAAAACCTACCCTCCGCCGTCCTTGCCGCGCCATCTTCCGTTTTTTTTTATCATCACCGCCGATTCAAAAAGGCGCCAGATTCAACCGATTTAAACAAACCAAAAAATGTCAGTAGCAACAAAATGCAGTAACAACAAACCCAAAAAGAACATCATCCATCAACAGATCAAGAACACAGGCCAAAAGATTCAAACATTTAAACATTCAAAACCCACAAGGAACCTGAACATTATTCAACCCACATATCAAACATTCAAACCCCATAGATCAAGAACAAAGGCCAAGAAGATTCAACCGATTCAAACATTCAAACCCCAGAAAAAGAAAGAACACATACCAAAAATTCAACAGATCAAGAACACAGGCCAGGATTCCACAGATTAAAAACCACAAATCAAAACATTCAAAACCCAGATTCAACAAATCAAAAACCCACAAATCAAAACAGATCAAAACCCACAAACCACCATCGGCTTGCCCCTTTGCCGAACTCCCACCAAACCCACCGACGGAACCGTGACTGAACCACCGCCTGGCTAAACCACCATCGCCGCCGCCGGCCATCTCCACCCACCCCACAATCAGAATACTCCAACCCCCGACCGAAACAACATCAACCGGAGACACCACCGCCGGTCCGAAAGAAGGTGAGATGAGGCGGCGCACCGGAGACACCACCGCCATAGGAAAAGCGTGTCGGCAGGAGCTACCGCCGCCGCGTGCCGCCGTCATATTCATCATCAACATTGACTGTATCATCATCATCATCATCATCAAACGACGGGGAAAAACCGGCCGTAGCCAGCTCCTCCGTGTGGTTTCCGGGCTGAAAATGACAGGGGGAGATCACCGAGCAGAAAGACGAGGGTGGGGGGTTGCCGGCTACCATCACATTTGAGAGAGAGAGAGAGAGAGAGAGGAGACTAATGAGAGGGTGAGGGTGTTTGTCTGAAACTCTTGTTTCAAGAGTTTTAAAAAGAAAGTGATAAAAGTTTTAGAAGAGAGAGAATAAGAAGTTATAAAAAGGTTGAGAGAGAAATTTCTGACAGTTATAAATGTAGAGAGAGGGTGTGGAAATGACATTTGGTGTTAAAAGACCAAAATAACCTTTTGAGTGTCAAAATCTGATTGGTTGATAGTGGTTCTCGCGGTTCTTACAACTGGAAGTGGTTCCTATTTTAGCGGCTCCCTATATATATATATATATATATATATATATATATATATATATATATATATATATAGGGGATGGTTCAAATGAAAACCACTTTTATTGTGAAAACTCGAAAACTAACTAAAAAAGCCTAAAAAAACCAAAAAAACATACAAAAATTTTTTTTTTTTTTACAATTTTTTTTTAGAAAAATCGCTACTTTTTATATATGGAAAAAAATTTTCAAAAAAAAAAAAAATTGGTTGTACTGCACATGTGCACTAATACGGAAAGTCTAAACCACTTAACCCACCCCCCACCGACACCCCCCAAAAACCTAAACCCCCCCCCCCACCCCCCCCCCAAAAAAAACCTAAATTCACCCTCCCACCAAAAGCCTAACCCCCCCCCCACCCCAAAAACCTAAACCCCCCCACCCCCACCCTCCCGAAAACCTAAAACTAAACCCTAAACATAAACCCGAAAAAAACCTAACCCCCCACCCCCACCCCCAAAAACCTAAACCCCCCTCCCCCCATACCCAAAAACCTAATCCTAATCCTAAACCTCCAAAAAAACTAACCCTAAAAGCTAAACTAGACTCAAAAAGCTAATTTTAAGCATGTAATGCACATTGTAGTACATGTTATATTGCACATGTGCACTACTATAATAATAGTATTGAAAACAAGACGACACCATAAATCTTTTTTTATGTCATGAAAAATATGCTCGAATATACTTGAATGAAAGATAAGAAAATTTGTGATCTTATGGTGCCATTTTTGTTTTAAAATGATAACGTATGGAGAAATGGGAAATGTTTGAAAAGTTATATATTTTTTGTTCCAATTTTACCCCTCCTTCATTAAAAGTCTTTCCCCCCTCCTTTTTAGTGGATTTTAGTTAGTTTTCTAGTTTTCACAATAACTAGTGGTTTTCATTTGAACCTTCCCCTATAGGGGAAGGTTCAAATGAAAACCACTAGTTATTGTGAAAACTAGAAAACTAACTAAAACCCACTAAAAAGGAGGGGGGGAAGACTTTTAATGAAGGAGGGGTAAAATTGGAACAAAAAATATATAACTTTTCAAACATTTCCCATTTCTCCATACGTTATCATTTTAAAACAAAAATGGCACCACAAGATCACAAATTTTCTTATCTTTCATTCAAGTATATTCCAGCATATTTTTCATGACATAAAAAAAGATTTATGGTGTCGTCTTGTTTTCAATACTATTATTATAGTAGTGCACATGTGCAATATAACATGTACTACAATGTGCATTACATGCTTAAAATTAGTTTTTTGATTCTAGTTTAGCTTTTAGGGTTAGTTTTTTTGGAGGTTTAGGATTAGGATTAGGTTTTTGGGTGTGGGGGGAGGGGGGTTTAGGTTTTTGGGGGGTGGGGGTGGGGGGGTTAAGTTTTTTTCGGGTTTATGTTTAGGGTTTAGTTTTAGGTTTTCGGGAGGGTGGGGGGTGGGGGGTTTAGGTTTTTTTTTTTTTTGGGGGGGGGGTTAGGCTTTTGGTGGGAGGGTGAATTTAGGTTTTGGGGGGGGGGGGTTTAGGTTTTTGGGGGGTTTTCGAGTTTTCACAATAAAAGTGGTTTTCATTTGAACCATCCCCTATATATATATATATATATATATATAGGAAAAGGATCATGTGAGAAGTGATAGGCTAGTTGAGAAACTTGAGAAGCATTCTGGACCACACATTTTTCTAAGCCTTTCGTAATATACACATATGTATAGTTTAAAATTGATACATATATGTATAGTTTAAAATTGACTATATACATATATGTATATTGAGTTATACACATATGTATATAGTCAATTTTAAACTATACATATGTGTATATTACGAAAGGCTTAGAAAAATGTGTGGTCCAGAATGCTTCTCAAGTTTCTCATATAGGGTGGACTTCTCTTAGGATCCCTACCCTATATATATATATATATATATATATATATATATATATATATATATATATATAGGGGACCGCTAGAATGAGAACCACCTCGAGTTGTAAGAACCGCGAGAACCACACCATCCGGGTCGCCGTTGACCAAGATTTTTTTTACAACTAGATGTGTGTATTATAAACACATTCGTAAAAAAAAAAAAAATTTAAACGCCGTGGCCGAGGGGGTAGTTTTTTACACCACAAGTTTGGTGTTTTAATTTTTTTTTTTTTTTTACACCAAACTTGTGGTGTAAAAAACTACCCCTTCGGCCGCGGCGTTTAAATTTTTTTTTTTACGAATGTGTTTATAATACACATATCTAGTTGTAAAAAAAATCTTGGTCAACGACGACCCGGATGGTGTGGTTCTAGCGGTTCTTACAACTCGAGGTGGTTCTCATTCTAGCGGCCCCCTATATATATATATTGAGGTCGGTTATCATACAAATACACTAATCGTACATTATGTACGCTACAACAATAACTGTACAATCATCTCATTAGAAGCGCGTGTTTAAACAATTAAATTAATCAAACTAAAATTAATAAAAGAAACCGCCAAGGTTAGAATCGTCCATAGCGAGAACAAAACCCCTGATAATCAGCACACAATAACTCAAAATCATACCGTAAACCCAAAATCAAAACATTGCATTCTCCTTCTCCAAAACGTTCCCTGCTACTCTCCATTGCGATTTCAACTACGATTCCATGAATATTGAGAAAAGAAACAAAGCAAACAACGACAAACAACAAGCGAAGAAGATGAATCCAGGTATCTATTTACATTTGCGATTTAAAGTGTAATATACAGGAGCTTTAAAATCAAATGCGATTTTGTTTGTTTATTAACGTTTTAACTGAAACATATAGTTTTATAACATTACATATTGATAACAACTTCAATTTTGCTAGGGTTTATTACTAGTATATTTATTTATTAGGTTTTGCATTTTTTATGCAGTTGTCTTAATGATACCGATAGATGTGCGATATCATATAGGGTTTTGTGGTGGTTTTTATGACATTTGCGATTTCATATGATAAAAAGATAGTATGTCAAAGGTTTTTTGTTTTAGGTTAGATTAAACTTGCGAATTGATATAAATGCAAATGCGATTTTATATCATAAGTTAGTTGTATTGTTTATGATTGAAGGGGTAAGGTCCCAAAAATCCCACAAAGATATAGGACCATACCACCAAACCAACCTTTCAACCTTTCTAACCTTGCGCGGCCGCGCATTGGTCTTGCAGAAGGAAGAAAGAAACTAACGAGCGATATGTAACACCCTTAATAATTTAACAGAATTTAACTAAAAATTTTATGAAACTTTATAAAATTCAGAGTTTACAAAATCATTTTCTTTAAAACCATACACACTTGTGGAGATGCCAACCACATCCAAGATAGTGCATAACTAGATTAAAGTAACCCTTGCTAGTAAACTAATCACTAGTTTGAGGGATTTAAAAACACGATCAACAAAAGAAATTACATCATGTTTAAAGTTTAGACAAAATTAAGTTTAGTGCGGAAGCTTCGAAATATGTGTTCGGTTCTTGACATGTACTTGATCGCCATCCGGGAGGACCTCATTCATACCTGAAGTCAAACACTAAAAACATTAGTTTGGACTTTAATAAGTTACATATAAACAATCCCCGACATCAAAAATCAACGAACAAAACATAATTTTTCTGGGTTCCACCGTAACTTACGGTGTCACCGTAAGTTACGGTGAAGCTGGGATGTTTTTGGTTCTGCCGTAACTCAGGAGGATCTCACCGTAACAGTTTGAGCTCCACCGTAAATTACGGTGGAACCGTAATTTACGGTGGGCTCTGCACATTTACCCTTTAACTATTTTTCAACTTTACAAGTTCATAACTTTTTACTCGCTTGTCTGTTTTAGCCGATTCTTTTCACTATGAGTCCGTAATGAAATTACGGATTCAACCATGTAATTTTTATATCGTGGAAACCAAGATTCCGACAATCGGTTCACAATTTCCTTGTCTCAATTATCCAACTCATTAGTGAAGATGCATAGCACCTCATCCCCATTCTTAAAACCTTTTTGACGTAATTACCCAAATTCCCGGGCTCATCTATTTGACGTATTTGTGCCATTCCATGGCTTTGCGTTCCCGTAGGACTATCTACTTGTTTCTTCGGAATTCAAGCATTCCGTTTCAAACGACACTTCCATAGAGCTTCTATTGTTTGACCCGATATCCCGGGTTCTTAGTCTTAAAATTTATATAACCAATTCAATAACGTGGTACAATCCACCACTTAACGAAATATGAGACTTTCAAGTCCCTATTCTCATGATTCTTTTATAAAAGCATCTTTTGACCCGTTTGGCTAATTAGTGAAAACTATCACTTTGTTGACATGCCAAACTAAATTCTAGGTCCTTATTTTGACCCGTTTGATGGTCGAGTGTACTTCGTCACTTAAACGACGCATCAAACGCATCCTATACACTACAACATCAATTACATATCAAACTAAAGCATTTAAGCATAAGTTAACGGGACTAAGTCACGTACCTTCAAAGCACACCTTTTCCGCGGGTATCACCTCCGGCGTGTCCACTTGACGTTCCGGATTCCTTGCCTAAAGAGTCCAATTCATAACAAGATTAGAACTCTTTTTCATAAGCTTTAACGCATTCATTCATTAGATATGTAAATCTGCGTTTTTAGCAATCTTTAACATTTTAATCCTCATTTAGGCGTTTTATCAAACACCTTGCAGGTCAGATTTTTACATGATCTAAACCAAGTTCATAACTTGAATTTATCACTCAAGTCAACTTCAATTAGACAATATACACATATTTTAGCATCAACAATTTCAGAGATTATCTCACAATTTCAGTTTTCACTAGAACAAGAGTCTTAATCCTAGTGTTTATCAAGTTCTACTAACTTACTAATCACCCACTATAGTGATTTTGATTCTTACAACTAACATGCAAGATTTTAACAAGAAATCATCTAGGGTTTGTCCCTAGACTTTACATTACTTCCAATTTCATGTTTTACAACACATAATCAAGCTCAACCTTCGATTTCAATCTCATGTAAGAATTTAAGTTGTATCAAAACAACCTAATTTGACATACCTTATGACCTTCTTGAGGAGGAGATCACGATTCTATGTTTAGATTCCGATTTCAACTGAATTTTGGCCTTCAATTTGAGAGTTTAGTAGATTTTTAGGTTTTGGAAGTGTGGGTGTCGCCCCCTTCCTTCTGTTGATCGACCAGGCCTCATTTGAGGTGTTTGGTTTGTTTTATTTTACTAATATTAGTATTTTAAGTTTCTATTTTAACAACTTTAGTCCCTCCACTCTTATTTAGTTTATATTCTTGGCCTTTTACTCATTCAAGTGTTACTACAAGACTCTTAACTAACTAGGTTATTTATCCTAGTTAATTTATTCTTGTTTATTATACACATTATAATTCTAGTATAAAGTTTTGAAATTTCGGGATGTTACAAGTCCACCCCCCTTAAAGAGGGTTTCGTCCCCGAAACCGAATTACGTACCGAATAACGTAGGGTAGAGCCGTTGCATTTCTTCTTCGGACTCCCACGTAGTATCCGCACCCTTACGGTGTTCCCATTTAACCCTCACTTGGTTGATCTTTTTGTTTCTCAAACTCTTCACTTTACGATCTAGAATTGCAATTGGCCTTACCGCGTAGTTAAGGCTGTTATCCACCTCGATATCGTTGTAGTGGACACGAGCAGTTTCGTCCGCTAAACATTTACGAAGATGTGACACGTGGAATGTGCTGTGTACTCCACTCAACTCCTCAGGTAGCTCGAGACGGTATGCTACCTTTCCAACCCGTTCCACGATTTCGAATGGCCCGATAAATCTTGGGCTCAACTTTCCTCTTTTTCTAAATCGAATTATCCCCTTCCACGGCGATACTTTTAACATTACCTTATCGCCCACTTGAAATTCTATTGGCCTCATTCGTTTATCCGCATAGGATTTTTGTCGATCCTGAGCTGCTTTTAAGTGAGTGCGGATCAAGTCGATCTTACAATTTGTAGCTCGGATTATATCAGTCTGAGCTAAACCCCGCGGACCAACTTCTCCCCAACAAACTTGGGTTCGGCACTTTCTACCATATAACATCTCATATGGAGCCATTTTAATACTTGCGTGATAGCTGTTGTTATATGAGAATTCGACTAAAGGTAAATGGACATCCCAACTGCCCCCAAAGTCGATAATGCAAGCACGCAACATATCTTCCAACGTTTGTATCGTTCTCTCACTTTGCCCATCCGTTTGAGGATGGTAAGCGGTGCTAATGAACAGCTTGGTTCCCATTTGCTCTTGGAAACCACGCCAAAAATCCGAAGTAAACCGGGTATCCCTGTCGGACACTATGGATATCGGTCCTCCGTGACGCGCCACAATCTCATTGGTATACACTTCTGACATCTTTTCTGATGTATAAGTCTCACGAATCGGAATAAAATGTGCACTTTTTGTCAATCGATCTACAACTACCCATATGGCGTCAAAACCACGGCTAGTTTTGGGCAGTTTAGTCAGCAAGTCCATCGTAATTTGTTCCCACTTCCAAACTGGAATGTCTAATGGTTGCAGCTTACCGTATGGTTTTTGATGCTCTGCTTTGACTTGTAAACAAGTCAAACACTTCTCCACGTATTTCACTATATCTCTTTTCATTCCGGGCCACCAATAATTTTGTTTTAAATCATTATACATCTTAGTCGCCCCCGGATGTATCGAATAACGAGATTTATGGGCCTCGTCAAGTAAAAGTGCTTTGGCTCCACATGTATTGGGAACCCAAATTCTCCCAAATCGAGTTTTTAATCCTTGGTTGCCGTCCTCCAAGTCCTTTAACTGCCCTACTATTCTTTCCTTTTTCACATTCTCTTCTTTTATTGCTTCACTTTGAGATTTCCGAATTTGGTCGAGCAATACCGATGTTACTATTAGTTGCATCGATCGGACTCGAATAGGCGCATAATCTGTCTTTCGGCTTAACGCGTCCGCTACTACATTAGCCTTCCCGGGATGGTAATGTATATCACAATCAAAGTCTTTGACCGTCTCCAACCACCGCCTTTGCCTCATTTTTAATTCCTTCTGGTCGAAGAAATACTTTAAGCTTTTGTGGTCGGTAAAAATAGTGAACTTTACCCCGTATAGATAATGCCTCCATATTTTCAAGGCGAACACCACCGCCGCTAGCTCGAGGTCATGAGTAGGATATCTCTTTTCATGAGTTTTCAGCTGCCTTGAGGCATAGGCTATAACTTTGCCTCGTTGCATCACAACGCAACCAAGCCCCGAATGCAAGGCATCCGAGTAAACTATCATATCATCCGTCCCATCCGGTAATGACAATACCGGTGCTTGTGTCAATTTTTCCTTAAGCGTTTGAAACGCCTTTTCTTGGTCCTCGCCCCACATAAACTTCTCCTCCTTGCGGGTTAGTTTGGTCAGTGGCATGGCAATTTTGGAGAAATCTTGTATGAACCTCCGATAATAACCCGCAAGCCCCAAAAAGCTTCTGATTTCCGAAGGATTCTTCGGTGGATTCCATTTTGCCACGGCTTCTATTTTTGACGGGTCTACTAACACCCCTTTTGCATTAATGACGTGCCCAAGAAATTGCACCTCTCGCAACCAGAAGGCGCATTTTGAAAATTTTGCATACAACTTTTCCTTTCTGAGCGTCTCCAAGACTTCGTACAAATGTCTTGCGTGTTCCGCTTCGTCCTTTGAGTATATTAAAATGTCGTCAATAAACACTATTACCGACTTATCTAACATGGACTTGCAGACCCGGTTCATGAGGTCCATGAAGGCCGCGGGCGCATTTGTTAACCCAAAGGACATCACCAAGAATTCGTAATGTCCGTACCGTGTACGGAAAGCCGTCTTCGGTATGTCTTCCTCCTTGACTCTCAACTGGTGGTACCCCGATCTAAGGTCGATCTTGGAGAACCATTTAGCACCTTGCAATTGATCGAATAAGTCGTCAATTCTTGGAAGTGGATATCGATTTTTCACCGTGAGTTTGTTCAACTCGCGGTAATCGATGCACATACGCATACTCCCATCCTTTTTCTTAACAAACAACACCGGTGCGCCCCACGGTGACACACTTGGGCGAATAAAGCCTTTGTCGAGGAGATCTTGAATTTGAGACATTAACTCTTGCAATTCTGAGGGTGCAAGCCGATACGGCGCCTTGGCCACGAGTTTCGCGCCCGGAATCAATTCGATCCCGAACTCTATCTCCTGTTCCGGCGGTATTCCCAGTAGGTCTTCCGGGAACACATCGGCGTATTCACGCACTACCGGCACGTCTTCAATCTTTAGCGATCCTTTGTTTGGTTCATTTGCGTATATCATGAATGCTCTACATCCGTGCTTGATGAGCTTATAAGCTTTTATCATTGAGCACATAACAGGTTTTCCTTCCTTCTCGCCACGTATGATAATCGATTTCCCACTTGGAGATGTTAGTTTTATCTCCTTGCGGAAACACATGACTTTCGCATTGTGTCGGGATAGCCAATCCATTCCAACCACTACTTGGAACTCTCCCATGGACATAGGAATTAAATCTATCGGGTATTCCTCATCATCTATGCTTATCTTGCAATCTCGACATATATCACATCCAAGGAAGTTTTTGTTGTCACCTATTTCTACCTCTAATGGCATAGGTAATTTTGTTAGTACAAAGGAAGGATGTCGAATAAGTCCATGTGAAATAAAGGACTTATTCGCACCCGTATCAAATAACACATGAGCAGGAATTGAATTTATGGCAAATATACCTGAGACCACATCGGGCTCCGTTTTCGCCTCCACTGCCGTTAACTGGAAAGATCTAGCTTTTGCCTTTGGTGCTTCGGTGTGCACACTTTTGTCTTCCCTCTTTCCGGACAATTCCGGGCACTCGGATTTCTTGTGACCCGGCTGATAACATTTGTAGCATACCGAAACTTTCCCTGGGCACAATGCAGCCGTGTGCCCTGTCTTCCCGCATATAGGACACGGCTTGTCCTTAAACCGGCACTCACCCTTGTGCCCTTTCCCACATACTTTACAGCTTGGCGAGCTACTTTTTCCTTCTTGCTTCTTTGATGAGTCATTTACGCGTGCCTTTTTCGTAGGACTTGGATTAACCACTTGCGTCCTTCTTTCACCCCTCTCAATTTGTTTCTTCAACTCTATCTCTCTTTCCCGAGCGGCGTTGATGATTTCGGTGAGGGTTTCGTATTTTGAGGGAGTCATGAACTCCCGATACTCCGCGCTTAGCATATTATAATAATAATACACCTTCTGTTCTTCGGTCGTCACCAATTCATCACAAAACCTTAATTTGTCAAGAAAGGTTCCCGTGATTTTATCAATGGATTCGCCCTTCTGCCTAAGCTGGATAAATTCTTCTTTGATTCGATTAATAACCGCCTTGGGACTGTGATGTTTAAGGAAGGGTACCTTAAACTCATCCCATGTCATCGCCTTCGCTTCTTCGCTACCGATTTCCTTTTTTCTTATTATCCCACCAGTCTTTTGCTTGACCTCTCAGTTGACCCGTGCCATACGCCACGAAGTCATTCGCGTCACAGTGGGTTCTCTCAAATACCCCTTCTATATCACTTAACCACCTTTGGCACACTATCGGATCCACTTCTCCGTTGTAGAGTGGCGGTTTGCATGCCATAAATTCTTTGTACGAGCAACCCTTACGCTCTACCAATTTCTCCTTGGCTAAATTTGCATTATCCTCCAGTTTCTTTATCCTTTCATCCACCACTGATAACACCGTGGTTTGGATTTTATCGATGAAACCCGACAAACTATTCTCGATTGCTTTTCCTACCTCTTCAGCAATCACTTCTCTCATTTGTTCGGTGACTCTTGGCACCGCTTTGTCATTTCCCTTATCCGTCATCTTTGAAACTGAAATATTTACATTTAAACGTTAAACATTTCGTTTATAACATTGCTTCTTTTGTTTTGGTTTAGTCAGAGTTTACAAAATCATTTTCTTTAAAACCATACACACTTGTGGAGATGCCAACCACATCCAAGATAGTGCATAACTAGATTAAAGTAACCCTTGCTAGTAAACTAATCACTAGTTTGAGGGATTTAAAAACACGATCAACAAAAGAAATTACATCATGTTTAAAGTTTAGACAAAATTAAGTTTAGTGCGGAAGCTTTGAAATATGTGTTCGGTTCTTGACATGTACTTGATCGCCATCCGGGAGGACCTCATTCATACCTGAAGTCAAACACTAAAAACATTAGTTTGGACTTTAATAAGTTACATATAAACAATCCCCGACATCAAAAATCAACGAACAAAACATAATTTTTCTGGGTTCCACCGTAACTTACGGTGTCACCGTAAGTTACGGTGAAGCTGGGATGTTTTTGGTTCTGCCGTAACTCAGGAGGATCTCACCGTAACAGTTTGAGCTCCACCGTAAATTACGGTGGAACCATAATTTACGGTGGGCTCTGCACATTTACCCTTTAACTATTTTTTCAACTTTACAAGTTCATAACTTTTTACTCGCTTGTCTGTTTTAGCCGATTCTTTTCACTATGAGTCCGTAATGAAATTACGGATTCAACCATGTAATTTTTATATCGCGGAAACCAAGATTCCGATAATCGGTTCACAATTTCCTTGTCTCAATTATCCAACCCATTAGTGAAGATGCATAGCACCTCATCCCCATTCTTAAAACCTTTTTGACGTAATTACCCAAATTCCCGGGCTCATCTATTTGACGTATTTGTGCCATTCCATGGCTTTGCGTTCCCGTAGGACTATCTACTTGTTTCTTCGGAATTCAAGCATTCCGTTTCAAACGACACTTCCATAGAGCTTCTATTGTTTGACCCGATATCCCGGGTTCTTAGTCTTAAAATTTATATAACCAATTCAATAACGTGGTACAATCCACCACTTAACGAAATATGAGACTTTCAAGTCCCTATTCTCATGATTCTTTTATAAAAGCATCTTTTGACCCGTTTAGCTAATTAGTGAAAACTATCACTTTGTTGACATGCCAAACTAAATTCTAGGTCCTTATTTTGACCCGTTTGATGGTCGAGTGTACTTCGTCACTTAAACGACACATCAAACGCATCCTTTACACTACAACATCAATTACATATCAAACCAAAGCATTTAAGCATAAGTTAACGGGACTAAGTCACGTACCTTCAAAGCACACATTTTCCGCGGGTATCACCTTCGGCGTGTCCACTTGACGTTCCGGATTCCTTGCCTAAAGAGTCCAATTCATAACAAGATTAGAACTCTTTTTCATAAGCTTTAACGCATTCATTCATTAGATATGTAAATCTGCGTTTTTAGCAATCTTTAACATTTTAATCCTCATTTAGGCGTTTTATCAAACACCTTGCGGGTCAGATTTTTACATGATCTAAACCAAGTTCATAACTTGAATTTATCACTCAAGTCAACTTCAATTAGACAATATACACATATTTTAGCATCAACAATTTCAGAGATTATCTCACAATTTCAGTTTTCACTAGAACAAGAGTCTTAATCCTAGTGTTTATCAAGTTCTACTAACTTACTAATCACCCACTATAGTGATTTTGATTCTTACAACTAACATGCAAGATTTTAACAAGAAATCATCTAGGGTTTGTCCCTAGACTTCACATTACTTCCAATTTCATGTTTTACAACACTTTCAGCAACTGAACGGGAAGTGGTTTAGGAAAGGACTTTAGAATCGGATGCGCTCGTCGTCCTTTGTGGCTGCGGTGGCGACTAGATCAACGTGTTATTGCTGCAAGAGAAGCTCCTATCGAAATTCACTATGAATCTTTGGGGACCTATTATGGGTCGTTTGCCTTCGGCCAATTAAGAATGATCCAATAATCAAGCTCAACCTTCGATTTCAATCTCATGTAAGAATTTAAGTTGTATCAAAACAACCTAATTTGACATACCTTATGACCTTCTTGACGAGGAGATCACGATTCTATGTTTAGATTCCGATTTCAACTGAATTTTGGCCTTCAATTTGAGAGTTTAGTAGATTTTTAGGTTTTGGAAGTGTGGGTGTCGCCCCCTTCCTTCTGTTGATCGACCAGGCCTCATTTGAGGTGTTTGGTTTGTTTTATTTTACTAATATTAGTATTTTAAGTTTCTATTTTAACAACTTTAGTCCCTCCACTCTTATTTAGTTTATATTCTTGGCCTTTTACTCATTCAAGTGTTACTACAAGACTCTTAACTAACTAGGTTATTTATCCTAGTTAATTTATTCTTGTTTATTATACACTTTATAATTCTAGTATAAAGTTTTGAAATTTCGGGATGTTACACGATAGTCGCGCGCCCAAAGGGAAAACTGAACCCTTGCGACGCCTTCCATTTAACAAAGGGTCAAAAACCCCTGAGACCAGAATGTCCACCCAAATATCCAGACTGGGATATTATTTTACCCAGACTAGGATTTGTTCAGCTGTGTACACACTAAGAGGTGTCACACCAGATTACAGCAGTAATCTTCTAGAAGAGGTACAATCGTGCACCACCCAGACGGTTATAACCGTCTGGACACGTGTCGTCATCACAAACATTCCTGAAATCACAACGATAGCATGTGAGTGAAGAATGATCTCCACTTGGATCACTTTGCACGTGGCAATTCCCTAACCATAGGATCAGGTCACGATCCGTGTGCATCCACGTCTGATCAAGGCAAACTAGCAAAGATTAAAAGAAACATAACGGAAGGAAAAATAACCGCTACGGCGTTAAGCATCTTCCGTTATCTTTTCAGTAATAGATTTTCCCTCCCAAACTCTCGGTTATAAATAGGAGAATTCTTCAGGTAAAAATTCAGATCCAATTTCATTACTCAAATACCTTTATCTTCTCCGTTCAAATACTTATTCTCACACCGGAGTCGGGTCAAGGAGAGAACCCTCTTCTCCCCTTGACGAGGCTAACGGTGCTCTGTTTTGCAGAATCATCGGAGAAGGAGCTCGACTTCCACTGAACCAATTGAGAGAGAACTAACCTTTTATGCGGATTCAAACCCCCTGGTTCAATTGATTCTGATTGTTGAACCAGTGTTTCTTCATTGGCGCCCACCGTTTTCTCAGTTTTTCTAGTTCCTATCTCGTTTCGGTTCAGTTCAATCTCATTTTTCTGTTTTTGCATATGGCAGAAAATTCATCTTCTTACCGACGGTCTGGTCCTCGACCAAATGTCGGAAACAATTTACCAGTCGAAGGGATGGTGGAAGAGGCCTCAGACGATAATGAGGTTCAATCTAATGGAGCAAATGGACCTTACCCTTTCAACCTTTCAGCTAATCTACTTACAAAGGTACAAGCTTGTTATAATGATTGATAGTTTAGGTAATGCTTATTTAACAAATGCGAAATCATAACTCATATATGCGAATTGATAAATAACACATACGAATTGATACCTAACACATGTGAATTGATGACTTGTTGTACATGATGAACTGATAAATGCGATTTTGTAAGTGTTTTTAACTATAGCATGCGATTTTGTAGAAATAGAATCTGATGATGACTTTGAAGGACCAATATCAACTCTGATAAAAATTAACAAGAATAGAAAGAGACTGGTGATTGAAGAAAGTTCAGAAGATGATGACTTTGTTAAGCCACCCCCAAAAAAGAAAAAACATGAGAAGAAAGAAGATAAGAGGAAATCAAAGATACACAAAAAAAAAACATTCAAAAAGGTGCAACAACCTAAAACAGAACATAAAGAGTTCTTCAAATACAGCAATGAAGCAATACTGCTGAGATGCCAACCTAACTCATATATGGATACTGTTAGAAGATTTTCAAAAAAACAGATTGATGATGTTAGGGATATGGGGTTTGTAGCTATTCTGGATATCAACATCAACCATATTTCGACAAGATTGGCATATTGGCTAGCGAGAAACTTTGATGAGAAGTTCGATAAGCTAAACGTAGGAAAATACCAAATAAAAATAACAGCGGACACAGTTTACGAGGTATTTGGAATACCAAAAGGTCCAAATAAGGTTGAAATAATAGCCGATAAGAGAAAATTCAAAAAGCAAGAGAAAATTGAAAAAAGTCAAGAACCGGGAAATGCTGTCCGGGATACATTCATCAGCCAGTGGGGGCAAAACGCGAGAATTACCCATGGCTTAATTGCAAATACAATGGAAAATCAAAGAGACGGAGGGAGTCTGTTTAAATTAAATTTCCTTGTATACTGGATGACCTTCTTTGCAGAAATTACAAAGGCAACACTTGCAAATGATAGATGTTTGTTCGGTGTAGAAGATGTTGAGGAAATAAAAAATCTAGATTGGTGCTCATATCTACTCGAAACCTTGCGCCGGACACAAGCGGGCTGGAAGAACTATAAGATACAGTTCGTAGGACCTGTTGCCTTTCTTACGGTATACATTACTACATTTAATAACATATTTAAAATGCTAGTTTGTTCTTTTATATAATTAAATGATCTTGCGATTTATACAGCTTCTATACACGTATGAGTACCACAAAAAGCTTAACCTGTTTGAGAAAGCCGTGGAGATGTCGGTTATTCGTTATATAACATCTTCGGTGATTGATAAAGTCGAAGATCATATTTCGGATAACGGACCTCTATGGATATCAAGTGAGAGTGAAGAAGAAGAAGAAGAAAATGAAGAAGAAAATGAAGAAAAAAATGAAGAAGAAGAGGGTCATCCGAAGGATGATTATACACTACGACCACCGGTTGACACGACGATAAGCTACAAAAGACGGACTGCGCGCGCAGTACAAAATGAAGAAACCGGGGCAGAGCCAAAAGATGACGAGATCATTGATGATTTCATGGATTTCAGTTTTGAAATCCATGAAATGTCTTAGATGAACATTGACTTTGAAGTTGGAACGCAGACACAGAAAATGATGGATTATTGCAACACTCCTGCTCAACTTTCACCATCGGTATTCTACGACACAGCCCACGAACAACAACTAGAGGCTTCGAGAGCAAACAAAAAGGTAAGTGTAAAAAAATATTAATTTAACTTATTTAACTTAATCAATTCTATTTAACTTCTATATTGATATTACAGAATCTGTTGAAAAAAATGAAAGCAAATGTCAAAAAATACCTTAAAATGGTTCGAGATGTTCAAGAGATGAACAACTTAGTGTCAGAAGCAAAAACTAAGTGTTTTGGGATCCGGAGGTTATGAAGGCTTGTAAAGAGTGGGAACAGACGCTTAAGAATAATCCCATTTGTGTGCCACCTAATCCGGTTCAAGAGCATGAAACTGCAGCCTCTCCTGTTTTATCAAGAACTTGAAAACCCAGCTTCCGAGGTTCATCATGAAGTTACTACAAACGAAGAAGGTAGAGAGGATGAAGAAGCTCAAAAATAATATTCAATGTTTTGGTACAATTGGCATCAGAAGGTAACACATGCGAACTCAATATTAACACATGCGATATCATGTAAAAAATCACTAAAAAACACATATTTACGAAACCTATGAAAAAACACATGCGATGTTGGCGAATGTCTGAGTCCGATTGTGGCTTTGGCGTGGATCGGGCTCGGGTATTAACTTGGAGTGGAGTCCATGTTTAATTTAAATATGAGATAATTATCTATTCCTAAAATAAGGAGTTATTTTAGATAATTATGTGGTTTAAATTAATGCAGAATCCTGGTTATATTCTAACATGTTTTGGTTAGTCTATTAATACCGTGTATAGGGTAGGGATTATGTAATTGAAGTTTTTGAGTTAGAATTCTTCAATAAAATTGCGTGTTTGGCAATCTGTTTTTCTTTTCCTCTGATTACCTTCATGCGATACTATCAAAAAACACTTCAGAAACTGCTGTATTAAATAAAATAATTTGAATCTATAGGTACACTGCAACCAGATGATGGAGGAGTCACAGACAACCTTATTGCAAACATTCAAACAGTGGAACCGGGTGTATACGCTTACCAAACAACTGCCAAGGGTAAGAAAAACACTTTATTTTAGGATAAAAATTAAACATCACAAATTATTGTATTTCTTAAATTACTCTGGCATGCAGAAACTGGTGAAAATGAAACTGTTATCGAAGAGACGGTGAACTTGGCAGAATCTACACAAAAAGTCCAAGAAGAAGCATTGAACTTGGCAGAATCTACACAAAAAGTTCAGGAAGAAGTGCCAGAAAAAGACACTCAACAACTCGATACGGACGTTGAAGTTGAGAAGGAAAAGGAACCTGAATGCCCTCAGATAACTGCTGAAGAATTGCATTCAGTTGAGTTGGTTTTGAGCCTAGGACCCATGTTGGGAGAAGATAAAGAAAAAAAGCAAGTTCCAAAACAAGTTATGCCAAAAGGGTTAAATGAACTGCTTTATAAGACAATAGAACAAGCAAAAATAAGAGCTGAGAAAAGATGTGCAGAGCTTGGAGACAAATTTTGTTCCCCTTACTGCAATAGAGTGGTAAACTTGCATGAAGCACTCTTGAACCAAGAATTGAGTGTGAACCGCTTCACATTTGATTTGCAGGCTTGCAGTAAGTAAAAAAATATATATCAACAAACAAACATCTAAAAAAATATACACAAAACAAAAACTTATTATTTATTTTATGACTTGCAGAGAAGAATTTTACCGATCAAAAACTGAGGTTGCAACATTCAAAGCTGTGTTTGAAAGCTTCTACAGGGAACAATACGTAGCATCGAACGGAATAGATGCATTTGTAGATATTCTAAACCTTGAAGAGAAGAAAAGGGATAGAAAATCATCACCACACAGATTCTTCTTGTATTCCACAATGATGGTATGTTTTCATATACATTTTGCCATTTTGAAAATTCTAAAAGTAAATGCATATTAAATGATTTCGCAAAACTAGTTATATCTAAATCGCAAGTATTATGGCAGAATTTTTGCTTTTGAAACATTTTCATACTGTTGTAATTTCGCATGTGTTATATATACTATTCGCATGTGAAAAAAATCCATTGTTTGCATTTCCCATACTGTTGTAATTTCACATTCGGTATATACACTCTTCGCATGTGAAAAAAAAAACCATCGTGTGCATGTCTTTGACTCTGGTTTACATAACATACAACCAAATATCTGTTACGACGAGAAGAAATACACAGACAACCAACGACTCAAAATATTTGCCTCGAATTTTGAAGACATGTTACTTAGATATGAGGTAAAAAAACTTGAATCGGTTGACCTGGTACTTATTCCGGTACTTCAAGGTGACCACTTCTATGTCTTGTGCTTCAACTTAAAATCCGGCAAAATTGAGCTGATTGACAATTCAGCAGCAGAACAAGAGTTTGAAGAAAGATACAAGGGGCTTCCAGACACACTGGTAATACAAAAACTTATACATATACATGTTATATATTATGTAAAAGCTACTAACACAATGTTACAATGTTACAGAGAAGGGTATTGGTTTTATACCTACGAAATGCTTTAAAACCAACACCGGCTATAGAAGAACTTGCAACCTCAGTGATAGAAAGAAAAAAGATGGATTGGAGGACGAAGAATAACGGCGTAGACTGTGGAGTGTTTACGATGCGTCACATGGAAACGTACAAAGGAGACCAAATACCATGGGTGACTGGATTTGTGAAAGAAGATGAAGTAAACAACAGACAGAAATCACAACTTCATCTCCTAAGGCACAGATATCTCAGTAAAATCATTCTATCAGAACACAATATGCATCGTCAAAAAATAATTAAAATGGCCAACGCTTTCGACAAAAGGCCAGACAAAGAGAAGTATCTGAAAGATCTGGATGAGATAATCCCAAATAGGAATAGGATGAGTACATACTTTGGAAGGGGAGAGTAAACTTCATTTGATGATGTATTTATGTTACATATTTCAACTGTTTCAACTGCTTTAGTTCCCTTATTAATTTAGCATATATTGGTGTTTCTTAATTGGCAATTGTGTTTTCATTTCGCATGTGTTTTGTTTGAAAATCGCATGTTTCACATTAAATTATTAAAATTTGCGAAAATACAAGTCCATTACATAACAAAACATGCAAATTTATTGGAACATACACAAAAAAAAAAACAAAACAGTTCATTCAAAAGATGAAAGAAACTCTATTTTCATCTTCATTGAGCATCTTAATACAGTTATTGCACCGGCCAACTCTTTCAACTGTTTCTCATCCCTCTCACCCAAATCCACCATAAACATAACTGCAATTTCTTTAAGACTACTCACTTGCATCTGGGATAACAAGTTCAGAATTTCTTGTCTTCTCTTCATGTTTTCCGTTACACGAGAAATGTTGGCCTCCAACATCTCTTGACAAGTTTGATCCTCTTGAATCTGTTGCTGAATCCTTTTCCTCAAAACCAGCTTGATACTTGGTTCAGAAGAAGAAGAAGAGGATGTTGGTAGATCTGTCATTTTTTAATTGGATGTTTGCAATAGTGATGAAAACATAGAATATATAATAAAAAAAATTATTGATATGAATTATTGAAATCAATTATTGAACTGAGTTATTTGATTTCAATTATTGAAATACACTGTGCGAAATCAACTCATAAAGATTGCGAAATCAAAAGCTACAATTGATAAAAAATCTTTAAGGTTTGCGAAGTCTCGAATTAAACTTGCGAAATTATATATCAAACTTCATTGTGTGCGAAATGACTATTTTAACATGAGAAATTATACAATAGATCCATTCTTTTACTAGTTGGATTATTTTAAAACATCACATGCGATATATAAAAAGACACATGCGATATAGTAACACAACAATAAAACCCAATAAACACTTATCTTCTACCCTGATTACAAATCTAATAATAAAAAAAAAACTTCAAATCAAAAAAACCCCAAAACTCAAATAAATGACGAATCAAGCATTTTTCTGAAATGGCCGTTCTGATAGAATCAATCAAAAACCTATAATCGAATTGAAAACGAAGAATACTTAAATGGAATGGTTAGGAAACGAACTCCATAATTGACGGGATTCCATGATTAGCAGTCGAAAATGTTAGAATAGAATGTCTGATATACCCTTATTATTAAAATTGAATCAGGACACGTGTATGGCTGCTGTTGTATCGTACATAATGTACGATAAGGAGATTTGTACCATACTCTTTACCTATATATGTATATAGGGTAAGGTTCATTTGAGAACCACCTTTATCGTATGTCATGATTTGTTACCATACTATACTATACTATACTATATTGTATTATACTATACAAACGATACAATTTTATACCATACCATAGGATGCAATGCAATACGATATCATACCATGGTATGATATGGAATCGTATGGTGATAGAAAGGAGGATAGAGTGATTTTATAGGAACATAATTAATGAAAATACATTTTTTTAACATGTTAACATCCATGTAGATGTCAAATGTAATCAGATGTAATTTTAATTAACAGGTCAGCCTCCACGTAGACATCCACAACATCATAGACTAATAAGGGTAGACCTCAATTAGAAAAAGTCTATAGGAAAAAAATATGTTAAAAGTTGAGACTGTCATAATACATATTGTTAGTTGGGACTGTTGTGGACCAATAGGTAATAGTTGTGATTATATAAATCCAATAATTTTTATAAAGTAAAAAAGATAATTGAGTAATTTAATTTATATTCATTTTGTTGTTATTTTACTTTATTTATACTTATATATGTTTTTTTTTTTTTGTTAATTTAGAGTTTACTACATATATAATTATTATTATTAAGTATACAATTAGAAAATATACTTTAGTATAATAAACTAAAATGATAATTGATCATAAAAGTATTTAAGTTACTGTTGTTAGTCCAATAATGATTGCATCTTGCGACCCCTTACAAATGTGAAAGAAAGAAAACAAAAAAGAACATATCACGGCCCCTGGTTTGAATCCATCACTATTCGTATAGTAGGAAAATATCCATGCATGCGTTTACTTTAGGTCAAGCTTAGAGAGGTGGGGGCGGTGCATGATATCACCGTGATACACAAAAATAACGCGTGGAAAAAACAAGATTCCCACCGCCACTCCAAGTTTAACGCGTGATAGTTCAACGTAAACCCGATTTCGTGATTTTTTTCACAGCGTGATGGTTGTTAGTTGTGAGGGTAGTTGTTGGTTGGGGGGAAATTGTTGGGTGTGGTGGTGAGTGATGATCACCGCAACTAAAAAAGGTTGTGAATGATGGAAAAATAGTTGCTGACATGACGGAACAAGATTGGATATTGTGAGTGATGGAATTCTATCACTAGTGACCACCCCCAATCACAATGCATTTACGACACTTCCAACAAAATGTACACTATGCGGAGGTCCCTTGAGAACGAACGTAGAAGAAACTTTCAACTTGTAAATAAATATCTTTCTACTTCTTTATTTATACACACTCATGTGTGTGTCTATATATATATATATGTAAAGCAGGTTGGATCCCACTCTACTAAATTAAAAAAAAAAAAAAAAAAAAAAAAAGGAAACTCTCTTTTCATTGACAATCTCCCATAATGGATTCAAATTCGAAAACTCCTGCAGAAGTCATGATGCCATGGGTGGGCTTGTATGTTGCTATAGCATCTTTCATATGCGTCATTGCAATGGCAGCCGATGCGGTCCAAGCAGTATGGCAATGGAAGCTCTGGTTTCCAAATAGATTTTTCACTCTCAATGCTGCAACAATCACACTTATCGCAATTGCAATGAAGCTACCGGTGGATCTAAGTACTGACCTTTCCGACAAAAAGATGGTAAGCATGTTTTTCTTGGTCACCATGTTAGCTAACTTTCTCCCTTCTTTAGGACTTATGGATGACAAAGAGCTTCTAATGAACATTGTGGCCTTAGCTATCCTCTTGATAACTATTGTTGTAAATATGGGGATCCAAATTTATTTGTCATCATACTGGGTTGCATACCTTATTTATATACTTCCCCTTCTAATTCTATGGCCATTTTCGGTAGCTTTGACAGTTCCATCAATGAGAAAAAAGTTAGAACACAGGTATAATGAGTCACAACAACTAGTTTCAAGTCATCAAGAGAAAATGTTTTCCGCTGAGGAACTCAAACTTTATGTTAAAAATACTGGATGATGACAGAAACTCGAAACCTTCAGTTTGTAATTGCTTGCTCACCAGTTTCTTCTGCCTTTGGGGTTATATGTGTACTCTTTGCTTTGAATTCAAGTTATGATTTAACATATGTTATAAACTTCAAAGAATATGATTATCAGTATGAAGGTTCGGACTATAAGTGGTCACTCATGATAATTCATATCGTGCAGTTAGTTGGGGTTGTTGTAGGCAGTATTGCACCGATTTTAAGATGTTTCACGTCTATCGGTCATTATAGCCTCTCAAAGAAATTAAGCAAGAACCATTTAAACGTGTTCCGGGTTGAAAAACACTGGATCGAAAGGCTTCAACAGTGGAAACGTAACCATGTTCATTCACATATTCCAGGCCGTTATTTGAAGATCGTTTTTCATTATGTAAAAAACGCCTTTTTAAACTTCTGTTTAGCACTTCATATTGTGGTTCTGGTAATATGTAAAACAATAGTTCTTGTTCCACGAGCTTTTCTTATCTTACTTTCCTGTTGTTGGTATTTATTTAAGTCCGTTTTGGAATGGCTTAAGAAGGTGGCAACCACGTCTAATGGCAACATGAGCTCAGAAATAGAAGAATATGCTAGATATGTTGTCCAAATTGAGGAGGAGGCAAAACTTTCAAAAAGAATATTAAGAAATACGCTTCGTTCTATAACGGAACTTCTTAATGCAGAAAAGGAGCCGCGTAATCTTTTGATGCTTTTAGAGAAATCTAAAGGATTCATTGGAGTAGTAGAGTTTGACAATGACCTAGTTCAACCTTTATATCCAGAAGAAACCCACAATTGTTGGAGCCTTGTAGTAGTAACATTGACAACAATTGCCATTGCACTTCCTAACATTGCAAATGGTCATTTCAAGGGGCTTCTTGCCGGCATGAGTGAAGGCCTCAAGATTGTAAGACATATTGAAGATTGTCTCGACGCAGATGGTGAACTAGTAAGTGCAATAAAATCGGCAAGAAGGGTGTGGAAAGAAGTTGAAGTATACCGCAAATGGCTAAAAATCGATCTTCAAAATAAGGCTCACGAAGATAAAACATCTAAAGAGATCCTTAAATGGTTGGGAGATGAAGGAGAAAAAATTATGAAAAGGTTTATGAGTAACAAAAAGTCAAGTATAGATCGTTCGCCTTATAAGTTCGTACTTGCAAGTTCCATGTACAGGATTAGCACGAGCATTCTATTGCACTTAAATGCACAAGAAATCTCGTTGAATGATGAAGACCTTTTCGAATGGATATCAACTATAATTGCTGATATTTTATTCGCATGCTTTACCAACTTACCACGTGTCATAAAAATGAAGTGTCACCACAATGAAATAGAGAAAAGGGGAGATAACATCCGGATTGCAGCTCAACTTCTTGGTAAGTCTAAAGAGATTCTTAAGATTCTTGAAGCACGTACACTTCCTAACATAGATCAAGACTCGATGGCATACATTGATAAGTGGCGTGTACTTCCCAAGATTCAACTAACCAACGGTGGTGCTTCTACAAATGAGATATACCAAGATCATCATGTTGTGGAGCTCTTGGCTGGCGTGTGAAGCTCCTCGTGGATTTGGCGTTGGCATTTGTAATTTTAGTGTTTTGATTTTTATAACTTGAATGTTCTTTAGTTTTTCTATTAACTAAAAGATGTTTTAAATTTGATTTTCCATTGCATATTTTGAGAACTATTATAGTCTTTTAACCTATTTGATATGATGATGTCCAATTGTAAGGTGTCTAGTTTATGGCTATACATAGTAGTAGTTTAGCCATTTGTTGTTTTGAAAAACCCACACATGGTAAAAAAAAAAAGTCCTTCTTTTATCAAACTTTACCCGGAGCCTATACTGTCTATATACTAGGCTCCATGATGCCTATACAAAACTTTGCCTCACCATTCAAAACCTGTATCATGTTGAGTGCCACCAATGCAATGAAAGCAGTTTTTAATCTATATGAGTAATTAATGTGTTACATTATTAAACAAATTACATAAATTTTGGGAATAGTTTTAGGAGGTTTTTATTACATCAAAGGAGACTTTTAGCCCATTTCCTCTTAAGCTAATCTTTTTGACACATCCATTAGTAAATGGGTCGAAAAGGCCAATCCATAAGCTAATCTTTTGAGATTTCTCAAATCAACCCTTCCTAGCTGTTAGCATCAGCCGCAAACTTGCCTGCAATTACAGGTTTACAACTTGAGGAGCGAGTACAAGAGACTTGTAAAAAAAGTTTGGGGAAATCGATAACAACGAAAAGGAGCAAAAACTAATATCTCAAACGACGTTATTTTTGTTGGTTAAATTTTGACGATGGCAGTAAACTAACAACATGTATAGGCTGTAATTGTTACTCTTTTTCCTTCGGCCTTTGTGTATATCAGCCTCTTTGTGTATATCAACAAGCTAGCTATCAGGGGCGGATGTAAAGAGGAACAAGGGGTAGCCTCCGCTACCGCTTGGTCGGAAAATTTTTGACGTTTTTAGTGTAATTTTTGGAAAAATTTGACGTTTTTTCGATTTCGTTACCGCCTATTTATAAAACGTTACTGCTTGGTCAGAATTCTAGATCCGCTATATGAGGTTGTCACCGTAGATTCGTTGCCTTTTCTTTTCTTGAGTTGCGAAGGACAATAAACAGAATACATAATCAAGGGAAAATCACGAAATTGGCCACTGCAACGCCGTCTTTGCGAAAATGGCCACCGGACACCCCTTGACGAGCCGGTTCAAAATCCTGAAACGGCACATGAGTTTTTTTTAACGGCCGTCCACTCCCCGCTTGACACGTGTCCGACATTCCCTGAAACGGCTTGAGAAGGAAGCTGTGAACGACACGTGGCTGTGAATGTGGAAAGATCTTAGCCAAGCCGTTACAACCGGCTCATGTGGAAAGATCTTAGCCATGTTCCTTCAACGAGCCAAGCCACGTTCTTACAAGATAGCCAAGCCGTTTCCGTACGATCTGGCCAAGCCGTTACAGCTGACATCCGAGCCGTTTCCGTGAACTACTTGTGCCGTTTTAGCTGGCTCCAAGCCGTTTTAGCTGTTTTAGCTGGCGCCAAGCCGTTACAGAAGGTCCGTGCCGTTTCAACACATTGTTCGAGCCGTTTCAGCTGGCTCAAGCCGTTTCAAACCTTTATATTTAGTGAGTGGCCGTTAAAAATTTTTCCCTACATTTTTGTATTAGTTTTTTCAACATATTTGTTTAAAGTTATAAAAACATTTGGCATTTTGTAAAAGAAAGTTTCCAACTTAAAATTATGAAGATTCGTTTGGTTGTATACACTGGCGGAAAGTGGGAAATCGTTAACGGAAAGTTGGAGTATGTTGCTGATGCTGATTCAAGTAGACGTGGTTTAGAAATTGAACCCAACCTTTCATACACCGCTCTTTTAAGTAAACTGTCAAACATTTGTAGTTCTACAAACATTACGAAGTTATCTTATCGGTTGTCTTCCTTTAGTGATCCCATAGATATAATAAACGATGAAGATCTTGCAATTTTTTATAATTTTGCTATGGAAAATATTTTTGAAATTTATAAATTATATGTGATTGAAGGGTTTGGTGTTGGATCATCTGGTTTTTCAAGTCAAAAAAAATTTTTAGTTCCTGATTTAAATTTCTGTACTGATGAAGAAAATTATGATGTTGTAAACGACTCCCAACCAAATCCTGATAATTCTTTCGAAAATTGTTCGCGATCTTCATCAATTACTTTTGAACCAGGTCACGTATTTAATAACAAAGAAGACATGAAACTTGAATTGGGAAAAAAATGTTTGTTAGAACACTTTGAGTTTAAAGTAGATAGATCCTCTAAAACTCGGTACCAGGTGTCATGTTTGGTCGACGGTTGCGGTTGGCGTTTCCGTGCAAGGAGTTTTGGAGATAGTGGGGTGTTTTTTGTTAAGAGTTTTAACGATAAACACACGTGCTCGAAGACGCTAACGTACCCACATGTTCGTCAGGCAAACCCACATGTTGTTGCTCATTATTTAAAAGAACCTTTAAAAGACAGTGGAAGAATATATCGTTGTAATGAAATAGTGAAAGATTTTAGACAGAGATTCCAAGTTGAGATAACCACTAGTCAAGCTTGGCGTGGAAAAAGTCTGGCACTAGAGCTTTTACAAGGATCAAGCAGAGAGTCGTTCGCAGAACTACCACTTTACTGTTACAATCTTGAGCGGGCAAATCCTGGTTCTGTTACACATATCAAGACTGATCACGAGCGTCGGTTTGAGATGGTCTTTGTCGCGATTGGTGCTGCGGTAAGTTATAGCATTATCTGTTTTTATTTTGTTTCGACAAACTACATGTTCTTGACTCTTTTTAAATAATTTTGTTTCAGATTCGTACCTTTATATGCAATTTAAGACCGGTGGTGATCATTGATGCTGCACACCTAAAGGGTGAATTTAAGGGGACGTTATTTTTAGCTGTTGGAATGGATGGAAATAACCAAATTTTACCAATTTCCTACGGAATAGGAAAATCAGAGGATGGTGAATGTTGGACATGGTTTCTGTCAAAGCTTAAAGAATGTATCGGTGAAATACCTGAAATGGCCATAATTTCGGATAGAGCGAATTCTATACATCTGGCTGTTAGAAACGTCTTTCCACATGTTTATCATGGGTTATGCTGTCGTCATTTAATGATGAACCTACGTTTACCCTCTGATAAAAAAAAAAGAAAATGAGAAGTTGTGGTGGAAGACATGCAAATCGTACCGATTGTCTGATTTTAACGAGTCATTTAATGCTCTTTGTCTTGCCGTTCCTAGAGTGCGACACACTCTAACAAGTATTGGGTTCGGTAGATGGGCACGGGCGCATTGTCCAGGCAATCGATATCATTATATGACATCTAACAGCGCGGAGTCTATTAACGCTTTATCTAGACACTCGCGTAAAATGCCGGTAACACAACTCTTAGAGTTCTTCCGGCAATCTGTACAAAAGTGGTTTTACGATCGCCGTTTGCAAGGTATACATGAAAAACATTTACTTACACAGTGGGCACAGAAGAAAATTTTTAAAAAAATTGAAGGGTCTAGAACATGGACGGTTGCTGGGATTGAGTTAAACAGTTATTCTGTTGCAGACAGTGGAAAGGGGGGTTTAGTGGACTTTGTTAATGGAACATGTAGTTGCCGAGTTTGGCAGGTTTCTGGTTTACCATGCGGGCATGTTATCGCCGTTTCAAAATTTTTAGGTGAAACCGACTGCAGTAAGTATTGCTTCCCGTGTTACTCCAACGAAGTCTATAAGAAAACTTATGAAGAAGCGATTTATCCTCTCCCGCATAGATCTGAATGGGAGACTCCAGAAGACCTTATCAATCTTCAACCGCCACATATGACAAAGCGCCAGGCTGGTCGTCCTCGAGAAAACAACCGAATCTTATCCCGCGGGGAAGAACCTACTCCCCTCTATTGTTCCCAATGTAACTCATATGGTCATCATCGGGATGTATGTCGGCAGCCCATGCCGTCAGAAGTTCGTACTCGCAAACACCCAGACAAAGGGAAAGGGAAAGAAACCGATAATCCTGATGATTTTACACAATCTCCTGCTGATTATATGTATCCGTCTTTCAACTTGGGAGACTTTTAATACTTTATTAATTTATTTTGTGAAATTTAATCTAACTTGTCTAGTAACTAGTTGCATATTAATATTGAAAATCATTTCATTAAAATATGTTATTAATTTTTTTTTATATTACATGCATACATAGAACCATTAAACATTAACAGGTGTGAAGCGCCCGGTGTAGAGTTCATCTGCCATGTACCGTCTGTATCTGAAACAAGCATCCTGAAGGTTTCCTTCGGTCCATGTTAAAGAACGATTCCAAATAAGTTTTTCCATTAGCATACATATGATGACTCCTGAATTTCTGCCAACACGATTTGTTTGAGGAGGCCACACGAAATCCCCTACTATTTGCATGGAACGCGTCTCATTTATTCCTGACTGTTGCCAGTACGATATACGTCCGAGAAACCACAAAAATAAAGACTCAAATTCTAGAACAATTTGATGTACTCTTCTGTGTACGCAAAATGAATCTCCGCAATTAATCGTGTCACAATTATTAGCAAAAAAAATTCTTAATTGTAGTGACTTTATATTTATTTTAAAAAGGAACCAATTTTGTTCGTTGTCCGGTATAGGAACGTATACCTGCAAAAAAGTGAATAATTTTAGGTTCTAAATCAACGGTGTAAATTTAAAAACAAAAATTATTAGCAAAAAAATACTTTCCCAAAAATTATATCAAACACGTACAAGTTCTTATTTAAAAAAAAAAAAACAACCCTGACATTTATTATCTAATAACCGGAATGGTCTTCCGCTTCAGAATCATACTCTACCCCTTCTTCCATTTCCGCACGATAAGCTTCAAAACGCACTTTATCGTACAGCCGTTCGAAACAAGATTCGTCGTCTGAGTCTGACTCTTCGTCAGCAGTAACCGCCAAATTTTCTTGTGGAATAATCTGGTCCAAAGGAAGCTGTTGTTCATCGTGATTAGGTAACGGATCAACCGCCTCACACTGAACATAACCCCTAAATGGTGCTTCACGTGTTGGCTGTTGCACCGGGTTTGGGGGGTTACGAGTTTGTGAATTATTTGGTTCGGGGTTATCTGGGGGTGGGTTTGGGTGGTTATTCGGTGGGAAAATGTTGACGTTGATATGAACGTTTACATGAATGTTGATTTCTTGATTTGCCATGAGGTAGAAAAAAGAGGTAAAAAAAAGGGGATGCAGTTGAGCAGTGAACCAAGATGTGTTTAAATAGGTGTGGAGTAAGAGTGGGAGTCGTGTTCATTTAATAAAAAACGGATATAATAAAGTAGAAAAAAAAATTGATAAAGCCTACCGTATCAATTTCCCAGAATGGAGGATATGTTGCTGTAGAACCATCTGCGTATCTGGTTGCATCAATATCTTGTTTATGTAACATGTCGAAGAAATTTGGCGGTAGAACTGTCCAACGAATATCGTTTGACGACAGCGTCCTTGCATTCTCTCGTTCACACATGAGTTTGTTACACCATGCTTGTACGTGCTAAAAAATGATGGTAATTTACTTATTACAAAAATTATGAAACAGATTTTTATTACGAAAAAATTTATTATTAAGGTACCGTTTTTTGAATAAAACCTGCTCCAGTAAATCCAAGCAGTCCCCCCCACCAATCCTTTCCTAGTGGTGTTAACCCCGTGTAAGAAGAATAGCAACTAGGATTATCTCCTTCGTAGTAAAATTCAAGAACATTTGGAGACCATTGGCGATCCCAAATCTGTTGATTGTTGGAAACGGAAGGAGGAATACTTGTCATTGGTAATGGAGGATGTCACATGTGTAATAAAGGTAGAAGGGACACATATATATATATATATACATATAAAGACTAGTAGAAAAATATTTAATGTTTTTAAACCAAAAAAATACAATTACATTTCTAATACGGGATCATCATCATCATCACCAAGGTTGTTGTCAGTTGTTGTATCTGGTAACACGGAATCATAAAATAGTAAAGCAAGTTGACGTCGCATACGTTCCGTTGTTTTCTGAGTATCTTTATCATTGTTCAACGGTTTTTTATTTATCAACCTATCAAGAAATATGCAAACCCAAACCCCACAGTCTCCCAAAACTCCGGACTGCTGAGGAGCATCGGTTGCATAAATAACTCGGAAAGGGTAAGTTAACGGTAATGGTCTGTGGGCATTGTAACCATGAATTCGTAGCCAGTGGTCAAACACAAAATTTATATGACACACCACATCCGTTCTTTCCTTTTCGAAAGCATTTAAATAGCTGAAAGAGCAACAAATTAACAAAGTTAGTAACATGTATGTTGGAGTACTAATAAGTTAAATCTGCCTAATACCTGTCGTATATCGTTAGCGTGTAATTGAGAAGATTGAAAACGCCTAAAAACCAATGAGCACCTTCTATAAACAACGGTACGTAAACCTATATAATTAGTAAGCAAAATATTAAATTAATTCAATACGAAATACATTTATTCAGTAATTAATAAGTTGTCGTTCAACATTACCTCGTCAACAGTATGTATTGATGGAAAAGGGTCAACCTGCCCAGTAAAGTAACCTTTACAGGTATGGTCGACGGACGTGTACCGAAAATAATTTTGAAAATATGGGGGTAGAATACTCCACCGATCATTTTAATTTCTTGAATGATACATGTGGATCATCCACCCAAATATATGCTGTCAAACATTATAAAGTTAATTACAATAAAATATACAAAAAAATATAAATTAATTTTTTATTACTTACATCATCGCTTAACCAGCCTTCACCGTCCATGCCCAGCAACGACTCCCAAAATTTTGGACCGACAGAATTCCCAACTATTAGGGAAAGATGTTGACTGCCGCAATTTGGATACCAGTGCTTGATAAAATCAATTTGTCTATCCTCGTTTCTTGACCTTTTGGCTTTTATATCTTTCAATCTTTTAAAAGCCACATACGGGGATAGCATAGCTGCTGCGGGCTTTACAAGCCTTTCCGACCGTCTCAGTTTGACGATTTCGGGATCCTCATTCTACAAAAATTGTATATATGTATTAATTTCACTATCTAAAGAATAATTTCATTAACTTTCATTTACAAAATTAATACTAAATTTTTTTAAATTTATACTACTAATAAAAATATGATAAGTAATTAAAATAAAAAGATTGGAAAAACTTACAAAATCTTCATTCACCATCGGGCTCATAGAGACGTGGTAGGCATTATCGTAATTGATAAATGAATCGGCAACAGCCTACAAGAAAAGCATAACAGGTAAATTAACAGTTATTGGTGGATATTGTTATTATAAAAAATTAACCTTACATTATCACTCTGAGTGTGTGCCTCTTCTTTTGGTGTTCGTACGGTCACCGGAGTCCTGACCGTTTTTTGCTTTGGAGAACATCGATATGATATGATTGAGAAAACTCTCCCATGAACATATTGGTAAGTCTCCGGTTGTTCTCTAGCAGCCTCTCGTCCAAGACTGATTTAAACTTTGAAATCAGGTCATCCTCGTAATTTGATCGAAACGGGGTCGGGGGGGGATCAAAATTCTGTTGTGGAATCTCATCTCGATCCGTTGCCTGATTATAACCTTCATTCGGCCCATCGGAACCAAACAGAGCCCCCATTACATTGGCAAGCTGTTCTTGTGTGACGACACCTGGGGCGGCCTGCATTTCTGGTTGATTTTGACCCGTGAATCCAGTGGGCATTTGAAAGGGTATTTCTGTGTGCATTTGAATGGGTATTTCTGTGGCCCTTTCAACCGGATTCTCGCCCGGCATTTCACTGGCATACAGCCGACGTTCAGCGTCTAAATAATCTGAACTAGACAAATACCACGCGCTTTGCAACTCATTTTCAGTTGGCAATATAACCAAAGACGGCCTATATTCATGTTTCTGCCAAAATGTTTCAAAAAAATCCCCAATTATTAATATATATTAATATAAACAATAAAAAAGTGTATGTTTATTTTTAAAGTATATTTAAAGATAAAATGTATTACGGTTGCAGCTGTTTGTAGCAATGAATTGACACTGCTCCTCATAAACTTCTTGCCTTCTTTCCATCCCAAAAATCTTGGAATCGTCTGACCTTGATACCATTCCCTTGAATTCTTAAAATGAGGAAACGTCTCCAACACCCACATCTACACAAGATAATTTATTTAAGGGTTATTTATATTTAATTTTATAAGTTCTCAAAAATAACTATATTCATAAACATTTACGGGTACCTTGAACGGCCACACAAATCCAGCTAAAGAAAAACCTTTAGCTTCATCCATTTTCCGAGTGGACAAATTGTATATAGCATTATAAGTACTTTCCCAAAAATAATTACCCCACGGATATTGTCTGAATTCTTCTAAGTTATCCACAAGGTCTAAAATCATATTATCAACTGCATTGGTTTTTTGCCAACCCAAAAAACCTTGACCGATTAACATTAGAAGACATATCCTCGTGCGGTCAGCATCATCAAAACGGCCAATGTCACCGAACATGTTCATTATCTGGCCAAAATTAACAGTTGATCCAGCTCCAAAGTATTTGTTCCTAAATGAGTTCGGATGGTCTATAGGTGACCAGGAACTGTGGCCAAAACGTAGCCCCGTTATTAAACAAAACTGTTTCGGGGTGAATGTAAATAGCTGCCCTCGTAATTTATACGAAATCCCAATACGGGGAAAAGGCGTCGGTATTTGTAGCTGTGCAACGCCATATAAAAGAAGGCTATCGCATATGGTGCACCTATTATCTAAGAATGGACCGAAACAAGTTTGCCTAATAGCTGATTCAACCGCCGGAGTCAGCACTTCACGCAAATTTTTTAAAACCAACCACTTCTCTCGAACTTTAATAGTTATTTGCTATATAAAAAGAGAAAAAAAATTAAAAACAGCATACGAATTCAATTAAAAAACTTATCTTTATTTTATCGGCAACATTTTACCGGGCACAAAGGGGGGTCCACGAAAGCATCTTGCATCTCTTGATCGTTTGGTATATTCTCGAAAGCGTTCGGCATGTTCTCGTGTCCGTTGAAGTCCATAGTGGGGGCCCACAATTATTGTCGAAGAAGTCAGTGGTCCCGGAAGAGTCAACGATGTTTCGGATGTTGAAAGTTGCGGTCTTCAACTCCTTTGCTTTGCTCCAACGTGGTGAGTTGCTTTGAAAATGAGAAAATGAGGAAACGGCATTGTTGACCCGATTTGAATTTTCGTTCATGTGGGGAATAGTTGTTTATTGGAACACGCGCCGTGAAACGGCTCAACCTGACGTCGGAAACGGCACTACTTGACAGCGGAAACGGCTCGGCCTGAAATCGGTAACGGCTTAAACTGACAGCAAAACGACGCGCCTGAAACGGCTTGCTGTAGCAGAGGAAACGGCACGGCGTTGCAGCTGTAACGGCTTGAAGTTGCAGTGGAAACGGCTCGGCCTGTCGGTAACGGCATAAACAAGAAACGGAAACGGCTTGAATATTACTTTATTGAGGCACGTGCCACGAAACGGCTCGGCCAGTTATATGTAACGGCTCGGGCAGTACCTTTATTGAAAGTTGTGATGAAAACTATTAAAAAAACAATTATATAATAAATTATTTTCAAGTTAAATAAGATCAAAAAATTTTCTTAGAACGCCACTCATAGCACTTGAAACAGTCTTAAAACCAATAATGGCTGACAAAAACAACGTATACTGCTCTCAACCAGTTAGTAAATCATCAACGTGGATTCTTAAGAAATGGAGAGCACCCAGACAGTCCGGTGAATCTTCCTCGTCTGAAACGGTCGTGCCGGAAGAAAACAATTTTTTAAATAACCGTCAAAGCTTGCACTTAAAGAGAGCCGGAAGATGGGCAATTCCAGACGACGAATCTGAGAATTGGTCAAAAGATGTTGCAACATTTTACAGTACTGGCGACGCCCCATTCTGTTATTCAGCTGTTTTCACTCGTTATGTGGAGTTGGACAAAACATTTTGGGGTACTTTGTTAGGCTATCGTTGTAATGGCTACCTAACAGCAACGGTAATTTCATTATAAATTTTTTATTATCAAAATTTGCATTTTTTCGTGTTTATTAATATATAAATAATCATTAAACAGCATATTGAGGGATGGACTGGACGACTAATGGCTTGGAGAAACAGAAATTTACAAAAGGATCCGACGTTAAATTTGCGGTGGACAATTCTCCCACCTCAATTCTATGACACGTTACTACAATCGGTTCCTAAAAGCGTGGTTGGTTATGGAAATGGTAAAGTAAACCCATTTCCTTCATTTGTTGACGTGGATTTTGTGTTTTTCCCACTGTCGATTGACAATAACGAATGGATGTTAGTACGGTTAGAGTTGGCGTCCCAGGAATTAGTTTTGTACCCGTTTGAAAACTTTTATGGACGAGGAGACAAATTTAGGGCAGTTATTATTCCACGGTTGACGAAGCTTAAGGTGTATTTAACTGGGTTGCTTGTGCATTTGAAGTATTGGAAAAAGACAGGAAAACCAGAATGCTGCATAACTCATGAGCTAAACGATAACTACGTGATTTCTAACAGGTCAATCGTAGGAAATGAAGCTGTCTATCTATGTATGCTTATGGAGCATCTGGTTACAGACAAACCCATTAACATTACTGGAGACGTTAAGCAAATATGTTTGTCATATAGACGATTCATGGCTGATAAACTGTATTTTTGGCGGTGTTTACCACGCCCAAATGTTGTTAAATAAAAAAACTGTTCTTTGTAATATATTTTTTAATTTAATATTAAATCTTCCAATTTTACCCTTTTCAAACCTATAAATACATACATTACTCCCTCCTATTAAACAACATTCTCATCCCAAAACTTCACACTAACAAAATGGACTCTTGGACCGACGAGGAAGATATTGCTGCTGTCTTTTCGTACATTGCCGCTCGTGAACTGGGCACTTACTCAGTTTCCGATCCTGCTTTCTGGGAGCAGGTTTTCAACAATTTCTGCATTCACCTACAAGAGACGTCCCGAAGCGTCGAGGCGTTGATGACTCGTCTTTCTTTGGTACGCTTTAAATGTACACGTTTTCTAGGAAGGTGCAAAAATGTGAAAAAAAATAATCCGAACATGGAAGAAGAAGAGATCATACAAGAGGCCCTGCTAGACTACGCAATACTTTACGACGAGGACTTTGAACACCTTTCAGTGTTTGAAATTTTAAAAATTTATCTGTAATTCACGAAAGAAGTTTGTAATATTCTATCGTGCAAGTTAATGTTTGGGCCAAAGAGCCGTTTGGCGATATGCAACGTGCAAAAATAAATTAATATTTTAATTAATTAAACTAATTAATAAAGTTAAATAAAAATAGTAAAAAACGGCCCAAAACAAGCTACATAGTTTGGGCCCAAGAACCCACAAAGTTTTAAAACAAATAATTTTAAAATTTATTAATTAATAAGTTAACTTATTAAACTAATTTAAGAAAGTAAAATAATAAAAACGGATAAAAAGGGGGTTCTTCTTTAAAGAAACGGCCCCTCCGTGGTTCGAACCTGCGCCCATTGTGTGAAAGCCAAACATGTTAACCAGTTTATCCTCCTACTCGGAGCTGGTAACAATGTTAACTAATTAATTTTTATACAGTACTTTAAAACGGCCCAGTTGACAATTATTTTGAGTCCACATTTGGGCCAGGTTGGGCTTCACGTTGGGCTTAACGTGACAACTAGTTGCAGTCCACTATTTTAATTAATAAAAACGGATAAAAAGGGGGTTCTTCTTTAAAGAAACGGCCCCTCCGGGTTCGAACCTGCGCCCTTTATGTGAAAGCAAAACATGTTAACCAGTTTATCCTCCTACTCGGAGCTGGTAACAATGTTAACTAATTTATTTTTATACAGTACTTTAAAACGGCCCAGTTGACAATTATTTTGAGTCCACATTTGGGCCAGGTTGGGCTTCACGTTGGGCTTAACAATTAGACTAGTTGCAGTCCACAATTGGCAGATAAAAAAACTTTTCGTCGTCGCAGTTAACAAAACTTATAACTTTATAACATGCAAAACTTTAGAACATGCAAAACTTTATAACATCCAAAATATTTTTATATAAATATTAAACATAAACATAAAAACACTAAACAAAACATACTAAAACATAAAAACACTAAAAAAAAACATACTAAAAAAAAACTAAAAATAAATCCTAATAGCCTCCCACTCCGAAACATGCTTGAAATCCTGTCCCTCGTCATGACGATAGTTGATCAGCGCCACCGCCTTCTGATCATCCTCTTCAAGGTCGGGCATCTCTCTCTCCACCCTCTGGAAATAGCGGTCAAACCTCTCGCATTCCAACCGGACCACACGAAACCTAGAAGATAAGGCGTCCACGCTTCGGTTATGGCCCGGACCACGAAGCTGTCCAAAAATTTGTTGAACACGGACCCAAAGGCCACCCTGTCCCCGTGGTGGAGGATTGGTCACTGCCTCCTCCCAGGCTTCGCACAAGGCGATGTCGTCAACTTCTGTCCACGAGTTTGCCATTTGAACGGATGAACGGAATGTATTGTCGAAATATAAAGAGTGTTAACGTGGACGGCGTGGAGAAATGAGAAGTTGGGGGGGTTTTATATAGTGGGTAATAGGTGTGGAAGTGATAATGGTTAGCCGTTTACATGGGAAGATGGAAAGGCAACGGGTAAAAAGCCCGTTTAAAAAGCCCAAAACAGTTTATTTAAAAAGCCCAAAACAGTTTATTTATTTTTTTTTTCTTTTAAATTGTTACTGTATAGCCCATATAAAAAGCCCAAAGCAGTTTCGTGAACTTGTTAGTGAATAGCCCGTATAAAAAGCCCAAAACAGTTTATTTATTTTTTTCTGTTAACTTTGTTAGTGAAAAGCCCAAATAAAAAGCCCAAAGCAGTTTCCTTAACTTGTTAGTGCACAGCCCGTATACATAGCCCAACACAGTTATGTATTTTTTTTTTTCGTTAACTTGTTTTGTGAACAACCCATATAAAAAGCCCAAATCATAAGTAAAAGTGAACGAAACACATAATTTTTATTACTAATTATTACAAATTACATAAAAGATAAAACATGAAAAAATTACAAACAAAATTTTTCATCGGAACCCTTTCTCATAACAGCAGAACCGGGTAGTAGAGAAAAAATCTCGGTCTCCAAGAAAGCAGTCTTCAGATAACTTGACCAAACCACTGCTTAGAACTTAGAACCTCCCCGAGAACAAATTGAAAGTTAGGAGTGAATCAAAACCCTTCTTCTGGAATTCCAGTCAAAACGCTTGTAGCAATGATAGAGATGCGTCTTTTGCTGGATAGTTCCATCCGGACTAACTGGGTAGTTAGATCCGGCATTTCTGAAGAGTAAGACACTCCAATATGATAAGCAATATCAAAACCTAATTTGATAACTAAAGCCAAGGAACACGTCACTAGCAGATACGTGTGATTTCATAAATATTTCATGCATTTGATACACAAAAACATCTATGCTAATAACATAAAGAAACCAAGATAACATTTTATTTGAGATTTAAGTGTGTTAGATGGATTCGTTAAACAAGCACACCAAAAAACAAGTGGGTATATATATAGTGAGAACATAACCTCAAACGCCATGAAAAACACGTTGAACCCGGGTAACGGCTTGAACAACACGTTGACCCGGCATTTGACAGCTGTACCGGCTTCAATTCAGTTCAAACGGCTTGAGCCAGCTGAAACGGCTCGAACAATGTGTTGAAACGGCACGGACCTTCTGTAACGGCTTGGCGCCAGCTAAAACGGCTTGGAGCCAGCTAAAACGGCACAAGTAGTTCACGGAAACGGCTCGGATGTCAGCTGTAACGGCTTGGCCAGATCGTACGGAAACGGCTTGGCTATCTTGTAAGAACGTGGCTTGGCTCGTTGAAGGAACATGGCTAAGATCTTTCCACATGAGCCGGTTGTAACGGCTTGGCTAAGATCTTTCCACATTCACAGCCACGTGTCGTTCACAGCTTCCTTCTCAAGCCGTTTCAGGGAATGTCGGACACGTGTCAAGCGGGGAGTGGACGGCCGTTAAAAAAAACTCATGTGCCGTTTCAGGATTTTGAACCGGCTCGTCAAGGGGTGTCCGGTGGCCATTTTCGCAAAGACGGCGTTGCAGTGGCCAATTTCGTGATTTTCCCCATAATCAATTTCACTATTACATTATAACAGATTTCTAGCTTTTTCACTAACACATTACAATTGTCTTGCATTGACCGCATTAACTATCTTTTGAAGTTTATGTTGACAATTATATACAAGACGTATCATACTCCGTGTGACCCGTTTATCAAGTAATTTAGTTGAACAATAACCATTTTTAGTGTCGGCGCATCGCATCGACTTCCATTTCTTTTCCTACCTTACCATCTTAGTTCTACACTTACTAAAACAACATCGAACCGTATTTATTGAAAACAGATAAATGATCCATCACTTACAATTTTAACATAGCACAAACATCCCAAAATGGCATCTTTCACATTGCAACCATCCCTGTAAACAATTTGATATAAGACTAAATAATATTCTAAATAGAGATTGTTTCGATAACCGTTTAAACTAATCATCACAACCTAAAATCGATAGTTATCATATTTCAAGAACACACAAGCATTAGAACTAACCACATTTGAAGAAAACAAAAAAGCAAGCTCTAACAATAGAAGTGACCCAAAATGGTACCAAAATAACTCAACAAATAAGCAAAAAATAACAGAAAATCTCATCAAAATAATCCAAACCAACAAAAAATGCAGATAACATAAATAAAAATCCTAAAGCTAACTAACACCAATACAAAATCAAACAAAAACTACTACTAAACATAAACTTTTGAAACCCTAACTGCAACCCTAAGCACACACATTCATATCAAACACTGCGAGATGTGCACAAAATGCAATATATAAATTACATCAAATGCGGCATAAAACTAACCCTTTTTTAGTACTAATGTTGGAAAAAAGTATGCTTTTCTCTTTCTTTTGTATTTTCAGGATTAAATGAGCTCAAATGAACAAAAGAAGCAAAAAGGCAGCTAAATCTAACATAAATACAAGAAAAGGAACAAATGTGGCATGCCCGATCCCCCGACAGCATCTTCCCAAGCAAAACAAAGAAGACAGAAGACTGAACATGCCCCGTGCTCAGCGAGCATCGGGCCATGCCCAAGAAGCAGCAGAAAAGACAAACCCATAGAAGCTTCTACTGCCCACCACGGGGCCGCACCCAGCGGACACGGGGGCGTGGTCAAACCTCCTGCAGGCGCATTTATTGTAATTGCGTATTACAATTAATGAAGAGAGAGAGTCAGATGGACACGGGGCCGTGCCCAGCAGACACGGGGCCGTGCCCGAGCTGATGTTCAGCCTATAAATAGGAGTGCTTGGAGCTCTTGCAACTCATCCCTTGGCACACCACCTCTCTCACACTTCATCCACCACCCCCCACCATCACAACACCATCATCCACCACCATCATCCATTATCCATCATAGAGTGTGTGAGTCGTCTCGGGATCCAAGATTGATCGTAAGAGTTCTTGACAATCAAAGGCCATGTTTGCCTAAGTCTCTTACATCACTTGGTAAAGACAAGTGTCTGGTGTAATACTTTTTATTTTTAATCTTTTGCACTTTTTAATTGGTTTTGTATTAACGACTTTAATTACTAGTTTCTTATGTTGAATGTGATTCTTCCTTATCGTTTGTCCATGGTGTCTTGGCATTATTTTACTGTCTATATAAAATAAAAGATTTTCACCATTCATATCTCCACGGTCTATATGTAGGTATGTTGGCTACCTGGTCGGGGGTTAAGGGAACGGTTTGGTAAGAGTCTTGCCATTGTTCAGTGTATAGATCCTGCAAAGGACCTGGGTCAAATTTAGTAGACCTCCTTCAATACCCACCGGTATTGGATGGCGGGGGTCCAAACTCTTTGATCCCCTCATAAGTTAAACTACTATTAAAACTTTAACCCAGCTACTTAGGACTGTATCCCTGCTGACTTAGACTACTTAGCTGAGGGTAACGTCACTTTCAAAAGAGGGGCCTACCACATTATGCATTAATAACTTAATTAATTATCTTTCAATAATCTGACCCTTTAGGATTATATCCTTGCTGACTCAAACTACTGGGTTGAGGGTAACGTCACCTTCAAAAGAGGGACCTACTACAATAACTAAGATAATCTCTTAAACAAGTGCAAAAGTGCGAAAATAATCAAAGGTTACACTACACACGAGTCGGATCCAAGTGATTCATCTTGTCTATCTGTTTTTTTTTCAGCATTTTAGTTAGTTTTATTTTTCTAGTTTAAAAACCTTTTTCTAACATTTTGATTTGATTAGACGTTGAGGATAAACCGGTACTAAAAGCTCTTGTGTCCTTGGACGACCTCGGTATCTTACCAACACTATACTACGTCCACGATGGGTGCACTTGCCCATATGTGTGTTTAGTGTTAGTAAATATCGTGTTTTATAAATTTAAAACTTGGCTAAAAAGTGTAAAAATGGCTTAAAATATATACCTAATATATAACACACTTCACGCACATCAGTGTGTAAGAAACTTGCCCTAACCTAATACCCAATCAACTCAAAGATTTAAAAACCAAAAACTCTAACCTGAATCAAGACTGTGTCTTTCTTGATTTCCAAACAAAACCCACAAATATATAGACCACCATAAAGCATTTTGACAGCATAACCCCTTGTACAAACCATGACGAAAAACAAATAATCAACGCCTCCGGCCAAATCTCTACCATCACCACCACTGTAAACCATCTGATCTGAGTCAAAATCCGAGGGTTTCTACATCTTCCTTTCTATGGGCGGGAGGGGAGCATGCGTCAAGGGCTTGTCGCCGGAGACTCGCCGACTGGTCGCCAGAGACTCGCCGGCTCTGGCTCGGTCTCTTTCTTCTGAATCTCTCTTTCTTCTCTTCATTCTGACTCTTTCTTTCTCTTCCGCTCTCTCTCTCTCCCTCTCTTCCTTTGTATCAGTCACCCTCTTTTGTTTCATCTAATGCCACGAAACTCTTTTGAAAAAACAGGTGATGACAAGTGTTAATGAAAAGGTGAAGCAAGTAGGTGAATCACCTGTTGACCACTGTTCATTTCATTTGTCTATTAACATATAATAATGGCATTTTTGTAATTATTATATTATTTTTTCGTATCAAACAGTTTCAGTTTGAGTAAGGGTATTAGGCTAAATATCTATCAAAAGCCACAATAGAATCTGGGAAACATTCCTTAATCATCGCACCTTTCTATTTATAGATCACACGAAATCTCTTTCTCTCTCCCCTTTGATCCCACCGGCGATTAATAGCTTTCACTGTCGATTCTTCTCTCTCCCTTTTAATCCCACCGGCGACTAATAGCTACCACCATCGATTCTTCTCTCTCCCTTTTAATCCCACCGGTGATTAATAGCTTTCACCGTGGATTAATGAAGTGTGCTATATATCGGCGTTTTCATTCGCCAGAATCCGAGCAAAGGTACGTGTCATTAGTATATACCTTCTTAGTTGATTCTGTATAAGTTATAATTCGTTTTTCATTTGATTATATGTAATCAAAAGCTAGGGTTTCGTTGTTGACTGTGTATTTCGCTTACTGGTTGAGTTTTTTGGGGTAAGATGTGATGAAGATTGTAGACTGGGTTGTACATATATGTACAACGTGTTTTTTTAGTTAATGCACCGGGTTTTTTTTAGTTAATGCACTGATTCAGAATACACATGTGTTCTTCTTGCTCTGTTTTTACAAATTAGTTCTCCTTGCTCTAATTTTATTTGTTTTTTTATGTGAACTGGTTCTGAATACACATGTGTACATTACTTCTTCTTGCTCTGTTGATTTTACACTTGTGAATTTTGCTGAACTGGTTCGGGATACACATGTGTTCTTCTTGCTCTGTTTTTACAAATTAGTACTTCTTGCTCTGTTTTTATTTGTTTTTTTTTTTGGTTGTACATAGGGTTTTACACATATGTACCGGTTGTTTTTTTGTTTATTATGCTCTGTTTGAGGGACTAGTGTGGGTATTGTAATCGCATTGTTAGGAGGATAATTAGGCACATGTCATATCTTATATTATATAATTAACATTAACATGTATTATACTTATTATATTTGCATATGTTAAGTGGAGATATATTATATAATTAACATTAACATGTATTAAACTTACTATAATTGCATATGTTAAGTTGAGATATTAGACTCAGGGTTCTCACTTAATGTGCTTTTCCATTCTCAGTACCGAAGAGGTCGCATTCAGCTTCAATGGAGGCAAGGATTCAAGTACTGTAAGTAATTATGCTCATGTGAAACCATAAAAAGCTAATTAGGACCCTTAGTAAATTCTAATGATCAGCTCTTCTTAAAGATTTTGTTTCACTTGCTTAGAGCAGGATACGTTTTGCATCAAGTGGAACACGGACATTCAAACGAGGGTCTCTCTGTTGGTGAATTTACATTTCCAATGTAAGGCGCCATGATACTAGGAATTGTTACTCAAAAAAGGCAAACCAACTAAGGACGATTTCTCGACCGAATAAGAAGATGACAAAGGAACAGAGTCCAGAACTTAAGAGTCAGGAAGTGAAGACAACGAGAATGAAATATATATTAAAATTAAACCCTACATTTATTTAATTCCAACGTTTTTTAACTCGTACCTTTGGTTCTTTTATTTTTTATTTTTTACAGTTGTTGATGCGTATCTGCGATACTACCTTTTCAATTATTGTTCAGTTAACGTTAGTTAATATATTTTTACATGAAACTGATACACTACACATACACGGATTATAATTGACATTTACTCCAACACAGTTACATACAATAATGATTACATTTATGTATAAGAGTCGTACACATGTTTTTTTAAACTATTTATCAGAGCAAGATTTAGCCCTAATCCACACACTTGTTTCTAAATCCTTCATTTGAAAATGCATCAGCCCAGTTCCGCCTTTGGTTTCAAACACCATTTTCCTGTACATACTCCATAAAATTAAACAATTGTCTTGTCAAACACCAACTGCCTGCATTAGCCCTATTCCACCATTTGCCTGCACAGGCTTCATTTGAAAATGCATCAGCCCTATTCCAGGCTACAGAGTAATAAACAACCTTTTATGTACACCTGTGTATCGACTGCCTATACATACGTGTACATAGTGTACACCATTTTGTACACTTGTGTATCGACTGCTTATACACATGTGTCCATCTAGATTGCAGCCAAACGGCAGATTCCAGCGACAATGTTTTAGAACAAAATAAAACACATGTTTTGCTCCTATATAGACGAATCTGATTTTGTTCCATCATTCAATCAATAAATATATATTTAGAATAAACTTAAAAAAGTCAATATGTTTTTTATTTACAACTACTTTACTGCCAATACAAAGTCAATATGTTCTAGAGCAAGTAGTATTCAAAGCATAAGAGAAACAGCAGCTTCTGACACCAATGGCTTGAAGACCTTCAAAGCAATTTATTTTTTAGTCTTTAGTTTTTTATGTTGTTTCGATGAAGGTTTATGACTATAAATACCAATGGCTCCTTACATGCAACATTACTAACTACACTTGCTGCCGAGCAATCCCAAGTTCTTGTGAATGTTAAGTAAGTCTTTGAAGGTGAAGGCGAATAATTGAGGAATTCTGCACCAACCAACCAAACAACATATAAAATTCAATATAACGTTTTAACGAAACATATCATGATTTAGTCATAAAGCTAAAAAAATGGAACCGACGTCAACATTTACGTCTTCAACAGTTTTCTTGTTGCTTCGGGTTAATGCCAATATCAACATTCAATTTTGCTCCATCAACATATGTAACGTTATGCTATGTTTTTTCATTAGTCATTTTAACACCTGAGTACATAGGTTATGCTCTGCTTTTTTCATTAGCCATTTTAAATGTCTATACACATGTGTACACCGGTTATGCTCTGATTTTTCATTAGCCATTATAAATGTCTATACACATGTGTACACTTGTTATGCTGTGTTTTCCATTAGCCATTATAAATATCTTATGCTCTGTTTTATCATTATACGTTTTAAATGTCTATAGACATGTGTACACCGGTTATGCTCTGTTTTTTCATTAGCCATTTTAAATGTCTTTACACATGTGTAAACCAACCAAACATCATAACATTGCCAAAAAGTCAGAGTAAATTAACATTTTTACAAAAACAATATCAATCAATCACTGAAAATACACATGTGTATACTCATCCCAATCATGGAACTAAACCCTAACCCCCTTTCTGTCTCGACGGAACATGTAAACTCAACATCAATATGATCGATACAATTTTTTGCAAAACATGAACCCTAAAAAACATAAATCAGCACACCAGTAGATGAAAAAAAAAACAAATTACAGACACTGAATACAAGCCCTAGATTAAAGATTCCAGTATTAGGAACGACATCAGATGATATTAGTTTACCTTGGTGGCTGGGTATTGAATGCGGAATCTGGCGAACCTTAATCAACATCGGCAGCTGATACCGTCGCTGGCAGTTGCTCTCGTCGTCGGGAGGGTTCTTCCTTCGCCGTCGGCAGATTATCTCATCGCTGGTAGTTGTTCTGCTTTTAATTTTTGGAGAATGATAAGAAATGAAAGAGAATACGATTTTTCCCTTGAAATAAAGTTGAATTGTATCCAGGGCTGGGGTGAAAAAGAAGAAGAGCAACACCGGTAGTTGTTCTTGAAATAATTGTAGCTTTCGACGAAATATGGGGCGATCGATTGAATCCGGGTGAAAACGAAGAAGAAGAACGACGAACTTGAATCTGGGGTGATCGATTGAAAGAACAGAAGGAACAACGAACTTGAATTTAGGGTGATCAATTGAAAGAAGAATGAAAAAATGATATGAAATCTTGGTTTCCAAAATTATAGGAAATGTAACTGCTAAATAGTAATAGAAAATGAAATTTAAAAAAAATAAATGTAAAATTACAATCATAACCTTTACATCAACTAATTAAATGGATGGTTGAGATGAGTTCGCTCTGTTCACAAACATGGATGTTGTTCACTCATGAACCTAACCCTATATATGTGTGTGTGTGTGTGTGTGTGTGTGTGTGTGTGTGTAACATAACCCCCCCCCCCTCTCTCCATCTTCACCGCAATAGTAACCCAATTCAAAATCCCCTAAATCCCCTAACAAAACCTTAAATCAAAACACCCCAAATTAAACAATATAAATATAGATCGATCATTGTTTACATTGTGTTATTCCTATAGATCTGGAATATAGATCCATCATCTCTCTAAAACCAAGTCCCGTCACAGTTTTCATTCTATCATAAATCGCGCAAAACTGCTTGCTGAAGCGAGGACGACCGTCCAGAAGTCCGTTGGAGATAGTCTCAAAACAGAAGTTACGGTAACGACTAAATCGCATTAACACATTGATGTGACAAAGGAAAGTTGATCTTTTGAATATATAATCAACAATGAAAATATATGCGAGAACATTAAGACCCATAACCATGGAAACCTGTAACCAAATAAAAGTTGTCAAAAGGTTGGATGTGACTGGCAATGAACGAGCAGCAACGCAGCCTAACATCTTTGGCAATTAAAAGCGTTGTTTGGTTAGCCGTAGGTGAGTTCAACACTTGAACTTGTATAATTATTAATTGTTGGTTTTTGTCAAGTGTTGAACAGAGAACAGGCGAACTAGTATAATCTGAATTTATAGAAGTAGTATAATTATTTGTTTTTGTCAAGTGTAGAATGTTGAATTAAATCGTTAGTTATGTAGCTAATTGACATGGCTGCTGGGGTATGGGTATCCAATTTGGTCCAGCCACTACTGGCTACCACTCTTTATGTTCGTATTTTGTCGACCAAGAAAGAAAATATATCAAGCCTTACAATGTGACCCAATTAGAATAAAGCCACAATTAATTTCCCTAAAGCCCAACCAATCAGATCATAGCCCACCTAAACACTGTAAGCCAATCGAGGGCCATATTTATATTACCCTAAAGACTTAAAGGACAAAGTCTTTTTGTCTTATGTACATGTCCTAAAAAGGCCATTTAAATACCCATTCGTTTCTACATTATGTTTTCCTTATCTGCTTTGTAACAAGAACTAGAAAAGGAACATTTAACTAATGATAAAATATTATTATCACAAACAAATAAAAATTGTAAAGACTAAAAAGTAAAATTGTGGTCAAACGGCGTTGACCTGCCCTCCGTCCGTTTAATGCTTTGTCTAAACTATAAAAAACCCATTAACTTAAGGTAATAAACTGCTAATTTTAATGGCGTGACTTGAACGAAACTCGATAAGTGTTGGACTCTTAAAAATCTAATTATCAACTTACTTAAAACACAAAATCGGTGGCATACGCCACCAACATGCATTTGTCATTTCCATTTTTTACACAATATTTTGAGTGAAATACATTTTGGCCTCTTACTTTTAGTTTTGTTAAATTGTGTTTTGAGTCTATTTCGAAATTTCCTCTTTTCACCCATACTTTGAGAAAAATACATTTTTACCCCTTGCTTTTAGTTTTGTTAAATTGTGTTTTGAGTCTCTTTCCTTTCCAAGTTAAACTTCAATTTTTCACCCATACTTTGAGTAAAATATATTTTTGTCATCTGCTTAGTTTTCTTAAATTGTGTTTTGAGTCCATTTCCTTTTCAAGTTAAATTTCAATTACATTGCAATACTAGACCATTGAGGTTTAATCTCAAAAGTTTATAATTTCAACTTTATCGTTGTACCGTATATCTATACATTTTTAGCTTATTGCTTTCTTTAATTATTTTCGTTCGCTAATTTCTTTTTTAAAAAACTAAACATTTGGATTCAACCATACATTAGGTTGAACTGAATACGTCAAGACATGCGCTTGCGCATGACATTGCGCTTGGACTAATATGATTGCAACGTGCCTACGACGCATCGCCCGCGGGTTGTATTATGAATATTAAAATTTATGTGTCGGTATAAATTCGAGTTGGTGTACGTTTCGCTGTAAACTTTTTGTGGGAACAAGTCAGGTCAAATATATTTTGTTTTTTTATTGTTTTATGTACGTTTCCAATTCTACGTTTCGACCCTACCTGTAAGACCCTAATACGTATTTGACAAAAGTCGCAGCGGAAATTCGTGCCATAAAATTTATTTCATAAAACATTCCTTTACACTTGAAAAACATTTAAAAACATCTTTATGTAAGGAACTACGTTGTTTATCTTTTATTGACGTATCGATATTAACATAGTAATTCAGGTTATGTGACCACCCATTCCGTACAATCCATGTCTATATCACTCGATCTTCAATCACTACAAGAAAACAGGGTTCTTAGTACGCACGAAAGCGTCCTAAAATGCTATTTTATAGGACCTTTCATTTAATAGGACCAACGGTAAAAGCGTTTCATATAAAGGGGTCGTAATAAGTTCCGGAACGAAAAAAGCGTCCTAACATCTCAAATAAGATTATGAAACCAACTTTATGGTCACGTAATATGTCTTTGAACAACCAAAATAGTGTCCTAATAAAAACATATTAGGACACTTTTACGATGTTCTAACATGTGCTTACATACTTTTAATCTTTTGATACACTTACAAGCGTCCTTAGAAATTAATTGATAGGACCCTTATGATGTAACATTATACCTAATTTAGTACCAAGAAAAAGGTCCTAATATACAAAATAAGATTATGAAACCAATTTTATGGTCACATAATATGTCTATAGACAACTTAATTGGCGTCCTAAAAAGAACATGTTAGGACACTTTTATAATGTTCTGGTATGTGATTACCTACTTTTAATCTTTTGATACACAAAAACGTCCTTAAAAATTAATTTATAGGACCCTTATGATGTAACGTTATAGCTACTTTAATATCAAGAAAATGGCCCTAATATCCCAAATAAGATTATAAAACCAATTTTATAAACAGACCATCAACATATAACATCCTAATAGTTATTGTATAGAATCAACTAATGAAAGAAATAAAACTTCATTATATTTCAAATAAGCATGTTCATAACAAAAACACTAACCATAAATAAGTTATAACATTATCAAACATAAAGTCTTAACATTTAACAAAGAAAGAAGCATAAAATCTTGAGTCATCATGCGTCCTCAATCCTCATGGACTACCTACAAATAAACCATCCATGTATAAGCATTAAGTTTCATGATATTAAAATTATTTGTATCACAAGTTTAACAAATACATACCGAGATGAATGGATCAGGCCATACGATAGATGCACCAATACAATCTTGAATTGTAGAAAATAAACCATATGGTCTTATCACAAGTTTAACATAAACATATCTTTTAAGAAAGTAGTTAGTGCAAGTCCAGAAGGTAAAAATTAACACGGTCCATCTGAAGTTACTGTAATATTTGGTTTTGACTTCTCTGGTTAAAAAAGCTGATATGGTTTTACTTTTTGGGATAAAGTATGTGTCAAGGCCTCTAGCCTACCTATGTCTTTTCGAAAGTAATAATGTGATATTGTAAAGTTCAGGAACACTAGTTCAAGCACACTTAAGCAACCTTTTCTTTTCTTTTTAGTGATTAAAATGAAACAGAACCAGCATGAGTGTAGTGGGGATGTGGGCGTTGTGGTGTAATAGAATTAAATAAAAAAAACATAAAAAATGTAATTGGACAAATGGAGCATGGAAACAACTAATTGGCCAAACAACTTTCTCTCCGGCGTTGTATTTAAAACGCTCTGGGCAATTTTGGGTTGAAAAACGCCCATGGGGGTGGCGGAGGTGGTGGCGTGATAGGGCGTTGATTTTGAAAACGCACCCAAAAAACGATTGACTATGCATGATCTAAGGGATCTTGTCAGCTAGCCCATGTAAATATTTTATTGTAGTTAGTACTTAAAAAATCATCAAATGCAAGGGATCATGTTAACTAGTCACCATATGGAGACATGACAGTTTCAAAGTCAGAAATTATAATCAAATAAAAATCATTCATATGATTATGATAATATAAACTTTACCTCCAGTGATCCTTCTCTTTTGGTAAAGCAAATCGGCTAGAAATAGCATCTTGTCTTCTTATTTTCTAGATTAAAGCGCACGACACACAAGATCTAGGTTAAACCCGAACGAATAAACAAATACAATCTGATAGAAAACGAAAGTGACTGACCTAATTCCACTCTTACATAAAAATCAATCACCTCATTCAACGTCTCATGAAACTATTAATATTGGGCAACTATAAGACAAGCAAACCTTTAAGTTAGACCTTTAGGAACAAAAGTTCATCTGAACATTTCAGCACAGTTGTTTTAAACATGTCGGTTTTGGTTGATCACAAGCACTTTCTTGTCTATTTTGTTAAGGTTTGTATAAATAGGCAATGCATTAGTTAATACAACAAAAAACAAAATCGTCACAGTAACAATCAAAATCTTTGAATAGAACTAGACTAGATAGAAGATCCTATGCATTCATTAGGAGACTTCAAACCCATTTGAAATTGACCTATTTGAAAGTGGACTGGTCGATGACTACTTCAAAGTTCAAAACTTGACTGCAGGAACATATACTAAATATACATATATTAGGAAAATGTATATTATATTGTTTTTATGTATTTCTCATCCCTAAAATAGGGATAATATTGTAACTATACATGCTGGAAACTACAGTTTAAAGTCCCCAAATCCATAATCATAATCCAAAAGCTTACTCTAGCATGGCACCATCATTATTGTTTTTAAAATTCAATTTATATTTGAGCCCAAGTAAAGTATTGATTACACATTTATATTTGGCTTGCAAAAAATGGACATCATTGAATTAAATTTATACTTTACCAAAAGATGAAGGTGACATCTGTCCATAAAGGCCAAAACTAGGTTTGGGTGTTTAGATGCACTTTTCCAAATAATTTTGCTATTAAAGCAAATTACATACCAGATCATTTTACATTAAACTAGATAAAACAAATGATATATTACAAAAAACAATCTTCTTACACATAATGAACCAAAGAAAGCAATAACAAGTTTCTTCAAACACTCAAAACTAAATACTACAGTTTAACTTTATCTCCAAAACACTCCCTGTACGTCACCAAACATGAAACAAACTACTTACAAAATTTCTAGAGTTCCAATCCATGTTCAAAAAGTAAAAGATTACTAAAATCTTGCAGAAAATACTTAAAAGGCATACCTTCCTCATCAGAATTTAAAGCTAACAAAATGTTGTTCATGACTCTGCATCTTCAAGTTTAGTAGAAAATTCTTGTAGAATTACTTTATGAAACTCCATCTTTTTTCTGCTGGTCCATTAGCTTCATCCGGAATTTACTAGGATATATTATACCAACCTACACTCAAAACCAGCAAAGAAGGTAGTAAAAATTAAAAGAAAAAACATTAATAAAATGCCCAAAGCTTCATAAATCACATTAGGTTTGAAATAATACAAGATATCATATATAAAATTGATTCAGATAGAAAGAAATTATTTAGGATCTTCAACGTTTGGATGAAAATAACAGTAGAAACAAGAATATACATAACTGCAGTCTATTACACAAATGTATAATTAAAATCGATACTCGGATGATGTAGATATAATTAAAAAAATGATGACAATTGAGGAACCCTAGAACAGGCACACGGGCGAACACTCGAAGTCGCTTAAACCCACAGAAGCAGAAAATATCATAAATAAGTTGAGAGGAAGTATTACCATTTAATTGACTGATGGCAACGAAGATGATGGGAAGCACTCCGGTACAGGTTATTTTGCTGTTCAATTGACCTAAGGATTTACAGGTTATTTTGGGGAAGTTTGGAGGTAAAATAAGGCGGCCTTACGAAAAAATCAAAATTTAGTGATGAAATTTGGGGGGGGGGGGGGGGGGGGGGGATAAGCCGCCTAGGAAAAGAAAATAAAAAGAGATATTGAAAATATCTTGCTCATAAAACAAGATTTTTTAAGTGTGGTAGGTTAAACCAACATGTTATTTATATAATTTATATAATTTTTTTAATTATTATATTAAATATAAATTTAAAAAATAATAATAATAATCACTATATATAAAAGTGAAAAAAATAACTGAATTATATATATATAATAATTATAATTAATATAAATATATATTAACTAATGAATAATAAATTAGCCGAGCCCAAGTCTAGCGAGCTTTAGAAACAAATCTCGAATCGAGCCTAGTCGAGCTCGGCTCTGCTCGTTTGCACTCCTATTGTGGTATTTTCTTATAAATGTTTCTTCTTACTCGGCCATGTATTACATTTATCATAATATAATAAAGAAGTGTTATTTGAGTATTAACAAAATTTTGTATTACACTTGTGAATCAGTGGCATTAAAGCTAAGTGTCATTAAAAATGTGTGTCAAGTAAATATGGCATACAGAAACTGCCATTAAAAGTCTAAATTTAGTGGCATAAACGTTATATGTCACTACAGACCTATATTAGTGGCACAAAAGTTAAATGCCATTGAAAACATGTGCCATTAAATGGATTTTTTTGTAGTGTTATAAGACACAAGTGTCAAGTGTCCTAATAGGTTAAGTTCTAATATGGCTTCGACAAGAAATGGTCCTATAACACTGAACATTTATGACTTAGCTACAACATGTCCTGTTAAGTTATGTTATAATAGGACCCCAGATAATCAAGTGTCCTAATACACTACCACATAATGGGACACTAACAATTAAATGTCTTATAAAGTAATTTATTAGGATTTACATTTTAAATGTCCTATTAAATTATATGATAATAGGACTTCAAAAAATCATCCATCCTATTAAATAGTTTTTTAGGACACCGGTTTAGTAGAGTATATTATAAAAGGACCCCAAAAGTTCATTAGTCCTATTAAATAGTTTTTTATGACCCTCTTTTACAAGCGTCCCACATAAAAGGTCCTAAAAAGCCATTTTTGTTGTAGTGAATCATTAGCCTTCCATCATGTTGATCCTTGATTCTGTACCACCTGCACTCACCACATACATTCATAACATTAGTACACAATATATATATAAACAAGATTCATTCTCGTACAACTTTCCATTTCATTGTCCTTCATAATCTTTTAAGCATTTCATCAGCGTATCCGTATACTGGTGAGGATCTAGTAATGTACCTACGTTACTTTTCATTCTCAAAACACACTATTAATAACGTAATACTCATGCATTCTTGTAAGACCCTAATACGTATTTGACAAAAAGTCGCAGCGGAAATTCGTGCCATAAAATTTCTTTCATTACAAACATCTTGACCTACTTGAAAGTTCATTTTAATATGTATCTTTTACAAAAACAAAGTGTAAGTCCTGCTTACTAAAGTACATACTCAATTATTCCCGTACAATCTATCTTGTGACTCGGTCTTCGATCTCTACTCCTCGTGATAACCGCCCGTGATTCGTACAACCTGCACTCACCACATACATTCATCACATTAGTACACGATACATAAACAGGATTTAATCTCGTACACTTCCCAATGCGTTATCTTTCTAACTTTAAGCATTTCATCCGCGTATCCATGTTCTGGTGAGGCTTCAATAATGTACATGCATTACTTTTCATTCTCAAGGCACACTATTAATAACGTATTACTCGACGTATCTAAATCATGAATACATACATTCTTACATGCATACATACACATCTACATACGTACATTCCTTCCTATGTATCTACATACATGCATACACTCATACGTACCCTCATATATACCATATACACATCTACATACGCACATACATCACTACGTCTCTACATACGTTCATATACACATACGTATCTTCACATATACATAAATACACGTCTACATACTTACATACATTTCTACGTCAGACACGTCTACATACTTACATACATTACTACGTCTCTATTTACTTGCATACACTTATATGTGCCTTCATATATACTTAAATACACGTCTACATATGTACATATACTCTTACGTACACGTTCAAGATCTTACATACCTTTTATATATCCATACATTAATTACATGGTAGTTAGACTTAGATTTATAGCCCATAAACGTCAAAGGAACGATCAAAATCATGTTTGGGAGGCCCGTCGTGATCCACGGATAATAAACTTGAACTCCTCTTATGTTAAGATGTGTTTCTTTTGCACTCCTCTTAAACTAAGAGGTGTTTCTTTTGCACTCCTCTTAAATTAAGAGGTGTTTCTTGCTGCAGATTCGTTTCGTCGTCCGTACGCACCAAAACGCGCATAACTTTTGAACCGTTTACCCGTGTAACCTCCCGTTTCTTCCTACATGCTTGCAAATTCACATTCTATCATATGAACTTGAAATGCAACATCTGGTTTAAGGAAAATACACTTAAAGCTCTCGGCTTTATATACCCGCTTTCACTTATTCGACCCGTTCATGTTTTCGTCAAACTACTCATTTGTTTTAACCCAAGACTTACATAAACGTTATAACTATAATACTTTTACGTTATCCGAGGTTCGTACTTGGGATTTATGCACCCGATACCCGGTAAGCGTTAAACCTATTCATGTCATTCATTTATACGAAAGCAAACTTTGTTAATACAATTTCATATGAGAAATTGTTTGTCCATTAATCATGACTCCCAGCCGAGTCTTTAGACTATTAATCCGCGTTTCTGATTCTTGGTTAGCGTACTTATGTACATTTCTACCCATACCCGGTTATAGTACCGTAATCAATTACTTATACAACCCTTCCGGTATAGTAATAAAACCACATTTTGACCCATTCGGCCTACTTAACGTAAATCATCAATTTCATACAACCCTTCCTTATTTGACTTCAATTATCATGCCTAATTAACTAGAACATAACCTTACTTAACAAACTAAGAAGTGATTCGGAAATCACTTACCTTGTGCATCCGTGTCCGTATCCACTTCCTTGCCTCTTCTTGACCCGTTAGCCTTTCATGCTTGAGTCCATCTTGATATGATTCCTCTACTTTCATGCCACCAATTCACATTCTCGTTAGCATACACAATTGTACATGTTAAAGATCATATCAATTGCATATTTCACATTTGACTTTCATTAGTCAGTTATAACAAGTATAAGACATATACCCAATTTCACATCCTTTCAAACTCATACATTTACCATGTCATTTCATATAACGCGTATAGATGTAACATGTACTATACGACTTTCTAACATCCTATATTTACAAAAACAAGGCAATTTATGCATTCCTATGTGTAGTTGACTTTCAGAAGTCAACGGTTTATCATATGAACTTCCGACTTATCCACATATATCCGTAACATCATTTATGCTATATCAATGACACTATATACATTTCTTACTCACGATGCAAATATGCTTACAATCATATGATCGCCTAGTGATGTCAAACACAACGTACAAGTCCTTAATGCATAGTCTTGACCAAGACATACATTCAATCCGAATTCTTGTATAAGTTCCATCTAAAGCACATTCTTCAAGTTAGTGTACTACTAATTACATCATTACCTCATCTCATTCATATATATCAAGCCATTTCATACAATATCACATCTTAACTTCACTTAGACATTTCATCATACACTTGGTGTGCGTACACCATTTAGTGCACATTGTACAACTAATTAAAGCACATTCTTCCTAGTTCATCCATGAATTAACATAATCTTTCACAAATCATTATCATAACCAAACATCATGTGTTTTATATCAAATTATCCATCTAACTACCTTCTATAACACTACTCTAACATCAACATTACCCAATTCATCATAGATATTCACTAAACTTCATCTTCCTACAAATTCTAAGTGGGTTTTATCCCAACTCATCAATACAATCAAAATTAAGCATAATACAAACTTTACATGTTGATATTATCTAGTATTCATGCTCAATTTCATTAAACATTCACGGATTACACATAACCCACTTCATCAAAATCACCAAAACATGAAATTCGACTTACTTGGTGATAAGAACACTTAGTTGGTCATAAATCTTAATCCATGCATACAATCAAGCTTCAATTCCCTTTTAATTTGATTGATTTTGTGGCAACAAGGGTTTTTCCTTTTTCTCCTCTAGCTCTAGTCGACACAAACATCTGATATGTATGTGTTTGTGTTTTAATAATAAATCTTTCCACTTATTCAAGTTTAGTCCCTCTAGTTTGTCACACAATCACAATTGCCATCAAACTCATTCCTTACTTGTTTTACCAAGTATTTTAACTAGGTTAAATACCTAGTTATTTTATTTCGTGTCATATCATGTGGAAACATAGGGCGAATATATGCATTCGAATTTTGGGGCGTTACAATTCTTACATGCATACTTACACAACTATATACATACATACATACATACATACATACATACATACATATACACATACATGCTTACATTCATACACACCTACACACCTATATACATTCAATCATCCCTACCGTCATGTATTCATACCTACGTGTTTCAAACGTGTTCTTGTATACCATTTATATGTAATATGTCCAACTTAATACCTACGTCTATAATGCTCTTACATTGATTACATGAGGCTTAGACTTGGATTTATAACTCATAAGTTCCAAGGAAACACTCGAAATCATGTTTGGGAAGCCCGCCGTATACCACGATTAGAATACCGAAGCTTACGATACGTACATCAACTTAAAATAAGATTTCCAGCCTTTTAAACAATGGGGAGGCCGTCGGCGACGGGCTTTAGTTCTTCGCGTCGGAAACAACCCCGTAAGCAGTGAAATAAGGCGTCAGCCAAAATGGAGGCCAGAGAGGGCGTCGGCGACGGCCCTGAGGGCGTCGGTGCGGGCTCTCTAAACCATGTTTTTCTGCAGATTTGTTTCGTCGTCCGAAAACGCTAAAACTTACGTAACTTTTAAACCGTTTACCCGTTTAACCTCCCGCTTCTTCCTACATGCTTGTAAATTCGTATTCTATCCTATGAACTTGAAATCCAACATCCGGTTTAAGGAAAAATATTCATTTAAAGCTCTCGGCTTATTACCTTTTTACAAGGTTTTGACCCATTTATGCATTTACCAACATAACCTGTTTGCTTAACCCAAATTTCCCAAGAACCTTATGATTTCAATGTTATCTATCATAAAGATTAAATTCTTGGATGTCTTGCATCCTCTTAACCCATTTTCGCTCAAAATCTTACTTTGACCCGTTTACGGTATTTGTGCATTTTAAGGTTCTTGACTTACAAAAATCACACTTTTTGCTTTCCTACTTTTCTAAACATTCGCTTAATCAAATAGCTTGTTTCTAATCAACTTTTAAGACCGTTTGCCCGATTTACCCATCAAGGGCGTTTTTGTCAACTATGTTTCATTCTTTATTACAAAAGACTTTCTTAAATATTTGATTATTCCTACGACTTAACTATAATCACATTCACACATACCTGGCTCGGATCCAAGTTATGACCCCTTTTAAAACTTCGTGCATTAGATGACTAGTTAATACTTAATAGTAACATAATCCCTTTTCGCTATCCATCCTGAGAATGCATAATACTTGACCGAACAATTCATTAGTCACATCGCCAAATGGTAATATCCTTACCATTTGACCTGTTACGTCTAAATGTCCATTTTACCCTTTTTAAACATCAACCTTAATTTCTTATCCTACCCACATATTCCGACTCGTATCAAATACTTGTCGGAACATCAAATTTCACATATTTACTTACCATGTTCATAATCAATACAACGAATAGATATTCTACAAAAAGGAGTGTAAGCTTACTTACCTCTCATCCAAATATGCTTCTCGTTTGACCCGCTTCTTTTCCAAGCTTCCATGTCGCTTATGAAGCATCAACTATCATATATCATTCTCAAGATAGTTAGCTCATTCATCATTCATCACAACCTTTTCATCACATGGATCTTATATCAAGGTTATCATTCAAACTTAAAACATGCTAATCTATCAAATCCTAGCCGAGATCCTTTAAACATTTACACACGTATGTGATTCCGAACATCATTAACAATAACATATTATTATTTTCATCATATTATACGAAACCCACTTCATAACTACATTGTTAGTCACTTACTAGTGATCTAAGCTCAATTATCACTAGTTTCATCATACCCTTGGTGTATGTACTACCTTCTAAACATAAAGTACAACTAATTCATGCACAATGTCCAAATCTCATACATAATTCATCAAATTCCTCCTTCTATTCAACATGCATCATGTATACATAAACATTAAACATACTAGTATCTAATTCATTTCAATTCCTCTAACAAGAATCTACCATACATATCATAATTCATCAATATCAAGCAAGAATTGACATGGGTGTTCATTCAAGTCGTTATCATCACCATAACCAAATGGCTTTCACATATAAACATCAAATTAACCCAAACCATGCATAATCCATGTTCCAAATGATGATTCTAACACATACTCATATTCAATTTCATAAAAATTCGTGATTCACAACATAACCCACTTGATGCATAATCACCAATCTAACTTTTAAGACATACCTCATGATCCACTTGTGAAGGTGATCATTAATCCATGGTTTTTCTTGAATTTGAGCTACAATTAACCCTTCAATTTGGTGATCTTCATGATTAGGGTTCATGAACTTCCAAGGAGCTCCTGGCTCCTTCACGAACACACGTACGTGTGTGTTTGTGTGTGTTTATTTTTCATATATTAATTCAACTTCCATATTAACCCACTTTTATCCATCTAACTACCTTCTATAACACTACTCTAACATCAACATTACCCAATTCATCATAGATATTCACTAAACTTCATCTTCCTACAAATTCTAAGTGGGTTTTATCCCAACTCATCAATACAATCAAAATTAAGCATAATACAAACTTTACATGTTGATATTATCTAGTATTCATGCTCAATTTCATTAAACATTCACGGATTACACATAACCCACTTCATCAAAATCACCAAAACATGAAATTCGACTTACTTGGTGATAAGAACACTTAGTTGGTCATAAATCTTAATCCATGCATACAATCAAGCTTCAATTCCCTTTTAATTTGATTGATTTTGTGGCAACAAGGGTTTTTCCTTTTTCTCCTCTAGCTCTAGTCGACACAAACATCTGATATGTATGTGTTTTTGTTTTAATAATAAATCTTTCCACTTATTCAAGTTTAGTCCCTCTAGTTTGTCACACAATCACAATTGCCATCAAACTCATTCCTTACTTGTTTTACCAAGTATTTTAACTAGGTTAAATACCTAGTTATTTTATTTCGTGTCATATCATGTGGAAACACAGGGCGAATATATGCATTCGAATTTTGGGGGGTTACAATTCTTACATGCATACTTACACAACTTACATACATACATACATACATACATACATACATACATACATACATACATACATACATACATACATACATACATACATACATACATACATACATACATACATACATACATACATACATACATACATACATACATACATACATACATACATACATACATACATACATACATACATACATACATACATACATACATACATACATACATACATACATACATACATACATACATACATACATACATACATACATACATACATACATACATACATACATACATACATACATACATACATACATACATACATACATACATACATACATACATACATACATACATACATACATACATACATACATACATACATACATACATACATACATACATACATACATACATACATACATACATACATACATACATATACACATACATGCTTACATTCATACACACCTACACACCTATATACATTCAATCATCCCTACCGTCATGTATTCATACCTACGTGTTTCAAACGTGTTCTTGTATACCATTTATATGTAATATGTCCAACTTAATACCTACGTCTATAATGCTCTTACATTGATTACATGAGGCTTAGACTTGGATTTATAACTCATAAGTTCCGCCGTATACCACGATTACATGAGGAAACACTCGAAATCATGTTTGGGAAGCCCGCCGTATACCACGATTAGAATACCGAAGCTTACGATACGTACATCAACTTAAAATAAGATTTCCAGCCTTTTAAACAATGGGGAGGCCGTCGGCGACGGGCTTTAGTTCTTCGCGTCGGAAACAACCCCGTAAGCGGTGAAATAAGGCGTCAGCCAAAATGGAGACCAGAGAGGGCGTCGGCGACGGCCCTGAGGGCGTCGGTGCGGGCTCTCTAAACCATGTTTTTCTGCAGATTTGTTTCATCGTCCGAAAACGCTAAAACTTACGTAACTTTTAAACCGTTTACCCGTTTAACCTCCCGTTTCTTCCTACATGCTTGTAAATTCGCATTCTATCCTATGAACTTGAAATCCAACATCCGGTTTAAGGAAAAATATTCATTTAAAGCTCTCGGCTTATTACCTTTTTACAAGGTTTTGACCCATTTATGCATTTACCAACATAACCTGTTTGCTTAACCCAAATTTCCCAAGAACCTTATGATTTCAATGTTATCTATCATAAAGATTAAATTCTTGGATGTCTTGCATCCTCTTAACCCATTTTCGCTCAAAATCTTACTTTGACCCGTTTACGGTATTTGTGCATTTTAAGGTTCTTGACTTACGAAAATCACACTTTTTGCTTTCCTACTTTTCTAAACATTCGCTTAATCAAATAGCTTGTTTCTAATCAACTTTTACGACCGTTTGCCCGATTTTTCTGGTTATATTCTAACATGTTTTGGTTAGTCTATTAATACCGTGTATAGGGTAGGGATTATGTAATTGAAGTTTTTGAGTTAGAATTCTTCAATAAAATTGCGTGTTTGGCAATCTGTTTTTCTTTTCCTCTGATTACCTTCATGCGATACTATCAAAAAACACTTCAGAAACTGCTGTATTAAATAAAATAATTTGAATCTATAGGTACACTGCAACCAGATGATGGAGGAGTCACAGACAACCTTATTGCAAACATTCAAACAGTGGAACCGGGTGTATACGCTTACCAAACAACTGCCAAGGGTAAGAAAAACACTTTATTTTAGGATAAAAATTAAACATCACAAATTATTGTATTTCTTAAATTACTCTGGCATGCAGAAACTGGTGAAAATGAAACTGTTATCGAAGAGACGGTGAACTTGGCAGAATCTACACAAAAAGTCCAAGAAGAAGCATTGAACTTGGCAGAATCTACACAAAAAGTTCAGGAAGAAGTGCCAGAAAAAGACACTCAACAACTCGATACGGACGTTGAAGTTGAGAAGGAAAAGGAACCTGAATGCCCTCAGATAACTGCTGAAGAATTGCATTCAGTTGAGTTGGTTTTGAGCCTAGGACCCATGTTGGGAGAAGATAAAGAAAAAAAGCAAACTAAGGGGAGAAAAACATCAAATACAAAGCAAGTTCCAAAACAAGTTATGCCAAAAGGGTTAAATGAACTGCTTTATAAGACAATAGAACAAGCAAAAATAAGAGCTGAGAAAAGATGTGCAGAGCTTGGAGACAAATTTTGTTCCCCTTACTGCAATAGAGTGGTAAACTTGCATGAAGCACTCTTGAACCAAGAATTGAGTGTGATCCGCTTCACATTTGATTTGCAGGCTTGCAGTAAGTAAAAAAATATATATCAACAAACAAACATCTAAAAAAATATACACAAAACAAAAACTTATTATTTATTTTATGACTTGCAGAGAAGAATTTTACCGATCAAAAACTGAGGTTGCAACATTCAAAGCTGTGTTTGAAAGCTTCTACAGGGAACAATACGTAGCATCGAACGGAATAGATGCATTTGTAGATATTCTAAACCTTGAAGAGAAGAAAAGGGATAGAAAATCATCACCACACAGATTCTTCTTGTATTCCACAATGATGGTATGTTTTCATATACATTTTGCCATTTTGAAAATTCTAAAAGTAAATGCATATTAAATGATTTCGCAAAACTAGTTATATCTAAATCGCAAGTATTATGGCAGAATTTTTGCTTTTGAAACATTTTCATACTGTTGTAATTTCGCATGTGTTATATATACTATTCGCATGTGAAAAAAATCCATTGTTTGCATTTCCCATACTGTTGTAATTTCACATTCGGTATATACACTCTTCGCATGTGAAAAAAAAAACCATCGTGTGCATGTCTTTGACTCTGGTTTACATAACATACAACCAAATATCTGTTACGACGAGAAGAAATACACAGACAACCAACGACTCAAAATATTTGCCTCGAATTTTGAAGACATGTTACTTAGACATGAGGTCAAAAAACTTGAATCGGTTGACCTGGTACTTATTCCGGTACTTCAAGGTGACCACTTCTATGTCTTGTGCTTCAACTTAAAATCCGGCAAAATTGAGCTGATTGACAATTCAGCAGCAGAACAAGAGTTTGAAGAAAGATACAAGGGGCTTCCAGACACACTGGTAATACAAAAACTTATACATATACATGTTATATATTATGTAAAAGCTACTAACACAATGTTACAATGTTACAGAGAAGGGTATTGGTTTTATACCTACGAAATGCTTTAAAACCAACACCGGCTATAGAAGAACTTGCAACCTCAGTGATAGAAAGAAAAAAGATGGATTGGAGGACGAAGAATAACGGCGTAGACTGTGGAGTGTTTACGATGCGTCACATGGAAACGTACAAAGGAGACCAAATACCATGGGTGACTGGATTTGTGAAAGAAGATGAAGTAAACAACAGACAGAAATCACAACTTCATCTCCTAAGGCACAGATATCTCAGTAAAATCATTCTATCAGAACACAATATGCATCGTCAAAAAATAATTAAAATGGCCAACGCTTTCGACAAAAGGCCAGACAAAGAGAAGTATCTGAAAGATCTGGATGAGATAATCCCAAATAGGAATAGGATGAGTACATACTTTGGAAGGGGAGAGTAAACTTCATTTGATGATGTATTTATGTTACATATTTCAACTGTTTCAACTGCTTTAGTTCCCTTATTAATTTAGCATATATTGGTGTTTCTTAATTGGCAATTGTGTTTTCATTTCGCATGTGTTTTGTTTGAAAATCGCATGTTTCACATTAAATTATTAAAATTTGCGAAAATACAAGTCCATTACATAACAAAACATGCAAATTTATTGGAACATACACAAAAAAAAAAAAAACAAAACAGTTCATTCAAAAGATGAAAGAAACTCTATTTTCATCTTCATTGAGCATCTTAATACAGTTATTGCACCGGCCAACTCTTTCAACTGTTTCTCATCCCTCTCACCCAAATCCACCATAAACATAACTGCAATTTCTTTAAGACTACTCACTTGCATCTGGGATAACAAGTTCAGAATTTCTTGTCTTCTCTTCATGTTTTCCGTTACACGAGAAATGTTGGCCTCCAACATCTCTTGACAAGTTTGATCCTCTTGAATCTGTTGCTGAATCCTTTTCCTCAAAACCTGCTTGATACTTGGTTCAGAAGAAGAAGAAGAGGATGTTGGTAGATCTGTCATTTTTTAATTGGATGTTTGCAATAGTGATGAAAACATAGAATATATAATAAAAAAAATTATTGATATGAATTATTGAAATCAATTATTGAACTGAGTTATTTGATTTCAATTATTGAAATACACTGTGCGAAATCAACTCATAAAGATTGCGAAATCAAAAGCTACAATTGATAAAAAATCTTTAAGGTTTGCGAAGTCTCGAATTAAACTTGCGAAATTATATATCAAACTTCATTGTGTGCGAAATGACTATTTTAACATGAGAAATTATACAATAGATCCATTCTTTTACTAGTTGGATTATTTTAAAACATCACATGCGATATATAAAAAGACACATGCGATATAGTAACACAACAATAAAACCCAATAAACACTTATCTTCTACCCTGATTACAAATCTAATAATAAAAAAAAAACTTCAAATCAAAAAAACCCCAAAACTCAAATAAATGACGAATCAAGCATTTTTCTGAAATGGCCGTTCTGATAGAATCAATCAAAAACCTATAATCGAATTGAAAACGAAGAATACTTAAATGGAATGGTTAGGAAACGAACTCCATAATTGACGGGATTCCATGATTAGCAGTCGAAAATGTTAGAATAGAATGTCTGATATACCCTTATTATTAAAATTGAATCAGGACACGTGTATGGCTGCTGTTGTATCGTACATAATGTACGATAAGGAGATTTGTACCATACTCTTTACCTATATATGTATATAGGGTAAGGTTCATTTGAGAACCACCTTTATCGTATGTCATGATTTGTTACCATACTATACTATACTATACTATACTATATTGTATTATACTATACAAACGATACAATATTATACCATACCATAGGATGCAATGCAATACGATATCATACCATGGTATGATATGGAATCGTATGGTGATAGAAAGGAGGATAGAGTGATTTTATAGGAACATAATTAATGAAAATACATTTTTTAACATGTTAACATCCATGTAGATGTCAAATGTAATCAGATGTAATTTTAATTAACAGGTCAGCCTCCACGTAGACATCCACAACATCATAGACTAATAAGGGTAGACCTCAATTAGAAAAAGTCTATAGGAAAAAAATATGTTAAAAGTTGAGACTGTCATAATACATATTGTTAGTTGGGACTGTTGTGGACCAATAGGTAATAGTTGTGATTATATAAATCCAATAATTTTTATAAAGTAAAAAAGATAATTGAGTAATTTAATTTATATTCATTTTGTTGTTATTTTACTTTATTTATACTTATATATGTTTTTTTTTTGTTAATTTAGAGTTTACTACATATATAATTATTATTATTAAGTATACAATTAGAAAATATACTTTAGTATAATAAACTAAAATGATAATTGATCATAAAAGTATTTAAGTTACTGTTGTTAGTCCAATAATGATTGCATCTTGCGACCCCTTACAAATGTGAAAGAAAGAAAACAAAAAAGAACATATCACGGCCGCTGGTTTGAATCCATCACTATTCGTATAGTAGGAAAATATCCATGCATGCGTTTACTTTAGGTCAAGCTTAGAGAGGTGGGGGCGGTGCATGATATCACCGTGATACACAAAAATAACGCGTGGAAAAAACAAGATTCCCACCGCCACTCCAAGTTTAACGCGTGATAGTTCAACGTAAACCCGATTTCGTGATTTTTTTCACAGCGTGATGGTTGTTAGTTGTGAGGGTAGTTGTTGGTTGGGGGGAAATTGTTGGGTGTGGTGGTGAGTGATGATCACCGCCACTAAAAAAGGTTGTGAATGATGGAAAAATAGTTGCTGACATGACGGAACAAGATTATTGTGAGTGATGGAATTCTATCACTAGTGACCACCCCCAATCACAATGCATTTACGACACTTCCAACAAAATGTACACTATGCGGAGGTCCCTTGAGAACGAACGTAGAAGAAACTTTCAACTTGTAAATAAATATCTTTCTACTTCTTTATTTATACACACTCATGTGTGTGTCTATATATATATATATGTAAAGCAGGTTGGATCCCACTCTACTAAATTAAAAAAAAAAAAAAAAAAGGAAACTCTCTTTTCATTGACAATCTCCCATAATGGATTCAAATTCGAAAACTCCTGCAGAAGTCATGATGCCATGGGTGGGCTTGTATGTTGCTATAGCATCTTTCATATGCGTCATTGCAATGGCAGCCGATGCGGTCCAAGCAGTATGGCAATGGAAGCTCTGGTTTCCAAATAGATTTTTCACTCTCAATGCTGCAACAATCACACTTATCGCAATTGCAATGAAGCTACCGGTGAATCTAAGTACTGACCTTTCCGACAAAAAGATGGTAAGCATGTTTTTCTTGGTCACCATGTTAGCTAACTTTCTCCCTTCTTTAGGACTTATGGATGACAAAGAGCTTCTAATGAACATTGTGGCCTTAGCTATCCTCTTGATAACTATTGTTGTAAATATGGGGATCCAAATTTATTTGTCATCATACTGGGTTGCATACCTTATTTATATACTTCCCCTTCTAATTCTATGGCCATTTTCGGTAGCTTTGACAGTTCCATCAATGAGAAAAAAGTTAGAACACAGGTATAATGAGTCACAACAACTAGTTTCAATTCATCAAGAGAAAATGTTTTCCGCTGAGGAACTCAAACTTTATGTTAAAAAGTACTGGATGATGACAGAAACTCGAAACCTTCAGTTTGTAATTGCTTGCTCACCAGTTTCTTCTGCCTTTGGGGTTATATGTGTACTCTTTGCTTTGAATTCAAGTTATGATTTAACATATGTTATAAACTTCAAAGAATATGATTATCAGTATGAAGGTTCGGACTATAAGTGGTCACTCATGATAATTCATATCGTGCAGTTAGTTGGGGTTGTTGTAGGCAGTATTGCACCGATTTTAAGATGTTTCACGTCTATCGGTCATTATAGCCTCTCAAAGAAATTAAGCAAGAACCATTTAAACGTGTTCCGGGTTGAAAAACACTGGATCGAAAGGCTTCAACAGTGGAAACGTAACCATGTTCATTCACATATTCCAGGCCGTTATTTGAAGATCGTTTTTCATTATGTAAAAAACGCCTTTTTAAACTTCTGTTTAGCACTTCATATTGTGGTTCTGGTAATATGTAAAACAATAGTTCTTGTTCCACGAGCTTTTCTTATCTTACTTTCCTGTTGTTGGTATTTATTTAAGTCCGTTTTGGAATGGCTTAAGAAGGTGGCAACCACGTCTAATGGCAACATGAGCTCAGAAATAGAAGAATATGCTAGATATGTTATCCACATTGAGGAGGAGGCAAAACTTTCAAAAAGAATATTAAGAAATACGCTTCGTTCTATAACGGAACTTCTTAATGCAGAAAAGGAGCCGCGTAATCTTTTGATGCTTTTAGAGAAATCTAAAGGATTCATTGGAGTAGTAGAGTTTGACAATGACCTAGTTCAACCTTTATATCCAGAAGAAACCCACAATTGTTGGAGCCTTGTAGTAGTAACATTGACAACAATTGCCATTGCACTTCCTAACATTGCAAATGGTCATTTCAAGGGGCTTCTTGCCGGCATGAGTGAAGGCCTCAAGATTGTAAGACATATTGAAGATTGTCTCGACGCAGATGGTGAACTAGTAAGTGCAATAAAATCGGCAAGAAGGGTGTGGAAAGAAGTTGAAGTATACCGCAAATGGCTAAAAATCGATCTTCAAAATAAGGCTCACGAAGATAAAACATCTAAAGAGATCCTTAAATGGTTGGGAGATGAAGGAGAAAAAATTATGAAAAGGTTTATGAGTAACAAAAAGTCAAGTATAGATCGTTCGCCTTATAAGTTCGTACTTGCAAGTTCCATGTACAGGATTAGCACGAGCATTCTATTGCACTTAAATGCACAAGAAATCTCGTTGAATGATGAAGACCTTTTCGAATGGATATCAACTATAATTGCTGATATTTTATTCGCATGCTTTACCAACTTACCACGTGTCATAAAAATGAAGTGTCACCACAATGAAATAGAGAAAAGGGGAGATAACATCCGGATTGCAGCTCAACTTCTTGGTAAGTCTAAAGAGATTCTTAAGATTCTTGAAGCACGTACACTTCCTAACATAGATCAAGACTCGATGGCATACATTGATAAGTGGCGTGTACTTCCCAAGATTCAACTAACCAACGGTGGTGCTTCTACAAATGAGATATACCAAGATCATCATGTTGTGGAGCTCTTGGCTGGCGTGTGAAGCTCCTCGTGGATTTGGCGTTGGCATTTGTAATTTTAGTGTTTTGATTTTTATAACTTGAATGTTCTTTAGTTTTTCTATTAACTAAAAGATGTTTTAAATTTGATTTTCCATTGCATATTTTGAGAACTATTATAGTCTTTTAACCTATTTGATATGATGATGTCCAATTGTAAGGTGTCTAGTTTATGGCTATACATAGTAGTAGTTTAGCCATTTGTTGTTTTGAAAAACCCACACATGGTAAAAAAAAAAGTCCTTCTTTTATCAAACTTCACCCGGAGCCTATACTGTCTATATACTAGGCTCCATGATGGCTATACAAAACTTTGCCTCACCATTCAAAACCTGTATCATGTTGAGTGCCACCAATGCAATGAAAGCAGTTTTTAATCTATATGAGTAATTAATGTGTTACATTATTAAACAAATTACATAAATTTTGGGAATAGTTTTAGGAGGTTTTTATTACATCAAAGGAGACTTTTAGCCCATTTCCTCTTAAGCTAATCTTTTTGACACATCCATTAGTAAATGGGTCGAAAAGGCCAATCCATAAGCTAATCTTTTGAGATTTCTCAAATCAACCCTTCCTAGCTGTTAGCATCAGCCGCAAACTTGCCTGCAATTACAGGTTTACAACTTGAGGAGCGAGTACAAGAGACTTGTAAAAAAAGTTTGGGGAAATCGATAACAACGAAAAGGAGCAAAAACTAATATCTCAAACGACGTTATTTTTGTTGGTTAAATTTTGACGATGGCAGTAAACTAACAACATGTATAGGCTGTAATTGTTACTCTTTTTCCTTCGGCCTTTGTGTATATCAGCCTCTTTGTGTATATCAACAAGCTAGCTATCAGGGGCGGATGTAAAGAGGAACAAGGGGTAGCCTCCGCTACCGCTTGGTCGGAAAATTTTTGACGTTTTTAGTGTAAATTTTGGAAAAATTTGACGTTTTTTCGATTTCGTTACCGCCTATTTATAAAACGTTACCGCTTGGTCAGAATTCTAGATCCGCTATATGAGGTTGTCACCGTAGATTCGTTGCCTTTTCTTTTCTTGAGTTGCGAAGGACAATAAACAGAATACATAATCAATTTCACTATTACATTATAACAGATTTCTAGCTTTTTCACTAACACATTACAATTGTCTTGCATTGACCGCATTAACTATCTTTTGAAGTTTATGTTGACAATTATATACAAGACGTATCATACTCCGTGTGACCCGTTTATCAAGTAATTTAGTTGAACAATAACCATTTTTAGTGTCGGCGCATCGCATCGACTTCCATTTCTTTTCCTACCTTACCATCTTAGTTCTACACTTACTAAAACAACATCGAACCGTATTTATTGAAAACAGATAAATGATCCATCACTTACAATTTTAACATAGCACAAACATCCCAAAATGGCATCTTTCACATTGCAACCATCCCTGTAAACAATTTGATATAAGACTAAATAATATTCTAAATAGAGATTGTTTCGATAACCGTTTAAACTAATCATCACAACCTAAAATCGATAGTTATCATATTTCAAGAACACACAAGCATTAGAACTAACCACATTTGAAGAAAACAAAAAAGCAAGCTCTAACAATAGAAGTGACCCAAAATGGTACCAAAATAACTCAACAAATAAGCAAAAAATAACAGAAAATCTCATCAAAATAATCCAAACCAACAAAAAATGCAGATAACATAAATAAAAATCCTAAAGCTAACTAACACCAATACAAAATCAAACAAAAACTACTACTAAACATAAACTTTTGAAACCCTAACTGCAACCCTAAGCACACACATTCATATCAAACACTGCGAGATGTGCACAAAATGCAACATATAAATTACATCAAATGCGGCATAAAACTAACCCTTTTTTAGTACTAATGTTGGAAAAAAGTATGCTTTTCTCTTTCTTTTGTATTTTCAGGATTAAATGAGCTCAAATGAACAAAAGAAGCAAAAAGGCAGCTAAATCTAACATAAATACAAGAAAAGGAACAAATGTGGCATGCCCGATCCCCCGACAGCATCTTCCCAAGCAAAACAAAGAAGACAGAAGACTGAACACGCCCCGTGCTCAGCGAGCATCGGGCCATGCCCAAGAAGCAGCAGAAAAGACAAACCCATAGAAGCTTCTACTGCCCACCACGGGGCCGCACCCAGCGGACACGGGGGCGTGGTCAAACCTCCTGCAGGCGCATTTATTGTAATTGCGTATTACAATTAATGAAGAGAGAGAGTCAGATGGACACGGGGCCGTGCCTAGCAGACACGGGGCCGTGCCCGAGCTGATGTTCAGCCTATAAATAGGAGTGCTTGGAGCTCTTGCAACTCATCCCTTGGCACACCACCTCTCTCACACTTCATCCACCACCCCCCACCATCACAACACCATCATCCACCACCATCATCCATTATCCATCATAGAGTGTGTGAGTCGTCTCGGGATCCAAGATTGATCGTAAGAGTTCTTGACAATCAAAGGCCATGTTTGCCTAAGTCTCTTACATCACTTGGTAAAGACAAGTGTCTGGTGTAATACTTTTTATTTTTAATCTTTTGCACTTTTTAATTGGTTTTGTATTAACGACTTTAATTACTAGTTTCTTATGTTGAATGTGATTCTTCCTTATCGTTTGTCCATGGTGTCTTGGCATTATTTTACTGTCTATATAAAATAAAAGATTTTCACCATTCATATCTCCACGGTCTATATGTAGGTATGTTGGCTACCTGGTCGGGGGTTAAGGGAACGGTTTGGTAAGAGTCTTGCCATTGTTCAGTGTATAGATCCTGCAAAGGACCTGGGTCAAATTTAGTAGGACCTCCTTCAATACCCACCGGTATTGGATGGCGGGGGTCCAAACTCTTTGATCCCCTCATAAGTTAAACTACTATTAAAACTTTAACCCAGCTACTTAGGACTGTATCCCTGCTGACTTAGACTACTTAGCTGAGGGTAACGTCACTTTCAAAAGAGGGGCCTACCACATTATGCATTAATAACTTAATTAATTATCTTTCAATAATCTGACCCTTTAGGATTATATCCTTGCTGACTCAAACTACTGGGTTGAGGGTAACGTCACCTTCAAAAGAGGGACCTACTACAATAACTAAGATAATCTCTTAAACAAGTGCAAAAGTGCGAAAATAATCAAAGGTTACACTACACACGAGTCGGATCCAAGTGATTCATCTTGTCTATCTGTTTTTTTTTTTCAGCATTTTAGTTAGTTTTATTTTTCTAGTTTAAAAACCTTTTTCTAACATTTTGATTTGATTAGACGTTGAGGATAAACCGGTACTAAAAGCTCTTGTGTCCTTGGACGACCTCGGTATCTTACCAACACTATACTACGTCCACGATGGGTGCACTTGCCCATATGTGTGTTTAGTGTTAGTAAATATCGTGTTTTATAAATTTAAAACTTGGCTAAAAAGTGTAAAAATGGCTTAAAATATATACCTAATATATAACACACTTCACGCACATCAGTGTGTAAGAAACTTGCCCTAACCTAATACCCAATCAACTCAAAGATTTAAAAACCAAAAACTCTAACCTGAATCAAGACTGTGTCTTTCTTGATTTCCAAACAAAACCCACAAATATATAGACCACCATAAAGCATTTTGACAACATAACCCCTTGTACAAACCATGACGAAAAACAAATAATCAACGCCTCCGGCCAAATCTCTACCATCACCACCACTGTAAACCATCTGATCTGAGTCAAAATCCGAGGGTTTCTACATCTTCCTTTCTATGGGCGGGAGGGGAGCATGCGTCAAGGGCTTGTCGCCGGAGACTCGCCGACTGGTCGCCAGAGACTCGCCGGCTCTGGCTCGGTCTCTTTCTTCTGAATCTCTCTTTCTTCTCTTCATTCTGACTCTTTCTTTCTCTTCCGCTCTCTCTCTCTCCCTCTCTTCCTTTGTATCAGTCACCCTCTTTTGTTTCATCTAATGCCACGAAACTCTTTTGAAAAAACAGGTGATGACAAGTGTTAATGAAAAGGTGAAGCAAGTAGGTGAATCACCTGTTGACCACTGTTCATTTCATTTGTCTATTAACATATAATAATGGCATTTTTGTAATTATTATATTATTTTTTCGTATCAAACAGTTTCAGTTTGAGTAAGGGTATTAGGCTAAATATCTATCAAAAGCCACAATAGAATCTGGGAAACATTCCTTAATCATCGCACCTTTCTATTTATAGATCACACGAAATCTCTTTCTCTCTCCCCTTTGATCCCACCGGCGATTAATAGCTTTCACTGTCGATTCTTCTCTCTCCCTTTTAATCCCACCGGCGACTAATAGCTACCACCATCGATTCTTCTCTCTCCCTTTTAATCCCACCGGTGATTAATAGCTTTCACCGTGGATTAATGAAGTGTGCTATATATCGGCGTTTTCATTCACCAGAATCCGAGCAAAGGTACGTGTCATTAGTATATACCTTCTTAGTTGATTCTGTATAAGTTATAATTCGTTTTTCATTTGATTATATGTAATCAAAAGCTAGGGTTTCGTTGTTGACTGTGTATTTCGCCTGGTTGAGTTTTTTGGGGTAAGATGTGATGAAGATTGTAGACTGGGTTGTACATATATGTACAACGTGTTTTTTTAGTTAATGCACCGGGTTTTTTTTAGTTAATGCACTGATTCAGAATACACATGTGTTCTTCTTGCTCTGTTTTTACAAATTAGTTCTCCTTGCTCTAATTTTATTTGTTTTTTTATGTGAACTGGTTCTGAATACACATGTGTACATTACTTCTTCTTGCTCTGTTGATTTTACACTTGTGAATTTTGCTGAACTGGTTCGGGATACACATGTGTTCTTCTTGCTCTGTTTTTACAAATTAGTACTTCTTGCTCTGTTTTTATTTGTTTTTTTTTTTTGGTTGTACATAGGGTTTTACACATATGTACCGGTTGTTTTTTTGTTTATTATGCTCTGTTTGAGGGACTAGTGTGGGTATTGTAATCGCATTGTTAGGAGGATAATTAGGCACATGTCATATCTTATATTATATAATTAATATTAACATGTATTATACTTATTATATTTGCATATGTTAAGTGGAGATATATTATATAATTAACATTAACATGTATTAAACTTACTATAATTGCATATGTTAAGTTGAGATATTAGACTCAGGGTTCTCACTTAATGTGCTTTTCCATTCTCAGTACCGAAGAGGTCGCATTCAGCTTCAATGGAGGCAAGGATTCAAGTACTGTAAGTAATTATGCTCATGTGAAACCATAAAAAGCTAATTAGGACCCTTAGTAAATTCTAATGATCAGCTCTTCTTAAAGATTTTGTTTCACTTGCTTAGAGCAGGATACGTTTTGCATCAAGTGGAACACGGACATTCAAACGAGGGTCTCTCTGTTGGTGAATTTACATTTCCAATGTAAGGCGCCATGATACTAGGAATTGTTACTCAAAAAAGGCAAACCAACTAAGGACGATTTCTCGACCAAATAAGAAGATGACAAAGGAACAGAGTCCAGAACTTAAGAGTCAGGAAGTGAAGACAACGAGAATGAAATATATATTAAAATTAAACCCTACATTTATTTAATTCCAACGTTTTTTTAACTCGTACCTTTGGTTCTTTTATTTTTTACAGTTGTTGATGCGTATCTGCGATACTACCTTTTCAATTATTGTTCAGTTAACGTTAGTTAATATATTTTTACATGAAACTGATACACTACACATACACGGATTATAATTGACATTTACTCCAACACAGTTACATACAATAATGATTACATTTATGTATAAGAGTCGTACACATGTTTTTTTAAACTATTTATCAGAGCAAGATTTAGCCCTAATCCACACACTTGTTTCTAAATCCTTCATTTGAAAATGCATCAGCCCAGTTCCGCCTTTGGTTTCAAACACCATTTTCCTGTACATACTCCATAAAATTAAACAATTGTCTTGTCAAACACCAACTGCCTGCATTAGCCCTATTCCACCATTTGCCTGCACAGGCTTCATTTGAAAATGCATCAGCCCTATTCCAGGCTACAGAGTAATAAACAACCTTTTATGTACACCTGTGTATCGACTGCCTATACATACGTGTACATAGTGTACACCATTTTGTACACTTGTGTATCGACTGCTTATACACATGTGTCCATCTAGATTGCAGCCAAACGGCAGATTCCAGCGACAATGTTTTAGAACAAAATAAAACACATGTTTTGCTCCTATATAGACGAATCTGATTTTGTTCCATCATTCAATCAATAAATATATATTTAGAATAAACTTAAAAAAGTCAATATGTTTTTTATTTACAACTACTTTACTGCCAATACAAAGTCAATATGTTCTAGAGCAAGTAGTATTCAAAGCATAAGAGAAACAGCAGCTTCTGACACCAATGGCTTGAAGACCTTCAAAGCAATTTATTTTTTAGTCTTTAGTTTTTTATGTTGTTTCGATGAAGGTTTATGACTATAAATACCAATGGCTCCTTACATGCAACATTACTAACTACACTTGCTGCCGAGCAATCCCAAGTTCTTGTGAATGTTAAGCAAGTCTTTGAAGGTGAAGGCGAATAATTGAGGAATTCTGCACCAACCAACCAAACAACATATAAAATTCAATATAACGTTTTAACGAAACATATCATGATTTAGTCATAAAGCTAAAAAAATGGAACCGACGTCAACATTTACGTCTTCAACAGTTTTCTTGTTGCTTCGGGTTAATGCCAATATCAACATTCAATTTTGCTCCATCAACATATGTAACGTTATGCTATGTTTTTTCATTAGTCATTTTAACACCTGAGTACATAGGTTATGCTCTGCTTTTTTCATTAGCCATTTTAAATGTCTATACACATGTGTACACCGGTTATGCTCTGATTTTTCATTAGCCATTATAAATGTCTATACACATGTGTACACTTGTTATGCTGTGTTTTCCATTAGCCATTATAAATATCTTATGCTCTGTTTTATCATTATACGTTTTAAATGTCTATAGACATGTGTACACCGGTTATGCTCTGTTTTTTCATTAGCCATTTTAAATGTCTTTACACATGTGTAAACCAACCAAACATCATAACATTGCCAAAAAGTCAGAGTAAATTAACATTTTTACAAAAACAATATCAATCAATCACTGAAAATACACATGTGTATACTCATCCCAATCATGGAACTAAACCCTAACCCCCTTTCTGTCTCGACGGAACATGTAAACTCAACATCAATATGATCGATACAATTTTTTGCAAAACATGAACCCTAAAAAACATAAATCAGCACACCAGTAGATGAAAAAAAAAAACAAATTACAGACACTGAATACAAGCCCTAGATTAAAGATTCCAGTATTAGGAACGACATCAGATGATATTAGTTTACCTTGGTGGCTGGGTATTGAATGCGGAATCTGGCGAACCTTAATCAACATCGGCAGCTGATACCGTCGCTGGCAGTTGCTCTCGTCGTCGGGAGGGTTCTTCCTTCGCCGTCGGCAGATTATCTCATCGCTGGTAGTTGTTCTGCTTTTAATTTTTGGAGAATGATAAGAAATGAAAGAGAATACGATTTTTCCCTTGAAATAAAGTTGAATTGTATCCAGGGCTGGGTGAAAAAGAAGAAGAGCAACACCGGTAGTTGTTCTTGAAATAATTGTAGCTTTCGACGAAATATGGGGCGATCGATTGAATCCGGGTGAAAACGAAGAAGAAGAACGACGAACTTGAATCTGGGGTGATCGATTGAAAGAACAGAAGGAACAACGAACTTGAATTTAGGGTGATCGATTGAAAGAAGAATGAAAAAATGATATGAAATCTTGGTTTCCAAAATTATAGGAAATGTAACTGCTAAATAGTAATAGAAAATGAAATTTAAAAAAAATAAATGTAAAATTACAATCATAACCTTTACATCAACTAATTAAATGGATGGTTGAGATGAGTTCGCTCTGTTCACAAACATGGATGTTGTTCACTCATGAACCTAACCCTATATATGTGTGTGTGTGTGTGTAACATAACCCCCCCCCCCCCCCCTCTCTCCATCTTCACCGCAATAGTAACCCAATTCAAAATCCCCTAAATCCCCTAACAAAACCTTAAATCAAAACACCCCAAATTAAACAATATAGATATAGATCGATCATTGTTTACATTGTGTTATTCCTATAGATCTGGAATATAGATCCATCATCTCTCTAAAACCAAGTCCCGTCACAGTTTTCATTCTATCATAAATCGCGCAAAACTGCTTGCTGAAGCGAGGATGACCGTCCAGAAGTCCGTTGGAGATAGTCTCAAAACAGAAGTTACGGTAACGACTAAATCGCATTAACACATTGATGTGACAAAGGAAAGTTGATCTTTTGAGTATATAATCAACAATGAAAATATATGCGAGAACATTAAGACCCATAACCATGGAAACCTGTAACCAAATAAAAGTTGTCAAAAGGTTGGATGTGACTGGCAATGAACGAGCAGCAACGCAGCCTAACATCTTTGGCAATTAAAAGCGTTGTTTGGTTAGCCGTAGGTGAGTTCAACACTTGAACTTGTATAATTATTAATTGTTGGTTTTTGTCAAGTGTTGAACAGAGAACAGGCGAACTAGTATAATCTGAATTTATAGAAGTAGTATAATTATTTGTTTTTGTCAAGTGTAGAATGTTGAATTAAATCGTTAGTTATGTAGCTAATTGACATGGCTGCTGGGGTATGGGTATCCAATTTGGTCCAGCCACTACTGGCTACCACTCTTTATGTTCGTATTTTGTCGACCAAGAAAGAAAATATATCAAGCCTTACAATGTGACCCAATTAGAATAAAGCCACAATTAATTTCCCTAAAGCCCAACCAATCAGATCATAGCCCACCTAAACACTGTAAGCCAATCGAGGGCCATATTTATATTACCCTAAAGACTTAGGGTGAAGGGGGTGCTCACCTAATAGGTGAGTCCCCTCTCTTACGTCAAACCAATCCCCGTGTGCCACGTCAACTCCCCTCTTAAACTCCCCTAACACCCCCATTTGATGGCGCCACTCCCCTATTAGGTGAATTGGGTTTTTTTTAAAAAAAAAAAAAAAAAAAGGAAAGCATTGATTGGTTGAAAGTGGGCTGGCCCCACCACCTTTCCCCTCTCTCCTTCGGTGAGCCGCCACCCAATTGTCTCCCTCTCTCTTGTTCACCGAAGCAATGGCGCCACCCCCCATTCGGGATTTCCCCTCCCCGATACCCTTTACCGATTGTGCCCCGCCCTCCCTTAAAGGACAAAGTCTTTTTGTCTTATGTACATGTCCTAAAAAGGCCATTTAAATACCCATTCGTTTCTACATTATGTTTTCCTTATCTGCTTTGTAACAAGAACTAGAAAAGGAACATTTAACTAATGATAAAATATTATTATCACAAACAAATAAAAATTGTAAAGACTAAAAAGCAAAATTGTGGTCAAACGGCGTTGACCTGCCCTCCGTCCGTTTAATGCTTTGTCTAAACTATAAAAAACCCATTAACTTAAGGTAATAAACTGCTAATTTTAATGGCGTGACTTGAACGAAACTCGATAAGTGTTGGACTCTTAAAAATCTAATTATCAACTTACTTAAAACACAAAATCGGTGGCATACGCCACCAACATGCATTTGTCATTTCCATTTTTTACACAATATTTTGAGTGAAATACATTTTGGCCTCTTACTTTTAGTTTTGTTAAATTGTGTTTTGAGTCTATTTCGAAATTTCCTCTTTTCACCCATACTTTGAGAAAAATACATTTTTACCCCTTGCTTTTAGTTTTGTTAAATTGTGTTTTGAGTCTCTTTCCTTTCCAAGTTAAACTTCAATTTTTCACCCATACTTTGAGTAAAATATATTTTTGTCATCTGCTTAGTTTTCTTAAATTGTGTTTTGAGTCCATTTCCTTTTCAAGTTAAATTTCAATTACATTGCAATACTAGACCATTGAGGTTTAATCTCAAAAGTTTATAATGTTTCAACTTTATCGTTGTACCGTATATCTATACATTTTTAGCTTATTGCTTTCTTTAATTATTTTCGTTCGCTAATTTCTTTTTTAAAAAACTAAACATTTGGATTCAACCATACATTAGGTTGAACTGAATACGTCAAGACATGCGCTTGCGCATGACATTGCGCTTGGACTAATATGATTGCAACGTGCCTACGACGCATCGCCCGCGGGTTGTATTATGAATATTAAAATTTATGTGTCGGTATAAATTCGAGTTGGTGTACGTTTCGCTGTAAACTTTTTGTGGGAACAAGTCAGGTCAAATATATTTTGTTTTTTTATTGTTTTATGTACGTTTCCAATTCTACGTTTCGACCCTACCTGTAAGACCATAATACGTATTTGACAAAAGTCGCAGCGGAAATTCGTGCCATAAAATTTATTTCATAAAACATTCCTTTACACTTGAAAAACATTTAAAAACATCTTTATGTAAGGAACTACGTTGTTTATCTTTTATTGACGTATCGATATTAACATAGTAATTCAGGTTATGTGACCACCCATTCCGTACAATCCTTGTCTATATCACTCGATCTTCAATCATTAGCCTTCCATCATGTTGATCCTTGATTCTGTACCACCTGCACTCACCACATACATTCATAACATTAGTACACAATATATATATAAACAAGATTCATTCTCGTACAACTTTCCATTTCATTGTCCTTCATAATCTTTTAAGCATTTCATCAGCGTATCCGTATACTGGTGAGGATCTAGTAATGTACCTACGTTACTTTTCATTCTCAAAACACACTATTAATAACGTAATACTCATGCATTCTTGTAAGACCCTAATACGTATTTGACAAAAAGTCGCAGCGGAAATTCGTGCCATAAAATTTCTTTCATTACAAACATCTTGACCTACTTGAAAGTTCATTTTAATATGTATCTTTTACAAAAACAAAGTGTAAGTCCTGCTTACTAAAGTACATACTCAATTATTCCCGTACAATCTATCTTGTGACTCGGTCTTCGATCTCTACTCCTCGTGATAACCGCCCGTGATTCGTACAACCTGCACTCACCACATACATTCATCACATTAGTACACGATACATAAACAGGATTTAATCTCGTACACTTCCCAATGCGTTATCTTTCTAACTTTAAGCATTTCATCCGCGTATCCATGTTCAGGTGAGGCTTCAATAATGTACATGCATTACTTTTCATTCTCAAGGCACACTATTAATAACGTATTACTCGACGTATCTAAATCATGAATACATACATTCTTACATGCATACATACACATCTACATACGTACATTCCTTCCTATGTATCTACATACATGAATACACTCATACGTACCCTCATATATACCATATACACATCTACATACGCACATACATCACTACGTCTCTACATACGTTCATATACACATACGTATCTTCACATATACATAAATACACGTCTACATACTTACATACATTTCTACGTCAGACACGTCTACATACTTACATACATTACTACGTCTCTATTTACTTGCATACACTTATATGTGCCTTCATATATACTTAAATACATGTCTACATATGTACATATACTCTTACGTACACGTTCAAGATCTTACATACCTTTTATATATCCATACATTAATTACATGGTAGTTAGACTTAGATTTATAGCCCATAAACGTCAAAGGAACGATCAAAATCATGTTTGGGAGGCCCGTCGTGATCCACGGATAATAAACTTGAACTCCTCTTATGTTAAGATGTGTTTCTTTTGCACTCCTCTTAAACTAAGAGGTGTTTCTTTTGCACTCCTCTTAAATTAAGAGGTGTTTCTTGCTGCAGATTCGTTTCGTCGTCCGTACGCACCAAAACGCGCATAACTTTTGAACCGTCTACCCGTGTAACCTCCCGTTTCTTCCTACATGCTTGTAAATTCACATTCTATCATATGAACTTGAAATGTAACATCTGGTTTAAGGAAAATACACTTAAAGCTCTCGGCTTTATATACCCGCTTTCACTTATTCGACCCGTTCATGTTTTCGTCAAACTACTCATTTGTTTTAACCCAAGACTTACATAAACGTTATAACTATAATACTTTTACGTTATCCGAGGTTCGTACTTGGGATTTATGCACCCGATACCCGGTAAGCGTTAAACCTATTCATGTCATTCATTTATACGAAAGCAAACTTTGTTAATACAATTTCATATGAGAAATTGTTTGTCCATTAATCATGACTCCCAGCCGAGTCTTTAGACTATTAATCCGCGTTTCTGATTCTTGGTTAGCGTACTTATGTACATTTCTACCCATACCCGGTTATAGTACCGTAATCAATTACTTATACAACCCTTCCGGTATAGTAATAAAACCACATTTTGACCCATTCGGCCTACTTAACGTAAATCATCAATTTCATACAACCCTTCCTTATTTGACTTCAATTATCATGCCTAATTAACTAGAACATAACCTTACTTAACAAACTAAGAAGTGATTCGGAAATCACTTACCTTGTGCATCCGTGTCCGTATCCACTTCCTTGCCTCTTCTTGACCCGTTAGCCTTTCATGCTTGAGTCCATCTTGATATGATTCCTCTACTTTCATGCCACCAATTCACATTCTCGTTAGCATACACAATTGTACATGTTAAAGATCATATCAATTGCATATTTCACATTTGACTTTCATTAGTCAGTTATAACAAGTATAAGACATATACCCAATTTCACATCCTTTCAAACTCATACATTTACCATGTCATTTCATATAACGCGTATAGATGTAACATGTACTATACGACTTTCTAACATCCTATATTTACAAAAACAAGGCAATTTATGCATTCCTATGTGTAGTTGACTTTCAGAAGTCAACGGTTTATCATATGAACTTCCGACTTATCCACATATATCCGTAACATCATTTATGCTATATCAATGACACTATATACATTTCTTACTCACGATGCAAATATGCTTACAATCATATGATCGCCTAGTGATGTCAAACACAACGTACAAGTCCTTAATGCATAGTCTTGACCAAGACATACATTCAATCCGAATTCTTGTATAAGTTCCATCTAAAGCACATTCTTCAAGTTAGTGTACTACTAATTACATCATTACCTCATCTCATTCATATATATCAAGCCATTTCATACAATATCACATCTTAACTTCACTTAGACATTTCATCATACACTTGGTGTGCGTACACCATTTAGTGCACATTGTACAACTAATTAAAGCACATTCTTCCTAGTTCATCCATGAATTAACATAATCTTTCACAAATCATTATCATAACCAAACATCATGTGTTTTATATCAAATTATCCATCTAACTACCTTCTATAACACTACTCTAACATCAACATTACCCAATTCATCATAGATATTCACTAAACTTCATCTTCCTACAAATTCTAAGTGGGTTTTATCCCAACTCATCAATACAATCAAAATTAAGCATAATACAAACTTTACATGTTGATATTATCTAGTATTCATGCTCAATTTCATTAAACATTCACGGATTACACATAACCCACTTCATCAAAATCACCAAAACATGAAATTCGACTTACATGGTGATAAGAACACTTAGTTGGTCATAAATCTTAATCCATGCATACAATCAAGCTTCAATTCCCTTTTAATTTGATTGATTTTGTGGCAACAAGGGTTTTTCCTTTTTCTCCTCTAGCTCTAGTCGACACAAACATCTGATATGTATGTGTTTGTGTTTTAATAATAAATCTTTCCACTTATTCAAGTTTAGTCCCTCTAGTTTGTCACACAATCACAATTGCCATCAAACTCATTCCTTACTTGTTTTACCAAGTATTTTAACTAGGTTAAATACCTAGTTATTTTATTTCGTGTCATATCATGTGGAAACATAGGGCGAATATATGCATTCGAATTTTGGGGCGTCACAATTCTTACATGCATACTTACACAACTATATACATACATACATACATACATACATACATACATACATACATACATACATACATACATACATACATACATACATACATACATACATACATATACACATACATGTTTACATTCATACACACCTACACACCTATATACATTCAATCATCCCTACCGTCATGTATTCATACCTACGTGTTTCAAACGTGTTCTTGTATACCATTTATATGTAATATGTCCAACTTAATACCTACGTCTATAATGCTCTTACATTGATTACATGAGGCTTAGACTTGGATTTATAACTCATAAGTTCCAAGGAAACACTCGAAATCATGTTTGGGAAGCCCGCCGTATACCACGATTAGAATACCGAAGCTTACGATACGTACATCAACTTAAAATAAGATTTCCAGCCTTTTAAACAATGGGGAGGCCGTCGGCGACGGGCTTTAGTTCTTCGCGTCGGAAACAACCCCGTAAGCAGTGAAATAAGGCGTCAGCCAAAATGGAGGCCAGAGAGGGCGTCGGCGACGGCCCTGAGGGCGTCGGTGCGGGCTCTCTAAACCATGTTTTTCTGCAGATTTGTTTCGTCGTCCGAAAACGCTAAAACTTACGTAACTTTTAAACCGTTTACCCGTTTAACCTCCCGTTTCTTCCTACATGCTTGTAAATTCGTATTCTATCCTATGAACTTGAAATCCAACATCCGGTTTAAGGAAAAATATTCATTTAAAGCTCTCGGCTTATTACCTTTTTACAAGGTTTTGACCCATTTATGCATTTACCAACATAACCTGTTTGCTTAACCCAAATTTCCCAAGAACCTTATGATTTCAATGTTATCTATCATAAAGATTAAATTCTTGGATGTCTTGCATCCTCTTAACCCATTTTCGCTCAAAATCTTACTTTGACCCGTTTACGGTATTTGTGCATTTTAAGGTTCTTGACTTACAAAAATCACACTTTTTGCTTTCCTACTTTTCTAAACATTCGCTTAATCAAATAGCTTGTTTCTAATCAACTTTTAAGACCGTTTGCCCGATTTACCCATCAAGGGCGTTTTTGTCAACTATGTTTCATTCTTTATTACAAAAGACTTTCTTAAATATTTGATTATTCCTACGACTTAACTATAATCACATTCACACATACCTGGCTCGGATCCAAGTTATGACCCCTTTTAAAACTTCGTGCATTAGATGACTAGTTAATACTTAATAGTAACATAATCCCTTTTCGCTATCCATCCTGAGAATGCATAATACTTGACCGAACAATTCATTAGTCACATCGCCAAATGGTAATATCCTTACCATTTGACCTGTTACGTCTAAATGTCCATTTTACCCTTTTTAAACATCAACCTTAATTTCTTATCCTACCCACATATTCCGACTCGTATCAAATACTTGTCGGAACATCAAATTTCACATATTTACTTACCATGTTCATAATCAATACAACGAATAGATATTCTACAAAAAGGAGTGTAAGCTTACTTACCTCTCATCCAAATATGCTTCTCGTTTGACCCGCTTCTTTTCCAAGCTTCCATGTCGCTTATGAAGCATCAACTATCATATATCATTCTCAAGATAGTTAGCTCATTCATCATTCATCACAACCTTTTCATCACATGGATCTTATATCAAGGTTATCATTCAAACTTAAAACATGCTAATCTATCAAATCCTAGCCGAGATCCTTTAAACATTTACACACGTATGTGATTCCGAACATCATTAACAATAACATATTATTATTTTCATCATATTATACGAAACCCACTTCATAACTACATTGTTAGTCACTTACTAGTGATCTAAGCTCAATTATCACTAGTTTCATCATACCCTTGGTGTATGTACTACCTTCTAAACATAAAGTACAACTAATTCATGCACAATGTCCAAATCTCATACATAATTCATCAAATTCCTCCTTCTATTCAACATGCATCATGTATACATAAACATTAAACATACTAGTATCTAATTCATTTCAATTCCTCTAACAAGAATCTACCATACATATCATAATTCATCAATATCAAGCAAGAATTGACATGGGTGTTCATTCAAGTCGTTATCATCACCATAACCAAATGGCTTTCACATATAAACATCAAATTAACCCAAACCATGCATAATCCATGTTCCAAATGATGATTCTAACACATACTCATATTCAATTTCATAAAAATTCGTGATTCACAACATAACCCACTTGGTGCATAATCACCAATCTAACTTTTAAGACATACCTCATGATCCACTTGTGAAGGTGATCATTAATCCATGGTTTTTCTTGAATTTGAGCTACAATTAACCCTTCAATTTGGTGATCTTCATGATTAGGGTTCATGAACTTCCAAGGAGCTCCTGGCTCCTTCACGAACACACGTACGTGTGTGTTTGTGTGTGTTTATTTTTCATATATTAATTCAACTTCCATATTAACCCACTTTTATCCATCTAACTACCTTCTATAACACTACTCTAACATCAACATTACCCAATTCATCATAGATATTCACTAAACTTCATCTTCCTACAAATTCTAAGTGGGTTTTATCCCAACTCATCAATACAATCAAAATTAAGCATAATACAAACTTTACATGTTGATATTATCTAGTATTCATGCTCAATTTCATTAAACATTCACGGATTACACATAACCCACTTCATCAAAATCACCAAAACATGAAATTCGACTTACTTGGTGATAAGAACACTTAGTTGGTCATAAATCTTAATCCATGCATACAATCAAGCTTCAATTCCCTTTTAATTTGATTGATTTTGTGGCAACAAGGGTTTTTCCTTTTTCTCCTCTAGCTCTAGTCGACACAAACATCTGATATGTATGTGTTTTTGTTTTAATAATAAATCTTTCCACTTATTCAAGTTTAGTCTCTCTAGTTTGTCACACAATCACAATTGCCATCAAACTCATTCCTTACTTGTTTTACCAAGTATTTTAACTAGGTTAAATACCTAGTTATTTTATTTCGTGTCATATCATGTGGAAACACAGGGCGAATATATGCATTCGAATTTTGGGGGGTTACAATTCTTACATGCATACTTACACAACTACATACATACATACATACATACATACATACATACATACATACATACATACATACATACATACATACATACATACATACATACATACATACATACATACATACATACATACATACATACATACATACATACATACATACATACATACATACATACATACATACATACATACATACATACATACATACATACATACATACATACATACATACATACATACATACATACATACATACATACATACATACATACATACATACATACATACATACATATACACATACATGCTTACATTCATACACACCTACACACCTATATACATTCAATCATCCCTACCGTCATGTATTCATACCTACGTGTTTCAAACGTGTTCTTGTATACCATTTATATGTAATATGTCCAACTTAATACCTACGTCTATAATGCTCTTACATTGATTACATGAGGCTTAGACTTGGATTTATAACTCATAAGTTCCGCCGTATACCACGATTACATGAGGAAACACTCGAAATCATGTTTGGGAAGCCCGCCGTATACCACGATTAGAATACCGAAGCTTACGATACGTACATCAACTTAAAATAAGATTTCCAGCCTTTTAAACAATGGGGAGGCCGTCGGCGACGGGCTTTAGTTCTTCGCGTCGGAAACAACCCCGTAAGCGGTGAAATAAGGCGTCAGCCAAAATGGAGACCAGAGAGGGCGTCGGCGACGGCCCTGAGGGCGTCGGTGCGGGCTCTCTAAACCATGTTTTTCTGCAGATTTGTTTCATCGTCCGAAAACGCTAAAACTTACGTAACTTTTAAACCGTTTACCCGTTTAACCTCCCGTTTCTTCCTACATGCTTGTAAATTCGCATTCTATCCTATGAACTTGAAATCCAACATCCGGTTTAAGGAAAAATATTCATTTAAAGCTCTCGGCTTATTACCTTTTTACAAGGTTTTGACCCATTTATGCATTTACCAACATAACCTGTTTGCTTAACCCAAATTTCCCAAGAACCTTATGATTTCAATGTTATCTATCATAAAGATTAAATTCTTGGATGTCTTGCATCCTCTTAACCCATTTTCGCTCAAAATCTTACTTTGACCCGTTTACGGTATTTGTGCATTTTAAGGTTCTTGACTTACGAAAATCACACTTTTTGCTTTCCTACTTTTCTAAACATTCGCTTAATCAAATAGCTTGTTTCTAATCAACTTTTACGACCGTTTGCCCGATTTTTCTGGTTATATTCTAACATGTTTTGGTTAGTCTATTAATACCGTGTATAGGGTAGGGATTATGTAATTGAAGTTTTTGAGTTAGAATTCTTCAATAAAATTGCGTGTTTGGCAATCTGTTTTTCTTTTCCTCTGATTACCTTCATGCGATACTATCAAAAAACACTTCAGAAACTGCTGTATTAAATAAAATAATTTGAATCTATAGGTACACTGCAACCAGATGATGGAGGAGTCACAGACAACCTTATTGCAAACATTCAAACAGTGGAACCGGGTGTATACGCTTACCAAACAACTGCCAAGGGTAAGAAAAACACTTTATTTTAGGATAAAAATTAAACATCACAAATTATTGTATTTCTTAAATTACTCTGGCATGCAGAAACTGGTGAAAATGAAACTGTTATCGAAGAGACGGTGAACTTGGCAGAATCTACACAAAAAGTCCAAGAAGAAGCATTGAACTTGGCAGAATCTACACAAAAAGTTCAGGAAGAAGTGCCAGAAAAAGACACTCAACAACTCGATACGGACGTTGAAGTTGAGAAGGAAAAGGAACCTGAATGCCCTCAGATAACTGCTGAAGAATTGCATTCAGTTGAGTTGGTTTTGAGCCTAGGACCCATGTTGGGAGAAGATAAAGAAAAAAAGCAAACTAAGGGGAGAAAAACATCAAATACAAAGCAAGTTCCAAAACAAGTTATGCCAAAAGGGTTAAATGAACTGCTTTATAAGACAATAGAACAAGCAAAAATAAGAGCTGAGAAAAGATGTGCAGAGCTTGGAGACAAATTTTGTTCCCCTTACTGCAATAGAGTGGTAAACTTGCATGAAGCACTCTTGAACCAAGAATTGAGTGTGATCCGCTTCACATTTGATTTGCAGGCTTGCAGTAAGTAAAAAAATATATATCAACAAACAAACATCTAAAAAAATATACACAAAACAAAAACTTATTATTTATTTTATGACTTGCAGAGAAGAATTTTACCGATCAAAAACTGAGGTTGCAACATTCAAATCTGTGTTTGAAAGCTTCTACAGGGAACAATAAGTAGCATCGAACGGAATAGATGCATTTGTAGATATTCTAAACCTTGAAGAGAAGAAAAGGGATAGAAAATCATCACCACACAGATTCTTCTTGTATTCCACAATGATGGTATGTTTTCATATACATTTTGCCATTTTGAAAATTCTAAAAGTAAATGCATATTAAATGATTTCGCAAAACTAGTTATATCTAAATCGCAAGTATTATGGCAGAATTTTTGCTTTTGAAACATTTTCATACTGTTGTAATTTCGCATGTGTTATATATACTATTCGCATGTGAAAAAAATCCATTGTTTGCATTTCCCATACTGTTGTAATTTCACATTCGGTATATACACTCTTCGCATGTGAAAAAAAAAACCATCGTGTGCATGTCTTTGACTCTGGTTTACATAACATACAACCAAATATCTGTTACGACGAGAAGAAATACACAGACAACCAACGACTCAAAATATTTGCCTCGAATTTTGAAGACATGTTACTTAGACATGAGGTAAAAAAACTTGAATCGGTTGACCTGGTACTTATTCCGGTACTTCAAGGTGACCACTTCTATGTCTTGTGCTTCAACTTAAAATCCGGCAAAATTGAGCTGATTGACAATTCAGCAGCAGAACAAGAGTTTGAAGAAAGATACAAGGGGCTTCCAGACACACTGGTAATACAAAAACTTATACATATACATGTTATATATTATGTAAAAGCTACTAACACAATGTTACAATGTTACAGAGAAGGGTATTGGTTTTATACCTACGAAATGCTTTAAATCCAACACCGGCTATAGAAGAACTTGCAACCTCAGTGATAGAAAGAAAAAAGATGGATTGGAGGACGAAGAATAACGGCGTAGACTGTGGAGTGTTTACGATGCGTCACATGGAAACGTACAAAGGAGACCAAATACCATGGGTGACTGGATTTGTGAAAGAAGATGAAGTAAACAACAGACAGAAATCACAACTTCATCTCCTAAGGCACAGATATCTCAGTAAAATCATTCTATCAGAACACAATATGCATCGTCAAAAAATAATTAAAATGGCCAACGCTTTCGACAAAAGGCAAGACAAAGAGAAGTATCTGAAAGATCTGGATGAGATAATCCCAAATAGGAATAGGATGAGTACATACTTTGGAAGGGGAGAGTAAACTTCATTTGATGATGTATTTATGTTACATATTTCAACTGTTTCAACTGCTTTAGTTCCCTTATTAATTTAGCATATATTGGTGTTTCTTAATTGGCAATTGTGTTTTCATTTCGCATGTGTTTTGTTTGAAAATCGCATGTTTCACATTAAATTATTAAAATTTGCGAAAATACAAGTCCATTACATAACAAAACATGCAAATTTATTGGAACATACACAAAAAAAAAAAACAAAACAGTTCATTCAAAAGATGAAAGAAACTCTATTTTCATCTTCATTGAGCATCTTAATACAGTTATTGCACCGGCCAACTCTTTCAACTGTTTCTCATCCCTCTCACCCAAATCCACCATAAACATAACTGCAATTTCTTTAAGACTACTCACTTGCATCTGGGATAACAAGTTCAGAATTTCTTGTCTTCTCTTCATGTTTTCCGTTACACGAGAAATGTTGGCCTCCAACATCTCTTGACAAGTTTGATCCTCTTGAATCTGTTGCTGAATCCTTTTCCTCAAAACCTGCTTGATACTTGGTTCAGAAGAAGAAGAAGAGGATGTTGGTAGATCTGTCATTTTTTAATTGGATGTTTGCAATAGTGATGAAAACATAGAATATATAATAAAAAAAATTATTGATATGAATTATTGAAATCAATTATTGAACTGAGTTATTTGATTTCAATTATTGAAATACACTGTGCGAAATCAACTCATAAAGATTGCGAAATCAAAAGCTACAATTGATAAAAAATCTTTAAGGTTTGCGAAGTCTCGAATTAAACTTGCGAAATTATATATCAAACTTCATTGTGTGCGAAATGACTATTTTAACATGAGAAATTATACAATAGATCCATTCTTTTACTAGTTGGATTATTTTAAAACATCACATGCGATATATAAAAAGACACATGCGATATAGTAACACAACAATAAAACCCAATAAACACTTATCTTCTACCCTGATTACAAATCTAATAATAAAAAAAAAACTTCAAATCAAAAAAACCCCAAAACTCAAATAAATGACGAATCAAGCATTTTTCTGAAATGGCCGTTCTGATAGAATCAATCAAAAACCTATAATCGAATTGAAAACGAAGAATACTTAAATGGAATGGTTAGGAAACGAACTCCATAATTGACGGGATTCCATGATTAGCAGTCGAAAATGTTAGAATAGAATGTCTGATATACCCTTATTATTAAAATTGAATCAGGACACGTGTATGGCTGCTGTTGTATCGTACATAATGTACGATAAGGAGATTTGTACCATACTCTTTACCTATATATGTATATAGGGTAAGGTTCATTTGAGAACCACCTTTATCGTATGTCATGATTTGTTACCATACTATACTATACTATACTATACTATATTGTATTATACTATACAAACGATACAATATTATACCATACCATAGGATGCAATGCAATACGATATCATACCATGGTATGATATGGAATCGTATGGTGATAGAAAGGAGGATAGAGTGAATCTATAGGAACATAATTAATGAAAATACATTTTTTAACATGTTAACATCCATGTAGATGTCAAATGTAATCAGATGTAATTTTAATTAACAGGTCAGCCTCCACGTAGACATCCACAACATCATAGACTAATAAGGGTAGACCTCAATTAGAAAAAGTCTATAGGAAAAAAATATGTTAAAAGTTGAGACTGTCATAATACATATTGTTAGTTGGGACTGTTGTGGACCAATAGGTAATAGTTGTGATTATATAAATCCAATAATTTTTATAAAGTAAAAAAGATAATTGAGTAATTTAATTTATATTCATTTTGTTGTTATTTTACTTTATTTATACTTATATATGTTTTTTTTTGTTAATTTAGAGTTTACTACATATATAATTATTATTATTAAGTATACAATTAGAAAATATACTTTAGTATAATAAACTAAAATGATAATTGATCATAAAAGTATTTAAGTTACTGTTGTTGTTGGTGCACTTGTGTCTGTACTTTGTCTGTATTCGGTCTTATGTAACGATGTCCTGATTTGTGTTGTAAGTTGACCAAGTCAACCATCCTCCGGTTTGACTTGGACAACAGATTGTATGTTGAGAGATGTTCTGATCGAAGGATGATGTAGAGATCGAAGGATAATTTGGATCCTTCGATCTCATCGAAAGATATGCTTCGAACGATAGACCTCGAAAGACTATCCTTCGAGGTCCCTGCTTATCCTTCGAAAGCATTGTATCCGAAAGATGATCCTTCGGCCCATCTTTCGGATCCTTCGAGCAGACCTGCTGAGCTGGGTATATATACCCATGCATGTGTTGTGTGAGAGTTAGTTCTGCCATTTTACACACCAAGAGATAGAAGCTTAGAGAGCATTCTGCCCAGAACTCACACACACACTTAGAGAGTTTATAGAACACTTCTGTAAACATTGAGCTTGTAACCGAACCTTCATTTGCATTAATACGACTAGTGTTAATCGGTGAATCTTTGTGTGTTTGTTTCTCTACTTGCTACTAACTCGGTTTGCTTGCTAGCTTGGATTCCGCACTCGCTAGTAGGTTTGTATAACAAGGTTTAGGTTCGTACTCCTCCGCGAAAAGGGACCTACAAGTGGTATCAGAGCTAAGGCTCTTAACCTTGTTTAAAACCGGGTTTTTACAAGTTTTGGTGTGTTGAAACACTTGGTTTTTGCACCTGTTTTTACTTGTTTTCTTGCATTTTCTTTGAGTAAAAACGTGTCTAAACTAACCGGGAGTGTTTAAAGTGGGTTGGGTAACTTGAAAACTTGTTTTTGAGTGATTTGGTGAATTCCGGCAATATTCCGGTTAAGGTTCCGGTCACCGGTTTCTGGGTTAAGTTTTCCTTTTTGGGCAAATTATCTTTCAAAATCGTGGTTGGTGGGAAAGTTGTCAGCCTGCCATACCATTCTGCCGAAAGTTGACTTACCTACCCATCACCTTTTCACCAACCCGTCACATCTGTGTCAGTTGTGTCAGAGCCTCTCGAAAGATATCTTTCGACATCGAAAGATCATCCTTCGATATCTTTCGATCAAGGAGGGCTCGAAAGATTTATATCCTTCGACCCATCCTTCGGAGTCTGAAACATATCCTTCGACAGAGGAATCTTTTCGAAAGACTAGTGTCCGAAAGATTAGGATCCTTCGTATTGGTGAATCTTTCGAGATCTTTTGTTCGAAAGATAAGGATTTGGCTCGAAAGATAAGGATCTTTCAAAGGGAATCTTTCGAGTTCTTGAATCTTTCGAAATCATTGTTCGAGAGTCAACAGTAATCTTTCGAGTACTGTTGATCCTTCGAACAAGGTTATATCTTTCGATTGAGGTTTGTTTATTGTTAACAAGTTTCTGTGATTTCAGATCTTTCGACCAGGATCCTTCGGTTGTGTTATCTTTCGGATCATTCTTACTTAGCATTTATTTTGCTTATCTATCATGAATCCTAGTTGGTGGGGAAGTCCGGCTCCAGACAGTGGAAAATACATGAATACTAGTCAATCTCCATCATGGGCCGAATCTCCGGTATCTACATCCTCACAAACAAATGCCACTCCAGCTGGTCAATGGGCGTTTGTTTCAAATCAAACTCCGAGTATTCAAAGTCTTCTTCTAAGCGAAAGTGAAACCGGAAGTTTGAACAGGCCTCCAAAGTTGATGCATCTTCATGAATATCCAGGATGGGTTGATCGTTTCCATACATACATTCTTGGTCAAAATACAGAGTTGTGGTTACGGTTCATTACGGAATTCGATCAAACTATCGAGGTTGCTGCTTCTTCGACAGCTACATTTGCCGATCTTCCTGATGATCAAAAGAAGACGTATGACTTAGAAAAGAAAGCATACGCTATTCTTACTCAAGCACTGAGCAAGGATATTTATCATCAGTTCGTCAGTTTCAAGACTACGAAGAAGCTGTGGGATGCCTTGAAGACAAGAGGAGTAGGTAATGAAGCCACACGTCAACTACGACGAGATCTACTGAAGAAAGAATTCGATGGCTTCACATGTATGGATAAGGAGTCCTTGGGAGATATGACAAGCCGTTTCTATCACCTGCTTACTGAGCTGACAAACTTTGAAGTCACAACGACTCCAACAGAGGTGGTAAAGAAGTTTGCCGATGCATTGCCTCCTCAATGGAATAACTTCCTGGAAATCTTGAAGTACAACGGAACGTTGAGAACTACAAATATCAACGATTTCGTGCAGCTTCTGGAGAACAAGGATCAGGAAGAAACGTTAAAGGCAAAGAGAGTTGCAGTGCCACAGAATCCAGAGATGTATTATGGCACCTCCACTTCTTCATCAGCAAAAGCCGGTTCACATGCTCCACTTCAAACGGCGTTTGTCACAAGCACGGATATGTACGGCAATCCAGTGCAAGTTCCTGTAAAGCCGCCTCCAACCACAGATTTGTATGGAAATCCAATACAACCACCTCCTCCTCCTCCTGTTCAACAACCACAATATGCCTGTTATGGAGGAACATCATCTTCTGCAGGTCAACAATCAAAGCCAAATACAGTACAGCTTGACACTTCAAGTTTCTCTAAAATCAGTGTAGAAGTAGCTAAGGAACACATGGAGCTGCTTAACACTGTAGTGAGCGCGTACTGTGGGTTGATAGAAGGTCAGATTGGAAATATTAATCTGACACAAGAAGATTACAGGCAGATTGATAAGGAAGAGATGGACTTGATGGATATCAAGTGGGCCTTTGCGAGTGCTGTGAGAAGAGCAAAGGATTGGATGGAAAGTACTGGAAGAACCAGCTTGGAGAGTAAGCGAGACACCAAGTATGGGTTCGATAAGCAAGCTGTTAAGTGCTTCAACTGTGGTGAACGGGGCCACTTTAAACGGGAATGTACAAAGCCAGCCCAGCACGGGAATCAAAACCCCTTCAGGAACCAAGGCAACCAGCAGAACAGAAACAATGATCGTACATTGGTGCCTGTCAACAACCAAACAAACCGAGCACTTGCAGTTCAGGTGGATGAAGGTTGTGACTGGTCAATCCAGTTGGGTGGTGATGCTCCTGATGGAACAGCATGTTTTGCTCAGATTGTGAAGGAGCTGGTTCACACCAATGGTGGAGAATCTTCTGCCAGTGGTGATGAATCGTCTGAAGATGAAGACTCCTCTGGATACAGCAGGAGTGTTGATGAAGAATCATCCAACTCTGGTGATGATCATGTGGGTGAGACATCTAATGTTTCAGATGATATTGACATTGATGAACTCTTGGGGGAAGCTGTAGCAGAAACTCAAAGAAGATCTATTCTGGTGGATCAAGCTGCTTACTCTTCGTCTTCTCTCCATTCAGCCTTTATGGCTAATGTCGACGGTTCATCAAGTCAGGTATGTGTCGATGAACCCACTGCTGTTAATTGTGATGAATGTGCTAGGTTGCATGCTAGATGTGCTGATCTTGAGAAAAGTATGTCTGAGTTGCAAGGCAAACATGATGCTTTACAAGCTAGTTTGTTTGACTTGCAAGACAAACATACTACTGTGAATGAGAATTTGAGTGACTTGCAAAGTAAGCATGACGCTTTGCAAGAAAAATATGATGTGACCTTTCTCCACAATCAGAAGTTGACTGTGGATCTCTCTAAATGCACAGAAGCCAACATGTTTTATGAAAACCATGAAAAAGAATTTAAGTCAGTAATTGAAACATTAAAGAAGGATAAAACTGAACTGACTAAAATGGTTTCAAGAAAACAAACTGATATTAATTTGTATATATCTCGCCTTGAGAGTATGCAAAAAGAGATGGCTTGTGTGAAAACCGAAAGTGATGCGATCCAACTCAAGCTAGACAGTTATTTGAGTTCTAGCTATGTGTTAGATCACATCATTGACGTTCAGAAGGAAAAGAGAGATGTCACATGCATTGGCTACAAGAAGTGTCCACCACCAGTGAGACATAATTATGATGCCATGCCTGATGAAGAGGACAGGGTTTTCTTTGAACCTTCTGTGCCTCTAGATGTTAAGGAGTTTGCTGCAGGACTCGGATACCAAAAGGAAGTATCTTCAGATTCAGATGTGTCAGCAGATACATTTGTGAGTGCTGAACAGAATCAAGATCCTCCAGTTGTGATTGAGGATGCTGATTCGTCTGATGATGAATCTGATGATACTGTCCCAGCAAAGTCTGATGCGGTAGTCAAAAATGAGGATATACCTCTTGAGAATCACATTCTATGTGATCCCCCTGTCAAACCCGCTAAGACTGTTGCAACTGAGTCCTCATCTGCAGGAGAGCCGGAGAGTGTGAATTTGCTGTACACTCTAGTTGGTGATGATAAAATTTACTCAGACAAAGATTTTCCCATTAAGAATGTTAATCAATCCTTAATCTGCAAAGTCTTTGAGAATTCGACGAGTAAGTTCTTGGGAAGGGCAGGACCTAAAGTTACAGTCACCCAGTGTCCTCCAATCCCAAAGGCTGAAGTTCGAAAGCAATTTGGCAACAAGAAATTGCCAACAGTGCCAACACAGCAAAATCACACCAAACCCAAAGGTAAAGCACCGGCTCCAGTGCAAAAGAAGCCGAACCAAAAGAAGAAGAAGAATGTTAACTTTGTGAAATCGACGGGAACAGACAAAATTGAGAAGTTTGAAAATCAATCTAACTTAGATTTTGTCAAGAAAGCTTTTGTCGAGAAAAGAAATGAACCAAGTAGTTCAAAACCTAGTACCTCGGGTTCACAAAGTTCAACATCATCGGCTAGACGATCACATGATTCTTCGGGGTTTGTAGAACGAAGATCATGTTTTGAGTGTGGAACCATTGGGCACATTATTAGAAACTGCCCATATCTTCATAAGCAGAAAGGAAAGGTTGATGATCCCCGTGGTAAGACTGACCGTAAGCCATCTGTTTCCACAAAACAAGATCCCCGACTTGTAAAAGAAAGGGAAAAGAAACAGAAACGGCAACAGGTCAAGAAAATTGAAAAAGCGATTAAAACCGATGTGGTTCATAAACAATCTGTTGTTGTAAAACCAGAAAATTCTAAAACTTCAAATCATCAAGAAGTTAAAATTTTAAAGAAAAACACTGGTGAAACCAAACAGACTTGGAAACCAAAAACGGTTGTTGAATCAGGGGGACCATCACAATTCACCAACCATCAAAGACAAGAAGTTATTGTCATTGATGAAAATGGAAGACCCAAGACCACAATGGCTTGGGTCCCCATCTCCAACTAATTCATTTGAGTTCATGTGCAGGGTGCTTCAGGAGGAACTATCAGTAGTCATTGGATTGTTGATAGTGGGGCATCCAGGCACATGACAGGCGACATGAAGCTTCTCTACGACGTTAAATCTATTAGAGGAGGTTATGTTGCTTTTGCTGGAGATAAAGGTGGATATATAACGGGTGAAGGAATGATATCTAACGGGATTGTCAGCTTTGACAAGATCAATTTTGTGCAACAACTTGATCACAATCTTCTTAGTGTTTCTCAAATTTGTGACAAGAAATTTTCAGTACACTTTGATGCTAATGGATGTTATGTGCTGAAACCCGGCTTCAAAATTCCAAAAGAATGGATTCTCTTGTCGGCTCCAAGGATAAATGATTTGTACGTCCTTGACATGAGCCAGGCTATTACTACGTCTGCACAAGCAACTTGTTTCGTTTCCAAAGCCACTGAAAAAGACACTATCTCTTGGCACAGACGAATGGGTCACATTCACTTACGCAAAATGAATCATTTGGTTTCAAATGAATTGGTGAATGGTGTTCCCCTCAAAAATTTCCATCTTCAAGACATCTGTGTTTCGTGCCAGAAAGGAAAGCAAACAAAGAAGAAGCACCCTTCAAAGAAGATCAACACAGTGGCAGTTCCTCTTGAACGTTTGCACATGGATTTGTTCGGTCCTGTCAAGCACAAGAGTATTCGGGGTGATCAATACTGCCTCGTGGTTACTGATGATTATTCAAGATTTTCTTGGGTTGCGTTCATGGCACACAAGAGTGAAACCTTTGGTATTATCAAAAACTTAATCATTCAGATTGAGAATTTGTATAAGTTGAAGGTTAGGCGGATACGTAGCGACAATGGTACTGAATTTAAGAATCATTCCATGATGGAGTTCTGCACTTCAAAAGGTATTCTTCATGAGTTTAGTGCAGCTTATACTCCTCAACAGAATGGTGTCGCTGAACGTAAGAACCGCACATTGATCGAGACTGCTAGGACAATGTTGGTAGAGTCACAGTTACCCATTCCATTCTGGACTGAAGCTGTGGCCTCTGCATGTTACACATTGAACAGAGTCCTTACAGTCAAAGGACACAACAAGACCTGCTTTGAGCTTCTTCAAAAACGGAAACCAGATTTGTCTTATCTCGAACCGTTTGGAGCTCCATGCACAATCATCGATCCTAATGGAAAGTTTGGGGCAAGAGCAATTGATGGATACTTTCTTGGGTATGCCACCCCTAACTTACGAGTCTGGAATCTAGAGACTAAAAGGGTCGAGGAATGGTCTGAGGTCAGAGTACAAAGGCACACCTTGCCAGTCAAAAATCCGGGTCAACCTTGGATGTTTGAGTACGATGACTTCTTCAATTCGATCAATGTTGAAGCCGTTGAAGAAAATGCTGCGGCTAGGATGTTTTTCGAGAGTGACAATGCAACAGTTTCACCGGTGGTTCGTCCAATTCTTGTGAATCAAGAACCATCCTCTTCGGTGAACAACAATACTCTCAACAATGAGGATTTTCATGATGCTAACGAATTGAACGAATCTTCAGAGGATGATGAATTTCTAGATGCAGATCAAGAAGCTCCTACAACAGCAGTTCATGGTACTTCAGAGGGTACTCCTCCAGTGGAAACACATAGAACAGCTGAGACTACTGCATCATCCTCTTCGTCAATTCCGGGTCTTGAATTGGTTGTTGATCTTAATCTTAACAACCTGGGTATAAATGTTCCAGTTCCAGACAATCCAGAAACAAGGATTCATAATACCCATCCTCAACAAAACATCATTGGAAATGTGCAAAGTGGCGTACAAACAAGAAACATGTTGCGAAACAACAACAATGCAGGCTTGTATGCAGCTATTCGAGAATCCGGGCAACAAAACGACTGGTCCTTCGCGTGTTATGTCTCACAAGAAGAACCAAGAACGTGGAAAGAAGCCTTGAAAGATAATGCTTGGGTTGAAGCAATGCAGGAAGAACTGCAACAATTCCAGAAGCTGGGTGTCTGGAAACTCGTAGAGAAACCTCCTGGATACAAGAAGATTGGTACCCGTTGGGTTTTCAAATGCAAAAAGGATGACCGCGGAGTTGTTATCCGAAACAAAGCTCGTTTAGTCGTTCAAGGTTTTCGTCAGATTGAAGGGATCGACTACAACGAAGTCTATGCACCAGTGGCACGTCTCGAAGCAATTCGAATCTTTCTAGCCTATGCGTCCTTCAAAGGATTCAAGGTTTATCAGATGGACGTGAAAAGTGCATTTTTACATGGTGTGGTTGAAGAAGAGGTGTACGTCGAACAGCCTCCAGGTTTTGAAGATCCTATCCATCCCGATCGGGTTTGGTTGCTCAACAAAGCTCTTTATGGTCTTCATCAAGCACCACGAGCTTGGTATGCAACCTTATCTCACTATCTGCTGGAGAACGGTTTTCGCAGAGGTCTTATCGACTGTACTCTTTTCATCAAAGAACAAGATGGAGATCTTCTTCTGGTACAGGTATACGTTGATGACATTATTTTTGGTTCTACTAATGATGTCTTGTGTAGGGAATTCGAGCGCATTATGCAGGATAAATTCGAGATGAGTGCTATGGGGGAAATGACCTTCTTCTTGGGCCTACAAGTACAACAAACGGAGTCTGGGATATTCATCCATCAGACTAAATATGTTGGTGACATCTTGAGCCGGTTCCAGATGTCTGATGCAACGCCCATTGGTACCCCATTGCCAACTAATCACGGAATTACTCCAGATCTGAAGGGAGAAGCTGTTAGTCCCTCAAACTATCGCGCTATGATCGGATCTCTCATGTACCTCACAGCATCAAGGCCAGACATAATGTACCCGACGTGCCTGCTTGCCAGATATCAAGTTAACCCGAAGGCCTCACATCTTACTGCTGTCAAAAGGATTTTTCGTTATTTGAAGACGTACCCCGACACTGGTCTGTGGTACCCTAGGGATAATAACTTTGAATTGGTAGCATTCAGTGATTCTGATTTTGGCGGATGTAAAATCGACGGCAAGTCCACAACGGCTGGATGTCAGTTTTTAGGAAATCGTCTAGTCACATGGCAGTGCAAGAAGCAGACGTGTGTAGCTACATCAACATGCGAAGCTGAATACATTGCTGCCTCAAGTTGTTGCTCCCAAGTTCTTTGGATCCAACAACAAATGCGGGACTACGGTTTTGAATTCCTAACTACTCCTATTTACGTTGATAATTCTGCTGCTTTAGATATCACTAGAAATCCTGTGCAGCATTCAAAGACCAAACACATCGAAATCAAATATCACTTCATACGTGATTGCTTTGAGAAAAGGCTAATCGATGTTGTTAAGGTCCACACCGATGACCAACGTGCCGACTTATTTACCAAAGCTTTTGACAAATCAAGATTTGACTTTTTATTATTGGTAAATGGCATTAAGGTCAAGCAAGAGTAAAACCAACATCGGAAAATCATTTTTGTAAATACCTTTGTGTTTTTAAATTTATCTTAGTTTGTTGATTTTAGGGGGAGTATATCCAAAAATCGGAAAATCCAAAAACATCGAAAAATTCAAAAACACAAAAACAATAGAAAAACAAAAATGAGTTTCCTGGCGAGCAAAAGAGAAAATGATAGTACATCAGTGGTCTATCCAAACCTCTTTAAACCTTAAATGCAAAACGATAAGCAGCTCTATATAAGATGTATCGGTAGGCTCACAATCATTTTAAAGTGTGCAGGGTGATATAAATCTTAATCGACTGAAGATCAGGTGGGAACCATTCATTGGCATATGGTCTTAGTACCGAAATTTCGTTTGATAGATTGCCGAGGTTCTGAGATATTCGGTCTTTATGCTGCTTATCATCTGGGTATCATGGTTGTATCTTTTACCGAAAAATAACGGGGACGCAAGTCTAGATCTTCCATGATACTATACATACGTGTACATATTCATACTGCATTCGACCTCAATAAGTGATAAACAATCACATGTCCATATCAAATAAGTGATAAAATATCACATTTTTCCGGGTGTCAAGTTCGTCTCTCTGCTGTACGGAAGTACTGACCTGTTCACGGACTTGCACCTGTGCCCTCATGCATACGAAAATCAAGTTCCTCATCAATAAGTGATTATATCACATAGGACTTGTTTTCAAATCAAAATAAGTGAGTATCTCACAATTTATACGGTCAAACAGATGATAATCGGTATACTCACCGGTAAGATGAACTCTCGTGCATACCTTGATACGGGAATGTGTCGTGATGTGGATGAACACCGGTCGGTAAGTATAAATCATACATTAACGTATCCTCTAAACATGATTACATCTGATAAGTTGAGCTTAAGTGGACAACAATACCGATAATTGTTATAGGATGCTTATCTTAATGTTAACTAACTGAACAACAAGAGTGTTTTGGCATGACCGTACACTGATATGATTCTCTTACCCTCGAAACTCGCAAAAAGAATGTTTGTATATATTTATTTACTGCTTAACCTTTATTAGTTCTTTTAAACAGTTTCATCGTTTGGTGCATATCAGCACGACATTAGCGGTGATGTCGTTTGATAACACTCAAAGGATTTTAAATTGTTGTCTTTTAATTTCAAAAATACCAAAAAGATTTTAGGCTTGTTTTAATATAAATTTTATAAAAGCCAAAAAGATTTTATTTCTGCTTTATTTTCGATCGAACGATGTTGGAGCTCAAGTCTTCGTTACCTGAAACCTGACTGAAAACCGAACTGGCTAAATCTTCATAAACGGTCAAAATTTGCAGATTTTGAAAGTTAGAATTTAAAATTGATAAATTTATTAAACTTTCAAACTGTCGGACGGTGTTTGATTTTGACATGGTCACTCGTGTGTCATTTGTTTATACTATTCCAAGCAGTTGTTCTCATTACGCGTTTAGATTTCTTGCATGTGCAGATTCTAAAGGCTAGGAGAACATGGTCGATGACAAGCCTTGGAATGAAGACACGACGAGAAGGCGCTCAAAAGATGAAGATGATCGAGTTGCCGCTGGCCATCATCAACACCACAAGGATCTCACTTCATAAAGATAAAGTCTTTTCACGAGCATAACTCAAGGGGGAGCTTATGTTAAGGGGGAGTTTGTCAACACACTTCCTACATGATACGGGTAGTTTGTTGATACACTTTCTACTTTCAAGACGTGAAGACTTTGAAGATCCTCCGACATTGAAGACATGATAGGACATCAGAGTTTTGAAAACCTGAAGACCAAAGACCGTCGAAGTTCAAGACGAGTCTACACTTTTAGAAGAACAAGACAAAGCTTAGAGATCAAAGACAAAGCTACAGCCAAGGGGGAGTTTGTTGGTGCACTTGTGTCTGTACTTTGTCTGTATTCGGTCTTATGTAACGATGTCCTGATTTGTGTTGTAAGTTGACCAAGTCAACCATCCTCCGGTTTGACTTGGACAACAGATTGTATGTTGAGAGATGTTCTGATCGAAGGATGATGTAGAGATCGAAGGATAATTTGGATCCTTCGATCTCATCGAAAGATATGCTTCGAACGATAGACCTCGAAAGACTATCCTTCGAGGTCCCTGCTTATCCTTCGAAAGCATTGTATCCGAAAGATGATCCTTCGGCCCATCTTTCGGATCCTTCGAGCAGACCTGCTGAGCTGGGTATATATACCCATGCATGTGTTGTGTGAGAGTTAGTTCTGCCATTTTACACACCAAGAGATAGAAGCTTAGAGAGCATTCTGCCCAGAACTCACACACACACTTAGAGAGTTTATAGAACACTTCTGTAAACATTGAGCTTGTAACCGAACCTTCATTTGCATTAATACGACTAGTGTTAATCGGTGAATCTTTGTGTGTTTGTTTCTCTACTTGCTACTAACTCGGTTTGCTTGCTAGCTTGGATTCCGCACTCGCTAGTAGGTTTGTATAACAAGGTTTAGGTTCGTACTCCTCCGCGAAAAGGGACCTACAGTTGTTAGTCCAATAATGATTGCATCTTGCGACCCCTTACAAATGTGAAAGAAAGAAAACAAAAAAGAACATATCACGGCCCCTGGTTTGAATCCATCACTATTCGTATAGTAGGAAAATATCCATGCATGCGTTTACTTTAGGTCAAGCTTAGAGAGGTGGGGGCGGTGCATGATATCACCGTGATACACAAAAATAACGCGTGGAAAAAACAAGATTCCCACCGCCACTCCAAGTTTAACGCGTGATAGTTCAACGTAAACCCGATTTCGTGATTTTTTTCACAGCGTGATGGTTGTTAGTTGTGAGGGTAGTTGTTGGTTGGGGGGAAATTGTTGGGTGTGGTGGTGAGTGATGATCACCGCCACTAAAAAAGGTTGTGAATGATGGAAAAATAGTTGCTGACATGACGGAACAAGATTGGATATTGTGAGTGATGGAATTCTATCACTAGTGACCACCCCCAATCACAATGCATTTACGACACTTCCAACAAAATGTACACTATGCGGAGGTCCCTTGAGAACGAACGTAGAAGAAACTTTCAACTTGTAAATAAATATCTTTCTACTTCTTTATTTATACACACTCATGTGTGTGTCTATATATATATATATGTAAAGCAGGTTGGATCCCACTCTACTAAATTAAAAAAAAAAAAAAAAAGGAAACTCTCTTTTCATTGACAATCTCCCATAATGGATTCAAATTCGAAAACTCCTGCAGAAGTCATGATGCCATGGGTGGGCTTGTATGTTGCTATAGCATCTTTCATATGCGTCATTGCAATGGCAGCCGATGCGGTCCAAGCAGTATGGCAATGGAAGCTCTGGTTTCCAAATAGATTTTTCACTCTCAATGCTGCAACAATCACACTTATCGCAATTGCAATGAAGCTACCGGTGAATCTAAGTACTGACCTTTCCGACAAAAAGATGGTAAGCATGTTTTTCTTGGTCACCATGTTAGCTAACTTTCTCCCTTCTTTAGGACTTATGGATGACAAAGAGCTTCTAATGAACATTGTGGCCTTAGCTATCCTCTTGATAACTATTGTTGTAAATATGGGGATCCAAATTTATTTGTCATCATACTGGGTTGCATACCTTATTTATATACTTCCCCTTCTAATTCTATGGCCATTTTCGGTAGCTTTGACAGTTCCATCAATGAGAAAAAAGTTAGAACACAGGTATAATGAGTCACAACAACTAGTTTCAATTCATCAAGAGAAAATGTTTTCCGCTGAGGAACTCAAACTTTATGTTAAAAAGTACTGGATGATGACAGAAACTCGAAACCTTCAGTTTGTAATTGCTTGCTCACCAGTTTCTTCTGCCTTTGGGGTTATATGTGTACTCTTTGCTTTGAATTCAAGTTATGATTTAACATATGTTATAAACTTCAAAGAATATGATTATCAGTATGAAGGTTCGGACTATAAGTGGTCACTCATGATAATTCATATCGTGCAGTTAGTTGGGGTTGTTGTAGGCAGTATTGCACCGATTTTAAGATGTTTCACGTCTATCGGTCATTATAGCCTCTCAAAGAAATTAAGCAAGAACCATTTAAACGTGTTCCGGGTTGAAAAACACTGGATCGAAAGGCTTCAACAGTGGAAACGTAACCATGTTCATTCACATATTCCAGGCCGTTATTTGAAGATCGTTTTTCATTATGTAAAAAACGCCTTTTTAAACTTCTGTTTAGCACTTCATATTGTGGTTCTGGTAATATGTAAAACAATAGTTCTTGTTCCACGAGCTTTTCTTATCTTACTTTCCTGTTGTTGGTATTTATTTAAGTCCGTTTTGGAATGGCTTAAGAAGGTGGCAACCACGTCTAATGGCAACATGAGCTCAGAAATAGAAGAATATGCTAGATATGTTATCCACATTGAGGAGGAGGCAAAACTTTCAAAAAGAATATTAAGAAATACGCTTCGTTCTATAACGGAACTTCTTAATGCAGAAAAGGAGCCGCGTAATCTTTTGATGCTTTTAGAGAAATCTAAAGGATTCATTGGAGTAGTAGAGTTTGACAATGACCTAGTTCAACCTTTATATCCAGAAGAAACCCACAATTGTTGGAGCCTTGTAGTAGTAACATTGACAACAATTGCCATTGCACTTCCTAACATTGCAAATGGTCATTTCAAGGGGCTTCTTGCCGGCATGAGTGAAGGCCTCAAGATTGTAAGACATATTGAAGATTGTCTCGACGCAGATGGTGAACTAGTAAGTGCAATAAAATCGGCAAGAAGGGTGTGGAAAGAAGTTGAAGTATACCGCAAATGGCTAAAAATCGATCTTCAAAATAAGGCTCACGAAGATAAAACATCTAAAGAGATCCTTAAATGGTTGGGAGATGAAGGAGAAAAAATTATGAAAAGGTTTATGAGTAACAAAAAGTCAAGTATAGATCGTTCGCCTTATAAGTTCGTACTTGCAAGTTCCATGTACAGGATTAGCACGAGCATTCTATTGCACTTAAATGCACAAGAAATCTCGTTGAATGATGAAGACCTTTTCGAATGGATATCAACTATAATTGCTGATATTTTATTCGCATGCTTTACCAACTTACCACGTGTCATAAAAATGAAGTGTCACCACAATGAAATAGAGAAAAGGGGAGATAACATCCGGATTGCAGCTCAACTTCTTGGTAAGTCTAAAGAGATTCTTAAGATTCTTGAAGCACGTACACTTCCTAACATAGATCAAGACTCGATGGCATACATTGATAAGTGGCGTGTACTTCCCAAGATTCAACTAACCAACGGTGGTGCTTCTACAAATGAGATATACCAAGATCATCATGTTGTGGAGCTCTTGGCTGGCGTGTGAAGCTCCTCGTGGATTTGGCGTTGGCATTTGTAATTTTAGTGTTTTGATTTTTATAACTTGAATGTTCTTTAGTTTTTCTATTAACTAAAAGATGTTTTAAATTTGATTTTCCATTGCATATTTTGAGAACTATTATAGTCTTTTAACCTATTTGATATGATGATGTCCAATTGTAAGGTGTCTAGTTTATGGCTATACATAGTAGTAGTTTAGCCATTTGTTGTTTTGAAAAACCCACACATGGTAAAAAAAAAAGTCCTTCTTTTATCAAACTTCACCCGGAGCCTATACTGTCTATATACTAGGCTCCATGATGGCTATACAAAACTTTGCCTCACCATTCAAAACCTGTATCATGTTGAGTGCCACCAATGCAATGAAAGCAGTTTTTAATCTATATGAGTAATTAATGTGTTACATTATTAAACAAATTACATAAATTTTGGGAATAGTTTTAGGAGGTTTTTATTACATCAAAGGAGACTTTTAGCCCATTTCCTCTTAAGCTAATCTTTTTGACACATCCATTAGTAAATGGGTCGAAAAGGCCAATCCATAAGCTAATCTTTTGAGATTTCTCAAATCAACCCTTCCTAGCTGTTAGCATCAGCCGCAAACTTGCCTGCAATTACAGGTTTACAACTTGAGGAGCGAGTACAAGAGACTTGTAAAAAAAGTTTGGGGAAATCGATAACAACGAAAAGGAGCAAAAACTAATATCTCAAACGACGTTATTTTTGTTGGTTAAATTTTGACGATGGCAGTAAACTAACAACATGTATAGGCTGTAATTGTTACTCTTTTTCCTTCGGCCTTTGTGTATATCAGCCTCTTTGTGTATATCAACAAGCTAGCTATCAGGGGCGGATGTAAAGAGGAACAAGGGGTAGCCTCCGCTACCGCTTGGTCGGAAAATTTTTGACGTTTTTAGTGTAAATTTTGGAAAAATTTGACGTTTTTTCGATTTCGTTACCGCCTATTTATAAAACGTTACCGCTTGGTCAGAATTCTAGATCCGCTATATGAGGTTGTCACCGTAGATTCGTTGCCTTTTCTTTTCTTGAGTTGCGAAGGACAATAAACAGAATACATAATCAATTTCACTATTACATTATAACAGATTTCTAGCTTTTTCACTAACACATTACAATTGTCTTGCATTGACCGCATTAACTATCTTTTGAAGTTTATGTTGACAATTATATACAAGACGTATCATACTCCGTGTGACCTGTTTATCAAGTAATTTAGTTGAACAATAACCATTTTTAGTGTCGGCGCATCGCATCGACTTCCATTTCTTTTCCTACCTTACCATCTTAGTTCTACACTTACTAAAACAACATCGAACCGTATTTATTGAAAACAGATAAATGATCCATCACTTACAATTTTAACATAGCACAAACATCCCAAAATGGCATCTTTCACATTGCAACCATCCCTGTAAACAATTTGATATAAGACTAAATAATATTCTAAATAGAGATTGTTTCGATAACCGTTTAAACTAATCATCACAACCTAAAATCGATAGTTATCATATTTCAAGAACACACAAGCATTAGAACTAACCACATTTGAAGAAAACAAAAAAGCAAGCTCTAACAATAGAAGTGACCCAAAATGGTACCAAAATAACTCAACAAATAAGCAAAAAATAACAGAAAATCTCATCAAAATAATCCAAACCAACAAAAAATGCAGATAACATAAATAAAAATCCTAAAGCTAACTAACACCAATACAAAATCAAACAAAAACTACTACTAAACATAAACTTTTGAAACCCTAACTGCAACCCTAAGCACACACATTCATATCAAACACTGCGAGATGTGCACAAAATGCAACATATAAATTACATCAAATGCGGCATAAAACTAACCCTTTTTTAGTACTAATGTTGGAAAAAAGTATGCTTTTCTCTTTCTTTTGTATTTTCAGGATTAAATGAGCTCAAATGAACAAAAGAAGCAAAAAGGCAGCTAAATCTAACATAAATACAAGAAAAGGAACAAATGTGGCATGCCCGATCCCCCGACAGCATCTTCCCAAGCAAAACAAAGAAGACAGAAGACTGAACACGCCCCGTGCTCAGCGAGCATCGGGCCATGCCCAAGAAGCAGCAGAAAAGACAAACCCATAGAAGCTTCTACTGCCCACCACGGGGCCGCACCCAGCGGACACGGGGGCGTGGTCAAACCTCCTGCAGGCGCATTTATTGTAATTGCGTATTACAATTAATGAAGAGAGAGAGTCAGATGGACACGGGGCCGTGCCTAGCAGACACGGGGCCGTGCCCGAGCTGATGTTCAGCCTATAAATAGGAGTGCTTGGAGCTCTTGCAACTCATCCCTTGGCACACCACCTCTCTCACACTTCATCCACCACCCCCCACCATCACAACACCATCATCCACCACCATCATCCATTATCCATCATAGAGTGTGTGAGTCGTCTCGGGATCCAAGATTGATCGTAAGAGTTCTTGACAATCAAAGGCCATGTTTGCCTAAGTCTCTTACATCACTTGGTAAAGACAAGTGTCTGGTGTAATACTTTTTATTTTTAATCTTTTGCACTTTTTAATTGGTTTTGTATTAACGACTTTAATTACTAGTTTCTTATGTTGAATGTGATTCTTCCTTATCGTTTGTCCATGGTGTCTTGGCATTATTTTACTGTCTATATAAAATAAAAGATTTTCACCATTCATATCTCCACGGTCTATATGTAGGTATGTTGGCTACCTGGTCGGGGGTTAAGGGAACGGTTTGGTAAGAGTCTTGCCATTGTTCAGTGTATAGATCCTGCAAAGGACCTGGGTCAAATTTAGTAGGACCTCCTTCAATACCCACCGGTATTGGATGGCGGGGGTCCAAACTCTTTGATCCCCTCATAAGTTAAACTACTATTAAAACTTTAACCCAGCTACTTAGGACTGTATCCCTGCTGACTTAGACTACTTAGCTGAGGGTAACGTCACTTTCAAAAGAGGGGCCTACCACATTATGCATTAATAACTTAATTAATTATCTTTCAATAATCTGACCCTTTAGGATTATATCCTTGCTGACTCAAACTACTGGGTTGAGGGTAACGTCACCTTCAAAAGAGGGACCTACTACAATAACTAAGATAATCTCTTAAACAAGTGCAAAAGTGCGAAAATAATCAAAGGTTACACTACACACGAGTCGGATCCAAGTGATTCATCTTGTCTATCTGTTTTTTTTTTCAGCATTTTAGTTAGTTTTATTTTTCTAGTTTAAAAACCTTTTTCTAACATTTTGATTTGATTAGACGTTGAGGATAAACCGGTACTAAAAGCTCTTGTGTCCTTGGACGACCTCGGTATCTTACCAACACTATACTACGTCCACGATGGGTGCACTTGCCCATATGTGTGTTTAGTGTTAGTAAATATCGTGTTTTATAAATTTAAAACTTGGCTAAAAAGTGTAAAAATGGCTTAAAATATATACCTAATATATAACACACTTCACGCACATCAGTGTGTAAGAAACTTGCCCTAACCTAATACCCAATCAACTCAAAGATTTAAAAACCAAAAACTCTAACCTGAATCAAGACTGTGTCTTTCTTGATTTCCAAACAAAACCCACAAATATATAGACCACCATAAAGCATTTTGACAACATAACCCCTTGTACAAACCATGACGAAAAACAAATAATCAACGCCTCCGGCCAAATCTCTACCATCACCACCACTGTAAACCATCTGATCTGAGTCAAAATCCGAGGGTTTCTACATCTTCCTTTCTATGGGCGGGAGGGGAGCATGCGTCAAGGGCTTGTCGCCGGAGACTCGCCGACTGGTCGCCAGAGACTCGCCGGCTCTGGCTCGGTCTCTTTCTTCTGAATCTCTCTTTCTTCTCTTCATTCTGACTCTTTCTTTCTCTTCCGCTCTCTCTCTCTCCCTCTCTTCCTTTGTATCAGTCACCCTCTTTTGTTTCATCTAATGCCACGAAACTCTTTTGAAAATACAGGTGATGACAAGTGTTAATGAAAAGGTGAAGCAAGTAGGTGAATCACCTGTTGACCACTGTTCATTTCATTTGTCTATTAACATATAATAATGGCATTTTTGTAATTATTATATTATTTTTTCGTATCAAACAGTTTCAGTTTGAGTAAGGGTATTAGGCTAAATATCTATCAAAAGCCACAATAGAATCTGGGAAACATTCCTTAATCATCGCACCTTTCTATTTATAGATCACACGAAATCTCTTTCTCTCTCCCCTTTGATCCCACCGGCGATTAATAGCTTTCACTGTCGATTCTTCTCTCTCCCTTTTAATCCCACCGGCGACTAATAGCTACCACCATCGATTCTTCTCTCTCCCTTTTAATCCCACCGGTGATTAATAGCTTTCACCGTGGATTAATGAAGTGTGCTATATATCGGCGTTTTCATTCGCCAGAATCCGAGCAAAGGTACGTGTCATTAGTATATACCTTCTTAGTTGATTCTGTATAAGTTATAATTCGTTTTTCATTTGATTATATGTAATCAAAAGCTAGGGTTTCGTTGTTGACTGTGTATTTCGCTTACTGGTTGAGTTTTTTGGGGTAAGATGTGATGAAGATTGTAGACTGGGTTGTACATATATGTACAACGTGTTTTTTTAGTTAATGCACCGGGTTTTTTTTAGTTAATGCACTGATTCAGAATACACATGTGTTCTTCTTGCTCTGTTTTTACAAATTAGTTCTCCTTGCTCTAATTTTATTTGTTTTTTTATGTGAACTGGTTCTGAATACACATGTGTACATTACTTCTTCTTGCTCTGTTGATTTTACACTTGTGAATTTTGCTGAACTGGTTCGGGATACACATGTGTTCTTCTTGCTCTGTTTTTACAAATTAGTACTTCTTGCTCTGTTTTTATTTGTTTTTTTTTTTTTTTGGTTGTACATAGGGTTTTACACATATGTACCGGTTGTTTTTTTGTTTATTATGCTCTGTTTGAGGGACTAGTGTGGGTATTGTAATCGCATTGTTAGGAGGATAATTAGGCACATGTCATATCTTATATTATATAATTAATATTAACATGTATTATACTTATTATATTTGCATATGTTAAGTGGAGATATATTATATAATTAACATTAACATGTATTAAACTTACTATAATTGCATATGTTAAGTTGAGATATTAGACTCAGGGTTCTCACTTAATGTGCTTTTCCATTCTCAGTACCGAAGAGGTCGCATTCAGCTTCAATGGAGGCAAGGATTCAAGTACTGTAAGTAATTATGCTCATGTGAAACCATAAAAAGCTAATTAGGACCCTTAGTAAATTCTAATGATCAGCTCTTCTTAAAGATTTTGTTTCACTTGCTTAGAGCAGGATACGTTTTGCATCAAGTGGAACACGGACATTCAAACGAGGGTCTCTCTGTTGGTGAATTTACATTTCCAATGTAAGGCGCCATGATACTAGGAATTGTTACTCAAAAAAGGCAAACCAACTAAGGACGATTTCTCGACCAAATAAGAAGATGACAAAGGAACAGAGTCCAGAACTTAAGAGTCAGGAAGTGAAGACAACGAGAATGAAATATATATTAAAATTAAACCCTACATTTATTTAATTCCAACGTTTTTTTAACTCGTACCTTTGGTTCTTTTATTTTTTACAGTTGTTGATGCGTATCTGCGATACTACCTTTTCAATTATTGTTCAGTTAACGTTAGTTAATATATTTTTACATGAAACTGATACACTACACATACACGGATTATAATTGACATTTACTCCAACACAGTTACATACAATAATGATTACATTTATGTATAAGAGTCGTACACATGTTTTTTTAAACTATTTATCAGAGCAAGATTTAGCCCTAATCCACACACTTGTTTCTAAATCCTTCATTTGAAAATGCATCAGCCCAGTTCCGCCTTTGGTTTCAAACACCATTTTCCTGTACATACTCCATAAAATTAAACAATTGTCTTGTCAAACACCAACTGCCTGCATTAGCCCTATTCCACCATTTGCCTGCACAGGCTTCATTTGAAAATGCATCAGCCCTATTCCAGGCTACAGAGTAATAAACAACCTTTTATGTACACCTGTGTATCGACTGCCTATACATACGTGTACATAGTGTACACCATTTTGTACACTTGTGTATCGACTGCTTATACACATGTGTCCATCTAGATTGCAGCCAAACGGCAGATTCCAGCGACAATGTTTTAGAACAAAATAAAACACATGTTTTGCTCCTATATAGACGAATCTGATTTTGTTCCATCATTCAATCAATAAATATATATTTAGAATAAACTTAAAAAAGTCAATATGCTTTTTATTTACAACTACTTTACTGCCAATACAAAGTCAATATGTTCTAGAGCAAGTAGTATTCAAAGCAGCAGCTTCTGACACCAATGGCTTGAAGACCTTCAAAGCAATTTATTTTTTAGTCTTTAGTTTTTTATGTTGTTTCGATGAAGGTTTATGACTATAAATACCAATGGCTCCTTACATGCAACATTACTAACTACACTTGCTGCCGAGCAATCCCAAGTTCTTGTGAATGTTAAGCAAGTCTTTGAAGGTGAAGGCGAATAATTGAGGAATTCTGCACCAACCAACCAAACAACATATAAAATTCAATATAACGTTTTAACGAAACATATCATGATTTAGTCATAAAGCTAAAAAAATGGAACCGACGTCAACATTTACGTCTTCAACAGTTTTCTTGTTGCTTCGGGTTAATGCCAATATCAACATTCAATTTTGCTCCATCAACATATGTAACGTTATGCTATGTTTTTTCATTAGTCATTTTAACACCTGAGTACATAGGTTATGCTCTGCTTTTTTCATTAGCCATTTTAAATGTCTATACACATGTGTACACCGGTTATGCTCTGATTTTTCATTAGCCATTATAAATGTCTATACACATGTGTACACTTGTTATGCTGTGTTTTCCATTAGCCATTATAAATATCTTATGCTCTGTTTTATCATTATACGTTTTAAATGTCTATAGACATGTGTACACCGGTTATGCTCTGTTTTTTCATTAGCCATTTTAAATGTCTTTACACATGTGTAAACCAACCAAACATCATAACATTGCCAAAAAGTCAGAGTAAATTAACATTTTTACAAAAACAATATCAATCAATCACTGAAAATACACATGTGTATACTCATCCCAATCATGGAACTAAACCCTAACCCCCTTTCTGTCTCGACGGAACATGTAAACTCAACATCAATATGATCGATACAATTTTTTGCAAAACATGAACCCTAAAAAACATAAATCAGCACACCAGTAGATGAAAAAAAAAACAAATTACAGACACTGAATACAAGCCCTAGATTAAAGATTCCAGTATTAGGAACGACATCAGATGATATTAGTTTACCTTGGTGGCTGGGTATTGAATGCGGAATCTGGCGAACCTTAATCAACATCGGCAGCTGATACCGTCGCTGGCAGTTGCTCTCGTCGTCGGGAGGGTTCTTCCTTCGCCGTCGGCAGATTATCTCATCGCTGGTAGTTGTTCTGCTTTTAATTTTTGGAGAATGATAAGAAATGAAAGAGAATACGATTTTTCCCTTGAAATAAAGTTGAATTGTATCCAGGGCTGGGTGAAAAAGAAGAAGAGCAACACCGGTAGTTGTTCTTGAAATAATTGTAGCTTTCGACGAAATATGGGGCGATCGATTGAATCCGGGTGAAAACGAAGAAGAAGAACGACGAACTTGAATCTGGGGTGATCGATTGAAAGAACAGAAGGAACAACGAACTTGAATTTAGGGTGATCGATTGAAAGAAGAATGAAAAAATGATATGAAATCTTGGTTTCCAAAATTATAGGAAATGTAACTGCTAAATAGTAATAGAAAATGAAATTTAAAAAAAATAAATGTAAAATTACAATCATAACCTTTACATCAACTAATTAAATGGATGGTTGAGATGAGTTCGCTCTGTTCACAAACATGGATGTTGTTCACTCATGAACCTAACCCTATATATGTGTGTGTGTGTGTGTGTGTGTGTGTGTGTGTGTGTAACATAACCCCCCCCCCCCCTCTCTCCATCTTCACCGCAATAGTAACCCAATTCAAAATCCCCTAAATCCCCTAACAAAACCTTAAATCAAAACACCCCAAATTAAACAATATAGATATAGATCGATCATTGTTTACATTGTGTTATTCCTATAGATCTGGAATATAGATCCATCATCTCTCTAAAACCAAGTCCCGTCACAGTTTTCATTCTATCATAAATCGCGCAAAACTGCTTGCTGAAGCGAGGATGACCGTCCAGAAGTCCGTTGGAGATAGTCTCAAAACAGAAGTTACGGTAACGACTAAATCGCATTAACACATTGATGTGACAAAGGAAAGTTGATCTTTTGAGTATATAATCAACAATGAAAATATATGCGAGAACATTAAGACCCATAACCATGGAAACCTGTAACCAAATAAAAGTTGTCAAAAGGTTGGATGTGACTGGCAATGAACGAGCAGCAACGCAGCCTAACATCTTTGGCAATTAAAAGCGTTGTTTGGTTAGCCGTAGGTGAGTTCAACACTTGAACTTGTATAATTATTAATTGTTGGTTTTTGTCAAGTGTTGAACAGAGAACAGGCGAACTAGTATAATCTGAATTTATAGAAGTAGTATAATTATTTGTTTTTGTCAAGTGTAGAATGTTGAATTAAATCGTTAGTTATGTAGCTAATTGACATGGCTGCTGGGGTATGGGTATCCAATTTGGTCCAGCCACTACTGGCTACCACTCTTTATGTTCGTATTTTGTCGACCAAGAAAGAAAATATATCAAGCCTTACAATGTGACCCAATTAGAATAAAGCCACAATTAATTTCCCTAAAGCCCAACCAATCAGATCATAGCCCACCTAAACACTGTAAGCCAATCGAGGGCCATATTTATATTACCCTAAAGACTTAAAGGACAAAGTCTTTTTGTCTTATGTACATGTCCTAAAAAGGCCATTTAAATACCCATTCGTTTCTACATTATGTTTTCCTTATCTGCTTTGTAACAAGAACTAGAAAAGGAACATTTAACTAATGATAAAATATTATTATCACAAACAAATAAAAATTGTAAAGACTAAAAAGCAAAATTGTGGTCAAACGGCGTTGACCTGCCCTCCGTCCGTTTAATGCTTTGTCTAAACTATAAAAAACCCATTAACTTAAGGTAATAAACTGCTAATTTTAATGGCGTGACTTGAACGAAACTCGATAAGTGTTGGACTCTTAAAAATCTAATTATCAACTTACTTAAAACACAAAATCGGTGGCATACGCCACCAACATGCATTTGTCATTTCCATTTTTTACACAATATTTTGAGTGAAATACATTTTGGCCTCTTACTTTTAGTTTTGTTAAATTGTGTTTTGAGTCTATTTCGAAATTTCCTCTTTTCACCCATACTTTGAGAAAAATACATTTTTACCCCTTGCTTTTAGTTTTGTTAAATTGTGTTTTGAGTCTCTTTCCTTTCCAAGTTAAACTTCAATTTTTCACCCATACTTTGAGTAAAATATATTTTTGTCATCTGCTTAGTTTTCTTAAATTGTGTTTTGAGTCCATTTCCTTTTCAAGTTAAATTTCAATTACATTGCAATACTAGACCATTGAGGTTTAATCTCAAAAGTTTATAATGTTTCAACTTTATCGTTGTACCGTATATCTATACATTTTTAGCTTATTGCTTTCTTTAATTATTTTCGTTCGCTAATTTCTTTTTTAAAAAACTAAACATTTGGATTCAACCATACATTAGGTTGAACTGAATACGTCAAGACATGCGCTTGCGCATGACATTGCGCTTGGACTAATATGATTGCAACGTGCCTACGACGCATCGCCCGCGGGTTGTATTATGAATATTAAAATTTATGTGTCGGTATAAATTCGAGTTGGTGTACGTTTCGCTGTAAACTTTTTGTGGGAACAAGTCAGGTCAAATATATTTTGTTTTTTTATTGTTTTATGTACGTTTCCAATTCTACGTTTCGACCCTACCTGTAAGACCATAATACGTATTTGACAAAAGTCGCAGCGGAAATTCGTGCCATAAAATTTATTTCATAAAACATTCCTTTACACTTGAAAAACATTTAAAAACATCTTTATGTAAGGAACTACGTTGTTTATCTTTTATTGACGTATCGATATTAACATAGTAATTCAGGTTATGTGACCACCCATTCCGTACAATCCTTGTCTATATCACTCGATCTTCAATCATTAGCCTTCCATCATGTTGATCCTTGATTCTGTACCACCTGCACTCACCACATACATTCATAACATTAGTACACAATATATATATAAACAAGATTCATTCTCGTACAACTTTCCATTTCATTGTCCTTCATAATCTTTTAAGCATTTCATCAGCGTATCCGTATACTGGTGAGGATCTAGTAATGTACCTACGTTACTTTTCATTCTCAAAACACACTATTAATAACGTAATACTCATGCATTCTTGTAAGACCCTAATACGTATTTGACAAAAAGTCGCAGCGGAAATTCGTGCCATAAAATTTCTTTCATTACAAACATCTTGACCTACTTGAAAGTTCATTTTAATATGTATCTTTTACAAAAACAAAGTGTAAGTCCTGCTTACTAAAGTACATACTCAATTATTCCCGTACAATCTATCTTGTGACTCGGTCTTCGATCTCTACTCCTCGTGATAACCGCCCGTGATTCGTACAACCTGCACTCACCACATACATTCATCACATTAGTACACGATACATAAACAGGATTTAATCTCGTACACTTCCCAATGCGTTATCTTTCTAACTTTAAGCATTTCATCCGCGTATCCATGTTCAGGTGAGGCTTCAATAATGTACATGCATTACTTTTCATTCTCAAGGCACACTATTAATAACGTATTACTCGACGTATCTAAATCATGAATACATACATTCTTACATGCATACATACACATCTACATACGTACATTCCTTCCTATGTATCTACATACATGAATACACTCATACGTACCCTCATATATACCATATACACATCTACATACGCACATACATCACTACGTCTCTACATACGTTCATATACACATACGTATCTTCACATATACATAAATACACGTCTACATACTTACATACATTTCTACGTCAGACACGTCTACATACTTACATACATTACTACGTCTCTATTTACTTGCATACACTTATATGTGCCTTCATATATACTTAAATACATGTCTACATATGTACATATACTCTTACGTACACGTTCAAGATCTTACATACCTTTTATATATCCATACATTAATTACATGGTAGTTAGACTTAGATTTATAGCCCATAAACGTCAAAGGAACGATCAAAATCATGTTTGGGAGGCCCGTCGTGATCCACGGATAATAAACTTGAACTCCTCTTATGTTAAGATGTGTTTCTTTTGCACTCCTCTTAAACTAAGAGGTGTTTCTTTTGCACTCCTCTTAAATTAAGAGGTGTTTCTTGCTGCAGATTCGTTTCGTCGTCCGTACGCACCAAAACGCGCATAACTTTTGAACCGTTTACCCGTGTAACCTCCCGTTTCTTCCTACATGCTTGTAAATTCACATTCTATCATATGAACTTGAAATGCAACATCTGGTTTAAGGAAAATACACTTAAAGCTCTCGGCTTTATATACCCGCTTTCACTTATTCGACCCGTTCATGTTTTCGTCAAACTACTCATTTGTTTTAACCCAAGACTTACATAAACGTTATAACTATAATACTTTTACGTTATCCGAGGTTCGTACTTGGGATTTATGCACCCGATACCCGGTAAGCGTTAAACCTATTCATGTCATTCATTTATACGAAAGCAAACTTTGTTAATACAATTTCATATGAGAAATTGTTTGTCCATTAATCATGACTCCCAGCCGAGTCTTTAGACTATTAATCCGCGTTTCTGATTCTTGGTTAGCGTACTTATGTACATTTCTACCCATACCCGGTTATAGTACCGTAATCAATTACTTATACAACCCTTCCGGTATAGTAATAAAACCACATTTTGACCCATTCGGCCTACTTAACGTAAATCATCAATTTCATACAACCCTTCCTTATTTGACTTCAATTATCATGCCTAATTAACTAGAACATAACCTTACTTAACAAACTAAGAAGTGATTCGGAAATCACTTACCTTGTGCATCCGTGTCCGTATCCACTTCCTTGCCTCTTCTTGACCCGTTAGCCTTTCATGCTTGAGTCCATCTTGATATGATTCCTCTACTTTCATGCCACCAATTCACATTCTCGTTAGCATACACAATTGTACATGTTAAAGATCATATCAATTGCATATTTCACATTTGACTTTCATTAGTCAGTTATAACAAGTATAAGACATATACCCAATTTCACATCCTTTCAAACACATACATTTACCATGTCATTTCATATAACGCGTATAGATGTAACATGTACTATACGACTTTCTAACATCCTATATTTACAAAAACAAGGCAATTTATGCATTCCTATGTGTAGTTGACTTTCAGAAGTCAACGGTTTATCATATGAACTTCCGACTTATCCACATATATCCGTAACATCATTTATGCTATATCAATGACACTATATACATTTCTTACTCACGATGCAAATATGCTTACAATCATATGATCGCCTAGTGATGTCAAACACAACGTACAAGTCCTTAATGCATAGTCTTGACCAAGACATACATTCAATCCGAATTCTTGTATAAGTTCCATCTAAAGCACATTCTTCAAGTTAGTGTACTACTAATTACATCATTACCTCATCTCATTCATATATATCAAGCCATTTCATACAATATCACATCTTAACTTCACTTAGACATTTCATCATACACTTGGTGTGCGTACACCATTTAGTGCACATTGTACAACTAATTAAAGCACATTCTTCCTAGTTCATCCATGAATTAACATAATCTTTCACCAATCATTATCATAACCAAACATCATGTGTTTTATATCAAATTATCCATCTAACTACCTTCTATAACACTACTCTAACATCAACATTACCCAATTCATCATAGATATTCACTAAACTTCATCTTCCTACAAATTCTAAGTGGGTTTTATCCCAACTCATCAATACAATCAAAATTAAGCATAATACAAACTTTACATGTTGATATTATCTAGTATTCATGCTCAATTTCATTAAACATTCACGGATTACACATAACCCACTTCATCAAAATCACCAAAACATGAAATTCGACTTACATGGTGATAAGAACACTTAGTTGGTCATAAATCTTAATCCATGCATACAATCAAGCTTCAATTCCCTTTTAATTTGATTGATTTTGTGGCAACAAGGGTTTTTCCTTTTTCTCCTCTAGCTCTAGTCGACACAAACATCTGATATGTATGTGTTTGTGTTTTAATAATAAATCTTTCCACTTATTCAAGTTTAGTCCCTCTAGTTTGTCACACAATCACAATTGCCATCAAACTCATTCCTTACTTGTTTTACCAAGTATTTTAACTAGGTTAAATACCTAGTTATTTTATTTCGTGTCATATCATGTGGAAACATAGGGCGAATATATGCATTCGAATTTTGGGGCGTCACAATTCTTACATGCATACTTACACAACTATATACATACATACATACATACATACATACATACATACATACATACATACATACATACATACATACATACATACATACATACATACATACATACATACATACATACATACATACATACATACATACATACATACATACATACATACATATACACATACATGCTTACATTCATACACACCTACACACCTATATACATTCAATCATCCCTACCGTCATGTATTCATACCTACGTGTTTCAAACGTGTTCTTGTATACCATTTATATGTAATATGTCCAACTTAATACCTACGTCTATAATGCTCTTACATTGATTACATGAGGCTTAGACTTGGATTTATAACTCATAAGTTCCAAGGAAACACTCGAAATCATGTTTGGGAAGCCCGCCGTATACCACGATTAGAATACCGAAGCTTACGATACGTACATCAACTTAAAATAAGATTTCCAGCCTTTTAAACAATGGGGAGGCCGTCGGCGACGGGCTTTAGTTCTTCGCGTCGGAAACAACCCCGTAAGCAGTGAAATAAGGCGTCAGCCAAAATGGAGGCCAGAGAGGGCGTCGGCGACGGCCCTGAGGGCGTCGGTGCGGGCTCTCTAAACCATGTTTTTCTGCAGATTTGTTTCGTCGTCCGAAAACGCTAAAACTTACGTAACTTTTAAACCGTTTACCCGTTTAACCTCCCGTTTCTTCCTACATGCTTGTAAATTCGCATTCTATCCTATGAACTTGAAATCCAACATCCGGTTTAAGGAAAAATATTCATTTAAAGCTCTCGACTTATTACCTTTTTACAAGGTTTTGACCCATTTATGCATTTACCAACATAACCTGTTTGCTTAACCCAAATTTCCCAAGAACCTTATGATTTCAATGTTATCTATCATAAAGATTAAATTCTTGGATGTCTTGCATCCTCTTAACCCATTTTCGCTCAAAATCTTACTTTGACCCGTTTACGGTATTTGTGCATTTTAAGGTTCTTGACTTACAAAAATCACACTTTTTGCTTTCCTACTTTTCTAAACATTCGCTTAATCAAATAGCTTGTTTCTAATCAACTTTTAAGACCGTTTGCCCGATTTACCCATCAAGGGCGTTTTTGTCAACTATGTTTCATTCTTTATTACAAAAGACTTTCTTAAATATTTGATTATTCCTACGACTTAACTATAATCACATTCACACATACCTGGCTCGGATCCAAGTTATGACCCCTTTTAAAACTTCGTGCATTAGATGACTAGTTAATACTTAATAGTAACATAATCCATTTTCGCTATCCATCCTGAGAATGCATAATACTTGACCGAACAATTCATTAGTCACATCGCCAAATGGTAATATCCTTACCATTTGACCTGTTACGTCTAAATGTCCATTTTACCCTTTTTAAACATCAACCTTAATTTCTTATCCTACCCACATATTCCGACTCGTATCAAATACTTGTCGGAACATCAAATTTCACATATTTACTTACCATGTTCATAATCAATACAACGAATAGATATTCTACAAAAAGGAGTGTAAGCTTACTTACCTCTCATCCAAATATGCTTCTCGTTTGACCCGCTTCTTTTCCAAGCTTCCATGTCGCTTATGAAGCATCAACTATCATATATCATTCTCAATATAGTTAGCTCATTCATCATTCATCACAACCTTTTCATCACATGGATCTTATATCAAGGTTATCATTCAAACTTAAAACATGCTAATCTATCAAATCCTAGCCGAGATCCTTTAAACATTTACACACGTATGTGATTCCGAACATCATTAACAATAACATATTATTATTTTCATCATATTATACGAAACCCACTTCATAACTACATTGTTAGTCACTTACTAGTGATCTAAGCTCAATTATCACTAGTTTCATCATACCCTTGGTGTATGTACTACCTTCTAAACATAAAGTACAACTAATTCATGCACAATGTCCAAATCTCATACATAATTCATCAAATTCCTCCTTCTATTCAACATGCATCATGTATACATAAACATTAAACATACTAGTATCTAATTCATTTCAATTCCTCTAACAAGAATCGACCATACATATCATAATTCATCAATATCAAGCAAGAATTGACATGGGTGTTCATTCAAGTCGTTATCATCACCATAACCAAATGGCTTTCACATATAAACATCAAATTAACCCAAACCATGCATAATCCATGTTCCAAATGATGATTCTAACACATACTCATATTCAATTTCATACAAATTCGTGATTCACAACATAACCCACTTGGTGCATAATCACCAATCTAACTTTTAAGACATACCTCATGATCCACTTGTGAAGGTGATCATTAATCCATGGTTTTTCTTGAATTTGAGCTACAATTAACCCTTCAATTTGGTGATCTTCATGATTAGGGTTCATGAACTTCCAAGGAGCTCCTGGCTCCTTCACGAACACACGTACGTGTGTGTTTGTGTGTGTTTATTTTTCATATATTAATTCAACTTCCATATTAACCCACTTTTATCCATCTAACTACCTTCTATAACACTACTCTAACTTCAACATTACCCAATTCATCATAGATATTCACTAAACTTCATCTTCCTACAAATTCTAAGTGGGTTTTTATCCCAACTCATCAATACAATCAAAATTAAGCATAATACAAACTTTACATGTTGATATTATCTAGAATTCATGCTCAATTTCATTAAACATTCACGGATTACACATAACCCACTTCATCAAAATCACCAAAACATGAAATTCGACTTACTTGGTGATAAGAACACTTAGTTGGTCATAAATCTTAATCCATGCATACAATCAAGCTTCAATTCCCTTTTAATTTGATTGATTTTGTGGCAACAAGGGTTTTTCCTTTTTCTCCTCTAGCTCTAGTCGACACAAACATCTGATATGTATGTGTTTTTGTTTTAATAATAAATCTTTCCACTTATTCAAGTTTAGTCCCTCTAGTTTGTCACACAATCACAATTGCCATCAAACTCATTCCTTACTTGTTTTACCAAGTATTTTAACTAGGTTAAATACCTAGTTATTTTATTTCGTGTCATATCATGTGGAAACACAGGGCGAATATATGCATTCGAATTTTGGGGGGTTACAATTCTTACATGCATACTTAGACAACTACATACATACATACATACATACATACATACATACATACATACATACATACATACATACATACATACATACATACATACATACATACATACATACATACATACATACATACATACATACATACATACATACATACATACATACATACATACATATACACATACATGCTTACATTCATACACACCTACACACCTATATACATTCAATCATCCCTACCGTCATGTATTCATACCTACGTGTTTCAAACGTGTTCTTGTATACCATTTATATGTAATATGTCCAACTTAATACCTACGTCTATAATGCTCTTACATTGATTACATGAGGCTTAGACTTGGATTTATAACTCATAAGTTCCAAGGAAACACTCAAAATCATGTTTGGGAAGCCCGCCGTATACCACGATTAGAATACCGAAGCTTACGATACGTACATCAACTTAAAATAAGATTTCCAGCCTTTTAAACAATGGGGAGGCCGTCGGCGACGGGCTTTAGTTCTTCGCGTCGGAAACAACCCCGTAAGCGGTGAAATAAGGCGTCAGCCAAAATGGAGACCAGAGAGGGCGTCGGCGACGGCCCTGAGGGCGTCGGTGCGGGCTCTCTAAACCATGTTTTTCTGCAGATTTGTTTCATCGTCCGAAAACGCTAAAACTTACGTAACTTTTAAACCGTTTACCCGTTTAACCTCCCGTTTCTTCCTACATGCTTGTAAATTCGCATTCTATCCTATGAACTTGAAATCCAACATCCGGTTTAAGGAAAAATATTCATTTAAAGCTCTCGGCTTATTACCTTTTTACAAGGTTTTGACCCATTTATGCATTTACCAACATAACCTGTTTGCTTAACCCAAATTTCCCAAGAACCTTATGATTTCAATGTTATCTATCATAAAGATTAAATTCTTGGATGTCTTGCATCCTCTTAACCCATTTTCGCTCAAAATCTTACTTTGACCCGTTTACGGTATTTGTGCATTTTAAGGTTCTTGACTTACGAAAATCACACTTTTTGCTTTCCTACTTTTCTAAACATTCGCTTAATCAAATAGCTTGTTTCTAATCAACTTTTACGACCGTTTGCCCGATTTACCCATCAAGGGCGTTTTTGTCAACTATGTTTCATTCTTTATTACAAAAGACTTTCTTAAATATTTGATTATTCCTACGACTTAACTATAATCACATTCACACATACCTGGCTCGGATCCAAGTTATGACCCCTTTTTAAAACTTCGTGCATTAGATGACTAGTTAATACTTAATAGTAACATAATCCCTTTTCGCTATCCATCCTGAGAATGCATAATACTTGACCGAACAATTCATTAGTCACATCGCCAAATGGTAATATCCTTACCATTTGACCTGTTACGTCTAAATGTCCATTTTACCCTTTTTAAACATCAACCTTAATTTCTTATCCTACCCACATATTCCGACTCATATCAAATACTTGTCGGAACATCAAATTTCACATATTTACTTACCATGTTCATAATCAATACAACGAATAGATATTCTACAAAAAGGAGTGTAAGCTTACTTACCTCTCATCCAAATATGCTTCTCGTTTGACCCGCTTCTTTTCCAAGCTTCCATGTCGCTTATGAAGCATCAACTATCATATATCATTCTTAAGATAGTTAGCTCATTCATCATTCATCACAACCTTTTCATCACATGGATCTTATATCAAGGTTATCACTCAAACTTAAAACATGCTAATCTATCAAATCCTAGCCGAGATCCTTTAAACATTTACACACGTATGTGATTCCGAACATCATTAACAATAACATATTATTATTTTCATCATATTATACGAAACCCACTTCATAACTACATTGTTAGTCACTTACTAGTGATCTAAGCTCAATTATCACTAGTTTCATCATACCCTTGGTGTATGTACTACCTTCTAAACATAAAGTACAACTAATTCATGCACAATGTCCAAATCTCATACATAATTCATCAAATTCCTCCTTCTATTCAACATGCATCATGTATACATAAACATTAAACATACTAGTATCTAATTCATTTCAATTCCTCTAACAAGAATCTACCATACATATCATAATTCATCAATATCAAGCAAGAATTGACATGGGTGTTCATTCAAGTCGTTATCATCGCCATAACCAAATGGGTTTCACATATAAACATCAAATTAACCCAAACCATGCATAATCCATGTTCCAAATGATGATTCTAACACATACTCATATTCAATTTCATACAAATTCGTGATTCACAACATAACCCACTTGGTGCATAATCACCAATCTAACTTTTAAGACATACCTCATGATCCACTTGTGAAGGTGATCATTAATCCATGGTTTTTCTTGAATTTGAGCTACAATTAACCCTTCAATTTGGTGATCTTCATGATTAGGGTTCATGAACTTCCAAGGAGCTCTTGGCTCCTTCACGAACACACGTACGTGTGTGTTTGTGTGTGTTTATTTTTCATATATTAATTCAACTTTCATATTAACCCACTTTTAGTCCCTTGTGTTGGCCACTAAAGCATAATTAGGTACAACTTTAATCATTTAGTACTTCTATCCATACACACTTAACTAGGTTTAATAACCTATTTATTTATGTCATGCTAAATCATATAGGAACACATGGCAAATATAAACATTCGGGTTTTGGGGTGTTACACTACCGCAACACGCTAAGGGTTTAGTTTTTTCCTTTGATATGACTATCACTTTTGATTACACGTGTTAGTTTTCCATTGATACACATTTTATGCTTTTTTGTACGTTTCTTATGTATGAGTCGAGTCACATATTAATACGATATACTTTACATTTTTATCCAGCTACAATGCTATTGAGTTAAATTGGATACGTCAAAATGTGCGTTTTCATATGTTTAACGCATTACATAACGCTTCGACTAATCTATTCGATGTTTGCAATGTACTTGCGCCGCAACGCGCGCGGGTTTCCCACCGGCTTTGCCTCCCTGCCCCCGTACTTTCACGATGTTGCAATTTTAGCCCCTTGACTTTGGTATCTTCAAAGTCTCATAAAATGACAAATTTAGTCCATAAACCTTCTACTTTGGATTTCCAAAACCACAACCTCATCTTTCAAACTTTGCAGGCACCAACCCTATACTTTCACCATCACCCCCTTAGCTCTTACACAGTTACGCCACCAACCCACTTCTTTTACAATTCCACCAACACTCCCTCATCTTTTACACATTTCCGCCACCACCCCTATACTTTTACACTTTGTCTTTTTTAAACTTTGCTTTTTTACCCCTTGCACTATTACTTCATTTTTACACCAACCAAACTTTAAAAAAATTGCATTTGTAAGCCCTAGACTATAACTACTACTTTTGCAAATGCTAATGCATTGTGTTTTTCGAATGTCTTTGGCATTGTGTTGTACGCTTTGTGTCTACCTTTGTTACACACTGCGTTTTACGAATTGTGTTTTGTGTTGCTATATGTTTCCGTCCGTCGCGCGCCGCCGCAATGCGCGGCGGACAAAATCCTAGTACTATCTTAAAACACAAAGTCAGTGGCTTTTGCCACCGACATAGTTTGTGGAAGAGTGGCTGGCTAGGGCAGTTTAGTAATTTTCAGCTATCCCTGAGTACAAATTCATACAAACAATTACCCCCTAACAGGATCGTCACACCCGACCCGGCCTTCAACCTTTACAACGGACCCGGTATCAATCCGAACAAATAGTTCCCACCCAACAAGTCAACAACAACCTCTCAAACCCATTATCCTCCGTCACCACCACCGCATACTACGCCGGAATCATGCGGAAAACTTATTATTCTCCAAAGATAACGCCGTTAACTTTGGCATCCAACCCATAAACCCGGGTAAAACCCCAAGGATATCATTATTACTCAAGTCAACTGCTATTAACTCACTGTTGGAACCCCAGTTCGCTGGAGTTTCAACCCACAGGAGCTCGCTATAACTTAAAGAAGAAATTCGGTGGCTACAGCGCACCGAAGATTTACAACTTTGCCATTTATTTAAAATTCCAGATTTGCCCTTTTTTTCCGATACAGGTCCACAAACACTGTCTTCACCCACCGTTAGTGTAACACCCCGTGTTTTCCAAAAGTCAAAGTCAAAGTCAAATGTTGACTGTTATTGGAATTAAAGTTAAATTAATTTTTATTTGTGTTTTATGTTGAGTAAGTGTTGGTATAATCAAATTAATCGATCGATAATCTAATCGCGAATCGACGATCGACTGTGAATAATAGGAAGTAACAATGCGATAAAGTTAACCAATCAATAATCAAGCTAATCGAATCAATCATCGAACTCAAGTATGGAAATCTTGGTACTTTTATACGTGTGTGTGCCTTATGTGTTACCTGCGCATGTTTACTTTTACGTTGAACTGTGTGGTGAATTAATCAAATCAAATCGAAACTCGAAGGATAATCGAACTCAATCGAAATCGAACCCGAATGATGAAGTAAGGATGATTGTATGTTAGATATAGTGGTTACGACTAAAAGTAATTTGATTAGGAACTCTATCATACTCAAATCATCGTTCATCGAAATCGAAATACCAAGAATCGTCGCGAAACCCTCAAAAAGGAACATCCTGATCGAACAGGACCTCCGATCGAACAGGCTGTTCGATCGAGCAGCCCATTCGACCCAGAATCCCGTTCGAACGGTTGAACCTTTCCTCTTTTAGAAGCCTATAAATAGGGCTGTCATTGTCATCTTTACCACTTTTGGAAAGCTCTGACCGACCAGCCTTTGTTCTTCACTATTTCTCCGATTTCTCTCCGATCCGGTAAGTTTTCACTCTAATTCTTGTACAATTTTGTTCATTTAATGATCCTACACCTTTCTATCTTTCAAAACTTGGATTTTAACCGTGAAATCACCAAGATCTAGGTGTTCTTGGGTGATGTCATCATAGTGTTCTTCAAGAACACCAAGTTTTGGCATCATTCCATCATGATTAGCTTAGATCTAACCGATTTCCACATAAACAACCTAAAATCTACCAAAGATCTTAACATTTCACGGTGGAAAAGGATTGGAAGATGGGTTTTCAACTATCTTTCAACTCTTTTACACTCAACCGGTGAAAACGGAGCTTGAACCGACTTACAAATCATTCTAAAACAAACACATGGTTCAAGATTCGGATTCTACCACGAGGTTCATCGATTTCGGGTCAAACGTTACACTAAGGTCCCAAACCGTTCACTGACCGGACTTGGGTGATTCCTGCCCGAACCAGTGAACTAAGTAAGGACTTAGGTTTTGTGGTTCAACTCGTTATCAAACTACCTCGAGATCACACCAAGTTAACAAAACAACCAAGTGTTAGAAGATAGGCTAACCAGGTCAGAAATGCTGGCCGAACGGTTAGGCTGTCCGATAGGACAGCCCAACCGAACGGACTACCCAGCCGATCGACCGGGCCAGCCGATCGGCTAACACATGGACCCACAAACTCACAAAGTGTAGTATAGACGATGTGATGTTCGATCGATCACGCCACTTGATTGTAACATTACTCATCGAATCATGAGATATTACACTTCAACACTTAGCCTTTTCGAAACATTGGAATGTCATCCGATCGAGCATGCCACCCGATCGAGTGGCACATTTTGATGACAATGAAGTTGCTAGCCGATCGGTTGGGCAAACCGATCGAACAGTCCGTTCGATCGACCAACTTGAAAGGTAATGCTGCAAAAACTTCAAAAGTACAAACCATCATACACAAACACATCCTTTCCTAAAGGAAGAAACAATCCACTCGAAAGGACCAACCGATCGAGCCTGCCGGCCGATCGAATGGGAATGTTCAAACGGACTTTCAAACCGAACGAACAGCTCGTCCGATCGAACCAGCTGTCCGATCGAACGGCCCAATCGATCCATTATCAATTGTTTGCATTTCCGCGTTACTCATCGTTATACTATCGAACTATTCAGGCTAACTTATTCTCAGTGCTCCCTTCAATCCATACCAAATCACTGTGAGTATACTCGATCCCTTTTTGCTTTTAGCACTTTTTGGTGTTACATACGTTCGACTATTCAAAACACATCAATCACACAACCCAATACTATCTTATCGATAACCAATCTACGCATGCTATACGTGATCTAATAAGATGCCTGTTTGTTATGTGTGTATTATGAATGCTGTCTACCTGCCTTAACAATGATAGTACTATAGTCTGGACTCGGCGCCCGTTCATTCGGGGGTTGTTAGGGACAATTCAATTTGCGTGTGCGCAGTGGCGACCATGCACTCGAACTGCAGTAGCAGTCAACTCGAAGTCACTGGTATTGATAGAATTCATGTCGATTAGCGAACATGCTGCATTATACCACGTGAACATGCTGGTTATTCGTAAACAATTCTAAACTCTATATGCTATAACAAACTTGTGTACTCACCTTTACATTATATGTATTGACTTTATTTTAACGTATGTGACAGGTGCTTAGGGTGATCTCTGCTAGGTTATGATGCGTTTCCTGCTTTTGTGGAATCAAGTAGGATGGAGTCTAGAAACAAAGACAATTTATGTTTTGTTTATTTGAAATCTGAGTTGTCGGAACAGTGCTACTTGTTTAGTTGTTTTCTGTAATAATTAATTTACATATTTGGGATACGGTATGGGACGTATCTTTAACTAAATATTTTAGATAGTTGTTGTGGAAACTTTTGAACAGTCTGTTTCGCTCAGTGCCATGCCCCGAGGTTTCCGCCTTCGGTTGGGGTGTGACAGATTGGTATCAGAGCCATAACTATAGGGAATTAGGTTAGACACGACCTAGTCCGGGTCGCTGTCTTAGAGACCTAGACTATAGCTAAGAACCAAGAGACCAAGCTGATGTGCTTATTCATGTTATTCTTTGCTATCACTGCACTCGAACTCCAGATCAAAGTCAGCAGTTTGGACAGGATTAGGTGTGAAAACCGCAAACTCCTGTCTAAAGTTGCTAATTTATATCGATTATTCATGTGTATTTTACCAACAAACGGGGAGAATTATACCAAATCAGGGCTGAAACCCGCAATTTGACGCAAATTTTCCCCGAATTTTTCTTAAAACAAGGAAGAAATTGCTAAGCTAGGGGTGAAACCCTAACCTTGGCAATTGTTCCGAATTTTATTTCATCTCGCCATGACATTTGACGGACTCCAACGACCTGAACTCACGAGTATGACCTAGGAAATGCCTGCGTAATGCCCGGGAACTGAGGCAGGAACACGACTTCTAGAGTCGAAAGTGACGACAAGTCCACTGTGAATAGTTGAATTGTCTTGGTTAGTCAACGTCTAGTAGCCGCAGACAATCTACCTCTTGATTTTTATATGTTACCTCGTTAATTTTATGTGTTTTTCCTGTTTCCATGTTTATATTCTCGTTGGCTATTTGATTCTGTTGTCTGCCCGCACGACTTGTATTGCTATTCTATCTCGATTCAATTCCCAGCTAAAGCAATCTAGGCGATATTAGTATGTTATATTACGCTATACGACTAAGTTAGACGATACACTATACGAACGACACTCGAATTTGAAGGATAGGTTTCTGTTTTCTGACTACCTCTGTGCCCTGCCTGCTTCTGTGTTTATGTGCTTCTGTGATTATGTGCATTCTGCGTTTTTGTGCCTATTTGTTATGCGATATGTACTTCGGCGTGATTCTAAGCTTTAGTAATCTAGACGTGTGAGGTGAGATTCGATTTCATTGTGTTGAGTCCTGTGGCGATGTCTATTGCAGACCATGTCGTCATCATCTATGTCTCGCCGTCTTACCCGTCAGGAAAAGAGAGACCGACGTCTTGCTGCGATCATCTCCAAAACTATGGCGAAAGCTGTCAGTGACGTGTTTGAGAACGTGAGCAAATCGTCCGAGGAATCTCGAGCTGACTTTCCCAAAGACTCCAACAAGACTGCTTCTAGCTTTAAGCAATTCAAAGCGTGTGGACCAAAAGAGTTCACCGGTGAGGATGGCCCTACAGCCATGTTTCATTGGTTTGACTCGGTGGAAGTTACCCTTCGACAAAGCGGATGCCCCGAACATCTTCGTACTCTCAACGCTACCGGCGTCTTCCAGTCACGAGCTTTGGACTGGTGGACCGCAGAGCGAAACAAGCGCGGGAACGACGCAGCATACGAGCTAACGTGGGAGGAACTGAAAGCAATCATGATCGACGAGTTCTGTCCTCCTCACGAACGCCAAAAGCTGGAGGATGAATTTTGGGTTATCAAGCAGAAGAAAGGAGACAATGCTGGTCTCACTGCCCGCTTCAAGCAGTTGAGCATTATCTGTCCCGATCAGGTCAAGACTCCGGATATGACCATCAAGAAATACATCCGCGCTCTTCCCGACTGTGTAGCAGATTTCGTTCACGCCTCCAAGCCTGCAACAATCGAGGAAACCTACCTGCTAGCCGCTGAGATTAACGACAAGCGGGTAAAGGCTGGTGTCTGGGAAAAGCAAGTCAAGTCTTTGCATCAAGCTACCTCATCAGCAACCGACTCTGCCACTCCAAGCAAGAAGAAGAACAAGAGAAAGAATCGCTCCAACAAGAACTGCGCAATCACAGCTGCTCCTCAGCAAGCCGTACCGGCTCTAGTTGCGCCAGTGGCGAGTGCACCGCCAACCAAGCGTGTGTATACAGGACCCCACCCTGCATGTCCTACTTGCTCCTATCATCATCCGGTGGGTGTCGCCTGCCGTTACTGCGCTCACTGTCAGGTGTACAACCACTATACCGCGCAATGCCGCTATGGTCCCCGCCAAGCCCCTGCTCAAGTTGTTGCCAATCAAGCTCTACTTCCAGCCCCGCAAGGCCAACCAGCAGCTCAAGCACCGGCAGTAAATGCTCGAGTCTGCTATAACTGTGGCGATCCCAATCATTTCGCCAACAGATGCCCGAACAGGGTTGTCAAGCAGGAGCTCCAACAGCAGCCTCAGCAGCAACAGCAACCAGCAGCCCGAGCCAGAACATTCAACATCAACGTGAACCAGGCTCAAGCAGACAACAATGTGGTTAATGGTACGTTCCTTGTGAATGGTATATATGCTTCATGTTTGTTTGATACTGGAGCCGATAATAGTTTTGTATCGTCCGAATTCGAGAAGCTCCTTAGTCGTAAGCGCTCTTATCTATAGTCGTCGTTTGAAGTCGAAGTCGCTACTGGGAAATCTATCGTGGTAAATTCTGTTCTCCGTGATTGTACTCTCGAGCTTAACAATCACATCTTTCTGATCAACCTCATTCCGATGCAACTCGGAAGTTTTGATGTCATAATAGGCATGGACTTTCTTCGCGAAAACCATGCTGAGGTTGTATGCTTTGAAAAGATGATTCGATTCTTACCTCCAAATGGTGATCAGTTGTGCGTGTACGGTGAAACAGCATCAAAGGGTCTCAAGCTTATGTCATGTCTTCAAGCCAGCAAGTATCTCCGCAAGGAATATCGAGCCTTCTTGGCCAATATTGTAGTAGCGGAGGAGGAAAAGAAAAAGAAAGTTGAAGTCAAAGACGTCCCAGTTGTCCGAGAGTTTCCTCAGGCGTTCCCTGATGATCTCCCTGGATTACCTCCAAGTCGTGATATCGACTTTCGAATCGACCTTATTCCTGGAGCTAACCCTGTTGCCAAAGCCCCGTACCGACTCGCTCCCTCCGAAATGCGAGAACTATCGAACCAACTCCAGGAACTACTCGAGAAAGGCTTTATTCGCCCGAGCACCTCTCCTTGGGGCGCACCAGTCCTTTTCGTCAAAAAGAAGGATGGGTCGTTTCGGATGTGCATCGACTATCGGGAGCTGAATAAGCTGACCATCAAGAACCGATACCCCTTACCCCGAATCGATGATTTGTTTGACCAGTTACAAGGTGCCCAGTGCTTCTCCAAGATCGATCTACGTTCAGGTTACCATCAGTTGCGGATTCAAGAGGAAGACATACCTAAAACCGCTTTTCGTACCCGTTATAGCCATTACGAATTCGTGGTCATGCCATTTGGTTTGACGAACGCACCCGCGGTTTTCATGGATCTGATGAATCACGTGTGTAAACCATTCCTAGACCGTTTTGTCATCGTGTTCATCGACGATGTCTTGATCTATTCCAAGTCGAAGGCCGAACATGTGCAACATCTACGTTTGGTTCTCGAGTTACTTCAGGGGAATCAACTCTACGCCAAGTTCTCCAAGTGTGAATTTTGGCTAGAGGAGGTTCAATTTCTGGGACACATTGTGAATAGTCAAGGTATACACGTTGATTCCGCGAAGATCGAAGCAGTTAAAGGTTGGAGTACGCCAAAGAACCCGTCCGAAGTTCGCTCATTTCTCGGATTAGCGGGTTATTACCGACGATTTATCGAAGGATTCTCCAAAATCGTAGTGCCGCTTACCTCCCTTACTCATAAAGACAAGCCTTTCGTGTGGGGAACCGCGCAGGAGCTTGCCTTTCAAACCCTCAAACATATGCTGTGCCATGCACCGATTCTGACACTGCCCGATGGAAGCAATGATTTCGTTGTCTATTGTGATGCTTCAAACCTTGGTCTTGGTTGTGTTCTCATGCAACGAGACAAGGTTATAGCCTACGCATCTCGACAGCTCAAAATCCACGAGAAGAATTATACAACCCATGACCTCGAGCTAGGCGCAGTTGTCTTTGCTTTAAAGATTTGGCGACACTACCTGTATGGTACAAAGTGTACGATCTTCACCGATCACAAGAGCTTACAACATATCTTTAATCAGAGAGAACTCAATATGCGTCAACGCCGATGGGTAGAACTCCTCAACGATTACGACTGTGAGATTCGTTATCACCCAGGCAAGGCGAATGTAGTTGCCGACGCACTCAGCAGAAAGAATTACGTGCTAGGTGTCTGAAACATCCAAGCCCGGTATAACCTCGAAGCCCTCATCCGTGAAGCGCAGCATGCTTGCTTTAATGAGCGTACATTGAAGAGAGAGAGGATCTATCATGATGGAGCTCATCTTATAAGCAAAGCCAATGGGATATTCTACTATCTGGACCGAATCTAGATCCCGAGGAGGACCGATTTGCGAAAGATTATAATGAATGAAGCCCACAAATCCCGATACTCCATTCATCCCGGTGCTGACAAGATGTACCAGGACCTTCGCTACAAGTACTGGTGGCCGGGGATGAAACGAGATATCGCTCTCTATGTTGGTAGCTGTTTAACCTGTGCAAGAGTTAAGGCTGAACATCAAAGACCTTCCGGCTTACTCGAATAACCGCCGATACCTATATGGAAGTGGGAGAGCATAGCTATGGACTTCATAACTAAGCTTCCGACCACGCCATCAGGTCACGACAGTATTTGGGTTATAGTCGACCGTCTAACCAAATCAGCCCACTTTCTGCCAATACGAGAAGACTATAAGGTGGCCAAACTAGCCCAAATCTACACCGACGAGATCATTAAAAATCATGGTACGCCTCGAGACATCATCTCTGACCGTGACGCTCGGTTTACTTCGAGATTGTGGGAAACATTTCAAGCGGCTCTTGGAACGACGCTGAACTTGAGTACCGCATTCCATCCACAAACCGACGGACAGACTGAAAGAACGATCCGTACTCTGGAAGACATGCTCCGTGCGTGTGTTATTGATTTTGGTGGTAGTTGGAGCAAACACCTGCCATTGGTCGAATTCTCGTACAACAATAGCTACCATTCCAGCATTCAGATGGCACCCTTCGAAGCCTTATATGGTAGGAGATGTCGTTCGCCTATTGTGTGGCACGAGATCGGTCATTCCCAATTAACCGGTACCGAGATTCTACAAGAAACGACTGACAAAATCCACCAGATAAGGGAGAACTTGGTAAAGGCTCGGGAAAGACAGAAGAGTTACGCCGATAACCGACGCAAGCCTCTCGAATTTGAAGTTGGTGACTACGTACTCCTAAAGGTATCCCCTTGGAAGGGTGTAGTCCGATTCGGAAAAAGAGGGAAACTTGCGCCTCGATATGTTGGACCTTTTAGAATCCTGGAAAGGATCGGAAAAGTGGCCTACAGACTTGAATTACCGGAGGAACTCAGTAACGTCCACCCGACTTTCCATGTGTCAAACCTTCGGAAGTGTATAGCCGATCCCGATACAGTCATACCACTTGACGATCTTCAGGTCAACGAAACATTACACTTCGTGGAAAAGCCAGTCGAAATCATGGATCGCCAGACCAAGCAACTCAGACGCTCTCTCATTCCAATCGTGAAAGTCCGATGGGAAGGCAAACGAGGCGCGGAGTTCACTTGGGAACTCGAAAGCGACATGAAGGCCAAGTACCCGCAGTTGTTCAGATAGATCTGAAGCATCAAATTGGTAAAATCACGGAAATGTACGGCTCTCGGCCTAATTTCAGGACGAAATTCCCTAAAGGAGGGGAGGCTGTAACACCCCGTGTTTTCCAAAAGTCAAAGTCAAAGTCAAATGTTGACTGTTATTGGAATTAAAGTTAGATTAATTTTTATTTGTGTTTTATGTTGAGTAAGTGTTGTATAATCAAATTAATCAATCGATAATCTAATCGCGAATCGACGATCGACTGTGAATAATAGGAAGTAACAATGCGAAAAAGTTAACCAATCAATAATCAAGCTAATCGAATCAATCATCGAACTCAACTATGGAAATCTTGGTACTTTTATACGTGTGTGTGCCTTATGTGTTACCTGCGCATGTTTACTTTTACGTTGAAGTGTGTGGTGAATCAATCAAATCAAATCGAAACTCGAAGGATAATCGAACTCAATCGAAATCGAACCCGAATGATGAAGTAAGGATGATTGTATGTTAGATATAGTGGTTACGACTAAAAGTAATTTGATTAGGAACTCTATCATACTCAAATCATCGTTCATCGAAATCGAAATACCAAGAATCGTCGCGAAACCCTCAAAAAGGAACATCCTGATCGAACAGGACCTCCGATCGAACAGGCTAGCCGATCAAATAGGCTGTTCGATCGAGCAGCCCATTCGACCCAGAATCCCGTTCGAACGGTTGAACCTTTCCTCTTTTAGAAGCCTATAAATAGGGCTGTCATTGTCATCTTTACCACTTTTGGAAAGCTCTGACCGACCAGCCTTTGTTCTTCACTATTTCTCCGATCCGGTAAGTTTTCACTCTAATTCTTGTACGATTTTGTTCATTTAATGATCCTACACCTTTCTATCTTTCAAAACTTGGATTTTAACCGTGAAATCACCAAGATCTAGGTGTTCTTGGGTGATGTCATCATAGTGTTCTTCAAGAACACCAAGTTTTGGCATCATTCCATCATGATTAGCTTAGATCTAACCGATTTCCACATAAACAACCTAAAATCTACCAAAGATCTTAACATTTCACGGTGGAAAAGGATTGGAAGATGGGTTTTCAACTATCTTTCAACTCTTTTACACTCAACCGGTGAAAACGGAGCTTGAACCGACTTACAAATCATTCTAAAACAAACACATGGTTCAAGATTCGGAATCTACCACGAGGTTCATCGATTTCGGGTCAAACGTTACACTAAGGTCCCAAACCGTTCACTGACCGGACTTGGGTGATTCCTGCCCGAACCAGTGAACTAAGTAAGGACTTAGGTTTTGTGGTTCAACTCGTTATCAAACTACCTCGAGATCACACCAAGTTAACAAAACAACCAAGTGTTAGAAGATAGGCTAACCAGGTCAGAAATGCTGGCCGAACGGTTAGGCTGTCCGATCGGACAGCCCAACCGAACGGACTACCCAGCCGATCGACCGGGCCAGCCGATCGGCTAACACATGGACCCACAAACTCACAAAGTGTAGTATAGACGATGTGATGTTCGATCGATCACGCCACTTGATTGTAACATTACTCATCGAATCATGAGATATTACACTTCAACACTTAGCCTTTTCGAAACATTGGAATGTCACCCGATCGAGTGGCACATTTTGATAACAATGAAGTTGCTAGCCGATCGGTTGGGCAAACAGATCGAACAGTCCGTTCGATCGACCAACTTGAAAGGTAATGCTGCAAAAACTTCAAAAGTATAAACCATCATACACAAACACATCCTTTCCTAAAGGAAGAAACAATCCACTCGAAAGGACCAACCGATCGAGCCTGCCGGCCGATCGAATGGGAATGTTCAAACGGACTTTCAAACCGAACGAACAGCCCGTCCGATCGAACCAGCTGTCTGATGCGTGTGTAGTGTAATATATTTTTGATGAGTATTTAAGCCCCTTTTTACACTTTTAGCCAAGTTTTAAATTTATAAAACACGATATTCACTAACACTAAACACACATATGGGCAAGTGCACCCATCGTGGACGTAGTATAGTGTTGGTAAGATACCGAGGTCGTCCAAGGACACAAGAGCTTTTAATACCGGTTTATCCTCAACGTCTAATCAAATCAAAAAGTGAGAAAAATGTTTTAAACTAAGAAAAATAAAAACTAACTAAATGCTGAAAAATAAAATAAAATAAAAACAGATAGACAAGATGAATCACTTGGATCCGACACGTGTATTAGTATAACCTTTTATTATTTTCGCACTTTTGCACTTGTTTAAGAGATTATCTTAGTTATTGTAGTAGGCCCCTCTTTTGAAGGCGACGTTACCCTCAACCTAGTAGTTTGAGTCAGCAAGGATAAAATCCTAAAGGGTCGGATTATTGAAAGATAATGAATTAAGTTATTAATGCAAATTGTGGTAGGCCCCGCTTTTGGCGGTGACGTTACCCTCGGCTAAGTAGTCTGAGTCAGCAGGGATACAGTCCTAAATAGCCGGGTTATAGTATTAATAGTAGTTAACTTATGAGGGGGTCAGAGAGTTTGGATCCCCGCCATCCAATACCTATGGGCATTGAAGGAGATCCTACTAAATTTGACCCAGGTCCCAAGCAGGACCTCTAAACGCTGAACAAGAGCAAGACCCTTACCCAACCGTTCCCTTAACCCCCGACCAGGTAGCCAACATACCTCCATATAGACCGTGGAGATATGAATGGTGAAAATCTTTTATTTTATATAGACAGTAAAATAATGCCAAGACACCACGGACAAACGATAAGGAAAGATCACCTTCAACATAAGTAACTAGTTATTAAAGTCATTAATACAAAACCAAATAAAAAGTGCAAAAGATTAAAAATAAAAAGTATTATACTAAACACTTGTCTTCACCAAGTGATGTAAGAGACTTAGGCAAACATGGCCTTGATTGTCAAGAACTCTTACTATCAATCTGGGATCCCGAGAAGACTCACACACTCTACGATGGACAATGGATGATGGTGGTGGATGATGGTGTTATGGTGGTGGTGGGTGGTGGGTGGTGGATGAAGTGTGAGAGAGGTGGTGTGCCAAGGGATAAGTTGAAATGAAGCCAAGCACTCCTATTTATAGGCTGAACAGAAGCCTGGGCACGGCCCCGTGTCCGCTGGACACGCCCCCGTGCCCGTCTGACACTCTCTCTCTTCATTAATTGTAATTCAGAATTACAATAAATGCACCTGCAGCACTCTGACCACGCCCCCGTGTCCGCTGGGCACGGCCCCGTGGTGGGCAATAGAAGCTTCTACCACTTTGTCTTTTGTGCCAGGGCTGACCATTCTGGACACTGCCCCGTGCTCGCTGAGCACGGCCCCGTGTTGAGTTGGATACGCCCCGTGTCCGCTGGACACAGCCCCGTGTTCAGCTGGGCACAGCCCCATGCTCAGCTGGGCACAGCCCCATGCTCAGCTTTCTTCTTGTTTTTGCTTTGGGAGATGCTGTCGAGGAGTCGGGCATGTCACGTTTCTTCCTTTTCTTTGTATTTATGTTGGATTTAGCTGCATTTTTGCTTCTTTTGTTCATTTAAGCTCTTTTAACCCTGAAAATACAAAAGGAAGTCAAAAGCACACTTTTTCCAACATTAGTACTTAAAAAGGGTTAGTTTTATGCCTCATTTGATGTAATTTATATGTTGCATTTTACACACATCAAATACCCCCACACTTGAATCTTTGCTTGTCCTCAAGCAAAACTCTTTAATATGTGGCTTACACTCCCAAATGGAATGGGTAGAAGAGAAGGTTTTGGGCTTGTCTTGAGTGTCGGGAATCCAAGATCTTTATTGGGTTTTATTTTTATACTATTTACAATCTTATTCGTTATGATTTATTTAGAACGTTTCGTAAGAGAAACTACTTATTTGGGCATAACATGCCTCTTTAAAATTTCACTTATATACAAGTTCACATACCTCACGGGAGAAATCACTCACACTCGGCCGAAGGTGTATTTTTTTAGTGAATCACTCGAGAGCGGCATGGAACTTATTCCTACCATAAGCTTGCCAAGCAATCAATCCTCCTCCTTTTTAACTTTATACCTTTGTAAATATCAAGAGGACTTTTTGGGTGAAGGGTTAGGCTTGGGCTAAAGGTGGGTGGTTGGGTTAGTGGTTAGTAAAAGGGCGAAAAGCGTAAAAAGCGTCGGTTTTCGTAAGACTTTCTCTTTTCTTTTCTTTTTTTTCTTTTTTTTTTTTTTGACTTTTTATTTTAATGAAGCAATTTTTCAAACAAAGTTCTTTTTGATAACCTTGTTTGTTTATTTCTTTTGGCTTCATTATTATCATCATTTTTTTTTTGATAAGGAAGTCATAAGAAAAACCGCGCTTTGTTACTAAAATAAAGGGTTTAAAATGAAAAAAAGGGTTTTGGTGGGAAAAAGGGTGTTTGTTTTGGGTTAAGAAATGAAAAGGTTTAGGCTCAAAGGGGTTAACTAGGGGGATTTTGGGTAGGTGGTAAAAAGAAAAGAAAAATAATGGTGTAGAAATAAAAAGGGGTTAGTCCTAATGCCTCTATCATTTACTTACTCGGGTTTAAGTTGGTAAGGACCGGGAATGTATCGTCGTGGCAAGTTCTAGAGTCGTAAGAAACCAAGCGGCTATTCACACAAGAAACGAAAAATGAGCATTTAGTTTAAAGATGTATATTTGTATGCTCAATAAAGGCTCAAAACTCACTTTTGTGGGAATGGGTTTTTATGTGATCAAGTATATATAATCAAATTTTAACTAAGCTTATCATGCCGTTTCATAATTTTCTTATGTTGGTTCTTTTTATCACGACGCTATCGGTTGTAAATTTGTAAAAATATAACCTTTTTAGAACTTGTTATTCCCAAATTAAACCAAGACAAGTAAAAAAAAAACGAAAAGTTTTTGAAAAAATTTGGGGTGTTTAGCTGTTCCAATAGAGTTTTGTGTAAGGCTTGTAATTAGGACTTGCAAAATTCAAGGTTTTAGCATCCCCCCACACTTAAATTACACATTGTCCTCAATGTGTTCCAAAAATAAGATTTTCGGTTGATTAGAATGTGAAAAAGTGGGTTAAAAACAAGATTTTATGTTACTGGGTAGCTGAACACGGGGTGGTGTTGGCTGAGCACGGCCCTGTGTCCAGACTGCCAGTACCAAAAGTAAACAGAAGGCTAGGCACGGGGGTGTGTTCAGTGAGCACGGCCCCGTGTCCAGGTACCTGAACTGGTCATTTCTACAGAGCTTTGGGCACGGGGGTGTGTTGGGTGAGCACAGCCCCGTGCTGAACTTGCTGTAATGAAGAAAAATTGTCAAGAGGCTCTGTTTTTGTGCTTGGGGTGTTGGTTCAAGCTTCCCTTAGTGTCCTTCACCATCCCGAGTGTGTTTTATTCCTGAAAATTAAAAACTAAACTAGAAAACATAAAGGTTAATCTAAACTAAACTACGGATAGTTCCGCGGAATGCCTCTGTGGTGCGCCACGTTTATAAGGGTCCTTGGCTAGACCCTCCCTATCAGGTGGTTCTGGCTCATCTTCAATTAGGGGGTCATTATTGCCAAAAGGATATTTCATTGAGCGCTCAAGATCTATGCTCCTTTTGAATGCCCCTAATTGAAGAGGTAGATTATTAAACTTCCGGTTTTTCAAAGCTTCATGAGTTTTTACAAAAGGTCTTCCCAACACTAGAGGAGCGTCATCGAGGATGACAAAGTCGGTTGGGATTACCATTTGATTTGTTTGAACCAAGACATCCTCCACTACACCGATTGATTTTATTATTTTCCGATTAGATAGAAAAATGGGTATTTGAAGTGGAGCAAAATCACTAATACTTAATTTTTCAAAAATGTAGTTAGGCATTATGTCAACACAAAGATCTTTATCAATGGTGATATTACTAATAAATGAATTTTGAAAGAAACATGGAACCGGTGTAATGTTAATTTCAAAAGGATCTTCTTTTATTAGCGAGGTTTGATCATTTGTTAACTTAACACTTACCATTTCTTTGATTTTAGCACTAGTGTTTAACTCTTTTAAAAACTTGGCATGAGGGGTTACTAAACAATGATTTTCGAAAGAAGGTGACAATAGAGTAATTTCTTCAAAATTAGACTCTTCATGGATTTTAACATTATCGGACTCACTTTTTTCATTGTTTAACTCATGTGTCGGTTTTTCACTTTCTTGTTCTTCCATTTTTACATTTTCAACTACCTCTACGTTATTATTACAATTTAATTCTTCTCTTGTGCGGGACTCCTCTTCCCTTGCGCGAGATTCTTTCATGTAACGTTCGATAGTTTTAATGTGTTCTAATATCCTATTGGTCACTTCGGTGAGAGAAAAAGAATTTGGATCCTCAAAGCTTGAATCCGGTTGTTCGATCCTTGGCTCCTCATAATTCTCATATGAAGTAGATGGTTCACACCATTGTTCTTCATTATAAGTATATGATGGATAAGGGTCGAAACTTTGTTCTTCATAGTACCCATATGAGGTGGGTTGTTCACGCCATGGTTCCTCATAATAAGTATATGAAGGTGGTGGCTCATACCTTGAATCTTCGAAGTATGAGTACGAAGGCTCATACCTTGGTTCATCAAAATATGAGTATGAGGGAGGAGGTTCATACCTTTGGTCTTCATAGGATGTGTATGAAGTTGATGGCTCGTACCTGGGCTCCTCATAGTAGTTGTATGAATTGGATGGTTGATATGAAGTATTATATTGAACCGAGCGTGCGTTACGACAATTAGTGCAATAATTACCCCTATAATCATCCTCATCATAAGTGTAGTTGTAACCTCTTGAGTATTGATCCATAAGAATCACTCAACAGACCACAACTGAGTCTCGGGACCAGAAAACAAAAATAAGACGGAAACAGAAGCTGGACACGGCCCCGTGTTGAGTGAACACGGCCCCGTGGTCAGGGTCTGTATCTGGGCGTTTTAATTAAATTTACTGGTCACGTTGAACACGGGGGCGTGTTGAGTGAGCACGGCCCCGTGGTCAGACTCTGTATCTGGGTATTTAACTAAAAATATGCAGCACGGGGGCGTGTTCAGTGAGCACGGCCCCGTGTTCAGGCTACTGTAAATGCAAACTAAACTAAAATGCAGAAAAATGTGCGCGCGTTTTGAAAAGGTTTTGAAAAACTGATTAGGCCGTCGATTTTAAGCTTTCTTAAAATCCTTGTGTCCCCGGCAACGGCGCCAAAAACTTGATGCGTGTGTAGTGTAATATATTTTTGATGAGTATTTAAGCCCCTTTCTACACTTTTAGCCAAGTTTTAAATTTATAAAACACGATATTCACTAACACTAAACACACATATGGGCAAGTGCACCCATCGTGGACGTAGTATAGTGTTGGTAAGATACCGAGGTCGCCCAAGGACACAAGAGCTTTTAATACCGGTTTATCCTCAACGTCTAATCAAATCAAAAAGTGAGAAAAATGTTTTAAACTAAGAAAAATAAAAACTAACTAAATGCTGAAAAATAAAATAAAATAAAAACAGATAGACAAGATGAATCACTTGGATCCGACACGTGTATTAGTATAACCTTTGATTATTTTCGCACTTTTGCACTTGTTTAAGAGATTATCTTAGTTATTGTAGTAGGCCCCTCTTTTAAAGGCGACGTTACCCTCAACCCAGTAGTTTGAGTCAGCAAGGATACAATCCTAAAGGGTCGGATTATTGAAAGATAATGAATTAAGTTATTAATGCAAATTGTGGTAGGCCCCGCTTTTGGCGGTGACGTTACCCTCGGCTAAGTAGTCTGAGTCAGCAGGGATACAGTCCTAAATAGTCGGGTTATAGTATTAATAGTAGTTAACTTATGAGGGGGTCAAAGAGTTTGGATCCCCGCCATCCAATACCTATGGGCATTGAAGGAGATCCTACTAAATTTGACCCAGGTCCCAAGCAGGACCTCTAAACGCTGAACAAGGGCAAGACCCTTACCAAACCGTTCCCTTAACCCCTGACCACGTAGCCAACATACCTCCATATAGACCGTGGAGATATGAATGGTGAAAATCTTTTATTTTATATAGACAGTAAAATAATGCCAAGACACCACGGACAAACGATAAGGAAAGATCACCTTCAACATAAGTAACTAGTTATTAAAGTCATTAATACAAAACCAAATAAAAAGTGCAAAAGATTAAAAATAAAAAGTATTATACTAAACACTTGTCTTCACCAAGTGATGTAAGAGACTTAGGCAAACATGGCCTTGATTGTCAAGAACTCTTACTATCAATCTTGGATCCCGAGACGACTCACACACTCTACGATGGACAATGGATGATGGTGGTGGATGATGGTGTTATGGTGGTGGTGGGTGGTGGATGAAGTGTGAGAGAGGTGGTGTGCCAAGGGATAAGTTGAAATGAAGCCAAGCACTCCTATTTATAGGCTGAACAGAAGCCTGGGCACGGCCCCGTGTCCGCTGGACACGCCCCCGTGCCCGTCTGACACTCTCTCTCTTCATTAATTGTAATTCAGAATTACAATAAATGCACCTGCAGCACTCTGACCACGCCCCCGTGTCCGCTGGGCACGGCCCCGTGGTGGGCAATAGAAGCTTCTACCACTTTGTCTTTCGTGCCAGGGCTGACCATTCTGGACACTGCCCCGTGCTCGCTGAGCACGGCCCCGTGTTGAGCTGGACACGCCCCGTGTCCGCTGGACACAGCCCCGTGTTCAGCTGGGCACAGCCCCATGCTCAGCTGGGCACAGCCCCATGCTCAGCTTTCTTCTTGTTTTTGCTTTGGGAGATGCTGTCGAGGAGTCGGGCATGTCACGTTTCTTCCTTTTCTTTGTATTTATGTTGGATTTAGCTGCATTTTTGCTTCTTTTGTTCATTTAAGCTCTTTTAACCCTGAAAATACAAAAGGAAGACAAAAGCACACTTTTTCCAACATTAGTACTTAAAAAGGGTTAGTTTTATGCCTCATTTGATGTAATTTATATGTTGCATTTTACACACATCACTGTCCGATCGAACGGCCCAATCGATCCATTATCAATTGTTTGCATTTCCGCGTTACTCATCGTTATACTATCGAACTATTCAGGCTAACTTATTCTCAGTGCTCCCTTCAATCCATACCAAATCACTGTGAGTATACTCGATCCCTTTTTGCTTTTAGCACTTTTGGGTGTTACATACGTTCGACTATTCAAAACACATCAATCACACAACCCAATACTATCTTATCGATAACCAATCTACGCATGCTATACGTGATCTAATAAGATGCCTGTTTGTTATGTGTGTATTATGAATGCTGTCTACCTGCCTTAACAATGATAGTACTATAGTCTGGACTCGGCGTCCGTTCATTCGGGGGTTGTTAGGGACAATTCAATTTGCGTGTGCGCAGTGGCGACCATGCACTTGAACTGCAGTAGCAGTCAACTCGAAGTCACTGGTATTGATAGAATTCATGTCGATTAGCGAACATGCTGCATTATATCACGTGAACACGCTGGTTATTCGTAAACAATTCTAAACTCTATATGCTATAACAAACTTGTGTACTCACCTTTACATTATATGTATTGACTTTATTTTAACGTATGTGACAGGTGCTTAGGGTGATCTCTGCTAGGTTATGATGCGTTTCCTGCTTTTGTGGAATCAAGTAGGATGGAGTCTAGAAACAAAGACAGTTTATGTTTTGTTTATTTGAAATCTGAGTTGTCGGAACAGTGCTACTTGTTTAGTTGTTTTCTGTAATAATTAATTTGAATATTTGGGATACGGTATGGGACGTATCTTTAACTAAATATTTTAGATAGTTGTTGTGGAAACTTCTGAACAGTCTGTTTCGCTCAGTGCCATGCCCCGAGGTTTCCGCCTTCGGTTGGGGTGTGACAGTTAGTTTCACCGGACAACTTTCCAGTTTTACCCAACCACCGTCTTCGTGCGCCGCGTAGCATCAGAATTCACAACTATGAAACCCACTTCATCCCTAATATGAAGGGAATGTCGTTAAACGCCGGAAAAAAGAATTTGTAGCTCCAAAATGGGAAAGGAGGTTGGAAGCTTATCGTTAAACTCTAGCGAACACAAATCGGGTCTAGAATACCACATGCAACGCTAGATCAAGACTGCATTCACTTTAAAACGCAAGAAATAGGCTACCCAATCGCTGATGTAAATCCAGATGTTGCTATCGTCCACCGTTTAGCTGATATTTGGTTCGCCGGAGATCATGGTTGTAAAAACGGAACCCACCGGACCCTCCGCATCCGCCTTCAAAAACGATAGCGTCGCCATCGTCTCCGTCTACCTTGACGGTGAACCACCGTGGAGGTCCGCCTTCGTATTTTACCTTTTGATAGATTGAGAATCAGAATGAGAATGGGTTTTGGAAAGATAACTAAACTATGAGAAAGAGAGAGGGATTGTGGAGGATTTGAGGTAGTGGGTGATGTAATGATGTGTGTGAATAGGGTGGAGGAGTGTTTAAGTCTTTTCCCACTTCATTTGTTTATGTTATATATTTTTTAATTAATTAAATGAAAAGTAAATCATTCGTAGTTATTATCCGAATAAGCAGTTATTCCATTACATTGAATAATTGTTTTTGTTAATATGTAGTTTAACTTTCTAAAATATAATAAAACCTTAATATGTGTATATTTCATCATCTAATTTCTTGGTAACTATCCTTTTTACGAGAATGTAATCATCAATATGTTAAGTGTGTTCAATTGACCTTATTTGAATTTATTTGAATTTATTGGTCACTCTTCTCTAAAGCCATAATAACTATTATAATTTTTTCAATTTTTAGAATTTATTCATTTAGGAACAAAAAAAATAGTCTTATGAGTAGATTAAATTATTTATAATAAATTCGAATATGTCACCATTTTATATTACGTTTTTGTTAATTAGGACGTAACGTTTCCTAGACTACTACTCTTACTTTACAAATACAAATGCATTGTGTTTTATGAAATGTCTTAGTCATTGTGTTTTACACTTCATGTCTATCTTTATGTTTTACTATTTTTTAATTGTGTTTTATGCATTATGTTTACACTTTTTTAATTGTCTATTACACATTGCGTTTTACGAATCGTATATTGCCTTACTACATGTTTCCACCCGCCGCATGCCACCGCAACGCGCGGCGGGCAAAAATACTAGTTATAAATTATAAATGTTATATATATATATATGTAGAGGTTCCTGTAAAAAATAGGTTTTTTGTGAGAAAGGTAATAAAGAATCTACACCATTAGATCAAAGATCTAATGGTTGAGATCATAATGGCAAAATTGTAAATATTGTTTACAATTAAACATATTGATTTTCTAGATTAAGGGTATATAGGTAAATCATTTTTAAATTAAGAAACTAACATTAATGCACATGTAACTTCTCCCGTCTTTTTTAAACGTCAATAACTTTTTATACGTATTTTTTTTTAAAAAATTACACCATAATAATGAGCGTTTTTTTATCTTTAATATGAGTACCATATTGTTATACTTATATAGAGAAAAAAATACGTTTCGATCAAATGTTTAGTCCATGAATGGTGTTATATACTTACTGAATGATGTTATATACTTGCTGAATGGTGTTATATAGTTGTTGAATGGTGTTTATAGAGATCTTTTAAAAAAATCCAGTTACTATAATTAAGGTGGCGGTTACAGGGAGTTTTTAATTAATTGAATTAATGATAAAATTACTTGTTTACCCTTTTGAATTAATTTAGATTTAGGACACATGTCATCTCCACAATATTTCTCATATTTCTCACACTATTAACTTTTTTACAATAACCTTACCCTATATATATATAACATTACATGCCAACAATATATATATATATATATATATATATATATATGTTATATAACATTTATAATTATAAACTAATCTTTACATGCCAACAATGTGTGTTTCTAGTTTCTTTCAGTGTTGTAAAAGTCGGATTCCAAGGCTGAGTACTCGGCGAGTACTGGGTCCTCGGAACCCCTCCGAGGCGACTTCCTCCTAGGCGGACTCAATTAGTCGGCCTCGGTCAAACTCGGCGCCTAGTCGGCCTAGTCGGCGCCTAGTCGGATGTAGTCGGAAAGAGTCGGCCTAGTTGGTCTAGGCGGTCAACGTGGTTTGTTGACTTTTAATTAGTCAAAATCGGTCAAAATCGGCCTACTCGGCCTTGTACTCGGACTACTCGGACTTGTATTAAGAATATTTGAACTTTAAACATGTTTTATTTTAAATTATACTCAGTTGACATGAATTATGCTTATTTTAACATATGTATAATATTTACCAATTAATTTTCTTTATAATTACCATGTCCGCGTACTCCCCGAGTACTCTCCGAGTACTCCGATTACTCCCAACTCCCTAGTCAGCCGACTAGAGACCGCCTAGCGACTTTTACAACATTGGTTTCTTTACATGTCAAAAATTATAGTTTTTTGTATGCTTTCAAACAGATTAAGAAAACTAAATATGAAGGATTCTAAAAAAGGTGGGGGAAGAAGAAGGATAAGAAGGCCAAAACAACGGTATGTATGTCGATTCAACTTTTATGCCTTATGATCAAGTTTGATAACATTTTTTTGTGTAACGTTATTTTTTCTCTATTGTAGATGGAGTCCGATTCTATTACAATTGATTTAGAAAATGATAGCTCAATGAATATGGATGTGGAAGATGATAAGGTTCACTTTTTGGAGGTAGAGGATACAAACGATAGTGATGATAACAAATCAGGAGTAAAGAGACAATGAAAGGAAAGATCCGTTGTGTGGCAATACTTCACCAAACTTCATAAGAAAGCAGTCGGTGGAAAAGTTCCAAGTAAGTGCAACAAATGTAATCATATTAGTGCAAGTGGAAGAGTTCTTAATGAACATCGAAGCTCACTTGGTAAAGATACCGTTGAGGCTCTAATATGCACAAAGGATTGGTTATATGGAGATTATTGTAATGTCCCTTTCCCTTGAGTTTTGTAGATTTTTTATAACATAATATTACACTAATAGTATATGTTTGTTTGTATTTTGTAGGTTCTAACGAAGTTAATTTAGATGAGCTCACTGAAGATATAATGTCACTTGGTATTAGTCGAGAATCAAATGCTTCAAACTCAATGAACAATCCTAAGGTAACCACTTCAAATGCTTCGAGTAGTGTTGCTTGCTAAAAAAACAATGAACAATCATAAGATACTTACTCCAAATGTTTCAAGCAATGTTGTTTGATAAATTAAAATGGCTCATTTTATTTACCAATTGTCAATGCTAAATATGACTATAATTATGTGCAGGTTTGAATTGAAGATTGAGAAGAGAACCATGAGAACTTTGAATTTGCTTTTAATGGAGGTATTGAATTATTTAAGTCTTTTGTGATTTGCCGTTTATGGATTTTTGTTTAAACTTGTTAAGTTTTATGGATGATTTAAGCCTTTTGTGAACTTTTGGCGAGTTTTGTTTAACTAAACAAGTTCTAAATATGTGATTATTTCGGTGTTCGTTAACATGTATTAACATATAATTTTCGTGTATAGCGTGTCGTGTTCGTGTATAGCCTTTCATGTTTTCGTGTCTTATCGTGTCGTGTTCGTGTATAACCTTTCATGTTTTCGTGTCTTATCGTGTCGTGTCGTGTATATACGATATGCCAGCCCTAGAAAAGCCTTTGCATCTTTGACCAATAGCGCTAGCCCAATGCAAGAAGAAAAGGATAGAATATAAAAAAGAAATAAATGAAAATAAGTAAAAAGATTAAAATGCCCTTATAAGAATTGACATAACTAAAAAATTAACCTACTTAGTGCTAAAAGACCTAGGGTGTAATGGTTTGTACAAAGAAATGATTGTGACTGTAATTATTGAAGTTAAAGTGTATCCATTGCAATCCGATACAAACATAAAAGACGAAAAATGTAATTTACCCAAGAAAAAAAAGGATAAAATGATTTTAAAAAACTAGACCTGGTGGTGGCTTAAACAATACATCGAAAGCATACTATCGGATGAGATTAGCTCATCATCACCGAGCAGTGGCAGAACTAGAAGAAATATACAGGGGTATCCCAAATTTTTTTTACGATACATTTATAGAACATAATTTTTTTTACCTGCATTACGGGGCGGGGCCGATCCTGAAATTCAAGTGCCCTGGGTGAGCCAAAAAAAGGCCCTTAGGCCTTACTGAATTAATTTATAAACTAGTTTTTTTAAGTTATTAGTATTTAGGTTAACGAATCAATATTGAGCATATCACATTTGGGCTAGGCTTTATGAATTAATATTGGCAATAAGTTTTTAGATATTAGATTGGGCTAGGTTTATTTTTAATTTTTAGATCGAAATTAAACAATTCAAGAACTCAAGAAGAAAAGAAATAAAGAATACTCACAACTCACAATCACAATTAGCACAACAATCTAATACACTATTGGGTTATTATTTGGTTATTTGGGCTGGGCTATCATTTGTTTTTTTTGGGCTAATATAATCAGTATTATTTGGGCTTGATTTCAGTTTGTAAATTTTTTTTTCAGGGGTGTCATAGTACTTGTTGAGGGGTATCCTTAGTATAAAAATCGAAAAAAAAATAAAATTTTACACTACCGGAAAAAAGTTGAGCCGTAGCCCGTGCTACGCCCCAACCTACATTAGGTCCGCCCCTGTCACCGAGTGAAGAAAAGCAAAAGCTCCAAGGTGTAAACTTTGTTCCAGATCTGAAAACTTAGCAAGTAATCAACGTAAATCTGGAAACCTTCTGAAAACCCTAAAAGATTCAGAAAATCATAGCTATCCAGATAAGAGGAACAACCATAGCCATCCTGATGAAAATCGATGGCAACCAACACACAAATACACTTTTATAATGGTTTGATTTTTAATAGATTTGTGTAAATGTTTTATTTATATTTGTATTTTTATTCATTTACTTAGTGTAAATGTAAATTACAAGCATTTTTTTATGTTTTCTTTTCAAGTTATATTTATATATTATTTGAAATGTAAAATACCAAAATATATAAAAGAAACTTGATTTTGTACACATGTTATTCAACGAGGGCACTAATAATTTATAGATAAATTTTAAATTTCAAATTAAAAAGATTTAAATATTATATTAGAATTTTATCTTGATTATATTAGAATTCCGGTTGATCATGTTCACCGCTGACTACCCCTCTCTGGTCATTATCCATAGCATCTTCCCCAACTGTTAACGCTCCAATGTGGATATTTCATCATCTCGTTGTTTGCATTACTGTTAGTCTAATTTACCACCGTCAATTCCTGTTGATCACATGCATCATTGACCACTCCTCTCTGTTCATCATCCTAGCATCTTCCCCAACTAATGAAATATCATCACTCTGATTTATCAACATATGGAATCAACAATCAATAAGAAAAACTTCAAAATTTGGCGAATAAGAAATCATAATCAATTAGCAACAAAACACTCATTGATTCACAGTCAAATTGTAAACCTGAACACGCAAATCAACATATCGATTACGCAAATCAACACATCGATTACTCAATCAAAGAAATCAAATCAATTAGCAACAAAACTTGAAACCCCTGATATTCTTAATACCCTCACCAAGTTACTGCAACTAAGTCAAATCCACCACCACCTTCAACTTAAACCCATTACTAAGAGTTAGCTCGCCACAATCTCCACCATTAAGATCCACCACCGCCATCGTCTCCACCATCCGCCGCCGTCACTACCAAGATCCAGTCGCCGAAATTCCTCATCTCTCTCTCACTAACTCTCTCTCTCCCTAACCCTCTCTCTCTCCGAAGGCGGCAGCAGCGCCGCCGTCTCCGGTAAGCGACTGTATCTCTCCTCCATCCTTCTTTCTTTTCAGATCTGTAAAGATCGACGTTATTTCCGGCAGGTTATAGCAACGAGATGTTGATGATGACTGATGATGATGATGGACGGTGATTATGATTACGAGGTGTGGCTCGGGTTTGGGTTTGGTGAAGATGGTGACGACGGCTGTTTTACGTGGTTGGGTGGCCGTTGGTGGTGGTGGTAGTGGCGATGATGAAGTCGGTGATGAGGGTTTGTGGTTTGGGAGGGATGATGAAGATAATGATGATGGGTTTGTGGTTTGCAAGATGATGAAGATGATGTCTTTATGATGATGACGACGGATGATGAATTAAAGAGATATGTTTTAATAAATTTAAAAAATGACCAAAATGCCCCTGCACTAAAAGACAAAATAGGCAGCTTTCAACAGTAAAAAAAAGGGGGTTTTTGGATTTTGGACTAAAATGACAACAAAATGCAAACCACAAGGACCCAGATATAAAAAGTTTGAGATTTAGACTAAAATGGCAAAAGTGCCCAAACCACAGGGACCAAAATGGCAGTTTACTAAAACAAAGATATTGATTTAATGTGTTAATAATTGAATTTTACACTGTTATAAAAGGATAAAAAAATTGTCGTTAAAAAAAAACCCTTTACGCTACAAGTAAAGTAGGGCATTATCTTCTTCACGGGGTGTTTGGCCTAGCTTTTTTAACAAAGCTTATAGCTTTTTTAGCTTTTTTTACAAAAATAAGCTTAATTTGGTGTTTGGTTTAGCTTTTTTAAGCTTATGCTTATTAGCTTATATAAGCTAATTTTAAGAAGCTTACTTGAAGATGGTTTTTTAGTTTATTTTGAAAAAGCTTCTTTGTGTAAGGGTAAATGATATAAAAAAGCTATAAGCTAATCCAAATACTTAAACAAGGCTTATCAAATGATAGAAAATAAGCTATAAGCTACTTAAAAATATAAGCATAAGCCAAAAAATAAAAGCTAGGCCAAACACTGTCACGGCCCCCGACCCGGTTTGACCCGTTTCAGGAACCGCGGGACAGAAACCCCGTGATATTTATTTATTTGAGTTTAGCAGCGGAAATTTTAACATCAGGATCGTTGTAAAGCTAAAACTTTTCCCGATTATTTTTATTTCACAATTCGGGATAAAACCCCGATAATTTACAATACATAAGTTTCAGTGATAAATTATTATTTCAAAACATCTTTCTTTATTTTATACTGAGCCACTATTTTAAGCTTGAAATGCTCCTCAGCACTTTTTCATGATTTATAGCAGATCACCTGAAACATGTTTGAAACTAACTTATCTCGACGTACAGACTGAATCTGTTCGACGTTTTAACATCAACAGTTGAATGCCAAGGTCGGCTATTTATAGCCCGAATTTCATGTCGCTTACGGACCGTATGACCTTATCCCTTACGGTCCGTAAAGGAACCGGTTTGCTTACGGTCCATAAGGACTTTCCCTTACGGTCCGTAAAGGGTGCGATTTAGCTTGTAGACTAGCCTTCTCAGTGGTATAGGTCTGCTGAATCATTCACAATCGAAATTCCATAATTTACAACGCGAATTTGAAGATAATTATCAAATAGGGTTTAGCCCCCCTGAGTTTTAGGGGCCCTGATCCTGATTCCGATTATTCCGGAAATTTCAGGGTTTATGCCAAATCACTTGGGTGTCTCAATTAGGGTTTCCTTATTGACTAATTATCATTCTAATTATTAATTTTAATGAGAGTTGTTACATTCTCCCCACCTTAGGAAAAATCTCGTCCTCGAGATTTATTGAAACAAATGAGGATACTTGCGCTTCATTTCGGACTCCAGTTCCCAAGTGTATTCCGGTCCTCTCTTGGAATTCCATTTGACTTTCACCAATACGAGTCGCTTGTGTTTGAGAAACTTGATTTTCCTATCTTCTATTTGTAAAGGTTTCTCTATGAATTTCAGCTTCTCATTTACCTCTATGTCTTGAAGAGGTACTACCAAGGATTCGTCTGATAAACATTTCTTAAGGTTGGATACATGAAATACATCATGTACTCCAGCTAGTTCTTCTGGTAATTGTAAACGATAAGCAACTGGTCCGATTCGTTGAATTACTGGGAATGGTCCAACATATCTTGGACTCAGTTTTCCTTTCTTACCGAATCGTACTACCCCTTTCCAAGGAGATACTTTCAAAAGTACTTTGTCTCCTATTTGGAATTCGAGTGGCTTGCGACGATTATCTGCATAACTTTTCTGGCGATCTCTGGCTGTTTTCAATCTTTCCTTGATTTGAGTTATCTTGTCTGTAGTTTCTTGCACAATTTCTGGACCTGATAATTGACTTTCTCCTATTTCCGCCCAACATACAGGTGTTCTGCACTTGCGTCCATACAGTGCTTCGAATGGAGCGGCTTCAATACTTGAGTGATAACTATTGTTATAGGAGAATTCAATTAATGGTAAATGGTTATCCCAATTACCTCCAAAGTCAATTACACATGCTCGGAGCATGTCTTCCAGAGTTTGGATCGTCCTTTCACTTTGTCCGTCGGTCTGTGGATGATATGCAGTACTTAAATTGAGTCGGGTTCCCATGGATTCTTGGAAACTTGTCCAAAAACGGGAAGTGAAACGACTATCTCTATCCGACACAATGGAGAGCGGAACTCCATGTAAGGATACTATTTCATCCACATATAGCTTGGCTAATCTTTCCATGCTAAAGGTTTCTTTTATTGGTAGAAAATGAGCGGATTTGGTTAATCGGTCCACAATTACCCAAATTGCTTCATTACCTTTTCTGGTTTTGGGTAACTTAGTAACAAAGTCCATTGTTATGAGTTCCCATTTCCATACAGGCATTTCTAACTGTTGTAGTAGACCTGAGGGTTTCTGATGTTCGGCTTTAACTTGTAAACAAGTTAAACACTTAGATACATATTCGGCTATATCCTTTTTCATTCCTATCCACCAGAAATTCTTTCTTAAATCTTGGTACATCTTATTATTTCCTGGGTGTATGGTATACCTAGATTTATGAGCTTCTTCTAAAATCTTTGATCTTAAATTTCCTTGTTTAGGTACCCAAATTCTGCTTTTGTGGAATTTCCAAATTCCATCATTTCCTTGTTCCAATTCTTTTAGGTAACCTTTCATTCCTTCGGCATCGTCTTAAATTGCCGTTTCCTGAATTTCCTTCACTTGTTGCATTAAATCTAATTGTAGATTTATTCTAAGAGCACGGACTCACTTTTGCTTTTCATGGAACTTACGACTTAAGGCGTCAGCGACTACGTTTGCCTTTCCTTCGTGATATTGAATATCACAGTCGTAATCACTCAAGACTTCCATCCATCTTCTTTGCCTCATGTTTAATTCTTTTTGCCCGAATATACCTTAAACTCTTATGATCTGTATAAACAGTAAACTTACTTCCATACAGATAATGTCTCCATATCTTAAGGGCAAAACTATGGCTCCTAGTTCTAAATCATGAGTTGTATAGTTTTCTTCGTGCTTTTTCAATTGTCTGGAAGCATACGCAATTACCTTCTTGCGTTGCATCAACACACATCCGTATCCTAATTTTGAAGCATCACAATATACTTCAAAATCTTGGTAAGGCTAAGATTGGAGCATTGGTTAATTTCTGTTTTAAGATTCTGAAGGCTTCTTCTTGTTTTGGTCCCCACTCAAACTTAGTGGCTTTACAGGTTAGCTTAGTTAATGGTACAGCTATCTTGGAAAAATCCTTAATAAACTGTCTATAATAACCGGCTAAACCTATAAAACTTCTAATTTCCATAGCAGTTTGCGGAACCTTCCAATTGGTAATTGCTTCGATCTTAGCAGGATCTACATGAATACCTTCGTGATTTACCATGTGTCCTAAGAATTGCACTTCTTGTAGCCAAAATTCACACTTTGAGAATTTAGCGTACAACTTTTCTTTTCTTAACAAAGTTAAGAGTGCATGCAAGTGCTGACAATGTTCGACCTGACTTTTTGAATAAATAAGTATATCGTCAATGAACACGATCACAAATTTATCCAAATATGGTTTACAGATTCTGTTCATCATGTCCATAAATGATGCGGGTGCATTTGTTAATCCAAAGGGCATGACTGTAAACTCATAATGACCATACCTAGTCCTAAAAGCAGTTTTAGGTATGTCTTCCTCTTGAACCTTCAATTGATGATATCCGGAGCGCAAATCTATCTTAGAAAAATATTTAGCGCCTTGTAATTGATCAAAGAGATCATCAATCCTAGGTAATGGGTATCGATTCTTAATTGTAACCTTATTCAACTCTCTATAATCAATACACATTCTCATTGATCCATCTTTCTTTTTCACAAACAACACTGGTGCACCCCAAGGGGATGAACTAGGTTGTATAAATCCTTTGCTTAGTAATTCATCTAATTGCTTCTTCAATTCTAGCATTTCGGTAGGAGCTAATCGATAGGGTGCCTTGGCTATCGGTGTAGTTCCTGGAATTAGATGAATTCTAAATTCTACCTCTCTATCTGATGGTAACCCAGGTAAATCGTCTGGAAATACATCTGGGTATTCGGAGACTACAGGGATTTCCTTAAGTTCTTTTCCTTTAGTACAAATGATTACTGAAATCATATATACTATTCCCTGTTTCCGTTCATAATTAGCAACTTTCATTGCTGATATGAACTTCAATGGCTTTCGAGGTTTCTCTCCTGTAATTGTGATGACTTCTCCAATAGGCGTTTGAATTTCTATAGAGTTTCTATCACAAATAATTTGAGCATGGTTGGCTATTAACCAATCCATTCCTAACACAATATCGAATTCAGCTAATTTCATAGGAAATAGGTTTGCAGTAAATTTATGACCTAAAAGTTCTATTTTTACTTTTTGCAAAACTTGATTGATTTTGACTGAATTCCCATCTGCAGTTTCGACTGTAAAAATCTGCCTAATGGTAGTTAATGGTAACTTAAGAGCTTGACAAAATGAAGTATTTATAAAACTTTGGTTTGCACCAGAGTCAAATAATACTTTTGCATAAACGTTGTGAACTAAGAACGTACCGGCGATCACATCCGGAATGAGCTCGGCTTCTTGAGTAGTCAGCGGAAATGCTCTAGCATTCTTCTTAGTAGCTCCTTCAGCTGCCTTGGGTTTGTTGTCTACTGCGTTAACTAATTTAGGACATTCTGGTTTGATATGTCCAGCTTCCCCACAATTGTAACAAACTATGGACTTCTTTCTGCAGTTTTCTTCACGATGTCCTGTTGTTTTGCAAAAATTGCAAATTCTATTACATTTTCCAAAATGTCTCTTTTTGCAAATTTTGCAGAATGGCACAGTTGAAGATTGCCCTGTTCCTCTCTTCTTGAAATTATTGCTATTACCCATCCTAAATCCTTGGGTAATTTTCTGAGCTAATTCCTTCTTCCTATCTTCATCTCGTGTACGTATCAGTTCATCAGTTAAGGTGTTAGCTAATTCTACTGCATCGTCAATAGTGCGAGGTCTCGCAGCTTTAACGATATTGCGGATTTCGCTAATTAATCCCCAAATATAACGAGAAATGAGTACCGGTTCTGGCGAAGCCAGCGTTGGTACCACCCTAGCATATTCGAAGAATGTCGAAGTATAACCACGACAATCCACACCTAACATCCGATGGTTTAGGAACTTATTTGCCATTTGTTCCTTTTCATATTCAGGACAAAATTTTCTTTCTACCAAATTCTTGAATTCTTCCCAAGTCATAGCATACGCCTTAGTTCTTCCTTTAGCTTGTAACACAGTGTTCCACCATTCGAGTGCCCCTTCTTTAAACAGATTGGAGGCGTACATGACTTGATCTTCTTTAACACACTTGCTTATTGCAATCACTGCTTCGGTTTTCTCTAACCAACGCAGCGATGCAGTTGCCCCTTCATTGCCTGCAAATTCAGTGGGTTTACAAGCAAGAAATTCCTTGAAAGTGCAACCAGGTGTTGCAGCTTTTCGCTTCTTAGGGAGCGGCGTGTGCTGGGTTTCGTTATCATGATTAGCATGACTATTACCCCCGTTTATACTATTACTGAAGTTATCCTCAACAGTATGTTTACTAGGAATAATATGTTGCGGTTCGATTGGATTTTTCATAGCAGCAACAAATGCTGGAATAGCATTAGCTATCCCTTGAGCAACAATGGTTTCAATATCTTGTCTGGTCATATATTGATCTCCTGGATGTTGCTCCGATTGATTAACCTCATTTACTGGTTCATTATCATTATTTGCCATCTGATAATATATAATAGTCTTTATTAGTATTTGATAATTAACAATTATACACAACAATCAGACAATTCATATTGCAAGTAAAGTCAAAACTATCGATTTTTCGATTCTATTTTATATCAGTATAGTATGCATCAATACACACCAATATCTTACAACGTTTTATTCGTTATGTTACAACTGGTTTCACTATTACTTTTATTATTATACAACTAGAGTTTTACCATCCTCCTATCTCCCGTTACTTGTCACCCTAAAAACGAAGTTCCCTTTCGTCATACTTCCATGCAATCTGTCCCCCTATCTCCCTGATTCTATTCCCGGCATCCATCAATTCTTCACCAAAATGGCGCAGTTCAGCCAAATTCTCGTTGCTCATTGGTGGATTAGGTAGGGGTTCTGGGTCAAATTGCGGAAGGAATGAATAAGGGCTGTTGACAATATTTTGAAATTGCCGATCATTCGTCCACCATTCTTCCATTTCTACAGGTTGGTCATGGACTATGGGTTCAGTGATTGTTGGTGCAAAATTCATAGGGATTGGGTTTTCGATAGGATAGATAAAAATATTTGTGTTGACAGGTTGCATAGTCTCACATTTTTCCAACAGGGTATCTATCTCTTCCTGAAAAGTAATTCTCTTGTTTTGATTAGAGCTCTCTCCGACTTCTACCTGAGTTGGTCTAGAACCTTGCCCTACTTCCATTTCTATTTCTTGAGAATATTCCTCAAACTGTATTCCCATTTGCCTAGTCTCCTCCTCGACTTCTATTACTATTTCTGGCTGTTTACCACGTTCTTTTGCTATTTCTAAAGGATTATTTATTTTAGGAAGTTTTGGAACTGGCTTTTTCTTACGGATACGACTCCCCCACACATAATTCTTCTTTTTCTTTCGTTTTGGTTTTGTTAAAGTAGGAGCATGGAATTCTACAGGTTGGTCTACATCAGCAAAGTATCCAGTAAATTCCTGGGAAACTTCTATCTTCACTGGGTAAAGATTGAGGTTCTGAAAAGCTTCAGATATCTCGTTCATGTTGTGTAGCATATATGCAAAATGCACAAAATATCAAGTTAAAACTTTGGAACAAAGTTTAACAAATAACATCAAAGTTTTATTGCACACTATTTGTACAAAATACAAGAAAACACATACTCAGATTTATTTATTTACTTACTGAGAAATAATAGTACTAGATTTAGAGTACTTTAAAGATTTGCATTTTCTGCTACAGTAGCTAGCATATATAAATTTGCCCATTTTTCATCTAGCTTATCTTCCCCAGGTGATTTATCGATTAAATCCTGGGTTTCCTTTTTTAATCCTCTTTTCTCGGATTTGCTCCTTACTTTTCTTAATAATCATACTCCTTTTCTTAGGAGAAAGTGGACTCTCATACTGTGCTTTGCGCACAAATATTTCTTCTTCAGAAATCGTAGGGAGCTTTGAAAATTTAGTTTTGGACGAACTTCCCTCTTCGTAAATTGATCTATCTAATTTAAGATAGATATCTTGCAACTTTTGCTTACCCATACTGTAACTAACAAATAATCAGTTTAAGTAAAACACATAATCACATAATAATAATCAGGAAAAATTAAGTATCGTTTAAATACTTAATTAGCTTAACTCAGTGGCTCTGATACCACCTTGTTTCTGTCACGGCCCCCGACCCGGTTTGACCCGTTTCAGGAACCGCGGGACAGAAACCCCGTGATATTTATTTATTTGAGTTTAGCAGCGGAAATTTTAACATCAGGATCGTTGTAAAGCTAAAACTTTTCCCGATTATTTTTATTTCACAATTCGGGATAAAACCCCGATAATTTACAATACATAAGTTTCGGTGATAAATTATTATTTCAAAACATCTTTCTTTATTTTATACTGAGCCACTATTTTAAGCTTGAAATGCTCCTCAGCACTTTTTCCTGATTTATAGCAGATCACCTGAAACATGTTTGAAAAAGGTTTTGTCAGCGGGGAAATACTGAGTGAATCATTCATTTTACTGAAAACGATACATTTGTTATAATTTACAGTATTAAGGGTTTTTACATATGTTTATTATCAACCAACATTCAAGAATAGGTATTTGTCACAGACCAGCTCTGTGACTGTGGTCATATCACCATTGGCTGTCCCAATGAGTGACGTATGTCACATTTAGGCTCGCCCACCTAATGTGAAGGAAACAATAATAACAATACTGTGCACAATACCCCACATACCGGCTGTAATTTGGTGATTACATAAACTTAATCACTGTAATTATAATTTTGGAAAATGATTTGGAGTATTGTAAAATAGTTAATAAAAAGAGAATGACTCACATTGCAGATTTAGTACTGATAGAATATGATTTTAGCCCTGTTAACCTAATTTCACAATAATGCACACAAAAACAGGGTTAGTGATCAATACAGCGTTACGATAACTCACGAGATCAAATTCTCACAATGAACGACAAAGTGCAGTACTTCAACTCATTCATCGAATTAACGACAAACGACAAAGTATAATACTTCAACTCATTTATCGAATTAACGACAAACGACAAAGTATAACCCAATGTGGGCAGCACTTAAACATTCTTTGGATATATTGATCTCGGAAAATGAATCGTAATAGCGATCGAGTAATTACCCTGTTCCGCGGCAGCAATTCGAGTGCGGTGTGTGTTTAATTTGTATTGAAACTAACTTATCTCGACGTACAGACTGAATCTGTTCGACGTTTTAACATCAACAGTTGAATGCCAAGGTCGGCTATTTATAGCCCGAATTTCATGTCGCTTACGGACCGTATGACCTTATCCCTTACGGTCCGTAAAGGAACCGGTTTGCTTACGGTCCGTAAGGACTTTCCCTTACGGTCCGTAAAGGGTGCGATTTAGCTTGTAGACTAGCCTTCTCAGTGGTATAGGTCTGCTGAATCATTCACAATCGAAATTCCATAATTTACAACGCGAATTTGAAGATAATTATCAAATAGGGTTTAGCCCCCCTGAGTTTTAGGGGCCCTGATCCTGATTCCGATTATTCCGGAAATTTCAGGGTTTATGCCAAATCACTTGGGTGTCTCAATTAGGGTTTCCTTATTGACTAATTATCATTCTAATTATTAATTTTAATGAGAGTTATTACAAACACCCCCTCAGTTCCTCTTCTTCTGCACATAACTTACAGAAACCCTAATTTCTCGCCGTACAGATCAAATCATCATTTCACAAAGCAAGATACAACGATAAGGTTTTCTCGATCTACAAATCATGGCGGAAGTGATGTCAATGGAAGCTATACGAACCGAAGCCGCTCGTTTAAACATCGATCTCTCTGGAGTTGATTGGAACTCCATTCGTCTTCCTCCAGGTGAAGACTGCGGCATTAGAAGGTATACGTACACTCATATATATCTCTATTTCTTTCCGTTTTTTCTTTCGCTTTACACTGTATGTATTCTAATAAACTGTCACACTTTGATTTGTGTTTATTGTTGTGAGCAAATTGAGTGTTTGTTTAGTGTATCTGTTGTATGTATATACATGTTTGAATGCGTATTGTATCGTAAACGGAATAGCTGATGACGATAGATGTTAAAACCCTAATAGTCTGTTACATGTTGATTTATGTTTATTGTTGTGAGTAATTTGAGTGTTTGTTATGTATATATGTAATTGTTTTGTGTTTCTGTTTCGATTTAAGAGTTTTTGACCGATTGAGTGCGTATTGTAATGTAAACTGATAGACTGTGACTGTTAAAACTCTAATAAACTGCTACACTTTGATTTGTGTTTGTTGTTGTATATCTTATACTAAACACAATGTCTGTGATAAATGTTGTTTAGTTTGTGAATGGTTTGACTATTAGCTGTATATCTATATTGTTACCTGTTTGCATATGGAGTATTCAATTGCTCGGTACATAATGTATTTAACGTAAGAAATGTAGGACACCGGGTCAAACGAACTCCGATTAAGCTCATTCCAGCGGTGCAAGAGCCGGCTCGTTGAACCCTAAAATCTGGGGCTGGCAATTTCTAACTTGTTTTAGGACACGATTAGGGCTGTAAACGAACCGAACGAACACGAACAAGGCCTTGTTCGTGTTCGTTCATTAAGAAAATAAATGTGTTCATTAACGGTTCATGAACACTTACCGAACGAGATTTTATGTTCGTGTTCGCTCATTAAGGAAATCAGCATGTTCGCGAACGGTTCACGAACACAAACAAAAACAAATAAATTTGGCGAACCCGACGAAGGATAAAGATAGATGGCCCAAAGAGTAACTCTCGAACTTGAATCCCTTATTGTGGAATGAAGGTCGATCGTATTCGCCGATGTAAACAATGAGAAATGAAAGGGAGATGATGCATAAACAAGGTGAAAGTGGGTTTCCTAGTTTAATTGTTAGGGTAATAAAATAAATTAAAGTTTAATAATATAAAAAGTACAAATAAAATATAAGAAAGTACAAAAATCTTCCATTAAAACACAAACATAAGAATATAAACGAATGCAAATCAACGAATGTTCACGAACACGTTCACGAACACATTACCGAACGTTCACGAACACAATCGAACGAACGAGACCTTTGTTCATGTTCGTTCATTTAACTAATCGAACGAAATTTCTTGTTTATGTTCGTTCGTTTATTAAACGAACGAACATAAACGAACTTCCTGCCGAACGGTGTTCGGTTCGTTTACAGCCTTAGGGGTATTTTGGTAATTTCACAAGGGCTCGAACGGTCAACACTGGAAACCTGAGTTCAAAAACTTATGCTTACTGTTATTATATAAAAATATGCTAAAAACATCAGTAGGTATTAAACTTATATGTGTAATATGGTTATAGTACATACTATGCGTTAAAAATGCTTAAAAATGCGATTTGGAGCCGTTTCCGGGTTTTTAAAAGAAATCTGAGATTTTTATAATTCCAGAAGGCTCAAAATATTTTATTTAACAAATAAAATCAGTAGAAAAAGGTTTGGGGTCAAAAGGATTTGTAGAACTCATTTTATGGCCGAAAAGGGCAAAACCGGTATTAACCGAATTAAACTTAGAGACCTATGTTATGCTCAGCCAAAAATTAAATAAAAATATTCAAAAATCCCAAAATATTATATAACATCAGTGGGTAAAAAGTTTGATACTAAAAAATGGGCTTAAATAGGTTATATGTGTTATAAACCAGACATTTTAGGCCCAACCCATTACTTATGGGCTTTAGGGTTTATACTTATGGGCTTTAGGGTTTATGGTTATGTTTATCTCTATATATTGTAATGTGGAATATTGTGAAGGATTGAATTAAGTTTATCTCTATTTTCTCTTTAGTTTTTATCACGTTATCAGCACGAAGATTCTCCACTGGGATTAACCGGCAATCCGCATCAACATCGTTCTTGGATTCGAACATCTTCGTTTCTCATAACCCGGGTACACATCCATTCTCCACAATATGATATATAAATTTACTGTTCTACTAGATAATATTTTATAATATACCTGTTCAATTGATTTATACATACGATAAAACTGCATAGCTTACAAAACTTAGAGGAACACAAATTACATAATATACTTTACATTATTCAATTTGAACCCATAAATTTAAAGGAACCGTTTACAACTCCAATCAATTGATTCGTGTCTCTAACATTATAATGTACCTGTTCCTCTAAGTACATGATTGATCTATATATTGTATATAATCCACTAACTGGTAATAGAGGGGGTTGATAAAAGAAAATTGATTATACGAACAATTGATTTATATGTTTTGTTTTTCTCCGACGACTGTCCTCAACCGCCAACCGGCACAACGGCGGTCACTGCCGCCACAAGCAACCGAACAAAACACATCATAAATATATTCGTAACACTGACCCGTAAATTTTTCCTACGACGACTGTTTTTCAACCGTCATCCGACACGGAAGCACTTCTTGTAGATCTTCACACGATGTAGATACGACTTCCTTTTCCCCGGCGAATATACCACCGGTGGCTGAAACTATCGGTGGCGCTCCGCCGCCGTCGTCCTCATCTCCGCCACTATCGGTTACAGATTCCACATCTCCTTCCGTCGCCGGAGACTTATCATTGAATGACGAACCGCGCCTGCTGAAACTGCTTACGTCTCGAAAAGGGGTTTACATGATTCTTCTAAATTAAGTTTCAATGAATTCTTCATAGACATGAAATTAGTGATATTAATAATAAGATCATCTTCACCCAATGAACCCATATCATCAGAAATTAATAACAACCCCTAGATTCAGTTTACTAGTATAAAGCAATAACACTGATATGAATTGAAGGTTATGTGATTGTGGAAACAAAATATTATTTGAAATTGAGAGTGGGGAAGAGGGGAACTTACGATTGATGGAAGAAGGGTAATGGGGTTTTTGAAGATTGAAGAGTGATGAGTGATGAATAATAGGATTTCGATGAGAATTATGTGTGAAAATTTTAAAAGTGGTAGATACTGTGATCTGTATATGCCTCTTCTGATTGTTATGCTTTTTGAATTTTGATTTTTTTTTCTTTCTTTTATAGCGTAAATTATGTTTACATATATTTATTAACAAAGTAAATAAGTTGGCATACAGCTATAACCCACAAAAAGAAAATTTAATTAAATGGGAAAGTTTGTTTATTTTAAGATGATATTAATATACTATTATGTTTGAGAATAATTTTATACCCATATACAAAATTGTTCTACGTCACATTTGTATTATATCAAAACTGTTATGTGAATATTAATGTTATATCAATATATTAATGGTATTATATTAATAATATAATATCAACAAATTTGGTGTGATCTTAATTTTTAATGGAAAAAAAATTACAAACTCATCACTACATATGAAAATTGTCTTCTTGATTAGACCCGAAGTTCTAATTATAAAGAACCCGAAGTTCTCCTATAGTATCCATTATATACACATGCTTGTTATTAAACGCATGTCTCTTTCCTTTGTAGACAAAATGTCGAACTTATCAAATCTTGAATTCACTACACTTGAAATCTCGGGCAACAACTACCCCTCGTGGGCTTTTGATGCTAAAACCCATCTGGAAGCAATGAGTCTAGGGAAGACAATCATTGATGGGAATAAAACGTCCCTTCAAGAAAAAACTAAAGCTATGGCATTCCTTCGCCTTCATCTTCATGAAGACCTAAAGAGGGAAAACCGTACTGTCGAGAACCCTCTCGACTTATGGAAAAACATTCAAGAAAGATTTGACCACCTGAAGTTGGTCTTACTCTCTAAAACTCGATACAAGTGGGTTCATTTAAGGCTACGAGATCATAAGACTGTTAGTGAGTTCAATTCTGCCCTTCTTCGCATCACCTCTGAGCTTAAATTATGTGATGAACAAATCACCGACAAAGACATGATTGAGCAAACTATCTCAACGTTCCATTTATCCAACATGCTCCTGGCGCAGCAGTACAGGGAACGTAATTTTACAAAATATTCTGAGCTAATATCATGTTTGTTGGTCGCGGAACAAAACAACAAGCTCATACTACAAAATCATTAAATGCGTGTGATGTGATGATTTTTTTTAGAATATTTGAACTATTGTTATGGTTTCATTTAAAACCTAGTGATGTTTGATTTATAGTTGCATGATGTTTTTATCATACTCAAACATGCAATTTCTTATACTTAACGTGTTTTATTATTTCCAGAAGAAATATGTATACTAGCTCCAGTAGAGCTATTATTGGTGATGAATGTCTGGTAGATAGCGGTAGTACTAACATTATTCTCAAAGATATGAAACTTTCTCTGAGTTGTCTCTGGCAGAGACACCGATTAGTACTATATCTAGCCTCAGTAACCTTTTCGAAGGCTCCGGCAGAGCACACATAACATTATCTTCGGCTACCAAATTAACTATTGATAATGCATTATAGTCTAGTAAATCCAGAAGAAATTTACTCAGCTTTAAAGATATTCGAAAAAATGGTTACCACCTAAAAACAATATCTGAAAATAAATTTGAATATCTTCAAATTACTTCAAACAAAAATGGCCAAGAAACAATTGTTGAACAATTAGAAGCGTTATCCTCTGGATTATATTGTACTAATATCAATCCTATCGAATCATACATGGTGAGTAACCAAAAGCTATTAGATAAAGACACATTCAATATATGGCATGACCGTCTAGGTCACCCTGGTAACATAATGATGAGACGAATAGTCAAAAGTGCAACCGAGCACCCTCTCAAAAACTTAAAAGTTTTGCTACCACAAGACTTATCATGTGCAGCATGCTCTCTGGGCAAACTTATAACTCGGCCCTCACAAACTAAATTGATACATGAAACCCCATCATTTTTAAAAAGAATCCAAGGGGATATTTGTGGGCCCATTCATCCTCCGTGTGGACCATTCCGCTATTTCTTGGTCTTAACTGACGCATCCTCAAGGTGGTCACACGTGAGCCTTTTAGCTACTCGAAATGTAGCATTTGCCCGACTTTTAGCTCAAATCATACAATTGAGAGCAAATTTCCCGGATAATCAAATTAAAAACATCCGGATGGATAATGCGGGAGAGTTCACATCTCAAGATTCTAAAGACTATTGTATGTCAATTGGGATCAATGTTGAACATTCAGTACCTCATGTTCACACACAAAACGGTTTAGCTGAATCTCTGATTAAACGATTACAAATAATCGCTAGACCACTCTTAATGAAATGTAAATTACCATCTTCTGCGTGAGGTCATGCTATTTTGCATGCCGCTGCACTGATTAGATTGAGACCAACTGTTGATCATGAATACTCCGCATTGCAACTGGTCTCCGGACGAGAACCAAGTTTGTCCCACCTCAGAATTTTTGGTTGTGCGGTATACGTACCAATACCGCCACCACAACGTACTACAATGGGACCCCAAAGAAGACTGGGTATCTATATTGGTTTTAACTCCCCGTCCATAATTAAATATTTAGAACCAATGACGGGAGACATGTTTACAGCACGGTATGCTGACTGTTATTTTGATGAAACAATGTTCCCAGTCTTAGGGGGAGATAAGAACAAAGAAAGACTGGTAACACAAGAAATAACGTGGAATGCATCATCGCTATCAAATCTCGACCCCTGAAGTGGTCAATGTGAATATAAAGTCCAAAAGATCATACATTTGCAAAGAATAGCGAATGAATTACCAGATGCATTCACAGACACGAATAGAGTGACAAAGTCACATGTACCAACATCAAATGTACCTGCTCGAATTGAAGTAATCCCAGAAGCAATTACTATACAACGAAAGCGTGGGAGACCAATCGGTTCCAAAGACAAAAACCCACGGAAACGAAAAGAGCAAAGTAACGCAGTTGGTCAAAACTCACAAAAGATTATAAATGAAACCCCGGTAGAGGTAAATGTCCCAGAAGAGACAACTGTGAATCCAGAGGAAAATGAAGTTTCAGATAAAACACCGGTACCTAATGAAAATGAGATCTCTATTAATTATGTACAAGATAGTACAATGTGGAACCGGAATAAAACACGTGTTGATGATATATTCGCATATGCTATAGCAACGGATGTAATCAATGAAAATGATTACGTACCTAAAACTTTAGAAGAGTGCATGCACAGAAATGATTGGCTAAGATGGCAAGAAGCCATAAATGCCGAATTAAATTCGCTCGAAAAGCGACATGTTTTCGGACCTGTAGTCCGAACGCCCATAGACGTCAAACCAGTAGGTTATAAATGGGCGTTTGCAATAAAGAAATTGAAAAGAATGAGATTGTACGATATAAGGCTCGACTTGTAGCACAAGGGTTTTCCCAAATCCCAGGAGTTGATTATGAGGAAACGTATTCCCCTGTAGTGGATGCGATAACCCTTAGGTTCCTAATCGGCCTTACAATCTCTAAAGGACTTCATATGAGACTAATGGATGTCGTCACCGCATACTTATACGGGACACTTGAAAATGACATCTACATGAAAATCCCTAAAGGATTAAAACTGCCTGAAGCATTAAAATCAACACCTCGAGATATGTGTTCTATAAAGCTCCAGAGATCTTTATATGGTCTCAAACAATCTGGTCGTGTGTGGTACAATCGACTTAGTGAATATCTCGAAAAAAAAGGATACAAGTCTGATGTAATTAGTCCATGTGTTTTTATAAAAAGATCACTCTCAAATTTCACTATAGTAGCAGTCTATGTTGATGATATCAACATCATCGGATCTCCTGAAGAGATAGAGAAAACTGCTGAGTTGTTAAAGAAGGAATTTGAAATGAAAGATCTTGGTATGATGAAATTATGTATCGGACTACAATTTGAGTATCTGTGCAATGGCACATTTGTCCATCAATCAAACTACATCCAGAAGATGTTAGTTCGTTTCAATATGGATAAAGCACATCCGTTTAGCGTACCTATGGTTGTCCGACCGCTAGATCCACACAAGGATCCTTATCGCCCTCAAGAAAAAGGCGAAGAAGTACTTGGTCCAGAAGTACCGTACTTAAGCGCGATCGGTGCCCTTATGTATCTCGCAAATAACACAAGACCTGACATTGCAATTGCAATACATGTACTAGCAAGATACAGTTCGAATTCAACACGTAGACACTGGAATGGTGTAAAACATATATTCCGGTATATTTACGGGACACAAGACTTAGGTCTTTTCTATCAGAAAGATCAAAAGTCCCAGCTTGTAGGGTATGCTGATGCCGGATATCTATCAGATCCTCATAAAGCAAAATCTCAGACAGGTTATGTATTCACATACGGCGGCACAACAATTTCTTGGAAGTTAACTAAGCAAACACTTACAGCAACATCATCAAATCATGCCGAATTGATAACACTGTATGATGCTGGTCGAGAATGCGTGTGGTTGAGATCAATGATTAATCACATACAAGAAGCATGCGGATTAGAACAGATCAAGAAGGAGCCGACAGACAACACTGCTTGCATAGCTCATATCAGAGAAGGTTATATCAAGGGTGATCGAACAAAGCACATCTCACCAAAATTTTTCTCAACATATGACTTGCGAAAAGAAGGGGAAATTGATGTTCGCCAGATTAAGTCAAGTGAAAATCTAGCTGACCTGTTCACGAAATCTTTACCTAGAAGCAGTTTCGAGCAGCTATCACACAAGATCGGTCTTTATAGATTGAAAGATGTTTGTTGAATTCAGGGGGAGAATTATACACGCTGTACTCTTTTTCCCTTAACTAAGTTTTGTCCCACTTGGTTTTCTTAGTAAGGTTTTTAATGAGGCAGTATAGCTGATCCAGTAGTATCAGTTTATTTATTCAGGTCCTGAAGTACCTATGTAACATCATCCTGAAGTATGTTGTTAAACTGTGTATAATTCTAAATGTCTGAGGGGGAGTGTTATAAACCAGACATTTTAGGCCCAACCCATTACTTATGGGCTTTAGGGTTTATGGTTATGTTTATCTCTATATATTGTAATGTGGAATATTGTGAAGGATTGAATTAAGTTTATCTCTATTTTCTCTTTAGTTTTTATCAATATGTTAATTACGCCGTTTACTTAACATAAAGCTTTCAAATTACGATAATGAGCATAACTCTTAATCTAGACCTCCGACTGATATCAAATTTTAAGTGCAAGTTTATAAATCAGTAACAAATGTTTCTACTCTTCCACTTTTTCAAAAATCGCGTTTTATAGTAAAAAGGGCATAATAGTCAACTTTTAACATAAATCGGAAACATGCATATGCATCGGATGAGTATTGAACCAAGTTGTAAAATCTCAGAGAGTTGTACATATATAAAAATGGTCCAAAATAAGCTCTAAGGCAGATCTCAAACATGCATGCACGGATCAGAATTGAGAGTCAAAGAAAAAGTCAATTTATGAGACTTTCGGTTCCGATCCGGGTTTAGACTGAAAATTGTCGAGTTGATCATGATGAAACATGTTCTTACATTAATTACAAAGTTATTTTGACGATCAAACAGGTTGCATGTGACCTACATTGCTATATATGCTAAATTTTGCAAAAACACATTCTGTTGACTTTTTAAGAAAAGCTTTGACTCGACAATCATCATGCTTAGAGTGGGAATCTGAAAATACCCTTTTGAGGGTTTGTTACCCACATAAATACCAACTTGTAGGTACTTTCAATTCGAGAAATGACTGAGCCATTTTCGTTTAATCACAAAGTCAAACTAAATTTACGACGGATTGACTTTCGGTTAATAAACTAAGCTAGAACGAATTAGAGAAGGGTATGAGCACTTACAAGAGTCCTAAATACAAGTAGGAAGCCCTATGAACCCTTGTTGATGACCAGAGAGCTCCAGAATTGATCTTGTGATTTTTAGAAAATGCAAGTGTTCAAAGTTTGCAACTTCAATGATCTTTATAACAAGTTTAATCCCATGAGAGGTTGCCACAAGGGTCTAGGGATGTTGTAAGAAGTGTCCAAGTGCCCCTAGCTGCATGTAATCCCATTGGTGAGGCTCTGGAGTCGGATACAGCTGGTTATAACTCGAAATCAGACCTGAAACTGGCAGCTGTGAGTTTTCTGTCGCTGGGCAGGTCACGCGGCCCGCGTAAGGGTCCCCAGGCGGGCCGCCTGGGCCTTCTGATCCACAAAAACCTTTTAATTGTTGATGTTTTGGTCCTTGGTCCTTTGTTACGAGGTTTTGGCTATTTATCTTGCACATTAGACCCTCAAATATGATTTTTAAGGACCTTGGCACATTTACAAACATGGTAAAGTCCTTGGTTAACTTTGTGCTTACCCGAAAAGTCACTAAATTCAACGTTGACGCATTTAACCCTTCGTGCACGGTTTTGATCATAACTTTCTCATACGATAACGAAACTTCATGAAATTTTTATCACATATTCTAGTGAGTATATTTTATCATTACATAGCTTCGGGTTTGCAAAAAGATCACTCAGAGGTATACTTTCAACATGTTGACACAATTAGCCCTTGCAGTTTGCAATTCCTCACTTTCTTTCATTTTCCGCTTTGTATGATCCATGATTTATCCGTTTAGGGTTATAAACACCACGTAGGGTTATTGTAGAGCCTATTTATCCATTGTTGACACTTTGGACCCTTATATTCCATAGTTTCACTGTTTGACCACTTTAGTCCCTCTAAAGTATGTTTTCACATATCCAAAGCCTATGCCACGTGTCAATGCATTATTGGACGTAAATTTCCGAGGTGTTACATCCTCACCCCTTAAAAGAAATCTCGACATCGAGATTTACTGGAACAGATGAGGGTATTTTTCTTTCATCGTGGATTCTACCTCCCATGTGTATTCGGGACCTCTACGGGCATCCCACTTGACCTTAACTATAGGTACATGCTTCCTTCGAAGCTTCTTCACCTGTCGATCCTCAATCGATAATGGTTTTTCCACAAACTTCAAGCTTTCATCTATGTGTATATCTGTATGCGGTATGACCAGTGATTCGTCAGCGAAACACTTCTTCAGATTACAGATGTGGAACACATTATGTATACTACTAAGTTCTTCAGGTAAGTTTAGCTTATAGGCAACTGATCCGACGCGTTCGATAACCTCAAAAGGTCCTATGTATCTCGGGCTTAGCTTGCCTTTCTTACCAAATCGCATCACTCTCTTCCAGGGTGATACTTTAAGCAATACTTTGTCACCTACTTCGAAGTGAAAAGACTTACGCTTTGGATCAGCGTAGCTTTTCTGCCTATCTTGGGCAGCTTTCAAGTGATCGCGAATCTGGACAATCTTGTCCGTTGTTTCAAAAACCAAATCTGGTCCTGATAATTGAACATCTCCTACTTCTGCCCAACAGATGGGTGTTCTGCATTTCCTACCATATAATGCCTCGAAAGGCGCAGCCTTAATACTTGTATGGTAGCTATTGTTATAGGAGAACTCTATCAATGGTAGGTGGTTATCCCAACTGCCACCTAAATCAATCACACATGCTCGAAGCATGTCTTCCAATGTTTGGATGGTACGCTCACTCTGCCCGTCCGTCTGGGGATGGTAAGCCGTACTAAAGGTTAAGCGCGTGCCCAAAGACTGTTGGAAACTCTTCCAAAAATGAGAGGTGTATCTCGTATCTCGGTCAGAGATAATCGACACTGGTACACCATGTAGAGCTACGATCTTATTCACATACAATTGAGCTAACATGTCAGAGCTGAAAGTTTCCTTAATGGGAAGAAATCTACTATGACCCATATAGTATCGTTTCCTTTCCTTGTCTTTGGCAATTTGGTGATGAAATCCATTGTCACCATTTCCCACTTCCACGTGGGAATTTCAGGTTGTTGAAGCAAACCAGACGGCTTCTGATGTTCAGCTTTGACTTGCGCACAAGTCAAACATTTAGCTACATGCGCAGCTACAGACTTTTTCAAACCAATCCACCAGTAGTTTGCCTTTAGATCCTGGTACATCTTATCAGCTCCAGGATGAACGGAATATTTGGAGCTGTGGGCTTCCTTGAGGATAACATCCCGAAGTCCCCCATAAACTGGAACCCATATTCGTCCATTTAGGCTTAGCATTCCATCCTTGTCATAGGATAACTGCTCCTCAGTTACTCCTAGCTTTTTTCAGGATAATTAGCTTCCCACACAGCTTCCTTCTGTGCAGCTAACACCCTTTCGTTCGAATTATTCCTTATTTCTATGCGCTTGGCATTGATCCTTATCGGCTTCACTCTTTCTTTTCTGCTTAAGGCGTCAGCAACTACGTTTGCCTTGCCAGGATGGTATCTTATCTCACAGTCGTAATCATTTAAAGTTTCCATCCATCGTCTTTGTCGCATGTTCAATTCCTTCTGATTGGACAAATGTTGAAGGCTCTTGTGATCTGAATAGATCACACACTTGGTTCCATACAAGTAGTGTCTCCAAAGGTTTAATGCAAATACAACAGCACCCAGTTCCAAGTCGTGGGTGGTGTAGTTTTTCTCATGTACCTTTAGTTGTCGTGAAGCGTAGGCAATGACCTTGCCTCTCTGCATGAGTACACATCCCATACCAGTGTGTGACGCATCGCAATACATCACGAATTCTTCTATACCATCGGGCAATGTTAACACTTGTGCATTGCTCAACTTCTTCTTCAGAATGTCAAAGGATTCCTGCTTCTTAGGGCCCCAGTCAAACTTAATCTTCTTACGTGTCAACGAAGTTAGAGGCGCAGCAATCCTTGAAAAATTTTCGATGAATCGCCTATAGTATCCTGCTAATCCTAGGAAACTGCGAATCTCGGTAGGTGTCTTTGGCTCTTGCCAATTCATAACTGCTTCTACCTTAGCGGGATCTACTTGGATACCACGCTCACTTACCACATGTCCAAGGAATTGGACTTCCCGAAGCCAAAATTCACACTTTGAAAATTTGGCATAGAGTTTCTCATGATGTAGAAGTTTGAGAATACAACAGAGGTGTTTCTCGTGGTTAGCTTGGCTCTTTGAGTAAATAAGAATGTCGTCAATAAAGACGATAACGAATTTATCCAGATAAGGCTTGCAGACGCGATTCATGAGATCCATGAATGCGGCTGGTGCGTTAGTGAGCCCAAAAGGCATCACTAGGAACTCATAATGTCCATAACGAGTCCTAAACGCTGTCTTGTGCACATCTTCATCCTTGACCTTCAACTGGTGATAGCCTGACCTCAAGTCGATCTTTGAAAAGTAGCTTGCCCCTTGCAATTGATCGAACAGGTCGTCGATCCTGGGCAATGGATATCTATTCTTGATAGTGACTTTATTAAGCTCACGGTAATCGATGCACAGACGCATCGATCCATCCTTCTTTTTGACAAACAAAATCGGCGCTCCCCAAGGAGACAAGCTAGGTCTAATAAAACCTTTAGCTAACAGATCATCTAATTGCGTCCTTAATTCCTTCATCTCCGTTGGTGCCAACCTATATGGTGCTCTCGCTACAGGCGCCGCACCCGGAATGATGTCAATTCGAAATTCCACTTGCCTATCCGGTGGTAAACCAGGTAGTTCTTCAGGGAAAACTTCAGGGTATTCTGAAATGACAGGGATGTCTTCAATCTTTGGCTTTGGCTCATCAATAGTAACTTGTGCCATATAAATGACACAACCCTTCTGCAGACATCTGGATGCCTTGAGCATGGACACTTGCTTAGGCAATCCATGCTGGGTATCTCCTTGGATAGTGAGTGACTCACCAGACGGAGTTTTAACTACCACTTGCTTTCTGTTGCACACAATCTGGGCTTGGTTATGAGACAACCAATCCATACCTATCACTATGTCAAGACCGGCTAGCTTAAAGGGAAGTAAGGATAATGGAAAAGAGTGATTCCTAATGGATATAACACATCCATCTAAAACAGTTGAGGCGGTTTCTATGGTTCCATCAGCTAATTCCACCTCATACTTCACACTTAAGGCTTTTACAGGCAATTTTAGCAATTTACAGAACTTATTATCTACAAAAGACTTATCTGCTCCAGAATCAAACAATACTCTAGCAAAAATATCATTCACGAGAAAAGTACCTGTAATCACGTTGTCATCTCGAACAGCTTCCTTAGCGTCCATCTTGAAAATCCTGGCGTTGGTCTTTTTCCCTTCCTCGGTTTTCTTGGTGAACTTTGGGCAATTAGGCCGAATGTGCCCCTTCTCATTGCAACCATAACATGTTGCATCCTTCAGCTTCTTACATTCCAAAGTCTTATGATCTGTGGATTTGCAGATTCCACATGGTCTTGCGTGAGACTGGGATTTCGACTCAAATCGACACTTCCCAAAGTGGTTCTTCTTGCAAGTTTTACATTTGGGCTTATCCCCTGATTGTTGCCCATCCTTCTTGGATCCCGACCCTTTCCTATGGTCGTTATTTCCTCGGTGTCTCTTCTCTGATCTTCGTGAGGTATCATCCTCACGCTTTCTCTTATTCTCTTCTGAGTTCCTGAGAGCTCTCAACCTGACTACGTCCGAGGTGAGAGATAGTGATAGATCAGTTACTGATCTGAAAGTTGTAGGCCTTGATGCCTTAACACTTGCTTTAATTTCAGGGGCTAAACCCCCGATGAAGCGAGCAATTCTCTTAGGTTCTGGGGTTACCAAGTACGGAACCAACCTAGATAGGTTATTGAAAGTGGTGAGGTAGGCCTGACAGTCTAAATTCTTCATCACCAATGACACGAAATCTGACTCGATTCTTTCTACTTCATGCTGCGGGCAATAGTTATCTTTGACAAGAGCAACGAACTGATCCCATGACAAGTTGTAGAGTGGGATCTTCCCAGTAGCTTGCATGAGAGACTTCCACCATGCCAATGCTTCTCCTTTGAACGATTGGGATACATATTTTACTATATCCCTTTCAGCACAACCGCTGATGTCCACCACCGTATCCATTTCGTCCAACCAGGTCATGCAGTCAATCGCTCCTTTCTCCCCAGTAAAGTCCCTGGGTTTACATGAGACGAAGTATTTGTATGTACATGACTTACCACGCGGTTCTGGTTTATGCTCAACCTTCCTTGATGGGACACTGTTTTGATTGGATGAATATCGCTCATCATCCTTCTTGAGCTCATCCTTCTTAGATACATCTGTCTTGGAGGGTGGTTTGTTATGAGCCTCCGAATGATCTTTGGGTTTGGAATGTGGCGCGGATCGGGTCCTACTTCGGGTCCCGCTTGATTCCCTAAATTGCCTTTCAATGGCCTTGGTAACAACATTTTCCACTAATCCTTGTAGCTCCGCACCAGTTACATGTATTTTAGTGTTATCTGGGTTTTCCATTGAATGACTGTTTATTTCTTCAGACTTAGCCATGTAGTTTTAATTGCTACATAAAAGTAAGGACAAGGTCTATTTAGAAGCCTAACAGTATTATCGTTCTTGACGATTTATTAACCATGGTAAATAAGAGCCATATTAGTTAATTTGTTTAATTAATTTCGTTCAGGACTTTTATTAGAAACTTTATCTAGAATGAAATATATATTGGCACAATAGGCCTAGTCACTTGGACAAATTTCTAAATTTTGAATTTAGATTTTATAGGATTAAAATTTAAAAAAAAATTAAAACAAATCAATCCTTTGCTTGGCAAGGAGTCTATAAACCACGGCTGCCTTTTTGTTTTATATGACATTAGTTATAACCCGTAGTCATCATGTCACAATCAGATATATATAGAATATAAATTTGGATAATTTATTAAAAGGGTGACATGTGTGATTTTGCGGATCACGCTAGCCAAGAATGCTAACATGTTTACAGATGTTAACAGAGATTTAAATCTTTTAAACAGGTTCTACCATATTGGCCAGGTCTTTTAATATGACACTCAAGCTAGGTTTTACCTTTTTAAGATTCTTATTATTAATATGTTAAGTTAAAATAATAATCGCTATTTTTCATTTATTTGTATATTATATTCGTGCATATAATTTAAAATTTTAAATTAACTATTTCAAATAAAATTAACTAGCACAAGTTTGCCCTAAACGGGACTTTTACGCAAATAACATGCCCACGCAGGGGCTAAACTAACAAACAAACTCACGTAGGGGTTAAACAGAAACAAACATGCCCACGCAGGGGTTAAACAGAAACAAACATGCCCACGCAGGGGTAGAACAGGAAGGAAAAATATGCCCACGCAGGGGCAGAATACAGAAAGGAAAAATATGCCCATGCAGGGGCAGAGTACAGAAATAAATGTCCTCGCAGGGACATGATTAAATAAACTAGCAAACAAAGGATTTAGTATTCCTTCTTGCTTTTTCCCTTGATTAAATCCACCATTTTCTTAAACATCCCACGATTATGCCGACGATCTTCCCGTAATTCATGCCGCATTTCACGTCGCACATCATTTATCCCTTGAAGGATTTGTTGAACTTGTGGCGGCGACATCATCGGTGCCTGCGGTGGTAGTGGATAATGCGGTGGCTGAGGAGGCTGCGGCTGCTGATATCCATATGATGGGTACCCAAAGGTCGATTGTCCCGTAGCCCAGGGACCTCCAAAAGTACCTTCCGGATTGAGAGAGTTGTAGTTCGCAGCTACCCAGTAGGGATCCCCTGTAAAGTCATAACCTATGTAGTTCGGCTGCTCGAAGGGATTGTATGCTGTCGCGCTAGTGTAAGCAGGGATTGGGTCTCCAAAATCCTGTGGTGGTGGTGGCGCGATTGGCGCATATGTTACTTCTGAGACGGGATGTGAAGATTCTCCCATTTCTGGTTCTTCGTGAAGTGGCGAGTATCGGGTGCTACCTGAATGTGGAGGGGTGCCGATGCGTACTCCTCCTCGTGCGAAAATCTGTGCGTTCCTTCCTCTTCGCCTCGGAGGCGGGGGAGGCAGAACCGGAGGTGGTGGCGGCGGTGAAGTGACCGCGACAAGTCTGGAATCCTCAGAAGGTATAACAACCCTCGGTAAAACCGACACCTCTCATAATAATTCCGACACCCTAATATATTTTTAAATATATTAATATGTCATTATATGTACCCCGTATGTGAAAACCGAGCCCCGAAAATAGATTATACTATATAAAATATATAAAAACAATAATTATTAAGTTGAGGCGGGCCGCATAGACCCACCCCAACATGTAATGCGGGCCGCGAGGGGATGTGATCCGGATTCCCTTGATTTCTTTAGTGAAGGCGGGCCGCGTAAGGTTTATGCTTAGTTAACGCGGGCCGCGCGCGTCCTGATTTGTGGCATGACCCGGAGCCGACACGTGTCAACACCGTGTCAAGTCTAGTGATGAGCGGGCCAAGCTACGCCGTTGTAACATCCGCCAATTTTAGCGCTGTAGGTTGTAACGCCCCTCCCGTATATACGGGTATTGTTAGGTTTAATCTATTAACTCTATTACCACCCTTTCGAGGGTTAGGCTATGTTAATTGCGTAACTATGGTTTGGACATGTGGATTTCATCGTTACGAGTATGACAGTTAATTGAATATCAGTTGTTCACATGGATTAGATTTGATAAACTATTAACTCTACTATGCTATATCAAACCTGTATACTCGCCAGCAATTATTTGTTGATTGTATTTTAAATGCATACTGCAGGTTGAGGATCCAAGAAAAACAAGAAAAGACTAGGATGGCTTAGAAACCCATCAACTATTTAAATTTCCAAATCTATGTTATGTATTTGAACTTTTCTATATATTGTATGAAACTTATGATTATCAATGAAATAAACTTTAATTATTGTCACAATTAGTGTTATGATGTCTTTGAACAGTTTGTACGTCTCATCTCGATGTTTCCGCCATCGGTTGGGGTGTGACAGATTGGTATCAGAGCCATAACTATAGGGAATTAGGATTGCCTTGCTTTACCTAGTCTATAGTTTAAGAGCTTTCTCATTTACTTGCTGTTAAAGACATTATCCTTTGCTTTCTTCTTTGCTTCTCTCTATTCTTTTGGACTTCTAATATACAAGCCTTTCCTAAGGCTAACACAATACACACTTGGAAGCTTTGAAGACACTCTTATAACACAATCGAAATGATTCATCAAGATAGGGGTGATTCCCACACTTGGTGATGATTTTCACTCAGCTATACTTTGATTTTGCACGAAATCTACCCTCAAGTTAGGAGTGATATCCAAATCTTGATGGGAGTTTTCCATTTCCTAATCTAGTGGACCCTCATCTTTGGATGGGTACTAACCACGTTAGGGTACGATGTTATCAAGTTAGAGGTGAAACTCGCATCTTGTTAACTAGTCCCATTCCTTGATTTTCGATCTCGCCAAAGTTTCGATTTACCCAATCGATTAAGGACGTGTAGTAACTGGAAGGACAAACATCGTTAGTCGCTCCTCGATGAGAATGTTTGTCTATTAGGCCAAAGCACGTTTCCTTAATTCGAAAAGGACTTCGATTCACTTTGGAATAGTCTATGTTACGTTCCGTGACACTCCATATTTATTGATAAAATCTCTTTTTATGCTATCTCAATTATCATGTGATTTATATTTGAGCGTTATCTTCAATTCAAATTTGGGAACACGAAGCACGTTATTATCGCAATCCAAAACAATTAATAACTACTCTCTTTCGTGAACAAACTAAATTTATATTGCTTTCATTATTCTATGTGAAACATCATTCTATGTGTAATACTATGTTAAACTATGTGAAACTATTTGGTGATCCATGTGAGAAACTATGTGCTATGTGATGCATACATGAAGTCAATTTTCCTAAACAAAAACATTATGATTAAAAGTCTCATCCATTTCTTGTTTTGAATTTCTAGATGTCATCATCTCGTCAGTACTCTCACTCTCCCAGAAAATCCAAGTTCCTTTTTATCAGATGTACACTTTATTATCTTCGATCTTTTATGATGAAACTCTTCCTTGTCAATTTTGAACCATTTTTAGGATTTCACTTTTGCGCATACATCATACGATTATACATCATTAGCATGCATAATTTCACTTAATTTTAATTACACTTTCGTAACAACGAGTGAAGACATATCATCGAGATAGGAGTGATTTCCTTACCTTGACGATTAACTTCGCTTCTTTTCTCATCTTACAACGACCTCACCAACGGATTTGGGGTGATTCCCTTACCTAGGTGATCGTTACCAATACTTTCTTTAATAGATTATATTGCGTAAACACGATCATGTTTATACCTAAATCATTTATCATGTATTTCAAAATGCTTCATTTATTTAGACGTATCTCCTATTCTATAATCTATTTTCACATCGCTCGCATACACAAAAATTTTCAATGTTACCAAAAACGCGTATTCCTCGATTTCAAAAATTTCACAAAATACTACTGTCACCCTAATCAGTTTAATAAATCTATTGCCCACAAAATTTCGTATTCCACGTAATTACTAAAACGCACTCATCTCGCATCACTATACTAAAGAATTCTAAATTTCCAATTGAGAATCAAACCAACTTTTCATACAGAATATTACAAATATTATCCGATCAGTTATCAAAACTCTTTTCAAGATCAACAAAAACATTTTATTAAGGACACCTTTCACGATCACCAGGTTCATATACCAAAATTCCTTTTCCTAAGGTTAAACCTTTTCACTAGAATCTGTAAACTTCGAAGTTAGTAATACAAAAAAAAAAAAAAAAAACTTCTTAAAACGATGCAAACTTTTTAATTCGAAGAACTTTTCAAAACCTCGCTTGATACGTTAATTAAATTCAAAACACGTGGGCAAGGAAACTTTATAAGGACGACAAATTTTCAGCTATGAAAATTTTTTTTTTTCTTTAAAACCATAATAGCACTTCCATTCTTTTACAAAGTATCCTTTCGCATAATCAAAAGATGTTTTCCTTTATATTCTCTTTACAATTCACAAACTAGATTCTACATTCCTAACAACTCAATCTAATTTAACTTCACGTTTTGCACAAACAACTATATATGTATATCATTTTACACGTTTTAGTCAATATCTCACAACAATCTCACGCGTGTCACTCGTTCTCTTTTTCCTTTCACGATTCAAAACTCATACGTTTTACGTTTATACACACACTCACAATTATACATTTACGTGATACTTAAATTCACATTCATACGTATGCAATTTGCGTATACGCTTATACCGCTATGTTTATACTTGTATTTATAATCAGACACATTCTCACGTCTGTTATGATCCTCGTATTTATATGCTCATAACTACCACGACACGTTTCGTGTCTATACTTTGACTCATATTTACACACGTACTCCCCACAATACGTTCGTATGCTTACACTTGTACTCATATTTATACTCATAGTCGCAACAACATACTTGTACTTGTACTTATACGATCACGTTTACACTCATATATATATATATATATATATATATATATATATATATATATATATCTATATCTATATACTCATACATTCCATTCGTACTTAAACATTCATGTTTTACACTTAATTTTCACATTTACAACCATACTCATGCATCTTATGTTTATACTCATATTTATACTCGTATTCACACTCATACTTGTGTTCATACTCTCATTTATACGATTTATGTTATACACGTACTTTTGTTGTACTCTCATTTATACGAATTTTGTCCATACTCACGTCATTCGTTTGTGCTCAAATTGTGCTCACATTTATGCTCATTTTAATACACGTTATGCTTATACTTTTGCTCACACTCCTGGCATGCGTTTTATGTTTATGCTCACGTGCGTGTTCAAATTTAAACTTATACTATGCTCATGCTTTTTACTCAAAATTTATACATTCGCACATGTACACGGGCGAAACCCGAAGGATTCGTTTACGTTAGTCTTATACTATTTGGAACGCGAACATGCTTACATGTTACATTTTTATACGCACACAATCTTATTTTCAAAATTTATGTATACCTTGATTCATACGCAAATTCGTACAAGCTATGCGGATCATGCGACGATTGGTATAATCGCGGGTGCACACGGGATTATAGTAATAAGCGCATGAGAACCATAGAGTGTACTACTGTGTATGGTAAGACATGGAACGTAACATGACGCGAATAACGAAACGGACGTAACATGGTCAAAACATGGTGGATACACCGCTGGTACATCCTATATATAAGTGTTTTCACCACGTTACCAAACTTTCGTGAAACGTGCCATGAGAAATTCAGTGTTTTGCACACCTTTTTGGACCTAATGCAAACTTTAAACAACTTACAAACGCATTATGTCCGATTATCCAAGACGAAACTCCATTCTTACTACGCAACTTTTGTATATCCAATACTTATGCCATTCTTATACTTGCATCCACTTAGAGTCAATCGTTCACTTCCATACTCCCACTATTCTCTATTATTCCATGTCTTTGATATGACTCCCATTCACAATCAAGTTTCATCTATTCCCTCTGTGGAATCCTTGGATGCCATCTTTTCAACAGTCTTCCTCTTAGATTTCGAGGACGAAATCTCCTAAAGTAGGGGAGACTGTAACATTTCGTATTTTCAAACTTTCCATTTTTGGAAAGTCTACTTGTACTTTCTACTTTTGTAAGTTGTACCTTTGTTGTACTTGATTCAAATTCCAAAATTGTACTCGAGACTTGAAATCATAATGAAATTGCATGATTTTATCCATATTTTGTGTTTGAATACTATGAATCATTGAAACTATGAAACTATGTTAAACACGTTGAAACTATGTTAAACACGTTGAAACTATGTTAAACACGTTGAAACTATGTTAAACACGTAAAAACAGAGAAATTCCATCTTAATTTCGGCTCTTAAATTCATCGTTGCCAAGAGATTACCCTAAACCGTACAAAAATTGGGAATTTATACGCTAATTCGGTAAAATATTGAAGTTTGGGTTAAATTTGATTTTTATATTATTTTATTATTATTTTAGATGAATAAAATAATAATTTAAATTAAATAAATAATAATTTTCTGAATTTATTTGATATTCTAAGCTTTTTCGTTAAATAATCTGACTCCGTTAGTGAAAACCCCGTTAAATGAGCTAACCTGGTTAGTTTTATTAAAGGGCAGCACTAACTGAGTTAGTGGCTAACCCAGTTAGTTAAAACTAACTGATATAAAAAAAAGGGATTAAATCCCAATGTAATGCGCGACCCGGGATTCGAACCCGCGTCCATCAGTTCACAAACAACAACCATAACCAACTGGGCTGCATCATTTATGTGTTATGGTTTGGACCTGCACTGTATTTATCACGTATTTAATGCGTGAATTTGAATCAAACAACATAACCGCCAACAAGCTGCTTCGTCTTCTTCGTTTATTAAACCGACTTCTGATCATCTAACCGGAACCGACCTTTCAGTTCTTGTAACCAACACCCCCATCACCTATATATACTTGATCGAACCTTCATGGTTCGTCCCTTTACACCCGACCGAATCCAAAACACCGATACGAACCGAAGTCACCTCGTCGCCGGAATCTAGTTCACGTCGCTGAAACCAACGTCTGCCACCCACCTTCGCCGGAGCCACCAACTTCACCGCCGACCACCGCCATTGCAGCCGGTGACCGTGTCCGGTACGAATTCACGTTCCGATTCCGTTTTCTTTTCCTTTTATTATTTGTATTATTACAGTTCGTTTATATTACTACTACTATTATTATTATTATTATTATTATTATTATTATTATTATTACCAATATTATCATTATTAACATTATTATTATTATATAATAATATTTCCAGAAATATTAATAAAACAGATTATTAATATAATTATTATTATTAAAAATCAGATTTATTAACATAATTTAAATCAGAAATACTAGTCCTTAATTAAATCAGAATTATTTATAAAATCAGATTTATTTATATAATTATATTTAATATTATTATAAAACAGATATATTGATATAATTATTATTAATATGAAACAGATTTATTTAAATCTGAAATAATTATTTTTCAGAATATATATTATTCAGAGGTATTATTTGTTTTAAATCTGAATTTATATTTTCAGAATTTCTATTAAATCAGTTATATTTAACAAATATTTCAGATTTATTAATATTAGTACTAATATTATTAAGACAGATTTAATTATTAATTATTATTTAACAGATTTATTTGTATATTTTTAGATCTGAAATATTATATTAAATCAGAATTATTTTATTTACACAGAATTATTATTTCTGTTATTTATAATCAGAATTATTATTTAACTACTATTTAAATCAGAAATTTTATTTTAAATATCAGAATTATCATTATTATTATTTTCTGATTTATTATTTAAATCAGAAATTTAGTTTTAAAACAGAAATTATATTTCAGAATTTTATTTCTTACTTATTATTTTCAGAATTATATATATATATATATATTTCAGAATTATTAACAAATAAGTCAGAATTATTATTTGTGTTATTTATATAATTCTGATTTACTATTTAAAAATCAGAAATTATTTATAACTAGAATTGTTGTTATTATATACCTATTAAATCAGAATGTTAATTTATTTTTTTTCAGATTTATTATCTTATTTCAATATAACTAGAATTTTATAAATAAGTTTATTATTTATAGAATTGCTAACTAAAGTTAGATTATTTATTTTAAATTGTTAATTTAAGATAATTATATACCTATTTAAATTCTTATTTATTTAACCCAATAATTTTGAAATTCTATTTTGTAATATTTTGGTAAAATTAATATTTATTTTACCTATTTATTTGTCATATGATAATTCCCAAATAATTAACAAACCCTTGCAAACTTAATAGGGTAATCTTCTTGTGCACGCCTCTTGGGAAATCTATTATTCTATTATTCTATCTTGTTCCAAGAATACGCAACGCACTCTAAGGTGAGTATACTTGACCCATTTTCTTTTTACACGTTTGGGTGTAGTATGCATTTCCTTATCAAAAACACAATGATAAACACTTTCATTGCACAATCTATCCATTTAAACATGAACATTTTCTTATGCAATGCACAAAATAATACATTATATATGAATACTTTGATACATCTTGATGCTTGTTAATACTCATATTCCAAAAAAAAAAAAATGGAAACTTATCATCAAGATAGGGGTGATTCCCAAACCTTGATGATTAGCTCCACTCACTTTCTAACTTCACCAACGAGCTAGAGGTGATTCTCTTACCTCGGAGGTAGTTACCAACTTTTATTCGTTCTCAATGAAATTTTATGATTGAACGTTCCTTTTCAAAAATTTTAGAATTTATTTCACGTGCATGCTAATACGATATACTGGATGGATTCGTGTTCCTTGGGTTAAACTTTATGTGATAAACTTGTCATTAACTTCGTAAGAAGCCACACCTTAACATACTCGATGGGTTGACCTGTGTATTCACATGTCAGGGATACGTTAATCTTGTTAACTAAGTATGGCATGTGGATTGTTCTAAATTTTTATGAAATACGTTAATCTTAGATTTCGAGGACGAAATCTCCTAAAGTAGGGGAGACTGTAACATCCGCCAATTTTAGCGCTGTAGGTTGTAACGCCCCTCCCGTATATACGGGTATTGTTAGGTTTAATCTATTAACTCTATTACCACCCTTTCGAGGGTTAGGCTATGTTAATTGCGTAACTATGGTTTGGACATGTGGATTTCATCGTTACGAGTATGACAGTTAATTGAATATCAGTTGTTCACATGGATTAGATTTGATAAACTATTAACTCTACTATGCTATATCAAACCTGTATACTCGCCAGCAATTATTTGTTGATTGTATTTTAAATGCATACTGCAGGTTGAGGATCCAAGAAAAACAAGAAAAGACTAGGATGGCTTAGAAACCCATCAACTATTTAAATTTCCAAATCTATGTTATGTATTTGAACTTTTCTATATATTGTATGAAACTTATGATTATCAATGAAATAAACTTTAATTATTGTCACAATTAGTGTTATGATGTCTTTGAACAGTTTGTACGTCTCATCTCGATGTTTCCGCCATCGGTTGGGGTGTGACAGCCGTTGACTCCATTTGACGCGGGCCGCGTGAACCCGGCCCAAATCCCACGCGGGCCGCGAGAAGGTCAAGATCAGACATTATAAATAGCACGCATCGGCTTCAGTAGACGATCGCTCAAAATCTTTTCTCTCTCTTAAATTCTGTAGTGGCGTTATTATAGCCGGGTATTATACACCCTAAATTAGCGAGGTTCTGCTACGATGTAAGTATTATAACCCCTGGAGACGTATTAGATACGCTGCCCGATTGATCTAGGGTTCCGTAACGGCTGTCGTGGTTCTGCCCGACGTAGTCGTTGGAATGCCGTCTCGGGGAGGGTATTACTAATGTTAAAATGGGTTATTATACTAACACACGTGCATTTGTGTAAATTATAGATATTCACCAGGAAATCATAAAGAGCAATGTGAGTAATCTCCTTTTTGTTAACAGTTTTTACAAAACCTTAACCTTTTTATAATGCAATTTAGCAGTGATTGAGTCTTTGTAATTCTACAATTACTGCCGGTATGTTGGGGTTTTGTATATAAAATTGGAGTAACGTTACCATTGGACGACGAGTTAGCCAATGTGTAATATGACCCTCAGTCAGACGTGACACTACTGAATGAGTAATTGGGTAGATGGAAACATTGTAATCGCCCTCAATACTGTTTAAGTTAAATTAATAATTCTTGATTAAACTGAGATTCATTCACCAGTATTTTCCACTGACAAAACCTTTTTAAAACGCGTTTCAGGTAACAAAATGTGAAAGCCAAACTAGAAGCCAGCTGGACAGCACTGAAGGCTTGGAAAAGTGGCTATAAAAGTTACCTAAATAAAAGAAAGCGTTTATTTCAATAAAGGGGGATTTATCCCTGTAATCCAGTGTGTAATAAAAACTTGGGTTTCACCCATGTGTTTGATATTATAAAATAAGGTGGTTTACTCTGATTTAAATATTTCCTAACTACGGTCCTGATGAAATTTCCGCTGCCAAATAAATTAATAACGTGATACCACCGCAACTGGCTCACGGCCGCCCGTTCCCGGGAAAGAGGGATCGGGGGTTGTGACAGGAGGTGGTATCAGAGCTATGCCACTGATTCAGCCACAGAAGTGTTCTGCTGACATCAAAATTCAAAGTGTTAGGAAATAAATTATGGAAATACGTGTATAATTGTATTTCTTGCTATGTGTTATCTGACTATTTGTTAGTTTACAGTATGAGTGACCAAGGACCTTCTGACGCCTATCTTCAACTGTCTGGTTCGCCTAGGAGCGAAGGCACCTCCTCTTCTCAGCCTGCCCTCTCAGGGTATTCTGCTGACACAGAAGAAGGGATCTTTGTGTTTAAGGCTCAGTCTGAAGAGCCATTTCCTCAGAAAAAGAGGGGATGGTTCAGTAGGGGAGCGCACGAGCGTAGGAAAAGAATGAAAAAGTTGCAGGAACAGCGAGTGTTAGCCGCAGCAAAAAGAGAAACTGATGCTTATAATCAGGATATGCTCAATAGGGGTATCGCTAATATCCATATTTTAGCAACCACTGCTGCTGACCCAAACCTGGAACAAATGCTAGCACCACAACCACAAAATCCTGACCAACCCATGGAAATAGAAGACCAGATAGAAATGCCTGATTACAACCCGGAGGAGATACCTAGGGTACCTGCACCTGATCCTCTAGACCCAAACAATTACGACCCCTGGTGGGACGATGTTAGGGACTACGTGCAACAAAACCCAATACAGGAAAATGTGCCAATGCCCAACTTAGGAGCTTATCCAGGGTTAGATCCTCAAGATCCCTATAACATTAGTGATGCATACGTTAGGGAAATTTTAGAGAACCCATATCCTTACCAGGCTCCGTATCAGGAACCCGTACCTCAGTTTCCAAACCCAGTCCTAGAACCTGCACCCCCAATGAGTGCAGAAAATGTCCAGGAACTTAGGACTTTTGGGGAGGAAATTTTAGAAAGCAGTGATCGAATGCGACAGGTGGGAGAACGTCTCGTCTGGAAGTACGACGTGCGCAATATGGATTTTTGGATGAATCCATATCAGTAAACGTGATGGCAGTACGGTAGTAGTAATAATAATATAATAATATATGTGTGTATGTGTTAAAAAAAAAAAAAAAAAAAAACTACTACGGATGCATACTATTAGTATTGTAGCTTTACATTTCAGTCGGTACTGTAATTTTTATTTCTGTACTGGTGTGTATTGATGCATACTATATAAATAGAGTAAATGTCGCAATGCTCGACGCTTTTGGTTAAAAAGTGCGTGTCATGTGATTAGCTATATATAAATATTATTTGTGATATTAATATTTGGTAAATGTCTAAAATTCAGATGGCCGACGCGGGAAATCAAGAAAATCTGAATAACGATAACCAGAGTAACATTAACGTGGTTAATGAGAATTCGGACAATAATAACAACGGAAACCAAATGGATAATAGTGTCGTTCAGCATATTGTGGCACAGGGAATTATAGATGCAATGCCATTTATTATTCAAACAGTTCAGGAAGCGAATAATAAAAGTAAGCATAGCAGTAAGCGACCAACTGAACCAGAAAACAGCGTGAACAATGGACCCATACTTCAAGCGCCCGTTCCCAAAAGAAGAAGAACCATGCCACATGGTTGTTCTTACAAAGAATTCTGGTCCTGCAAACCAATAGAATTCTTGGGCAATGAAGGACCCATTGCAGCTTTACGCTGGATAGAGAAAAATGAGGCAGTTCTGAAAATAAGCAAGTGTGCTGAAGAAGATAAAATAATGTTTGCTTCAAATCTGTTTAAAAATGCAGCCTTAGAATGGTGGAACACTATCCTCCAATCCAGAGGAAGTGATAGGGTTTATAATATGGAATGGGAAGAATTCAAGAACATGGTAGAAAGGAAATTCTGCCCTCCCAATGAAAAAGAACAGATAGCAAATAAGTTCCTAAATCTTAGAATGACTGGGGTAGACAGTAAAGGTTACACTACCACATTCTTTGAATATGCTAGGATGGTACCAACCCTTGCATCACCAGAACCAGTGTTAATCTCCCGTTATATCTGGGGATTAATTGGGGTGATTAGGCATGTAGTCAAGGCAGCTAGACCTCAAACCATAGAAGAAACTGTAGAACTAGCCAATACCTTGACAGATGAGTTAATCCGTACTAGGGAAGAAGATCAGAGGAAAAACTTATCCCAAAGGCTTACCCAAGAACTCCGTTCTAAGAATTTCAACCGTAGGAATGTAGGTTCTACATCTGCACCTTATTGCAAGTATTGCAAAAGGAAGCATTCTGGAAAATGCTCCATATACTGCAATTTCTGCAAAATCTCAGGTCACAAGGAAGAAGATTGCAGGAAGAAAGCCAATAGCAGGGTATGCTTCAACTGTGGGGAACCAGGTCATATCAAGACAAACTGCCCAAAATTGACCCCAGCTGCAAACAACCAGAACACTAGAAATGCTAGAGCATTTGTTTTGACTGCAGACGAAGCCAAGATGATCCCAGACGTCATTGCTGGTACGTTTTTAGTTAATGATATTTTTGCTAAAGTATTATTTGACTCTGGTGCAAACCAAAGTTTTATTAATACTTCATTTTGCAAACTCCTAAATCAATCATTAACTAAACTACCACAAGAATGTCTAGTGGAAACCGCAAATGGAGAAACTGTTAGGATTTCTGAAATCTTGCAGGGAGCAAGAATAGAAATTTTTAATCAAAAATTTATTGCAAACCTTTACCCAATGAATCTGGCTGGATTTGATGTTGTGTTAGGAATGGATTGGTTAATAGCCAATAAAGCCAGTATTTTATGTGATCAAAAGACAATTCAATTAAAATCACCAAGAGGTGAAAAGATCTCAATTAAAAGAGATAAACCTTTTAGATCCACTAAATTCATCTCTGTGATGAAAACTGCAAGTTGTATAAGAAAAGGATCTATAGTGTATTTGATTTCAATAATCACTAACACTAAAGGAAAAGAATTAAAAGATATCACCGTAGTATCCCAATTTTCAGATGTCTTTCCAGAAGAATTGCCAGGACTACCGCCAGACAGGGAAGTCGAATTCAGAATTCACCTATTACCAGGAACAGCACCAATTGCCAAAGCACCTTACCGTTTAGCACCCGCTGAAATGCAAGAACTGAAGAAACAATTAGACGAATTATTGGAAAAAGGATTTATACAACCAAGTTCATCGCCATGGGGAGCACCAATATTATTTGTCAAGAAAAAGGACGGATCGATGCGTATGTGCATTGACTACCGTGAATTGAACAAAGTCACGATTAAGAATCGGTACCCATTACCGAGGATCGATGATTTGTTTGATCAACTTCAAGGAGCTCGATTTTTCTCTAAAATCGATTTAAGATCAGGATATCATCAATTAAAGGTACAAGAAGAGGATATTCCTAAAACCGCATTCAGAACGAGGTATGGTCATTATGAATTTACTGTCATGCCATTTGGTTTAACCAATGCCCCAGCCGCATTTATGTACATGATGAACCGAACATGTAAGCCATATTTGGATAAATTCATAATTGTCTTCATAGATGATATTCTCATTTATTCTAAAAGCAAAGAAGAGCATGCAAAGCACTTGCACTTACTTTTAAGTTTATTAAGAAAAGAAAAGCTTTATGCTAAGTTTTCAAAATGCGAGTTTTGGTTAGAACAAGTGCAATTTCTCGGACATTTGGTGAATCATGAAGGAATTCATGTAGATCCAACAAAGATCGAAGCAATTACTAAATGGAAAACCCCTGAGTCACCAACTGAGGTTAGAAGTTTCTTAGGATTGGCCGGTTATTATAGAAGATTTATTCGAGATTTTTCTAGGATAGTCATCCCTTTAACTAAGTTAACCTGTAAATCTGTTAAGTTTGAATGGGGACCAAAACAAGAAGAAGCTTTTAGGATCCTTAAGCAAAGATTAACCCATGCACCTATATTAGCATTACCAGAAGGAAATGAAGATTTTATAATTTACTGTGATGCTTCTAAGTTAGGTTATGGATGCGTATTGATGCAACATCAAAAGGTTATAGCTTATGCATCTAGACAACTTAAGAGTCATGAAGGAAATTATTCGACCCATGATTTGAAGTTAGGAGCCATAATTTTTGCCCTTAAAATTTGGAGACATTATCTTTATGGTAGTAAGTTTACCATATTCACTGATCATAAAAGTTTAAGATATGTTTTCGGGCAAAAAGAGCTGAATATGAGACAAAGACGTTGGATGGAATTGCTTAGTGATTATGACTGCGATATTCAGTATCATGCAGGAAAAGCCAATGTGGTGGCTGACGCTTTAAGTCGAAAATATTATGAAAAGCCAAAAAGAATACATTCTCTTAAATTAAATCTGCAAGTAGATTTAAACGAACAGATTAGAAAAGCACAAGAATCAGTAATCAAGGAAGATACTGAAAAACTAAAGGGAATGATTAAGGAATTAGAACAAGGAACGGATGGAATTTGGAGGTTCCATAAAAAGAGAATGTGGATACCTAAATTAGGAAATTTACGTCACCGTATATTAGAAGAAGCCCATAAATCTAAATATACGATGCATCCAGGAAATGATAAAATGTACCAGGATTTAAGGAAAAATTTCTGGTGGATAGGAATGAAAAAGGATATAGCAGCTTATGTTTCTAAATGTTTAACTTGCTCACAAGTTAAAGCTGAACACCAGAAACCCTCAGGTTTATTACAACAATTAGAAATACCAGTTTGGAAGTGGGAATTGATAACAATGGATTTTGTTACCAAATTGCCTAAAACAAGGAAAGGAACTGATACAATCTGGGTGATTGTAGATAGGTTAACCAAGTCAGCTCATTTCTTACCAATAAAGGAAACCTTTAGTATGGAACAATTAGCTAAATTCTATGTAAATGAAATCGTTTCTTTACATGGCATACCTTTATCAATTGTGTCTGATAGAGATAGTCGTTTTACTTCTCATTTTTGGTCAAGTTTTCGAAGAGCAATGGGAACTAAGCTAAACCTAAGCACCGCTTATCACCCTCAAACGGACGGACAAAGCGAAAGAACAATTCAAACGATGGAGGACATGCTTAGAGCTTGTGTAATTGATTTCGGAGGTAATTGGGACGAACACTTACCTTTGATAGAATTTTCTTATAATAACAGTTATCACACAAGTATCAATGCTGCACCATTCGAAGCACTTTATGGACGAAAGTGCAGAACCCCAGTCTGTTGGGCAGAAATTGGAGAAAAGCAACTATCTGGACCCGAGATAGTACAAGAAACAACCAATAAAATTATTCAAGTCAAGGAACGACTGAAAGCAGCACGTGATCGACAAAAGAGTTATGCCGATAATAGACGTAAACCCTTAGAATTTCAAGAAGGAGATAAAGTATTATTAAAAGTTTCACCCTGGAAAGGAGTGGTAAGATTCATCAAAAGAGGAAAGCTAAGTCCCAGGTATATTGGACCTTTTGAAATTATCCGAAGAATAGGACCTGTAGCTTATCAGCTACGACTGCCAGAGGAAATGGCAGGAATACATGATGTGTTTCATGTATCCAATCTTAAAAAGTGTTTAGCTGACGAATCACTCGTAGTACCTCTCAAAGATATAGAGATAAATGAGCAACTCAAGTTTGTGGAGAGGCCTCTACAAATTGAAGATAGGAAAATTAAGAATCTCAAACATAAAAGACTAGTTCTGGTCAAAGTGAAATGGGATTCCAAAAGAGGACCCGAGTACACGTGGGAACTTGAATCAGAGATGAAAAAGAAATATCCACACTTGTTCCAGTAGATCTCGAGGACGAGCTCTAAAACAAGGTGGGGAGGATATAACAACCCTCGGTAAAACCGACACCTCTCATAATAATTCCGACACCCTAATATATTTTTAAATATATTAATATGTCATTATATGTACCCCGTATGTGAAAACCAAGCCCCGAAAATAGATTATACTATATAAAATATATAAAAACAATAATTATTAAGTTGAGGCGGGCCGCATAGACCCACCCCAACATGTAATGCGGGCCGCGAGGGGATGTGATCCGGATTCCCTTGATTTCTTTAGTGAAGGCGGGCCGCGTAAGGTTTATGCTTAGTTAACGCGGGCCGCGCGCGTCCTGATTTGTGGCATGACCCGGAGCCGACACGTGTCAACACCGTGTCAAGTCTAGTGATGAGCGGGCCAAGCTACGCCGTTGACTCCATTTGACGCAGGCCGCGTGAACCCGGCCCAAATCCCACGCGGGCCGCGAGAAGGTCAAGATCAGACATTATAAATAGCACGCATCGGCTTCAGTAGACGATCGCTCAAAATCTTTTCTTTCTCTCTTAAATTCTGTAGTGGCGTTATTATAGCCGGGTATTATACACCCTAAATTAGCGAGGTTCTGCTACGATGTAAGTATTATAACCCCTGGAGACGTATTAGATACGCTGCCCGATTGATCTAGGGTTCCGTAACGGCTGTCGTGGTTTTGCCCGACGTAGTCGTTGGAATGCCGTCTCGGGGAGGGTATTACTAATGTTAAAATGGGTTATTATACTAACACACGTGCATTTGTGTAAATTATAGATATTCACCAGGAAATCATAAAGAGCAATGTGAGTAATCTCCTTTTTGTTAACAGTTTTTACAAAACCTTAACCTTTTTATAATGCAATTTAGCAGTGATTGAGTCTTTCTAATTCTACAATTACTGCCGGTATGTTGGGGTTTTGTATACAAAATTGGAGTAACGTTACCATTGGACGACGAGTTAGCCAATGTGTAATATGACCCTCAGTCAGACGTGACACTACTGAATGAGTAATTGGGTAGATGGAAACATTGTAATCGCCCTTAATACTGTTTAAGTTAAATTAATAATTCTTGATTAAACTGAGATTCATTCACCAGTATTTTCCACTGACAAAACCTTTTTAAAACGCGTTTCAGGTAACAAAATGTGAAAGCCAAACTAGAAGCCAGCTGGACAGCACTGAAGGCTTGGAAAAGTGGCTATAAAAGTTACCTAAATAAAAGAAAGCGTTTATTTCAATAAAGGGGGATTTATCCCTGTAATCCAGTGTGTAATAAAAACTTGGGTTTCACCCATGTGTTTGATATTATAAAATAAGGTGGTTTACTCTAATTTAAATATTTCCTAACTACGGTCCTGATGAAATTTCCGCTGCCAAATAAATTAATAACGTGATACCACCGCAACTGGCTCACGGCCGCCCGTTCCCGGGAAAGAGGGATCGGGGGTTGTGACAGAAGGATTCTGCTGCTGCTGTGGCGGCTGTTGAGGCTGATGCTGGGAGTGCAAGGGAGAGCTGTGTTGCGGCTGATGCAGGGGAGAGTTATGGTAACTAGGGGTAAATACCCAGTCATACTGCCTAAATCTCTCCTCAAAGCTGTCGGGTCCATTGTATGGTGATCCCACAAAAGGTGACCCATCAGAAATCTCGATAGGGTGGTTCGGAGTTCCAGATGGTGGCATTGAGGGATCGGTATCTTCATCGATATCCATCGTGTAACAACTCTCATTAAAATTAATAATTAGAATGATAATTAGTCAATAAGGAAACCCTAATTGAGATACCCAAGTGATTTGGCATAAACCCTGAAATTTCCGGAATAATCGGAATCAGGATCAGGGCCCCTAAAACTCAGGGGGGCTAAACCCAATTTGATAATTATCTTCAAATTCGCGTTGTAAATTATGGAATTTCGATTGTGAATGATTCAGCAGACCTATACCACTGAGAAGGCTAGTCTACAAGCTAAATCGCACCCTTTACGGACCGTAAGGGAAAGTCCTTACGGACCGTAAGCAAACCGGTTCCTTTACGGACCGTAAGGGATAAGGTCATACGGTCCGTAAGCGACATGAAATTCGGGCTATAAATAGCCGACCTTGGCATTCAACTGTTGATGTTAAAACGTCGAACAGATTCAGTCTGTACGTCGAGATAAGTTAGTTTCAATACAAATTAAACACACACCGCACTCGAATTGCTGCCGCGGAACAGGGTAATTACTCGATCGCTATTACGATTCATTTTCCGAGATCAATATATCCAAAGAATGTTTAAGTGCTGCCCACATTGGGTTATACTTTGTCGTTTGTCGTTAATTCGATAAATGAGTTGAACTATTATACTTTGTCGTTTGTCGTTAATTCGATGAATGAGTTGAAGTACTGCACTTTGTCGTTCATTGTGAGAATTTGATCTCGTGAGTTATCGTAACTGCTGTATTGATCACTAACCCTGTTTTTGTGTGCATTATTGTGAAATTAGGTTAACAGGGCTAAAATCATATTTTATCCGTACTAAATCTGCAATGTGAGTCATTCTCTTTTTATCATATGTTTTACAATACTCCAAATCATTTTTCAGAGTTATAATTACAGTGATTAAGTTTATGTAATCACCAAATTACATCCGGTATGTGGGGTATTGTGCACAGTATTATTATTGTTTCCTTCACATTAGGTGGGCGAGCCTAAATGTGACATACGTCACTCATTGGGACAGCCAATGGTGATATGACCACAGTCACAGAGCTGGTCTGTGACAAATACCTATTCTTGAATGTTGGTTGATAATAAACATATGTAAAAACTCTTAATGCTGTGAATTATAACAAATGTATCGTTTTCAGTAAAATGAATGATTCACTCAGTATTTCCCCGCTGACAAAACCTTTTTCAAACATGTTTCAGGTGATCTGCTATAAATCAGGAAAAAGTGCTGAGGAGCATTTCAAGCTTAAAATAGTGGCTCAGTATAAAATAAAGAAAGATGTTTTGAAATAAGGATTTATCACTAAACTTATGTATTGTAAATTATCGGGGTTTTATCCCAAATTGTGAAATAAAAATAATCGGGAAAAGTTTTAGCTTTACAACGATCCTGATGTTAAAATTTCCGCTGCTAAACTCAAATAAATAAATATCACGGGGTTTCTGTCCCGCGGTTCCTGAAACGGGTCAAACCGGGTCGGGGGCCGTGACAGAAACAAGGTGGTATCAGAGCCACTGAGTTAAGCTAATTAAGTATTTAAACGATACTTAATTTTTCCTGATTATTATTATGTGATTATGTGTTTTACTTAAACTGATTATTTGTTAGTTACAGTATGGGTAAGCAAAAGTTGCAAGATATCTATCTTAAATTAGATAGATCAATTTACGAAGAGGGAAGTTCGTCCAAAACTAAATTTTCAAAGCTCCCTACGATTCCTGAAGAAGGAATATTTGTGCGCAAAGCACAGTATGAGAGTCCACTTTCTCCTAAGAAAAGGAGTATGATTATTAAGAAAAGTAAGGAGCAAATCCGAGAAAAGAGGATTAAAAAGGAAACACAGGATTTAATCGATAAATCACCTTGGGAAGATAAGCTAGATGAAAAATGGGCAAATTTATATATGCTAGCTACTGTAGCAGAAAAAGCAAATCTTTAAAGTACTCTAAATCTAGTACTCCTATTTCTCAGTAAGTAAATAAATAAATCTGAGTATGTGTTTTCTTGTATTTTGTACAAATAGTGTGCAATAAAACTTTGATGTTATTTGTTAAACTTTGTTCCAAAGTTTTAACTTGATATTTTTGTGCATTTTGCATATATGCTACACAGCATGAACGAGATATCTGAAGCTTTTCAGAACCTCAATCTTTACCCAGTGAAGATAGAAGTTTCCCAGGAATTTACTGGATACTTTGCTGATGTAGACCAACCTGTAGAATTCCATGCTCCCACTTTAACAAAACCAAAACGAAAGAAAAAGAAGAATTATGTGTGGGGGAGTCGTATCCGTAAGAAAAAGCCAGTTCCAAAACTTCCTAAAATAAATAATACTTTAGAAATAGCAAAAGAACGTGGTAAACAGCCAGAAATAATAATAGAAGTTGAGGAGGAGACTAGGCAAATGGGAATACAGTTTGAGGAATATTCTCAAGAAATAGAAATGGAAGTAGGGCAAGGTTCTAGACCAACTCAGGTAGAAGTCGGAGAGAGCTCTAATCAAAATAAGAGAATTACTTTTCAGGAAGAGATAGATACCCTGTTGGAAAAATGTGAGACTATGCAACCTGTCAACACAAATATACCTATCCTATCGAAAACCCAATCCCTATGAATTTTGCACCAACAATCACTGAACCCATAGTCCATGACCAACCTGTAGAAATGGAAGAATGGTGGACGAATGATTGGCAATTTCAAAATATTGTCAACAGCCCTTGTTCATTCCTTCCGCAATTTGACCCAGAACCCTTACCTAATCCACCAATGAGCAACGAGAATTTAGCTGAACTGGGCCATTTTGGTGAAGAATTGATGGATGCCGGGAATAGAATCAGGGAAATAGGGGGACAGATTGCCTGGAAGTATGACGAAAGGGAACTTCGTTTCTAGGGTAACAAGTGACGAAAGATAGGAGGATGGTAAAACTCTAGTTGTATAATAGTAAAAGTAATAGTGAAACCCGTTGTAACATAACGAATAAAACGTTGTAAGATATTGGTGTGTATTGATGCATACTATACTAATATAAAATAGAATCGAGAAATCGATAGTTTTGACTTTACTTGCAATATGAATTATCTGATTGTTGTGTATAATTGTTAATTATCAAATACTAATAAAAACTATTATATCAGATGGCAAATAATGATAATGAACCAGTCAATGAGGTTAATCAATCGGAGCAACATCCAGGAGATCAATATATGACCAGACAAGATATTGAAACCATTGTTGCTCAAGGGATAGCTAATGCTATTCCAGCATTTGTTGCTGCTGTGAAAAATCCAATCGAACTGCAACATATTATTCCTAGTAAACATACTGTTGAGGATAACTTCAGTAATAGTATAAACGGGGGTAATAGTCATGCTAATCATGATAACGAAACCCAGCACACGCCGCTCCCTAAGAAGTGAAAAGCTGCAACACCTGGTTGCACTTTCAAGGAATTTCTTGCTTGTAAACCCACTGAATTTGCAGGCAATGAAGGGGCAACTGCATCGCTGCGTTGGTTAGAGAAAACCGAAGCAGTGATTGCAATAAGCAAGTGTGCCAAAGAAGATCAAGTCATGTATGCCTCAAATCTGTTTAAGGAAGGAGCACTAGAATGGTGGAACACTGTGTTACAAGCTAAAGGAAGATCTAGGGCGTATGCTATGACTTGGGAAGAATTCAAGAATTTGGTAGAAAGAAAATTATGTCCTGAGTATGAAAAGGAACAAATGGCAAATAAGTTCCTAAACCATCGGATGTTAGGTGTGGATTGTCGTGGTTATACTTCGACATTCTTCGAATATGCTAGGGTGGTACCAACACTGGCTTCGCCAGAACCGGTACTCATTTCTCGTTATATTTGGGGATTAATTAGCGAAATCCGCAATATCGTTAAAGCTCCGAGACCTTGCACTATTGACGATGCAGTAGAATTAGCTAACACCTTAACTGATGAACTGATACGTACACGAGATGAAGATAGGAAGAAGGAATTAGCTCAGAAAATGGATTTAGGATGGGTAATAGTAATAATTTCAAGAAGAGAGGAACAGGGCAATCTTCAACTGTGCCATTCTGCAAAATTTGCAAAAAGAGACATTTTGGAAAATGTAATAGAATTTGCAATTTTTGCAAAACAACAGGACATCGGGAAGAGAACTGCAGAAAGAAATCCATAATTTGTTACAATTGTGGGGAAGCCGGACATATCAAACCAGAATGTCCTAAATTAGTTAACCCAGTAGACAACAAACCCAAGGCAGCTGAAGGAGCTACTAAGAAGAATGCTAGAGCATTTCAGCTGACTACTCAAGAAGCAGAACTCATTCCGGATGTGATCGCCGGTACGTTTTTAGTTCACAACGTCTATGCAAAAGTATTATTTGACTCTGGTGCAAACCAAAGTTTTATAAATACTTCATTCTGTCAAGCTCTTAAGTTACCTCTAACTACCGTTAGGCAGATCTTTACAGTCGAAACTGCAGATGGGAATTCAGTCAAAATCAATCAAGTTTTGCAAAAAGTAGACATAGAACTTTTAGGTCATAAATTTACTGCAAACCTATTTCCTATGAAATTAGCTGAATTTGATATTGTGTTAGGAATGGATTGGTTAATAGCCAACCATGCTCAAATTATTTGTGATAGAAACTCTATAGAAATTCAAACGCCTACTGGAGAAGTCATCACAATTACAGGAGATAAACCTCGGAAGCCATTAAAGTTCATATCAATAATGAAAGTTGCTAATTATGAACGGAAGCAGGGAATAGTATATATGATTTCAGTAATCATTTGTACTAAAGGAAAAGAACTTAAGGAAATCCCTGTAGTCTCAGAATACCCAGATGTATTTCCAGACGATTTACCTGGGTTACCACTAGATAGAGAGGTAGAATTTAGGATTCATCTAATTCCAGGAACTACACCGATAGCCAAGGCACCCTATCGATTAGCTCCTACCGAAATGCTAGAATTGAAGAAGCAATTAGATGAATTACTAAGCAAAGGATTTATACAACCTAGTTCATCCCCTTGGGGTGCACCAGTGTTGTTTGTGAAAAAGAAAGATGGATCAATGAAAATGTGTATTGATTATAGAGAATTGAATAAGGTTACAATTAAGAATCGATACCCATTACCTAGGATTGATGATCTCTTTGATCAATTACAAGGCGCTAAATATTTTTCTAAGATAGACTTGCGCTCCGGATATCATCAATTGAAGGTTCAAGAGGAAGACATACCTAAAACTGCTTTTAGGACTAGGTATGGACATTATGAGTTTACAGTCATGCCCTTTGGATTAACTAATGCACCTGCCGCATTTATGGACATGATGAACAGAATCTGTAAACCATATTTGGATAAATTTGTAATTGTCTTCATAGACGATATACTTATTTATTCAAGAAGTCAGGTCGAACATTGTCAGCACTTGCATGCACTCTTAACTTTGTTAAGAAAAGAAAAGTTGTACGCTAAATTCTCGAAGTGTGAATTTTGGCTACAAAAAGTGCAATTCTTAGGACACATGGTAAATCACGAAGGTATTCATGTAGATCCTGCTAAGATAGAAGCAATTACCAATTGGAAGGTTCCGCAAACTGCTATGGAAATTAGAAGTTTTATAGGTTTAGCCGGTTATTATAGACAGTTTATTAAGGATTTTTCCAAGATAGCTGTACCATTAACTAAGCTAACCTGTAAAGCCACTAAGTTTGAGTGGGGACCAAAACAAGAAGAAGCCTTCAGAATCTTAAAACAGAAATTAACCAATGCTCCAATCTTAGCCTTACCAGAAGGAACAGAAGATTTTGAAGTATATTGTGATGCTTCAAAATTAGGATACGGATGTGTGTTGATGCAACGCAAGAAGGTAATTGCGTATGCTTCCAGACAATTGAAAAAGCACGAAGAAAACTATACAACTCATGATTTAGAACTAGGAGCCATAGTTTTTGCCCTTAAGATATGGAGACATTATCTGTATGGAAGTAAGTTTACTGTTTATACAGATCATAAGAGTTTAAGGTATATATTCGGGCAAAAAGAGTTAAACATGAGGCAAAGAAGATGGATGGAAGTCTTGAGTGATTACGACTGTGATATTCAATATCACGAAGGAAAGGCAAACGTAGTCGCTGACGCCTTAAGTCGTAAGTTCCATGAAAAGCAAAAGCGAGTCCGTGCTCTTAGAATAAATCTACAATTAGATTTAATGCAACAAGTGAAGGAAATTCAGGAAACGGCAATTAAAGACGATGCCGAAGGAATGAAAGGTTACCTAAAAGAATTGGAACAAGGAAATGATGGAGTTTGGAAATTCCACAAAAGCAGAATTTGGGTACCTAAACAAGGAAATTTAAGATCAAAGATTTTAGAAGAAGCTCATAAATCTAGGTATACCATACACCCAGGAAACAATAAGATGTACCAAGATTTAAGAAAGAATTTCTGGTGGATAGGGATGAAAAAGGATATAGCTGAATATGTATCTAAGTGTTTAACTTGTTTACAAGTTAAAGCCGAACACCAGAAACCCTCAGGTCTACTACAACAGTTAGAAATGCCTGTATGGAAATGGGAACTCATAACAATGGACTTTGTTACTAAGTTACCCAAAACTAGAAAAGGTAATGATGCAATTTGGGTAATCGTGGATCGATTAACCAAATCAGCTCATTTTCTACCAGTAAAAGAAACCTTTAGCATGGAAAGATTAGCCAAGCTATATGTGGATGAAATAGTATCCTTACATGGAGTCCCGCTCTCCATTGTGTCGGATAGAGATAGTCGTTTCACTTCCCATTTCTGGATGAGTTTCCAAGAATCCATGGGAACCCGACTCAATTTAAGTCCTGCATATCATCCACAAACCGATGGACAAAGTGAAAGAACGATCCAAACTCTGGAAGACATGCTCCGAGCATGTGTAATTGACTTTGGAGGTAATTGGCATAACCATTTACCATTAATTGAATTCTCCTATAACAATAGTTATCACTCAAGTATTGAAGCCGCTCCATTCGAAGCACTGTATGGACGCAAGTGCAGAACACCTGTATGTTGGGCGGAAATAGGAGAAAGTCAATTATCAGGTCCAGAAATTGTGCAAGAAACTACAGACAAGATAACTCAAATCAAGGAAAGATTGAAAACAGCCAGAGATCGCCAGAAAAGTTATGTAGATAATCGTCGCAAGCCACTCGAATTCCAAATAGGAGACAAAGTACTTTTGAAAGTATCTCCTTGGAAAGGGGTAGTACGATTCGGTAAGAAAGGAAAACTGAGTCCAAGATATGTTGGACCATTCCCAGTAATTCAACGAATCGGACCAGTTGCTTATCGTTTACAACTACCAGAAGAACTAGCTGGAGTACATGATGTATTTCATGTATCCAACCTTAATAAATGTTTATCAGACGAATCCTTGGTAGTACCTCTTCAAGACATAGAGGTAAATGAGAAGCTGAAATTCATAGAGAAACCTTTACAAATAGAAGATAGGAAAATCAAGTTTCTCAAACACAAGCGACTCGTATTGGTGAAAGTCAAATGGAATTCCAAGAGAGGACCGGAATACACTTGGGAACTGGAGTCCGAAATGAAGCGCAAGTATCCTCATTTGTTTCAATAAATCTCGAGGACGAGATTTTTCCTAAGGTGGGGAGGATGTAACAACTCTCATTAAAATTAATAATTAGAATGATAATTAGTCAATAAGGAAACCCTAATTGAGACACCTAAGTGATTTGGCATAAACCCTGAAATTTCCAGAATAATCGGAATCAGGATCAGGGCCCCTAAAACTCAGGGGGGCTAAACCCTATTTGATAATTATCTTCAAATTCGCGTTGTAAATTATGGAATTTCGATTGTGAATGATTCAGCAGACCTATACCACTGAGAAGGCTAGTCTACAAGCTAAATCGCACCCTTTACGGACCGTAAGGGAAAGTCCTTACGGACCGTAAGCAAACCGGTTCCTTTACGGACCGTAAGGGATAAGGTCATACGGTCCGTAAGCGACATGAAATTCGGGCTATAAATAGCCGACCTTGGCATTCAACTGTTGATGTTAAAACGTCGAACAGATTCAGTCTGTACGTCGAGATAAGTTAGTTTCAATACAAATTAAACACACACCGCACTCGAATTGCTGCCGCGGAACAGGGTAATTACTCGATCGCTATTACGATTCATTTTCCGAGATCAATATATCCAAATAATGTTTAAGTGCTGCCCACATTGGGTTATACTTTGTCGTTTGTCGTTAATTCGATAAATGAGTTGAAGTATTATACTTTGTCGTTTGTCGTTAATTCGATGAATGAGTTGAAGTACTGCACTTTGTCGTTCATTGTGAGAATTTGATCTCGTGAGTTATCGTAACTGCTGTATTGATCACTAACCCTGTTTTTGTGTGCGTTATTGTGAAATTAGGTTAACAGGGCTAAAATCATATTTTATCCGTACTAAATCTGCAATGTGAGTCATTCTCTTTTTATCAACTGTTTTACAATACTCCAAATCATTTTTCAGAGTTATAATTACAGTGATTAAGTTTATGTAATCACCAAATTACATCCGGTATGTGGGGTATTGTGCACAGTATTATTATTATTGTTTCCTTCACATTAGGTGGGCGAGCCTAAATGTGACATACGTCACTCATTGGGACAGCCAATGGTGATATGACCACAGTCACAGAGCTGGTCTGTGACAAATACCTATTCTTGAATGTTGGTTGATAGTAAACATATGTAAAAACTCTTAATGCTGTGAATTATAACAAATGTATCGTTTTCAGTAAAATGAATGATTCACTCAGTATTTCCCCGCTGACAAAACCTTTTTCAAACATGTTTCAGGTGATCTGCTATAAATCAGGAAAAAGTGATGAGGAGCATTTCAAGCTTAAAATAGTGGCTCAGTATAAAATAAAGAAAGATGTTTTGAAATAAGGATTTATCACTAAACTTATGTATTGTAAATTATCGGGGTTTTATCCCAAATTGTGAAATAAAAATAATCGGGAAAAGTTTTAGCTTTACAACGATCCTGATGTTAAAATTTCCGCTGCTAAACTCAAATAAATAAATATCACGGGGTTTCTGTCCCGCGGTTCCTGAAACGGGTCAAACCGGGTCGGGGGCCGTGACAGAAACAAGGTGGTATCAGAGCCACTGAGTTAAGCTAATTAAGTATTTAAACGATACTTAATTTTTCCTGATTATTATTATGTGATTATGTGTTTTACTTAATAGTGACGTAGTTGGCATCATCATAGACAAACAACACAATATATATATGCACAGCGGAAGCAAAGATAGATTCATTTCAACTTTAATAGAGTGTAATATCAAATATCACTAATAGTTGAAACGGATCCACAGGCGGATCAAAATGAAATAAGATATTGTTCAACAGATTTATTGTCATCCAAGCTTGCGAGACTTATTGTGGACGCTCTAGAAGACAGCCAGCCTATTACGTATAGTACCTGCAATTAACCTTTTGGGAAAAATACGTCAGTTTACACTGGTAAATACAAATTAACTGACTCATTTTGAAAAGGTTGAAAATTGATTTGAATGCTCAAGGCACAAAACATTTTTATAACTTGGGATAATTATTTATTATAATCTTGTGAACGAATTACATGTTACTTGTGCGTTCAGTAGCCCAAATCTTGTCCGGGTTAAAGATCAATAGACACACCACAATAATGAGTTATACACTGACAGGTGTGTGCCTACACCTCGTGCTCTGGTCGTGGCCATCTCGTAAGATGATGCCAAGGATATCCGGGACATGGTCATTAACCCCCAAAGGCTTAAAGTAAACAAGACTGTTTCAACGAGCCGATCAAATTATTCAATTAACCACCCAAAGGTGTAAGATTTGATGCCCGATCAAGCGGTATTCTATATACCGTAACCCAAGCCCGTATAGGGAAAATAAGTTAAAAGTATTTACCTTGGTAAGTATAAATCACAACTAGCAAGTGAAGGTAGCTTTTACTGGTTCTTCTATTCTGGAACAAAGGTTTATAATAACCTATTAGATTTCTAACGGGTCTTTATTTAAGCCTAAGCTTAGACCGGTTAGTTTTAAGGACGATACGGTTCAAACGCACGATTAAGCGAAGACCGGATAGAACGTGATTTAGACCCGACAAGTTTGAATACTTGTATAATATGGGTATGCTAAATACGTTCTGGATTTTGAGACAAAAATGATAATGTTTGACCCGTTTTGGTCAATTTATGCAAACTAGTTACATAAACCGAACCAAACGCTAAAAGAGCGCTACGGGTAGCCATAAGAGCCATATGCAAGTTCCCTGAGATAATATGCCTTAAATATGTTATAATATCAGTAAGATATCTTCTATTATGCCCCATACGGAATTAAACTAAATTTACGCCTCATAAGGGCATTTTGGTCATTTAAAAGATTATAAAAGAGTTAAATTTGTAATCTGAGTTACAGGCCTGATTTATACAGCAAATACACTTAATTTATCATGTTATAACAGTAGGTTATGACCCGTATGTGAAACTTATCATTTAAAACAAAACTATGCCCCTTAGGGGTATTTTGGTAATTTCACAAGGGCTCGAACAATCAAAACTGGAAACCTGAGTTCAAAAACTTGTGCTTACTGTTATTATATAAAAATATGCTAAAAACATCAGTAGGTATTAATCTTATATGTTTAATATGGTTATAGTACATACTATGCGTTAAAAATGCTTAAAAAGGCGATTTGGAGCCGTTTCCGGGTTTTTAAAAGAAATCTGAGATTTTTATAATTCCAGAAGGCTCAAAATATTTTATTTAACAAATAAAATCAGTAGAAAAAGGTTTGGGGTCAAAAGGATTTGTAGAACTCATTTTATGGCCGAAAAGGGCAAAACCAGTATTAACCGAATTAAACTTAGAGACCTATGTTATGCTCAGCCAAAAATTAAATAAAAATCTTCAAAAATCCCAAAATATTATATAACATCAGTGGGTAAAAAGTTTGATATTAAAAAGTGGGCTTAAATAGAAACACCTCCGTTGTATTCTCAAACTTCTACATCATGAGAAACTCTATGCCAAATTTTCAAAGTGCGAATTTTGGCTTCGGGAAGTCCAATTCCTTGGACATGTGGTAAGTGAGCGTGGTATCCAAGTAGATCCCGCTAAGGTAGAAGCAGTTATGAATTGGCAAGAGCCAAAGACACCTACCGAGATTCGCAGTTCCTAGGATTAGCAGGATACTATAGGCGATTCATCGAAAATTTTTCAAGGATTGCTGCGCCCCTAACTTCGTTGACACGTAAGAAGATTAAGTTTGATTGGGGCCCTAAGCAGCAGGAATCCTTTGACATTCTGAAGGAGAAGTTGAGCAATGCACCAGTGTTAACATTGCCCGATGGTATAGAAGAATTCGTGGTGTATTGCGATGCGTCACACACTGGTATGGGCTGTGTACTCATGCAGAGAGGCAAGGTCATTGCCTACGCTTCACGACAACTAAAGGTGCATGAGAAAAACTACACCACCCATGACTTGGAACTGGGTGCCGTAGTATTTGCATTAAAACTTTGGAGACACTACTTGTATGGAACCAAGTGTGTGATCTATTCGGATCACAAGAGCCTTCAACATTTGTTCAATCAGAAGGAATTGAACATGCGACAAAGACGATGGATGGAAACTTTAAATGATTACGACTGTGAGATAAGATACCATCCAGGCAAGGCAAATGTAGTTGCTGACGCCTTAAGCAGAAAAGAAAGAGTGAAGCCGATAAGGATCAATGCCAAGCGCATAGAAATAAGGAATAATTTGAACGAAAGGGTGTTAGCTGCACAGAAGGAAGCTGTGTTGGAAGCTAATTATCCTGAAGAAAAGCTAGGAGTAACTGAGGAGCAGTTATCCTATGACAAGGATGGAATGCTAAGACTAAATGGACGAATATGGGTTCCAGTTTATGGGGGACTTCGGGATGTTATCCTCCAGGAAGCCCACAGCTCCAAATATTCCGTTCATCCTGGAGCTGATAAGATGTACCAGGATCTAAAGGCAAAATACTGGTGGATTGGTTTGAAAAAGTCTGTAGCTGCGCATGTAGCTAAATGTCTGACTTGTGCGCAAGTCAAAGCCGAGCATCAGAAGCCGTCAGGTTTGCTTCAACAACCTGAAATTCCCACGTGGAAGTGGGAAATGGTAACAATGGATTTCATCACCAAATTGCCAAAGACAAGGAAGGGAAACGATACTATATGGGTCATAGTAGACAGGCTAACCAAGTCAGCACATTTTCTTCCCATTAAGGAAACTTACAGCTCTGACATGTTAGCTCAATTGTATGTGGATAAGATCGTAGCTCTACATGGTGTACCAGTGTCGATTATCTCTGACCGAGATACGAGATACACCTCTCATTTTTGGAAGAGTTTCCAACAGTCTTTGGGCACGCGCTTAAACTTTAGTACGGCTTACCATCCACAGACGGACGGACAGAGCGAGCGTACCATCCAAACTTTGGAAGACATGCTTCGAGCATGTGTGATTGATTTAGGTGGCAGTTGGGATAACCACATACCATTGATAGAGTTCTCCTATAACAATAGCTACCATACTAGTATTAAGGCTGCACCTTTCGAGGCATTATATGGTAGGAAATGCAGAACACCCATCTGTTGGGCAGAAGTAGAAGTTCAATTATCAGGACCAGATTTGGTTTTTGAAACAACGGACAAGATTGTCCAGATTCGCGATCACTTGAAAGCTGCCCAAGATAGGCAGAAAAGCTACGCTGATCCAAAGCGTAAGTCTTTTCACTTCGAAGTAGGTGACAAAGTATTGCTTAAAGTATCACCCTGGAAGGGAGTGATGCGATTTGGTAAGAAAGGCAAGCTTAGCCCGAGATACATAGGACCTTTTGAGGTTATCGAACGCGTCGGATCAGTTGCCTATAAGTTAAACTTACCTGAAGAACTTAGTAGTATACATAATGTGTTCCACATCTGTAATCTGAAGAAGTGTTTCGCTGACGAATCACTGGTCATACCACATACAGATATACATATAGATGAAAGCTTGAAGTTTGTGGAAAAACCATTGTCGATTGAGGATCGACATGTGAAGAAGCTTCGAAGGAAGCATGTACCTATAGTTAAGGTCAAGTGGGATGCCCGTAGAGGTCCCGAATACACATGGGAGGTAGAATCCACGATGAAAGAAAAATACCCTCATTTGTTCCAGTAAATCTCGAGGTCGAGATTTCTTTTAAGGGGGTGAGGATGTAACACCTCGGAAATTTACGTCCAATAATGCATTGACACGTGGCATAGGCTTTGGATATGTGAAAACATACTTTAGAGGGACTAAAGTTGTCAAACAGTGAAACTATGGAATATAAGGGTCCAAAGTGTCAACAATGGATAAATAGGCTCTACAATAACCCTACATGGTGTTTATAACCCTAAACGGATAAATCATGGATCATACAAAGCGGGAAATGAAAGAAAGTGAGGAATTGCAAACTACAGGGGCTAATTGTGTCAACATGTTGAAAGTATACCTCTGAGTGATCTTTTGGCAAACCCGAAGCTTTGTAATGATAAAATATACTCACTAGAATATGTGATAAAAATTTCATGAAGTTTCGTTATCGTATGAGAAAGTTATGATCAAAACCGTGCACGAAGGGTTAAATGCGTCAACGTTGAAATTCGTGACTTTTTGGGTAAGCACAAAGTTAACCAAGGACTTTACCATGTTTGTAAATGTCCCAAGGTCCTTAAAAATCATATTTGAGGGTCTAATGTGCAAGATAAATAGCCAAAACCACGTAGCAAAGGACCAAGGACCAAAACATCAACAATTAAAAGGTTTTTGTGGATCAGAAGGCCCAGGCGGCCCGCCTGGGAACCCTTACGCGGGTCGCGTGACCTGCCCAGCGATAGAAAACTCACAGCTGCCAGTTTCAGGTCTGATTTCGAGTGGTAACCAGCTGTATCCGACTCCAGAGCCTCACCAATGGGATTACATGCAGCTAGGGGCACTTGGACACTTCTCACAACATCCCTAGACCCTTGTGGCAACCTCTCATGGGATTAAACTTGCATAAAAAGGGTCTTGTAGTTACAAACATTCATCACTTGCATATTCAAAAATTCACAAGACCATCTCTGGAGCTTTGTGGACATCAAGGCATCTTCCTAGTGACCTCTAAGCTTATTTAGGACTCTTGTAAGTGTTCATACCCTTCTCTAATTCGTTCTAGCTTAGTTTATTAACCGAAAGTCAATCCGTCGTAAATTTAGTTTGACTTTATGATTAAACGAAAATGGCTCAGTCATTTCTCAAATTGAAAGTACCTACAAGTTGGTATTTATGTGGGTAACAAACCCTCAAAGGGGTATTTTCAGATTCCCACTCTAAGCATGATGATTGTCGAGTCAAAGCTTTTCTTAAAAAGTCAACAAAATGTGTTTTTGCAAAATTTAGCATATATAGCAATGTAGGTCACATGCAACCTGTTTGATCATCAAAATAACTTTGTAATTAATGTAAGAACATGTTTCATCATGATCAACTCGACAATTTTCAGTCTAAACCCGGATCGGAACCGAAAGTCTCATAAATTGACTTTTTCTTTGACTCTCAATTCTGATCCGTGCATGCATGTTTGAGATCTGCCTTAGAGCTTATTTTGGACCATTTTTATATATGTACAACTCTCTGAGATAGTGAGATTTTACAACTTGGTTCAATACTCATCCGATGCATATGCATGTTTCCGATTTATGTTAAAAGTTGACTATTATGCCCTTTTTACTATAAAACGCGAATTTTGAAAAAGTGGAAGAGTAGAAACATTTGTTACTGATTTATAAACTTGCACTTAAAATTTGATATCAGTCGGAGGTCTAGATTAAGAGTTATGCTCATTATCGTAATTTGAAAGCTTTATGTTAAGTAAACGACGTAATTAGCATATAACCTATTTAAGCCCACTTTTTAATATCAAACTTTTTACCCACTGATGTTATATAATATTTTGGGATTTTTGAAGATTTTTATTTAATTTTTGGCTGAGCATAACATAGGTTTCTAAGTTTAATTCGGTTAATACCGGTTTTGCCCTTTTCGGCCATAAAATGAGTTCTACAAATCCTTTTGACCCCAAACCTTTTTCTACTGATTTAATTTGTTAAATAAAATATTTTGAGCCTTCTGGAATTATAAAAATCTCAGATTTCTTTTAAAAACCCGGAAACGGCTCTAAATCGCCTTTTTAAGCATTTTTAACGCATAGTATGTACTATAACCATATTAAACATATAAGGTTAATACCTACTGATGTTTTTAGTATATTTTTATATAATAACAGTAAGCACAAGTTTTTGAACTCAGGTTTCCAGTTTTGACCGTTTGAGCCCTTGGGAAATTACCAAAATACCCCTAAGGGGCATAGTTTTGTTTTAAATGATAAGTTTCGCATACGGGTCATAACCTACTGTTATAACATGATAAATTAAGTGTATTTGCTGTATAAATCAGGCCTGTAACTCAGATTACAAATTTAACCCTTTTATAATCCTTTAAATGACCAAAATGCCCTTATGAGGCGTAAATTGAGTTTAATTCCGTATGGGGCACAATAGAAGATATTTTACTGATATTATAACATATTTAAGGCATATTATCTCAGGGAACTTGCATATGGCTCTTATGGCTACCCGTAACGCTCTTTTAGCCTTTGGTTCGGTTTATGTAACTAATTTGCATAAATTGACCAAAACGGGTCAAACATTATCATTTTTGTCTTAAAATCCAGAACGTATTTAGCATAACCATATTATACAAGTATTCAAACTTGTCGGGTCTAAATCACGTTCTATCCGGTCCTCGCTTAATCGTGCGTTTGAACCGTATCGTCCTTAAAACTAACCGGTCTAAGCTTAGGCTTAAACAAAGATCCGTTAGGAATCTAATAGGTTATTATAAACCTTTGTACCAGAATAGAAGAACCAGTAAAAGCTACCTTCACTTGCTAGTTGTGATTTATACTTACCAAGGTAAATACTTTTAACTTATTTTCCCTATACGGGCTTGGGTTACGGTATATAGAATACCGCTTGATCGAGCATCAAATCTTACATCCTTGGGTGGTTAATTGAATAATTTGATCGGCTCGTTTAAACAGTCTTGTTTACTTTAAGCCTTTGGGGGATTAATGACCATGTCCCGGATATCCTTGGCATCATCTTACGAGATGGCCACGACCAGAGCACGAGGTGTAGGCGTACACCTGTCAGTGTATAACTCATTATTGTGGTGTGTCTATTGATCTTTAACCCGGACAAGATCCGGGCTACTGAACGCACAAGTAACATGTAATTCGTTCACAAGATTATAATAAATAATTATCCCAAGTTATAAAAATGCTTTGTGCCTTGAGCATTCAAATCAATTTTCAACATTTTCAAAATGAGTCGGTTAAATTGTATTTACCAGTGTAAACTGACGTATTTTCCCAAAAGGTTAAGTGCAGGTACTACACGTAATAGGCTGGCTGTCTTCTAGAGCGTCCACAATAAGTCTCGCAAGCTTGGATGAGAATAAATCTGTTGAACAGTATCTTATTTTTATTTTGATCCGCCTGTGGATCCGTTTCAACTATTAGTGATATTTGATGTTACATTATATTAAAGTTGAAATGAATCTATCTTTGCTTCCGCTGTGCATTTATAAATTGTGTTGTTTGTCTATGATGATGCCAACTACGTCACTATACTCCCCACCGGTGACACATGGAAATTAGGGGTGTGACAGGTTGGCTTCAGAGCCAACGCTGAGTGAATTAAACACTAGCCTTTTGTGTTTAATCTCAGTTACACAATTGCACATTCCTCGATTCTCGAGTCTAGACAAAGAACTTAGGAAATATTCAAAAATTTGTTTTATTTTCTAACTTTGTCTTATATATATATTTTGTTGTATCACTTGTTTGATTTTCACAGGTTCACAAAAATGCTGCCACGTATGAGAGGAAGAGGAAGGGGAAACGACCATGAAGCCGGACCTTCACACCGGCGAACACCTTCAGGCTCCCATAACACAGATGCTCGAAATCTATGGAGGTCTTTTACTGAACCCGCAAGGCACTCAGCTTCACTGAGTACCTCACCTTCTATCCCACACTCCTTCGGGCCTCAATCAGAAAATGAGCCCCACAACTCTCACCAGTCCTATATTCCTCTCCAAGGACACCAATCACCCTTTGACCACCCATCACCTGTTTTCCAAGGCCTGTACAACCCTGCTGACTACCTTGATGTGCCTATGGGTTTTAACCCACTTGGACCAGAAGACCATTTTCCTGGTGGCAATCCGATGGATATCGATGAAGATACCGATCTCTCAATGCCACCATCTGGAACTCCGAACCACCCTATCGAGATTTCTGATGGATCACCTTTTGTGGGATCACCATACAATGGTCCCGACAGCTTTGAGGAGAGATTCAGGCAGTATGACTGGGTATTTACCCCTAGTTACCATAACTCTCCCCTACACCAGCCACAACACAGCTCTCCCTTGCACCTCCAGCAACAGTCTCAGCAGCAGCAGCAGAATCCCTCTGAGGATTCCCGACTTGTCGCGGTCACTCCACCGCCGCCACCACCTCCGGTTCTGCCTCCCCCGCCTCCGAGGCGAAGAGGAAGGAACGCTCGGATTTCCGCACGAGGGGGAGTACGCATCGGCACCCCTCCACATTCAGGTAGCAGCCGATACTCGCCACTTCACGAAGAACCAGAGATGGGAGAATCTTCACACCCCGTCTCAGAAGTAACATCTGCGCCAATTGCGCCACCACCACCACAGGATTTTGGAGACCCAATCCCTGCTTACACTAGCGTGGCATCATACAATCCCTTCGAGCAGCCGAACTACATAGGTTATGACTTTACAGGGGATCCCTACTGGGTAGCTGCGAACTACAACTCTCTCAATCCGGAAGGTACTTTTGGAGGTCCCTGGACTGCGGGACAATCGACTTATGGATACCCATCATATGGATATCAGCAGCCGCAGCCTCCTCAACCACCGCATTATCCGCTACCACCGCAGGCACCGATGATGTCGCCGCCACAAGTTCAAGAAATCCTTCAAGGGATAAATGATGTGCGACGAGAAATGCGGCATGAATTACGGGAAGATCGTCGGCATAATCGTGGGATGTTTAAGAAAATGGTGGATTTAATCAAGGGAAAAAGCAAGAAGGACTACTAAATCCTTTGTTTGCTAGTTTATTTAATCATGTCCCTGCGAGGACATTTATTTCTGTACTCTGCCCCTGCGTGGGCATATTTTTCCTTTCTGTATTCTGCCCCTGCGTGGGCATATTTTTCCTTCCTGTTCTACCCCTGCGTGGGCATGTTTGTTTCTATTTAACCCCTGCGTGGGTTTGTTTGTTAGTTTAGCCCCTGCGTGGGCATGTTATTTGTGTAAAAGTCCCGTTTAGGGCAAACTTGTGCTAGTTAATTTTATTTGAAATAGTTAATTTAAGTTTTTCATTTTTAAATTATATGCATGAGTATAATATACAAATAAATGAAAAATAGCGATTATTATTTTAATTTACCATTTTAATAATAAGAATCTTAAAAAAAAGGTAAAACCTAGCTTGAATGTCATATTAAAAGACCTGGCCAATATGGTAGAACCTGTTTAAAAAGATTCAAATCTCTGTTAACATCTGTAAACATGTTAACAATCTTGGCTAGCGTGATCCGTAAAATCACACATGTCACCCTTTTAATAAATTATCCAAAATTATATTGTATACATATCTGATTGTGACATCATGCCTACGGGTTATAACTAATGTCATATAAAACAAAAAGGGCAGCCGTGGTTTATAGACTCCCTGCCAAGCAAAGGATTGATTTGTTTTAATTATTCAAATTTTAATCCTATAAAATCTAAATTCAAAATTTAGAAATTTGTCCAAGTGACTAGGCCTATTGTGCCAATATATATTTCATTCTAGGGTAAAGTTGCTAATAAAAAGTCCTGAATGAAATTAATTAACAAATTAACTAATATGGCTCTTATTTACCATGGTTAATAAATCGTCAAGAACGATAATACTGTTAGGCTTCTAGATAGACCTTGTCCTTACTTTTATGTAGCAATTAAAACTACATGGCTAAGTCTGAAGAAATAAACAGTCATTCAATGGAAAACCCAGATAACACTAAAATACATGTAACTGGTGCGGAGCTACAAGCATTAGTGGAAAATGCTGTTACCAAGGCCATTGAAAGGCAATTTAGGGAATCAAGCGGGACCCGAAGTAGGACCCGATCCGCGCCACATTCCAAACCCAAAGATCATTCGGAGGCTCATAGCAAACCACCCTCCAAGAAAGATGTATCTAAGAAGGATGAGCTCAAGAAGGATGATGAGCGATATTCATCCAATCAAAACAGTGTCCCATCAAGGAAGGTTGAGCATAAACCAGAACCGCGTGGTAAGTCATGTACATACAAATACTTCATCTCATGTAAACCCAGGGACTTTACTGGGGAGAAGGGAGCGATTGACTGCATGACCTGGTTGGACGAAATGGATACGGTGGTGGACATCAGCGGTTGTGCTGAAAGGGATGTAGTAAAATATGTATCCCAATCGTTCAAAGGAGAAGCATTGGCATGGTGGAAGTCTCTCATGCAAGCTACTGGGAAGATCCCACTCTACAACTTGTCATGGGATCAGTTCGTTGCTCTTGTCAAAGATAACTATTGCCCGCAGCATGAAGTAGAAAGAATCGAGTCAGATTTCGTGTCATTGGTGATGAAGAATTTAGACTGTCAGGCCTACCTCACCACTTTCAATACCCTATCTAGGTTGGTTCCGTACTTGGTAACCCCAGAACCTAGGAGAATTGCTCGCTTCATCGGGGGTTTAGCCCCTGAAATTAAAGCAAGTGTTAAGGCATCAAGGCCTACAACTTTTAGATCAGTAACTGATCTATCACTATCTCTCACCTCGGACGTAGTCAGGTTGAGAGCTCTCAGGAACTCAGAAGAGAATAAGAGAAAGCGTGAGGATGATACCTCACGAAGATCAGAGAAGAGACACCGAGGAAATAACGACCATAGGAAAGGGTCGGGATCCAAGAAGGATGGGCAAAAATCAGGGGATATGCCCAAATGTAAAACTTGCAAGAACCACTTTGGGAAGTGTCGATTTGAGTCGAAATCCCAGTCTCACGCAAGACCATGTGGAATCTGCAAATCCACAGATCATAAGACCTTGGAATGTAAGAAGCTGAAGGATGCAACATGTTATGGTTGCAATGAGAAGGGGCACATTCGGCCTAATTGCCCAAAGTTCACCAAGAAAACCGAGGAAGGGAAAAAGACCAACGCAAGGGTCTTCAAGATGGACGCTAAGGAAGCTGTTCAAGATGACAACGTGATTACAGGTACTTTTCTTGTAAATGATGTTTTTGCTAGAGTATTGTTTGATTCTGGAACAGATAAGTCTTTTGTAGATAATAAGTTCTGTGAATTGTTAAAATTGCATGTAAAAGCCTTAAGTGTGAAGTATGAGGTGGAATTAGCTGATGGAACCATAGAAACCGCCTCAACTGTTTTAGATGGATGTGTTATATCCATTAGGAATCACTCTTTTCCATTATCCTTACTTCCCTTTAAGCTAGCCGGTTTTGACATAGTGATAGGTATGGATTGGTTATCTCATAACCAAGCCCAGATTGTGTGCAACAGAAAGCAAGTGGTAGTTAAAACTCCGTCTGGTGAGTCACTCACTATCCAAGGAGATACCCAGCATGGATTGCCTGAGCAAGTGTCCATGCTCAAGGCATCCAGATGTCTGCAGAAGGGTTGTGTCATTTATATGGCACAAGTTTCTATTGATGAGCCAAAGCCAAAGATTGAAGATATCCCTGTCATTTCGGAATACCCTGAAGATTTCCCTGAAGAACTACCTGGTTTACCACCGGATAGGCAAGTGGAATTTCGAATTGACATCATTCCGGGCGCGGCGCCAGTAGCAAGAGCACCATATAGGTTGGCACCAACGGAGATGAAGGAGTTAAGGACGCAATTAGATGATCTGTTAGCTAAAGGTTTTATTAGACCTAGCTCGTCTCCTTGGGGAGCGCCAATCTTGTTTGTCAAAAAGAAGGATGGATCGATGCGTCTGTGCATCGATTACCGTGAGCTTAATAAAGTCACTATCAAGAATAGATATCCATTACCCAGGATCGACGACCTGTTCGATCAATTGCAAGGGGCAAGCTACTTTTCAAAGAATGACTTAAGGTCAGGCTATCACCAGTTGAAGGTCAAGGACGAAGATGTGCACAAGACAGCGTTTAGGACTCGTTATGGACATTATGAATTCCTAGTGATGCCTTTTGGGCTCACTAACGCACCAGCCGCATTCATGGACCTCATGAATCGCGTCTGCAAGCCTTATCTGGATAAATTCGTCATCGTCTTTATTGACGACATTCTTATTTACTCAAAGAACGAAGCTGACCACGAGAAACACCTCCGTTGTATTCTCAAACTTCTACATCATGAGAAACTCTATGCCAAATTTTCAAAGTGCGAATTTTGGCTTCGGGAAGTCCAATTCCTTGGACATGTGGTAAGTGAGCGTGGTATCCAAGTAGATCCCGCTAAGGTAGAAGCAGTTATGAATTGGCAAGAGCCAAAGACACCTACCGAGATTCGCAGTTTCCTAGGATTAGCAGGATACTATAGGTGATTCATCGAAAATTTTTCAAGGATTGCTGCGCCCCTAACTTCGTTGACATGTAAGAAGATTAAGTTTGATTGGGGCCCTAAGCAGTAGGAATCCTTTGACATTCTGAAGGAGAAGTTGAGCAATGCACCAGTGTTAACATTGCCCGATGGTATAGAAGAATTCGTGGTGTATTGCGATGCGTCACACACTGGTATGGGCTGTGTACTCATGCAGAGAGGCAAGGTCATTGCCTACGCTTCACGACAACTAAAGGTGCATGAGAAAAACTACACCACCCACGACTTGGAACTGGGTGCCGTAGTATTTGCATTAAAACTTTGGAGACACTACTTGTATGGAACCAAGTGTGTGATCTATTCGGATCACAAGAGCCTTCAACATTTGTTCAATCAGAAGGAATTGAACATGCGACAAAGACGATGGATGGAAACTTTAAATGATTACGACTGTGAGATAAGATACCATCCAGGCAAGGCAAATGTAGTTGCTGACGCCTTAAGCAGAAAAGAAAGAGTGAAGCCGATAAGGATCAATGCCAAGCGCATAGAAATAAGGAATAATTTGAACGAAATGGTGTTAGCTGCACATAAGGAAGCTGTGTTGGAAGCTAATTATCCTGAAGAAAAGCTAGGAGTAACTGAGGAGCAGTTATCCTATGACAAGGATGGAATGCTAAGACTAAATGGACGAATATGGGTTCCAGTTTATGGGGGACTTCGGGATGTTATCCTCCAGGAAGCCCACAGCTCCAAATATTCCGTTCATCCTGGAGCTGATAAGATGTACCAGGATCTAAAGGCAAAATACTGGTGGATTGGTTTGAAAAAGTCTGTAGCTGCGCATGTAGCTAAATGTCTGACTTGTGCGCAAGTCAAAGCCGAGCATCAGAAGCCGTCAGGTTTGCTTCAACAACCTGAAATTCCCACGTGGAAGTGGGAAATGGTAACAATGGATTTCATCACCAAATTGCCAAAGACAAGGAAGGGAAACGATACTATATGGGTCATAGTAGACAGGCTAACCAAGTCAGCACATTTTCTTCCCATTAAGGAAACTTACAGCTCTGACATGTTAGCTCAATTGTATGTGGATAAGATCGTAGCTCTACATGGTGTACCAGTGTCGATTATCTCTGACCGAGATACGAGATACACCTCTCATTTTTGGAAGAGTTTCCAACAGTCTTTGGGCACGCGCTTAAACTTTAGTACGGCTTACCATCCACAGACGGACGGACAGAGCGAGCGTACCATCCAAACTTTGGAAGACATGCTTCGAGCATGTGTGATTGATTTAGGTGGCAGTTGGGATAACCACATACCATTGATAGAGTTCTCCTATAACAATAGCTACCATACTAGTATTAAGGCTGCACCTTTCGAGGCATTATATGGTAGGAAATGCAGAACACCCATCTGTTGGGCAGAAGTAGAAGTTCAATTATCAGGACCAGATTTGGTTTTTGAAACAACGGACAAGATTGTCCAGATTCGCGATCACTTGAAAGCTGCCCAAGATAGGCAGAAAAGCTACGCTGATCCAAAGCGTAAGTCTTTTCACTTCGAAGTAGGTGACAAAGTATTGCTTAAAGTATCACCCTGGAAGGGAGTGATGCGATTTGGTAAGAAAGGCAAGCTTAGCCCGAGATACATAGAACCTTTTGAGGTTATCGAACGCGTCGGATCAGTTGCCTATAAGTTAAACTTACCTGAAGAACTTAGTAGTATACATAATGTGTTCCACATCTGTAATCTGAAGAAGTGTTTCGCTGACGAATCACTGGTCATACCACATACAGATATACATATAGATGAAAGCTTGAAGTTTGTGGAAAAACCATTGTCGATTGAGGATCGACATGTGAAGAAGCTTCGAAGGAAGCATGTACCTATAGTTAAGGTCAAGTGGGATGCCCGTAGAGGTCCCGAATACACATGGGAGGTAGAATCCATGATGAAAGAAAAATACCCTCATTTGTTCCAGTAAATCTCGAGGTCGAGATTTCTTTTAAGGGGGTGAGGATGTAACACCTCGGAAATTTACGTCCAATAATGCATTGACACGTGGCATAGGCTTTGGATATGTGAAAACATACTTTAGAGGGACTAAAGTTGTCAAACAGTGAAACTATGGAATATAAGGGTCCAAAGTGTCAACAATGGATAAATAGGCTCTACAATAACCCTACATGGTGTTTATAACCCTAAACGGATAAATCATGGATCATACAAAGCGGGAAATGAAAGAAAGTGAGGAATTGCAAACTACAGGGGCTAATTGTGTCAACATGTTGAAAGTATACCTCTGAGTGATCTTTTGGCAAACCCGAAGCTTTGTAATGATAAAATATACTCACTAGAATATGTGATAAAAATTTCATGAAGTTTCGTTATCGTATGAGAAAGTTATGATCAAAACCGTGCACGAAGGGTTAAATGCGTCAACGTTGAAATTCGTGACTTTTCGGGTAAGCACAAAGTTAACCAAGGACTTTACCATGTTTGTAAATGTCCCAAGGTCCTTAAAAATCATATTTGAGGGTCTAATGTGCAAGATAAATAGCCAAAACCACGTAGCAAAGGACCAAGGACCAAAACATCAACAATTAAAAGGTTTTTGTGGATCAGAAGGCCCAGGCGGCCCGCCTGGGAACCCTTACGCGGGTCGCGTGACCTGCCCAGCGATAGAAAACTCACAGCTGCCAGTTTCAGGTCTGATTTCGAGTGGTAACCAGCTGTATCCGACTCCAGAGCCTCACCAATGGGATTACATGCAGCTAGGGGCACTTGGACACTTCTCACAACATCCCTAGACCCTTGTGGCAACCTCTCATGGGATTAAACTTGCATAAAAAGGGTCTTGTAGTTACAAACATTCATCACTTGCATATTCAAAAATTCACAAGACCATCTCTGGAGCTTTGTGGACATCAAGGCATCTTCCTAGTGACCTCTAAGCTTATTTAGGACTCTTGTAAGTGTTCATACCCTTCTCTAATTCGTTCTAGCTTAGTTTATTAACCGAAAGTCAATCCGTCGTAAATTTAGTTTGACTTTATGATTAAACGAAAATGGCTCAGTCATTTCTCAAATTGAAAGTACCTACAAGTTGGTATTTATGTGGGTAACAAACCCTCAAAGGGGTATTTTCAGATTCCCACTCTAAGCATGATGATTGTCGAGTCAAAGCTTTTCTTAAAAAGTCAACAAAATGTGTTTTTGCAAAATTTAGCATATATAGCAATGTAGGTCACATGCAACCTGTTTGATCATCAAAATAACTTTGTAATTAATGTAAGAACATGTTTCATCATGATCAACTCGACAATTTTCAGTCTAAACCCGGATCGGAACCGAAAGTCTCATAAATTGACTTTTTCTTTGACTCTCAATTCTGATCCGTGCATGCATGTTTGAGATCTGCCTTAGAGCTTATTTTGGACCATTTTTATATATGTACAACTCTCTGAGATAGTGAGATTTTACAACTTGGTTCAATACTCATCCGATGCATATGCATGTTTCCGATTTATGTTAAAAGTTGACTATTATGCCCTTTTTACTATAAAACGCGAATTTTGAAAAAGTGGAAGAGTAGAAACATTTGTTACTGATTTATAAACTTGCACTTAAAATTTGATATTAGTCGGAGGTCTAGATTAAGAGTTATGCTCATTATCGTAATTTGAAAGCTTTATGTTAAGTAAACGACGTAATTAGCATATAACCTATTTAAGCCCACTTTTTAATATCAAACTTTTTACCCACTGATGTTATATAATATTTTGGGATTTTTGAAGATTTTTATTTAATTTTTGGCTGAGCATAACATAGGTTTCTAAGTTTAATTCGGTTAATACCGGTTTTGCCCTTTTCGGCCATAAAATGAGTTCTACAAATCCTTTTGACCCCAAACCTTTTTCTACTGATTTAATTTGTTAAATAAAATATTTTGAGCCTTCTGGAATTATAAAAATCTCAGATTTCTTTTAAAAACCCGGAAACGGCTCTAAATCGCCTTTTTAAGCATTTTTAACGCATAGTATGTACTATAACCATATTAAACATATAAGGTTAATACCTACTGATGTTTTTAGTATATTTTTATATAATAACAGTAAGCACAAGTTTTTGAACTCAGGTTTCCAGTTTTGACCGTTTGAGCCCTTGGGAAATTACCAAAATACCCCTAAGGGGCATAGTTTTGTTTTAAATGATAAGTTTCGCATACGGGTCATAACCTACTGTTATAACATGATAAATTAAGTGTATTTGCTGTATAAATCAGGCCTGTAACTCAGATTACAAATTTAACCCTTTTATAATCCTTTAAATGACCAAAATGCCCTTATGAGGCGTAAATTGAGTTTAATTCCGTATGGGGCACAATAGAAGATATTTTACTGATATTATAACATATTTAAGGCATATTATCTCAGGGAACTTGCATATGGCTCTTATGGCTACCCGTAACGCTCTTTTAGCCTTTGGTTCGGTTTATGTAACTAATTTGCATAAATTGACCAAAACGGGTCAAACATTATCATTTTTGTCTTAAAATCCAGAACGTATTTAGCATAACCATATTATACAAGTATTCAAACTTGTCGGGTCTAAATCACGTTCTATCCGGTCCTCGCTTAATCGTGCGTTTGAACCGTATCGTCCTTAAAACTAACCGGTCTAAGCTTAGGCTTAAACAAAGATCCGTTAGGAATCTAATAGGTTATTATAAACCTTTGTACCAGAATAGAAGAACCAGTAAAAGCTACCTTCACTTGCTAGTTGTGATTTATACTTACCAAGGTAAATACTTTTAACTTATTTTCCCTATACGGGCTTGGGTTACGGTATATAGAATACCGCTTGATCGAGCATCAAATCTTACATCCTTGGGTGGTTAATTGAATAATTTGATCGGCTCGTTTAAACAGTCTTGTTTACTTTAAGCCTTTGGGGGATTAATGACCATGTCCCGGATATCCTTGGCATCATCTTACGAGATGGCCACGACCAGAGCACGAGGTGTAGGCGTACACCTGTCAGTGTATAACTCATTATTGTGGTGTGTCTATTGATCTTTAACCCGGACAAGATCCGGGCTACTGAACGCACAAGTAACATGTAATTCGTTCACAAGATTATAATAAATAATTATCCCAAGTTATAAAAATGCTTTGTGCCGTGAGCATTCAAATCAATTTTCAACATTTTCAAAATGAGTCGGTTAAATTGTATTTACCAGTGTAAACTGACGTATTTTCCCAAAAGGTTAAGTGCAGGTACTACACGTAATAGGCTGGCTGTCTTCTAGAGCGTCCACAATAAGTCTCGCAAGCTTGGATGAGAATAAATCTGTTGAACAATATCTTATTTTTATTTTGATCCGCCTGTGGATCCGTTTCAACTATTAGTGATATTTGATGTTACATTATATTAAAGTTGAAATGAATCTATCTTTGCTTCCGCTGTGCATTTATAAATTGTGTTGTTTGTCTATGATGATGCCAACTACGTCACTATACTCCCCACCGAGCCCACCGGTGACACATGGAAATTAGGGGTGTGACATTTACTTTTCAAGTTATATTATTGCAAGCAGTTTTTTTTATGTCGTCGTGCAGGAGACGAGAAGTTTTCACCGGTTAGAGTTGAACGACGATAGTTCCATTTGAAAGTGATGAAGAATGAATGATCAGGGGCTAGAGAGAGAATTGCTGATGAACATGAATATACGGCAGAAATAGTAGCGGCTGAATTGAATAGTTCTATATGAATTCAATATGATTTTAAGGTAGAAGTTAAATGGGCTAATATAATAGGCTTATAATTAATTAAAGACTGTTGGGTCATATACGCACAACTTATTCAACACATCTGGATCATGGATTAGTCTTCATAACTGGCTGTCTAGTGCAGAACAGAAATTAATAATAAATTGCTATTTATAAGTTTAAAGTATTTGTATTGTTGTAAAGTTTATCTTATAATAAAAAATTAGGTGAAAAGGTAGAAAATATAAGGATGTTTGTATGATTGAAGATGAAATCGGAGGTTTATAAGAATTTCTAAAGATTTGTGAGGATATCATGTGGACAGAGAAGGGCGCCTAAAGATGCTCTTAACATTAAAGATAGTCTAACAATTGTTAAGTCAGGCGGCCAGACTCAAACTCATGACATTCAGATAGGTTAAGAGACTATTAATAAAAATAGTTGCATTTTACACTGTTATAAAAAAAAAAACACAAAACCTTTACGCTACAAGTAAAGTGGGTGTTTGGGGTTCCTTATTTTAAAGAAAAAAGGACTTTTGAAGGGGTAAAAGTCCTTTTAAGAAGTGTTTGACTTTCCATTTTAAGGGCAAAAGTCCTTTTTTTGAAGGCAAAAGTCAGGATCCTGACTTATTTTTGCCAAAAGGACTTTTAGAAAAGTCAGCAAGCAATAAGTTAGGCCAAACATGCCCAAAGTAGGGCATTATCTTCTTCAAGCAATAAGTTAGGCCAAACATGCCCAAAGTAGGGCATTATCTTCTTCAGTTCCTCTTCTTCTGCACATAAGTTACACAAACCCTAATTTCTCGCCGTACAGATCAGATCATCATTTCACAAAGCAAGATACAACGATAAGGTTTTCTCGATCTACAAATCATGGCGGAAGTGATGTCAATGGAAGCTATACGAACCGAAGCCGCTCGTTTAAACATCGATCTCTCTGGAGTTGATTGGAACTCCATTCGTCTTCCTCCAGGTGAAGATTGCGGCATTAGAAGGTATACACACACTCATATATATCTCTATTTCTTTCCGTTTTTCTTTCGTTTTACACTGTGTGCATTCTAATAAACTGTCACACTTTGATTTGTGTTTATTGTTATGAGCAAATTGAGTGTTTGTTTAGTGTATCTGTTGTATTTATATACATGTTTGAATGCGTATTGTATTGTAAACGGAATAGCTGATGACGATAGATGTTAAAACCCTAATAGTCTGTTACATGTTGATTTATGTTCATTGTTGTGAGTAATTTGAGTGTTTGTTATGTATATATGTAATTGTTTTGTGTTTCTGTTCCGATTTAAGAGTTTTTGGCCGATTGAGTGTGTATTGTATTGTAAACTGACTGTGGCTGTTAAAACTCTAATAAACTGCTACACTTTGATTTGTGTTTGTTGTTGTATATCTGATACTAAACACTATGTCTGTGATAAATGTTGTTCAGTTTGTGAATGGTTTGAATATTAGTTGCATACCTATATTGTTACCTGTTTGCAGATGGAGTATTCAATTGCTCGGTAGTCGGTACATAATGTATTTAACCTAATAAATGTAGGAAACCGGGTCAAACGAACTCCGATTAAGCTCGTTCAAGCGGCGCTAGAGCCGGCTCGTTGAACCCTAAAATCTATTCTAACTTGTTTTAGGACACGATAAGACCTGTTTAAGAAAAAGTACTCTATGTAACCGTATACTTTCATAAAAAAATAGTTAAATTTAGGAGGCCGGGCTCCACCATTCCAACTTCTTGGTGCATAAAACATACAACTGTATCATGGACATGAGATATAAAGTAGTTAAACGAGTTTGTATTCATGTTTGATACTTATGTTAATCACGTCGTCGCTGACCTGTTAAACACAATAGGACCTGTTTTGCCAGCTCTATTTGATTTTTTGTTGTGTAAATCTGTTGGTTGTGTAATGAATCCTGATACTGAACACACTGCATGTGTTAAATATTGTTCAGTTCCTGAATGATTTGAATATTAGTTGTACATCTATTATCTATATTGTTACATGTTTGCATATGGAGTATTCAATTGCTTAATGATGCTTTACTATATGTGTTTGTTGTTATGATATTGAACTATGAGTTATGAATACCTGTGTTTTGTCTACCAATTTTTTTTTCATTTGTGTACTTGGAATCTTCAGTGACGATGATGATCTTAACGAGGAGGATTCGTTGGAGTTTGATGCTGGGTTCGGGAATATTATTATTGTGGATAACTTGCCAGTTGTGCCTAGGGAAAAGTTCGAGAAGCTTGAAGGTGTAGTTCGTAAAATCTATAGCCAAATTGGAGTGATTAAGGAGAATGGACTTTGGATGCCTGTAGATGAAGACACCGGTAAGACCCGAGGTTATTGCTTCATCGAGTACAACACTCCTCAGGTACTGTTTTCTCTTCAGACTTCAGCAGTTATATTCTAACACACCATAAATAATTTTTTTTTGGTGTGTGTAGGAAGCTGAGCTTGCAAAGGAGAAGACCAATGGGTACAAGCTAGACAGAGCACACATTTTTGCGGTCAACATGTTTGATGAAATCGACAAATTCATGAAAGTCCCAGACGAGTGGGCTCCACCTGAGAGCAGGCCTTATACACCCGGGGTATGTATCCGGAATTAGATTATTTTCTTTGCGTTGCATATTGTGTAGTTTGTTCCAATTTCATGCGACTAATGGATTTTTTAATATTTTTCAATAAGTTTTTTTTTCTTTTTTTTTTCTAGAGAACTTTTTTGTATGCCTTACTGATAGTTCGAGCTTTACTTTTAAAGCTCGAGCTTGGCTCGTTTGTAGTTTCTCAAACTCGAGCTCTGCCCAGGCTCGTTTATAATAGACTCATTTAGGCTCGCGTGCTCGATAAGTAAAGCTCATTTACTAAACAAGCTTATTTTTAGGTTTGGGCTTGGCTCGTAAACACGGTTAAACAAGCTTGGCTCGGCTCGTTTATTAGACAACTTTAAATAAAGGTTAAATGTTATTAAATATTAATAAACTAAATATTACACTAAGGTTCAATAAGGCTTGTCGAGCCCATGCTAGGCTCGAGCTCGGGCTCGATAAATAAACGAGCTCCATTTTAGGCTCAAGCTCGGCTCGGGCTCTCGATGACGCTCAGCTCGTTTCAAGCTTTTTCTCGACCTGCTCGGCTCGTTTGCACCCCTACTTATTGCAGATCCTGAAAGTAGTAGTTAATGTCTAACGTTTTGCAGTTATTTCGTGTTATCAAGTGTTCATTCATGGGTAATTCTTGTGTTGGTATCATTTCTATAAACTGCAATACACATGCTTAAGTATCGTAACTTTTTACTGCATATAGCATTGTTGAATTATTATTATTATTTTTTTGTACATGGGTGAAAGTGGGAAACCTGATTCCTGTTTGTGGCTTTTCTGGAGATCCTAAAACTTTATAAAGATATATTGCAAACTAGTTATAACGTTAAACGTTTTGGCATGTTAATGCAGGAGAATCTGCAACACTGGCTTACCGATGAGAAAGGCAGAGATCAGTTTGTTATTCGTGCTGGATCCGACACAGAAGTCCTTTGGAACGATGCAAGACAAGTGAAAGCTGACCCCGTTTACAAACGCCCCGTAATTAGAAAATCCCTTTATTTCGATATCCTCTTATTTCATTTTCTATATGAAAGAATGTTGGTATTAGAATGTGATAATAATAATAATAATAATAATAATAATAATAATAATAATAATAATGTATTTCTTTTTTGCAGTTCTGGACTGAAAGTTTTGTGCAGTGGTCTCCGTTAGGGACCTACTTAGCTACGGTTCACCGTCAAGGTGCTGCTGTTTGGGGCGGTGCTTCCACATTTAACCGCCTGATGCGTTATGCTCATCCACAGGTTGCGTATCGTTATGCTTTTTTGTTTTGAGTAAAATGCCATTTTCGTCCCTAAGGTTTGGCCAGTTTTGCAACTTTCGGAAAAATCAAACCTTTGGACGAAAGTCGCAGAATTGGCCAAACCTCAGGGATGAAAATGGCATTTTCTCTTTTGTTTTTTATAGTGTTCTGATTTTTTCACGTATTTCGCCTATAATCTTGAAATTCCGCTGTTTGCTTTATAGGTTAAACTCATTGATTTCTCTCCGGGTGAGAAATATCTGGTTACTTATAGCAGCCATGAACCGAGCAATCCCCGAGACACCCATGTAAGAACGTTTATTGCTTTGTCCAGTCTTTGTATGCTTTTATAACGCATAAACCTTCTAGTTAGTTTATTCACACATTTGTTATTGAAATCATGGTTGTAAAAATCTCGACTAGCCTCTGATTAGTCGCCGATTAATTGCTAGTCGAAGGTTCACCGAGTAATTTTATCTAATCGCCCAATTAATCAGTAGGCGTCAAATCCGGTTCTAATTAGCCAAAAAGCGGTGGCAGTTTAGCGATTCCGCCAGATTCTTGACTAAAACCTATAAATTCTGGCAATTAATCGTATCTACTTGAAAATATGGGTCGAAGAAGGTGTTAAAGCATGCCCACTTAAAAAAATACATATAAAATGTGCGTATATACATATAAAACTGATAATTACATATAAAATTTCAATCCGATTAATCCCGATTAATCGCTAGTCAGTACCTCATTGGCCGACTAGCATCTAGCGCTTCTTACAACACTGATTAAAATACCATATATGTTTAACACTATTTGAGAAACTAACTGTTTAAAAGAACAAGCTTAAAAGTTTAAGATAAAAAGTATTTCAGGTCAACCTGACCCTTCTTGTTTTAACTCACTCCAGAATTACTCGGTTTGACCCGACTTTCTTTGACCTATAAATTTGACCCATTTGACTTGATTTGCTCATGATCAGAGGGTTGCACTCAACATATTCGATGTGAGAACCGGAAAAGTAATGCGAGATTTCAAGGGAAGTGCTGATGAGTTTGCGATTGGAGGAACCGGAGGTTTTACAGGGGTTTCTTGGCCTGTTTTCAAGTAATCTATTACTAGTACTAGACGTTTTTATTAATTTTTTTATATCTTGAATGTATTTGTTCTTGATGTTGACGCGCGTGTGCGTTTCCAGATGGGGCGGTGGAAAAGAGGACAAGTATTTCGCTCGGATGGGCAAAAACGTCATTTCAGTGTATGACACGGAGTCCTTCGGTCTTATTGACAAGAAATCCATCAAAGTCGAAAACGTCACGGACTTCAGCTGGTCTCCTACTGATCCTATTTTTGCAATTTTTGTTCCTGAGCTTGGTGGCGGAAATCAACCCGCAAGAGTAAGTTATCATGTTCATTTTTAACTTGTAGAGTTTATATTTAATCTGTAGTTAATTACCATATTGTGGTATGGGTCATAGATTACTTACTGTAAGATCATAGCACACTTTTTTTTTCTATAGTTAATTACCATATGTAAGTGTGTTAAACGGGTCGGGTTGGTGGTTCCGATCCGAACCTGAAAATTTTAGACGAACCCAGCACATGAACACGACCCGAACCTGAAAATCGTGTCATGCATATGCACCCGAACATGACCAGAATATTTGCGGGTTGATCCAAACAGGCCCTGTTCAACCCGAATTTTTAATATTTCTTTTCGCAAATTATTAAAATAAAATAAATTTATACTACAAATGTATATAATACAATTACATTTTACTTGTAAAATTTTATGTCAGTTTTCTTTTTAAGTTAAAATTATGGCATAGAATACCCACCCAGTTAATTGATGACATAAAACATATTGTAAAAAAATAAAATATAAGATAAATGAGTTAAATGGGTCAACCCACCGTGTTGACACGAACACGACCCGTTAAGCTAAACGAATTCGCGGGTTCAACATGAAACAGACCCGATCCAGTTTAGACTAAACCTAAACCCGCGAATTTCGTGTTAGGTTCGTGTCGTATTTTTGGGTCGTGTCATAAATTAACCCTCTTTTGAAGTTTCAAAATTTTCATTACATTGGGATTAACAATTGTGTTGATAGGTGAGCCTTTTTCAAATCCCGAGCAAAGTAGAGTTACGACAGAAGAATCTCTTCAGCGTTAGCGACTGCAAAATGTACTGGCAAAGCAACGGAGAATACCTTGCCGTTAAAGTCGACCGATACACAAAAACCAAAAAGAGCACCTATACCGGCTTTGAGCTTTTCCGAATCAAAGAGCGTGACATACCTATCGAGGTTTTTGAGCTCGACAACAAGAATGATAAGGTTATCTCATTCGCATGGGAGCCAAAGGGTCACCGGTTTGCGGTTATTCACGGTGATAATCCACGACCCGACGTTAGTTTCTATTCAGTGAAAGGTGGTAAAGTGTCGAAGCTCACAACGCTTAAGCAAAAGCAGGCGAATGTGCTCTTTTGGTCACCGACTGGTCGTTTTATCATTTTGGCTGGTTTGAAGGGGTTTAATGGACAGCTGGAGTTTTATAATGTCGATGAGCTTGAAACTATGGCTACCGCTGAGCATTTCATGGCAACCGACATCGAGTGGGATCCTACTGGGAGGTATTTAAATAAAAATCGAGTAAAGTACATGGATGGTCCCTGTGGTTAACCAAAGTTTTGGATTTAGTCCCCATCTTTTTTAAAGTGTACCGATGGTCCCTGTGGTTTGCAGTTTGTAACGCATTTAATCCCCAACTTTTGCCAAAAGTAGATTGATGGTCCCTGTGGTATGCACTTTGTAATGCATTTAGTCACTAAACGTTGGGGACTAAATGTGTTACAAAGTGCAAACCCCAGGGACTATCCGTCTACTTTTGGCAAAAGTTGGGGACTAAATATGTTACAACATGCAAATCACAGGACCATCCTTGTAGCATATAGGTACCTTATCGCTATTCGCCATTAACAACTATTGTTGTCCGTAGTGAATAGCAGACGATAGCGACAAGCTACTTATACGCTACGAAGCGATAGCGATGAAATAGCGGGCACTATTTCATGTTTAGCGATACACTAGAAGGAAATTTTAGAAATATTTTACATGTTTGTTTTATAAAAAAAGCAGGTAAATATGGAAGAATATACGCTTCTATTTTCAATCTTGTAAAATTCTAGAAATATTTTACATGTTTATGTTATAAAAAATGTTTATATTTTCAGTCGCTACTTGTAGTTATTAAAAGGAAAAAGATATTCCGCTATTTCTGCGCTTGTTAGGCCCTAACAATCAGATAGTGGCATAGTGTCGCATCTAGGCCTGTAAGCGAACCGACCGTTCGTGAACTTATTCGACGGGAAGTTCGTTTATTAGATAAACGAACAAACATGCACAAAATTATTTATTTATTTAATTAAACGAACGAACATGAACGTGTTGTTCGTTCATTTATGTTCGTGAACGTCAGTTTATGTTTGTTCGTTTACGTTCATTAATATTTTAATTTAATAAATACATATGGGGTTATATTTATATAAAGATAAACAAAAAGAGGTTTTTTTAACTACTTATATACATATAACTAATTGATAATTGGGCTTTTCAGTAATAAAAATGGGCTTTCCAATATAATTAATTGTAATTAATCAATAATTTTTATATATATAAAAACTACTTTATGTCTTTATGTTTGGTCATTATGTTCATTTGTGTTGTATTCTGTTTGTTTGTTTTTGTTCGTTTACGTTCATGAATTGTTCGTTTAGGTATTAAGCGAACGAACATAAACGAACATGAACATGCTCATTTTCTTAACGAACGAACACGAAAAATAAACGTGTTCGATTATATGTTTGTTTTGGTTAAAGTTAAATGAACGAACACAGACATGCCTGTGCTCGTGTTCGTGTTCGTTCGGCTCGTTTACAGGCCTAATTGCATAACTACACTATTCGCTATAGGTGGTGTTAAGCTCGCTATTAACAACTATGATATAATAAAACATTTTGTTTTGGTTTTCTAAGTGCTTTTACAAGCGTATTTAGAATGCGTTATTCATTACCATTGTTGAATGTACGTGGAACATGATCTTTGGGTATAATAGTGTCTGCAAGTAAAATAATTTTAGAGTAAATTACAAAAATCGTCCTTTATGTATGTCACATATTGCAAAGTGTGTTCTTTGTCTTCAATAATTACAGAGAACGTACTCGATGTTTGCAAACCCTTGCAAGTTATGTCCTTTAGCCCTAACTCAGTTAATTTTTGTGCTTAAATCCGACCAAATGGACCCCACATGAGGGTATTTTTGTAGTCAAATCTCACCAAATGGACCTCACATGAGAGTAAAATGACCAAAATACCCTCATATGGGGTCCATTTGGTCAGATTTAACCAAAAAAATTAACTGTGTTAGGGCTAAAGGACATAACTTGCAAGGGTTTGCAAACATCGAGTACGTTTTCTGTAATTATTGAAGATAAAGGACACAATTTGCAATAAATGATATACATAAAGGACGATTTGTGTAATTTACTCATAATTTTATCTACTTATTTTCTTATAGGTACGTTGCAACTTCAGTCACATCGGTGCATGAGATGGAAAACGGATTCAATATATGGTCATTCAACGGAAAGCTACTCTACCGAATTCTAAAGGATCATTTCTTTCAGGTAATCATCTAATTTTTTCTTAGTCATCACAGGCCGAGTTGGTTGACCGTAACTTTTCTTTTTATAAATTGTGCAATTTATATAAGGGAAATTGGCCTGTAATAATCTCACCTAGACCTTATTGGCCATTAATAATCCCACCTCAGAATATTCCCCCCACCAGTCCCACCTTTCACCTATTTTTCCTACAATGGTTTCCCGTTAAAAAAACTTAACGGAGTTAAGCTTTTTTCCAAATTACAAACAGATTTTTTAGGGCTTTTGATTAGAACGACGATACGAGTCCATTGATGTAAAACTTGTCTCGAAACGGTGCTCCAAACGATGAAAACGACGCTTCAATTCAGGTGTTTAAATTTCCAATTAACCAAAATCAAGTCACTTGGAGCACTATTTCGAGGTAAGTTTTACATCAATGGACTCGTATCATCATTCTGATCAAAAGCCCTAGAAAATATGTTTGTAATTTGGAAAAAAACTTAACTCCGTTAAGATTTTTTAACGGGGGACCATTGTAGGAAAAATAGGTGAAAGGTGAGACTGGTGGGGGGAATATTCTTAGGTGGGATTATTAATGGCCAATAAGGTTTAGGTGAGATTATTACAGGGCAATTCCCTTTTATATAATGGATCATGTTGTTCAATTGTGGCAGTTCTTGTGGCGGCCAAGGCCACCATCCTTTTTGAGTCCCGAGAAAGAGGAGGAAATATTCAAGAACCTTAAAAAATACAGCAAGAAGTATGACGTACAAGATCAGGATATTTCCGTGTTGTTGAGCGAACAAGATCGTGAGAAGAGGAAGCAGTTGAAGGATGACTGGGAACGGTGGGTGAACGAGTGGAAGCGGTATCACGAGCAAGAGAAGATTGATCGGCAAATGTTAAGAGACGGTGAGGCTAGTGATGTTGAAGAGGAATATGAGGCTAAAGAAATTGAGGTTGAAGAATTGTTGGATGTTTCTGAAGAAGTTATTCAAGATGCCTAAATATGAAGTTTATTTTTGTTAAGCTATTTATTTATGCTGTTGGTTATGTTGAGTTATAAATGCTAGATGCTTAATTATGTTTACATAAACATTTTTCTAAATTTTGATTGTTTGACAGTTTGGATTTTTAAGTCAAACTACGGTTTTAGAAGATGTCTGGGTTGGTTGAGTCGGTTGGACCGGCTAAACCGACTGGAGAACGCCCTCTAGTTTGATGGTTTGGAATTTTTTCCATTTATTTTTATTTTAAAATTGTTATTAACGTTCACCTTTTAAGTTGAGTGGATGGTTGATGAATGTTAGACACAGATGACTGCCTATTTAAAGAGTAAGGGGCTGTTTGGCAATATCTGAATGGTTAAATACTGAACCAGTAAGAGGTCTGAACTATTAGTGTTGAACTAATAAGAGGCCTGAACCATTAAGACCAATAAGAGGTCTGAACCATTAAGAGCCTGTATAATGCTTAACCGTTCAGAGGCAAATGTATGACCAATTCAGATTAGAGGTCTTAATCATTCAGACTCTGTATAAATCTTAAACATTCAGAGGCAAATGTCTGAACTATTCAGACATTTGCTCGTGAAACAAACAGTCTGAACCATTAAGTGCTGAACCAGTAAGAGGTCTGAACCATTAAGAGTCTCATTAAGAGGTAAACAAACAGCCCCGAACTTATTTTAGGAATGTCCTTTATCTTTATAAAGTGGTGTATTTTTTAATGAATGTTGACAGGCGGTGTTTTTTACTAGGTATTTTGTTGCAAGTTTAGTCCTTTACACCCAACCCAGTTAAAAAACCCTGTTAATTGTTGACAAGCGGTGTCCTTTGCTAGGTATTTTGTTGCAAGTTTAGTCCATTACCTAGGTATTTTGTTGCAAGTTTAGTCCTTTACACCCAACAATTAACATGGTTTTTTAACTGGGTTAGGTGTAAAGGACTAAACTTGCAACAAAATACCTAGTAAAGGACACCGTATGTTTAACTTACATTCTCCTATGTTGATGATAGACTACTTTGTAGCATGCTTAAGATAGGAGTTATATGTAGCTTATGTGTCAGAAACACGCCCATAAGAAGGTCGACTTATTTAGAATCATGTCATGTTTAAGCGGATGAGAATGTCGGGTTAGTGAGTTGGGTAGAAACATTTTGAGATGACATGTTGAACGAGTGAACCTAAACATGACCCATATTTTTATCCGTTAAAAGACATCAACCCTAACCTGAAAATCAACACGTCTACGAATCTGGATTGATTGGGTAGAAATTTCTTGACCCGCCACCTGCGTTGTGTTAATTCATTAGTCGGATCCGAATCCGGGTTTACCCAATTAACGATACTTTTTAATTCACCACTCACCAGGCTGGCATTGGGGCATTGCTGTTGCCTGTTGGGCCAGCTACTTCAACTCAGAATTTTGCCGTTGGGCTTCCACTTTTCTCATCAGTTGGGCTTTGGATTATTGAAATCTAGCAAGATATCCACATACCACACCTCATTACGTTCATTCATAACTTCCATACCATGTTTAGCACGGTTAATGATATTAGCTCAAGTGTTAATTTCTTTTTATTTATAATTACCAAGGTTAGCACGGTTAATGATATCAACTCAAGTGTTAATATCTTTTTTACAATGTAGCGATCAAATTTTCTGCGACCATATTTTTTGAGTTTTTTTTGGGCATGCTTTTGTTTGCACATTTTTCATTGAATACTTCTAAATGTTTAGAGGTGCGAACAACATCACAAAGACACAAGTGAACGTTATTCATATATAGAAGGAGAATTCCAACAAGGAATCGTTTACTTTGGTCAAGGTAGCTAAATAACGCTTTCAATTATATATTTAAAAAATTATATATATGTCCAAAAACTAGGTGGCCTTTGAAAACGGAAGGAAAAGAAAAGGTGCATATGAAAATATATATATATATAGAGAGAGAGAGTGAGAGAGTCGTCTACGAATAAAATTCTATTTATTTTAATATTTTTTCATACGCTTTATTTATATTTAAATAAATTATAAATTAAAATCAAAATGTATCTGTATGTAAACTATATTATAATACATATAAAGATGACAAAAATATAATTTTAAAAGTTTAAGTAATACAACTTTAGAACGCATGATACAATGTTTTAAAACATATTATTTGACTTTTAAACCAACTATCCAATATTTTTTAACTGCATAACTTTATTATACGTAAAAAATACATATATATATATACATCATAAAAACAAACATTTATTATTTTTAATTGGAAAATTGGTATTTAATAAACCAACTGAAGAAACACTGACCTTAACAACTCCGAAAACTTCAACTATCAATGACTCGAACGTGTGGCTGCAAAACAGAAACACCGTTAGGACTCGTTACAGGAATGGGGTTATTCCTGTAACCACCCTCCGGCGTGAGAATAAGTATTCGTTTTTGGGAGAAGTATATGAAGGGAAAAGTGTATGGGAAATAGATAGATCATACCTTACGTATTTGCCTCTATTTATAGGTTCTCAATTAGGGTTTCCCTTATTTTAGGATGTGCTCCGATAAAGTGGAGATTTACACGATCCTCCCAAAAAGTGGGAGATTTAGTTATGCACCTTCCTTATAGATATGGAAGGTTCTAGAATAATTCTTGGTATTTATGTTAATATAAAAGGTTGTAACCGGGTCGGGCGATCGACGCGGGTCACACCTCGTCATGTCCCCCCAGTCCGAGCTCATGGAGGGAGTCCATTAGGTCGGACTAAGAGAAAAAGAAAAAAGGGTAAACTCGTAATGATTTGTGTGACGACCTTTGGAAATGACGGCGAAAATATTGGATGTGACAGTTGGGTCATCTTGTCAATGACAGCTGTCTTTTCCCGTGGTTGACACGTGCGTCGATTCGTACACATTTTTGAATTTGAAAAGTTTTCGTATCTTATAAAGGACGATGCCTTAAACGGAGGTTCAAGAAATCTCCCCCAAATTACTCCGTCATCATCCTCTCTATTCAATGGCTTCGAAAACGACCGAATCCTCTTCCGCCACTGCCTCCACTGACGTACTACTTTGCAAATGGGGCGTGATGTCTTTCAACAATTTGGTCCATGATTACGGCATTAGGGCTGAATGGAATCCTGTGTTGCCGTCAAAAACCGACACCGCCTTTCCCCTGAAAGCAGGTAAAATCACTTTGTTTAGTGATTTCTTCAAGTTTTGCAACTTCCGATTACCCATCACCAAGTTTTTGAAATTGGTGCTTGACTTCTATCGCATCCACATTTCTCAAATACATCCTCTTGGCCTTGTGAAACTTCGACAATTCGAGTATGCCTGCGTAGCTCTTGGTCACATCCCAGAACTGGTTGTCTTTAGGGCTTTCTTCGTACTTGTGTGGAAATCCCCTTTCTTTACCTTTGATCGGCGGGATACAGAGGTATCATGTCTGAGGGAGATCCCTACTAGTTCTAGAGACAAGGATTGGAAGAAAAAATTCTTCTACCTGGATGCCAGTGCGATTCCCGGGGAAATGCATTGGCAAGATAAAGGATCGAAGGATAAAGTGAAGGATGATGCTCCCCCTGCAGATTTGTACGCGTCGAACGCGTTATATGTGAAATTGTATGGCCGTCCCTTTGAGTGCACTATCATTCCAGAAGGGGCCTTAGTGATGGCCGGTATGAGCCTGTTATGGCCGGATATAAAGCGTTATCCCTCGTTCCAACGGGAAGATGGAGGTATGCTTACATCACCACACCTGGTTAACATATTTTTAACTCCGGTATTTATTTAATCACGTATTTTGCGCAGGGGAGTGGGGGATGTTTGACTTTATTGATCCACCACGTCATCTTGCGTTGAAACCCAACGACCGGGGGCTTGATGAAGGGGAACCAGATGTGTTGAAAGTTCATCTGGAGCAATTTCTTCTACCGATTATGCCAGCGGATCCCTTGGAGTATATTGCTCCCTTGTCGGGTATGGCGGCCGCTGTTTCAGCATCATCAGAGAAGAAACCTATCCGGCTAAAGCTGTCTGGGAAAAAACATACAACACCTTCTTTTAGCGTGCCCGTGATGGAAGAGACGCCCAACGCGAGTCGTGAAGTTTCCTTAGCCTCCGACCTGACCAGTCCTGGCCGTACTTCGAAAAAGAGGAAAATTTTTGTGGCACCTACGCTGAGCGCGTTTCAGGCGGTGCAAGCCGCGTGTGCAATTTCACCAGGTATTTCATTTTAAGTAACCATATGACATATTAGTGTCCCTGCTGATAGCGTCCATCTGGGCTTGTGGTGTAGGTACCTTTGTGGGAATGTCATCCGGGGTTGTGTCATCCGGGGTTATGACATCCACTGTTGTTTCGACTGTGGCGGCTTCATGTACCGGTAATGTCAGCATGCCTGTGGGTTCACAAGTTTCAGCGTCATTTGCTCCCGCTGTGAGCTGCGTCATGCCCATTCCTAGTTCTACGGTATCCATAGCCGTAACTTCCGAGCCGCTGTCATCGCTTCGATCAGGTGGTGTTGACACGGTCCTTCCTGAATCGCCCAAGGACATGTTTGCTGGTTTTGACACAAATGCTGCTGCCGCGTCGACCGCGCATGAGGCAACTAGCGCGGGTGGAGGTGACAATCGTGCGTCGAGCAGCGGTATTGCTGACGATGGTGCTCGTTTGATTGACGATTTGTTTATACCGACCGTTTGTTGGGATCCTCATGCCCAGGATAAGCGTTACCAGCCTCAATGGAAAATAGCTGAATCTTCCCGACTTATCTTTCCTCCAGTTGTCCAACATTGGGTTGAAAAGGCGTATCCCCCCGCCGAAGCGGCGTATGTTGAGGGATTAAATAATGAAGATTTGATGAACTCGTCTATATCGGACTCTGTGACCCTACCTCGCCGGTTGGTGGAGATACGACGCCGGTGGGTGCGTGATAACGCTCAACTTCACGAGGCCCGAGCCATTATCCAAGAGCTGAGGGATGACAAGCATCGCCTCGAAAGTCAACTGCAGACCGCTGGATTGAAAGAGGCCCGATTTTTGTCAGAAAAGAATAAGGCCGAGGAGGATTTGCGAAGGGTAACTGAGCATCTTGCCGAGGAGAGGATCTTATGGGCCCGCGATATGGCGGAAAAAGATCGGGTCTTGGCTACGGCAAAAAATGTGCAAGAGGAGTTGGAACGTAAGGCTGTGGCGGAAGCTCAGAAGGTGAGACACGAGTTATCAGCCCAATTGGAAAAATTTCGTGTTGACACTGATTTTGTGTCCCAGGTGCAGGAGCGGTATCAAGATTTGACAGCTGAAGTTGAAGCTTGCCACACCAAGATCCGACTGATGCAAGGAGAGCTAGAGGAGCGCGAAGCAAAATTCAAAGAGATGCAGGATCATTGTGACTCCCTTGTTACTCAAAACAACAAGCTTGCCGCTTCGTCGTCTTCCAAATTAAAAGAAGTGGAGAATGCGCTGGTGCAGTCTCATGCAGAGGTTGATGATTTGACCAGTCAACTGGCGGCATTGCGGGGAGACAGGAATTGGTTGATAACTAACGGGCTAGTGGGGGCGTTCGAATACCTGCGTGAGTCATCTCATTTTACCGGCCTGATTGACCGCCTGTCCGCCGCGGCCTACCAATCCGGGCATCATGATGGGGTACTTAAAGGCTACATGGATTGTCAACAGGTGGAGAGAGTGTCGCCGGATTTCCAGGTTACCAAAAGTAAATTGCAGGCCGATATGGCGAGTGCTCTTGAGGCGGCGTATACCGAACCTTTACCGTGTTATGGCGATCTGATGGATAAGGTGAATGAGGATGGCATAGAGTCCCTTCGTCTGATGCTGGATCCTGCGGATGAATCTGAAGAAGACTGACTGTTCCTTTATTCATGTTGTTGCTTATTCTGTACTCTTGTTAACACTGTTTGAATTGGGTTTAGTGCCCATTTTCTGTTTTGATTTGACAGCTACGTTAATGCAAATGTCATGATTACTGACAGCGCCGGCTTGTAAAGTATGACTTTGTAGCTTGTGATGATTACTTCTAATTAATATATCTGATGTCATCACTGTCAAAACTTTTTTAACTGCTACTATAAATTTACCCTTCGTTTCCACTTTTGGTTATGTTTTTGCAATGGAAAGAAAACGGTACCGGCAAAGATTTTCCGAAATTTTTCGGGTGCTTGATGCTGCCGATGGCCTGTTGATGCTACAGCAACCGGTGACGAGATCAATGCTTAGGGCCCGGAGACCTATCCCAAATGCTGCTCCGGTTCGTGCAAACCGAGCCTGTCAAAGTCTCGTTGTTCCGGATCCTCCACCGGAGGATCCCGGGGTACAACTATCAGCTGACATACTTACTGGCTTGATTCCGGTGGATCCTGAGCGACGATACCGTCTGACTTACCAACGTCAGTCCGGCAGTCGGAGGAGGCAGCAGGTGGATGGCACTGGTTTGGAACCCCAAATGGTTGGTTGTTCCTCTGCCAACCCGGTGGTGGTGGTGGACGACAGTGATGGTGATGATGTGGGGGTGCCTACCCCTGCAGTGGTGATGGCACCCCATCTTTCTTAATGGGTGTTTGTGAACATGTTCTTTATTTTGGTTCCCCTATGTTTGGTTTTTGTAAAAACAGGGACAAGTACTTGGTTTGTGATTTTTTGAGATAGGTTATGTATATGTAACAATGCCTATCTATTTTTGGGGCGGTTTATGCATCTATTACCAAGATACCCGCCATAAGCGCTTGTAGTGGTTACCCTATGACTTATAATGGAAAATGTTTCGTGTTTAAGGGTTTTGTTTGTGTTTTTACCGGTTAATGCATTCATTGTGCGATGGTAACTTTTGTAGTAGATGAACTTGTAATCTTATTGAACTTGCATTAAGCAAAAAGGAAAAAAGTAGAAAATCCCTTAAAGGGTTACAAATGCAAACTGGAGAAGGTGATTAACTCTTGCTGTTAGGAGCAAGGCATTACAAATAGCATTTCTTCAGCTGTGCGATGTTCCAACTGCGCGGGACTGGCGTGCCATCTAGTCGGGACAGGCGATAGGCTCCTTTGCCCAAGTCTTCCTGGATGACATAGGGACCTTCCCAGTTGGGGCCTAGTTTTCCCGCTGGTTCCGCTCGACTTGCTTCGTTGTCGCGCATGACGTAATCGCCCACCTTGAAACTTAGTTTAGACACCCGCTTGTTGTAATACTTTTCCAGAGCTTTTTTGTAGCGTGCCTCGCTGATGGCGGCCGCCTCGCGCCTTTCTTCCAACAAATCTAGGCCTGCTCGCAGTGACTGGTCATTGTCGTCGTTTTCCCTGAGGCGGCGTAACGATGGCAACCCTGCTTCAGCAGGTATCATAGCCTCCATTCCATAAGTAAGGCTGAATGGGGTTTCATTGTTGCTAGTCTTGGGCATTGTTCTATGTGCCCAGAGGACATGTGGCAACTCTTCCACCCACGAGCTTCCTTCGTGACCCAGCCGCTTTTTGATTCCTTCCAGCAAACTCCTGTTCGTCCGCTCTACTTGCCCGTTACCTTGTGGGTGTGCTACCGACGTGAATATCTGCTGAATGCGGAGGTCAGCGCACCATTCTTGGAAAATTCTATCCGTGAACTGCGTCCCATTGTCACTCACCAGGTAGAGTGGTAAGCCAAACCTGCATACAATGTGTTCCCAGAGAAACTTTTTGGCGTTTTCTGCCGTTATCTTAGCCAGAGGTTTTGCTTCCACCCATTTGGTAAAATAGTCAACCGCCACAATTAAATATTTCAACTTCCCAGGGGCTGGCGGGAAAGGTCCTACGATATCTACAGCCCATTTCTGGAATGGCCATGCTGATGTCACCGGTATAAGACTATTTTTGGGCCGAATTGTCTGAGGGGCAAACTTCTGACAGCTGAGGCATCTTCGCAGTTCTCTGACAGCGTCTTCGTGCATCCCGGGCCAATAATACCCCGCGCTATGAATTTTGGCTACCACTGCTCGAGGACCTGCGTGTATACCGCATATGCCTTCGTGTATTTCGCTGATCAGGTATTTCGCTTCTACCGGGGAGACGCATCGCAGCAGCGGACCCAGGTAAGATTTTCTATATAAGATGCCATCATTGACCTCGTATTGCAACGCTTTTGTTTGTACTTTTCGTGCTTCGCCTTTGGCGGAGGGTAACTCGCCGGTTTTCAGAAAAAGTAGGATCGGGGTATACCAACAGGGCTCTTCGACTGTGACGGCGAAAACGCTCCGTGGTTCGATGGAGGGGGTCTGTAATGTTTCAACTTTTACCTCCCTCTCCATGCCGGAAGTGGCTAGTTTGCTTAAGGCGTCTGCTATCTGATTCTTTCCTCTGTGCACATGGTTAAGCGTGACTTTGTCGAAGGAATTCATGAGCTCTTTGGTTTTTGCCAGGTATTTCGCCATTGCCTCGTCTTTTGCTTCATATGTTTCGTTGACTTGATTGTTGACCAGCAGTGAGTCGACGTATGCGTCGACCCTGGCTGCCCCCATGGATTTTGCCATTCGTAGACCAGCCAGTAACGCCTCGTATTCCGCCTCGTTATTAGAACACTCGAAATCAAAACGTAAGGCGTACATTAGCCTGATTTGGTCCGGACTTATCAGCATCAGGCCTGCCCCAGACCCTTTTCCACTAGACGATCCATCTGTGTACAACTTCCAAGTCTGCCTCGCTGTGCTCGTTTCCGGTGCGTCTTGGACAACCGGGTCCGTGACTACCTCTCCTTCTGGTATTTCGGCTAAGAAATCGGCGATAACTTGTCCCTTGACTGCTGTGCGTTTCTGATATTCGATATCCAGGGCTCCCAGCTCGATAGCCCATTTGGCCAACCGACCCGAGACCTCCGGTTTGTGCAGGATCTGCTGTAGCGGGTAGTTAGTTAAGATCTGTACGCGGTGTGCCTGGAAGTATCTTCTTAATCGCCTGGTGGCGTGTACTAATGCTAATACCAGCTTTTCCAGTGTAGGGTAGCGCGTTTCAGGCCCCGCCAATACCCGGCTTATGTAGTAAATGGGCGTTTGTTTCCCTTCTCGTTCAACCATGAGCACTGCGCTTACCGCTGTGTGGGCCGCCGCCAGATACATTTTTAGCACTTCATCGTGTCTGGGCGCGGTCAACGTAGGTAGCTTTTCTATGAACCGCTTCATTTCCTGCAAAGCTCGTTCCGCTTCTTCTGTCCATTTGAAATTCTTTTTGTCGAGACAATCTTTCAGCGTTTTTATAAACGGCAGTGATTTTTCAGCGTGCCTTGCAAGGAACCTGTTGATTGCTACCAGTCGTCCATTTAGGGCTTGAGCTTCCTTCAGCGTTCGGGGGGAAGGCATCCGCGATATGGCGGTTATTTTTTCTGGGTTGGCTTTAAAGCCGTCGCGGGTAACTACTACCCCCAGAAACTTTCCCTCTTCCACCCCAAAAGAGCACTTTTTTGGGTTTAACTTTATGTTATACTTTCTGAGCCGCTGGAAAGTTTCTTCTATGTCTGCCAACATTTGTTTCTCTTCGCTGCTTTTTATTACCAGGTCGTCTACGTAGACTTCCAAGTTTCGCCCGATCTGTGTTTCGAAAACCTTATCCATGAGGCGCTGGTAGGTGGCTCCTGCATTCCGCAGCCCAAAAGGCATTTTGGTGTAACAAAAGATGCCAACGTCGGTGTGGAAGGCTGTTTTTTCTTCGTCTTCCTTGGCCATCTTAATCTGGTGGTATCCCTTATATGCGTCTAGAAAACACTTGTATCGATACGGTACCAGGGAGTCAACTTTTAAATCAATTTCTGGCAACGGGTATGCGTCTTTCGGGCACGCCTTGTTCAGATCCTTGAAGTCGATGCACATCCGCCATGTGCCGTCTGGCTTTTTAACCATGACCGGGTTAGACACCCAGGTATGGTACTGTGTTTCTCTGAGGATTCCAGCTTCCACTAACTTGCGTACCTCCTTAACGACCGCTGCCCGGCGATCCGGGGCCATGCTGCGTTTACCCTGGGCGACTGGCCTGATGCCTGGGAGCGTGGCGAGTTTATGTTCCGCTTTATCACGAGGGACTCCCGTCATGTCGGCGTGCTCGAACGCGAAAATGTCTGCGTTTCTTTTTAACAACTGTTTCAGGTCGTTTTTTATTTCTGGGGACAGGGTGTCGCCGATAGTGACCATTTGGTCTGGGTGGCGTGTGCTTAAAACCCACCTTTCTGGCCCTGTAACACCCGCGGGGCCTTGGCGGCATCGTTTGGTGTCCAATACTTCTCCAACTCTGTCTCGAAACACCGTGGCAATACCTTGCGGTGTCGGGAACTTCATAAAACCTCTTGCCGTGGAGACTATGGCATCTAACTTCCCCAAAGTGAACCTTCCGATGATCACATTGTGATATGACTCGGCGCGGACCACGAGGAAAGTTAGTAGTATTGTTCTTTCCCTGGGTGCTTGCCCGAAGGTCACCGGGAAGGTGATTTGACCAATGGGATCCACCTTTTCCCCTGTGAAACCCTTAATAGGAGCATGTACTGATTCGAGCAGCTTTTTATCCTCCGGTTGCATTCTATCGAAACAGTGCTCGTATATGATATCCTCTGAGCTTCCGGTGTCGACCAAGATTCGCCTCATTCGGTAATCTCCTACTGCCGCGGAAATGATCAGGGCGTCCGTGGTAAGATGCAAATCTTCCATTCGTGGTTCGATGGTCATTGTTGCCAACATCCACGGCTCGAGGGTGGAGAAACTCCGTTTAGCCCCTCTTCCTATACCAGCATGAACCATGTTTAACTCACGCGGCCTTTTTCCTGCCGCCTTGTCATTTTCCTCCTTGACCACCGGCGGACCCTGCTTGATATCTCGCACCAGATGTGCCAACTTTCCTGACTTTACGAAGTACTCGATCTGTTTCTTAAGCTGGAAACAATCGTTGGTGTCGTGTCCGCTTCCCTTGTGGTATTCGCAGTATTTGCTCGTATCCTTGTTCGGGTTGTCTTTCAGCGGCTTTGGTGGGTTGAGCCTGAGGTTTTCCGAGGCAAGAATTTCTGCCGGGGTCTTGCTTAGATTGGGATATTCAGAACGAGGTTTTGACGCTTCATTTCTTGAGTATGAGCTCCGATGTTTATCGTAACGCGAGTCTCTGTCGTTCCGCTGATATCGGTCTCCCCTGTGTTTACTTTTAGACCCCCGATTGTCTTTTTCTTCCTGATTCTTCAGGGCTTCTTTCTTTCTGTTAGCCGCGTGGCTGGCCGCTACCGCTTTTTCCTGTATAACGTATACTTTGGCAATCCGCAGTATCTCGTCTATGGTCGGGGGTACCCCGTCCCTTCCATGCAACGTTCTTAGTAATTCGTCATCATTAACCCCTTGGAGGAAAGCTCCGCACGCCAAATCGTTAGTGACGCCTGGTATCGCCAGGCTTTCTTTATTGAACCTGATGATAAAATTCTCTACCGTTTCGTTGTCTCGACGACGGATATGGAGTAGTTCATTCCTATCTTTTGTATGTCGGCGCTGTTGACTGAACTGTAGGATGAACTTTGATTCCAGATCTTCAAAACTGTCTATCTCGCCCGTGGGTAAGCTGTCCCACCATACTCGCGCTGCTCCTACTAAGGTTTGTACGAACATTTTGCACCAAAGGGGCATGGGCCAACAAGCCACCTCACCCGCGCTCTTAAATAAATTAAGGTGATCATCCGGGTCGGTGAGGCCGTCGTACTTACCGACCGTTTGGGGCATCTTTGGTTTTTCTTTAATAGGGGCTTCGGCGATACGGCGTGTAAATTTGGATCGGAATGTTGCATCTACTGGCTTGTACGGCTTGGTTAACTCGTCATCTTCTACGTTCACTGTTTGTGCCGGTGGGTTGTTTGCACCCAGGGCGGGACCTGTTCCTGGACCGGAGTTTTCTAAAGGAGTAAACCGGGGTCGGACCGCGTTTTCCCTGTCGTGTACGGGTTCAGTTGATGCTTGGGTATACATTGGTTGTGGACTCGGAAAGTTCCACCACGGCGGCATGTAAGCCGCGTATGGCGACTGTGACATCCCTTGTGTCGTTCCCTGAGGGGGATAGGCTGTTCCCCCGTATGAGGGTAAGTATCCGAAAGGGGGCGCGTAGCAATATCCCGGGAAATACATTTGATTGCCTGGCGTGACAGGGGCATTCATTACTCCAGTTGGCATGATGACCGGCTGATGAGGCGGGGTGGACAATGCTGCTGTGAGTGCGGCTGAATACAACGGTGGCATTGGACTGGAGCCCAACGGTTGGTAGTATTGAGGAGTGTTGGTTCCAGATGCTAAGATGCTGGGATTCGCCGAAGTGATGACTGGGGTGGAGTGAAGGCGTGAAGTCTGCGAGAAAATAGCAGCCCCTGGGACAGAGGTGCCATTGACTGTTCCCTCCACCCTTCCGGGTGGTGTTTGTGCGGGCATGTAAAGGAAAGGGTTTGTAACCACGGCCTGGGAAGAGACGGCGGTAACGTTATCAAACCCTGGTGGTGGCCCTTCCGCCTCGAACTCTAGATCTAACGATCTGGTAACGGCCGGTGATGATACTGGGGCGGTTACGCCTCCCGCCCCTAGCGTCAGGTTATTATTCGTCACCCTTTGACCAGCCATGTTCTGATCACTTGCCATGAAGCTCTTTGTTGTTCTTGCTTGGTCCCACGGATGGCGCCAATGAAGAAACACTGACCTTAACAACTCCGAAAACTTCAACTATCAATGACTCGAACGTGTGGCTGCAAAACAGAAACACCGTTAGGACTCGTTACAGGAATGGGGTTATTCCTGTAACCACCCTCCGGCGTGAGAATAAGTATTCGTTTTTGGGAGAAGTATATGAAGGGAAAAGTGTATGGGAAATAGATAGATCATACCTTACGTATTTGCCTCTATTTATAGGTTCTCAATTAGGGTTTCCCTTATTTTAGGATGTGCTCCGATAAAGTGGAGATTTACACGATCCTCCCAAAAAGTGGGAGATTTAGTTATGCACCTTCCTTATAGATATGGAAGGTTCTAGAATAATTCTTGGTATTTATGTTAATATAAAAGGTTGTAACCGGGTCGGGCGATCGACGCGGGTCACACCTCGTCACCAACCTTTAACCAGTTGGTAAATAATAATCCAACCTACAAAATTGGTATATAATACTCATACCTATCAACATGTTGGTACTCAATGAACTTCTGTTAATTTTTTTTTCGCTGACGGAGGTGACGGTTCAGGATTTTTATGATTTTTTATAACTACAGGGACTGTTTGTGTAATAAATAAAACTTAAAACTAGTAACTTATAACTATAGGGACTGTTTGTGTAATAAACAGTTCAGGTGTGGTCTGTACCTGTTTATGTTTCAGTTTCGTCTTTCGGGTCAGTTGGGTGTCGGTTCAGGATTTTGATGATTTTTTATAACTGACGGCGGTGACGGTTCAGGTGTGGTCTGTACCTGTTTATGTTTCAGTTTCGTCTTTCGGGTCAGTTGGGTGTCGGTTCAGGATTTTTATGATTTTTTATAACTACAGGGACTGTTTGTGTAATAAATAAAACTTAAAACTAGTAACTTATAACTACAGAGACTGTTTGTGTAATAAATAAAACTTAAAACTAGTAACTTATAACTACAGTGACTGTTTGTGTAATAAATAAAACTTAAAAACTAACTTCAGTTAAAAAAAATTAACAAAAGTTCATTGAGTACCAACATGTTAATAGGTAGGATTATTATATAGCTATTCTGTAGGTTGAATTATTATTTAACAACTGGTTAAAGGTTGGTTTATTAAATAATAATTTTTCTTTTTAATTTGAGTATTGTATTAGTATAGTTCTATATTTTAATTAAAATAGTTAACAGTTTATGTGATTAGAAATGTCTGATTGTTTGTAGTCTTTGCCGCGTTAGGTGGGCTCTCTTCTAGTTCCTTTTAATGTGAATATAATATGAGTGTGTGTCTAATGATGGATATTTTAGAAAAGTATAGTACACACTATGTTGTATTTTATCTTAAACAACACAGTTATACTTTTGATAAATCAACACACTATGTTGTATTTTATGTTCATAAGTGGATGCAAATAACCTTGTCTATAGAACGAGCAACATACACATGGTGCATTCTCATCGTTTTATATGTTTTTACTTTTAAAACAAAACCTGCTTTGTCGGGGAACATCTCTCACACATAAAGCGATCTTTTAATGTTAATAAATTCACGGTTTTACAGTTTTTAATTCACCGCTTTACAGTTTTTAGACAAAACCCGCTTTGTTGGGGAACCTCTCTCAAACATAAAGCGATCTTTTAATGTAAATAAATTTTAAACAAATTATGGCATCTGAGAAAACAACCCACTAACCGGGTTTATGTGAGAGATGAAGTCCTGTGTATTATGTGGGCGTTCGTGGAACCCGTTGGATGGTGTTAGTGACCTTTTATACTTGCCTTGTCTTCAACAATTTTTATACTTGCCTTTCTACATCGCTTTCTTTTCGATCACTCTCTCGAAATGAAAGTAGGTGTGTTAACGATCCAAGTAGCTTGTGACCTCTTCGAGACCAGATCGTAGAAGAGTTGAGATTAAATTAACGAGTTCAACTTGACTTCAAGACTATATTCGTGTACGTTTAATAAACGGGCTTCATGCTTGTGAGCTTTTTTTACATATTCAATATAGTAAGAATATAATACATAGTTAGATTATACATATTAACATGTACAAGTTGATGACGTAAGCGGGGAACAGTTTTGTCAATTGATTGGCCACTTTAGGCAGCACTTTTGACTTTGGTTTTTTTTTCCCATATAATAGCTATTTATAGGTGATGCCAAACTACAATTTTATCCCAGGTATAAAATTACGATTTCGCCCTCGATTCAAAATAAAATTTTGCTTTTGCCCCTTGCTTAAATTTACGATTTTGCCCTCAGTTAAAAAAAAAAACAATTTTACCCCCAGTTCAAAATAAAATTATGGTTTTGCCCTCAGCTAGAGTCCTGCCAAATTACGATTTGGTTCCCAGTTTAAAATTATGATTTTGGCCCAGCTAAAAATTACGATTTTGCCCGCAGCTAAAATATCACGATTTCGCCCCCATTTCAAAATAAAAAAATGGTTTTACCCTCAATTCAAAATATTATTTTGCCTCAATTTTAAAATTATGCTTTTACCTCCGCTAAAAATTGCAATCTTGCCATCGTTTTTCTTCTTTGGCAAAACCATGGTAATGTTTTATTTTACTTTGTTGACTTAATTTTGTTTTTATTCATTTCAAATAGTTGCCTATTACTCGCTAATTGGTCCTAACAAGTTATTGTTTTGCCCCCAACTTTAAATTACACGTTTGTCATCGTTTTAGTTAAATTTTTTTTTTTATCATAACTATGCTACTGTTTTTCTTTAATTGGTTAACTTGATGTATCTTTTTTGATATCGTGTTATAGGTAGCATGTATAACTAACCGACATAAAGGCGTACATGTTATTAACCTAAGTAATACTCAGTTTAGCGCCCCGCAACACGGGCGGCGCATAACTCTAGCTGCCTAACACTGGCTCATTAGTCCTGAAAAATTACAGTTTTGCCCTGAGCCCAAAATTACGGTCTTATCATCGTTTTTTCATAGCAAAATTATAGTAGTCTTTTTTTAATTGATTGAGAATTATTCGGCAATTGCCCCGTAACGCGGACGGCGCATCTACTAGTTAGCTACAAACTATGCTTTTTTTGGCACAAATTGTTTTAAATTTCTTCATGCATGTTTTTAGTGCGGACAATATGCATTTTTATAATTGTACAGAAAAGCTCTACATATTATTCAAATATGCGTTTACTTTGATTCAAGCTTAGCTAAACAATCAAACAATAACATACAAAATTCAAATATGTCTCCTGCATAGCCGACCTTAGGAAGGAACATGGAAGAAACACTCAAAGGGATATTGTAAAATAAAATCTTGATATCTACTTCCACGAACTCATGAACAAATATCTTTGTAAACTAGTTTGTCATACATCAAAACATGTCGAATCTTTCTCTTCAAAGCTAAGCTCAATCGTGGTTTACCCGTATTATATCATAATGAGTTTGCAATCTCCTGAAGACGCGATACCATGGGTGGGGTTGTATACTGCTCTAGCATCTTTTCTATGCCTACTTGCAATGGCAGCCGATCTTGCGCGTGGGTTTTGGCGATGGAAATTATGGTTTCCAAACAGGTTTTTCACTCTTAACGCTGCTACTCTAACGCTTATCGCAATAGCAATGAAGTTGCCTGTCGATCTTACCACTAAAATGTCTAGCATTGAAGTTTCTACATCAAAGAATTGTAGCATATCTTTCTTGGTCACCATGATAGCCAATTTTTTACCTTCGTTAGGGCTTATGAATGACAAAGAGCTTCTAATGAACATCGTGGCTTTGGAAATCCTTGTCGTCACGGTTGTTGTAAATATATTGATCCAAACTTACACCAATGCGCTTTTTGTACCATTTATTCCTGTATTGATATTTCCCATTCTATGGCCATTTTCAGTAGCTACGGCAACTTCAACATTTAGAAAAAAAACAGAACATCAATATAATGAGTCGCAACGATTGGTTTCATGTCGTCAAGAGAAAAAGTTTTCCTACAAGCAACTAAGAAGTTATGTAAAAAAGTATTGGATGATGGTAGAAAGTTGTGACCCCCAACTTGTGATTGCTTACTCACCAATTTCTTCTGCCTGTGGGGATATATGCTTAGGCCTTGCTATCATATCAGGTTTGTATTTGGTATCATTTCTAAGTACGAAGAAAGATGAGTTTTTCGGTACTTCAGATTATAAGTGGTCGATCAAGGTAATAATTTTCGTTCAATCAATTGGAGTTGCAATAGGTAGTATTGCGCCACTTTTTAGATTTTTCACATCAAATGGAAATTACATTTTCTCTAAGAAATGGAGCAAGAACGAGTTAAATGTTTTCCTAGTTGAGAAACATTGGGTCCAAAGACTTCAGCAATGGAAACACAACCATATCCATTCACATATTCTAGGCCGCGAGTGTAATATAGTATTGCATATACTAAAAAACATCGTTTTGAACTTGTTAATAGCCCTTCATATTACGGTTTTGGTTATATGTAAGATCATATGTCTCGTTCCAAGATTTTTTCTTATATTACTCTCGTGTTGTTGGTATTTCTTCAAGTCGTTTTTAAACATGTTTAAAAAGGTAGAAAATGTATCTAATACTAGCAATGCGAGCTCAGAAATAGAAGAATATAGAAGATATGTGGTACAAATTGAAGATGAAGCGAAACTTTCAAAGAGTATATTAAGAAATATGTTACATTATATAAGTCAATTACTTAAAGAATACGAAGAGAAAGAGCCACGAAAGCTTATGAAACTTCTAGAGAAATCTACAGGATTTAGTGGCGTATTAGAGTTCGACAATACTAAAGTCCCACCTTTATGTCCAGAAGAAACCCACAACTGCTGGAGCCTTATACTAGTAACACTGACATCAACTGCCATTGCACTTCCAAACATTGGGAATGATCATTTCAAGGGGTTGCTTTCCGGAATGAAGGAAGGCCTTCAATTAGTAAGACATGTTGAAGAATGTCTCAATGTAGATGACGACTTAGTAAACGCAAGAAAAGCTTCAAGACATGCATGGACAGAAGTTGAAGTATATGGCACGTGGCAACGAATTGATCTTCAAAAGAAGGCTCGTAAAGGGAAAACGTCAAAGGAGATTCTTAAATGGTTGGGTCATGAAGCAGCAAAACTTGTGATACAGTTTAAGAGCAACAAGAATACAAGTACATATCACTTAGTTAATAAGTTCATACCCGCAAGTTCCATGTATAGAATCAGTGAGACCGTGTTGTTGTACTGCAATGAGAAAGAAAATTGGCCTCGTGATGAAGAACTTTTTGAATGGATATCAACTATAATCGCAGATTTGTTACTCGCTTGCTTTACGAACTTGGAACGTGTAATAAAAGCGAAGTGCCATCACCATGCAATAGAGAAAAGGGGAGACAACATCCGAATTGCAGCCCAACTTCTTGGTAAATCTAAAAATATCCTTAAGATCCTTAAAGAACGTCGGCTTCCTGACATAGATCAACACTCGATGGCATACATTGATAAGTGGCGTGCACTACCAATGAGTCAACTATCGAATGGTGTTCACAATCACATACTCAATGATGGAGCTTCTTCGGGTGGGGTTCAACGTGGTCCTCCAAGTTTTAATGTATCGCACGTAGTAAGTATTATGTAATAATGTGTATACATTGATCTTCTCATGATTTAGCATGTGTCTTGGATAAATTAATTATTAATTTTCCTTATGTCAAACATCATAACCAGGGTTATTATTTCTAATATATCTAGTTGTTTGGGGGCTGTATTGTTATACAATTTATGACTTGTAGGGTTTAAATGCCACATTACAATTTCTAGCGCTTGAAAGCACCTTGCAACTAATTTTCAAGGACTAATGCAGTGATAAGCATTTGAGTCTTTCTGAAATATAGTTGCCCAAGGTGTATTAATTATCTACTTGATAGTTCTATATATTAAAAAAATAGATTAGTTTAAAATAATAATATTAATTTTGAGATGAAGTTTTTCATTCATTTTTTATTGATTGAAAAGAACAAACTGTCCAACAGGAGTTGACTCAACCCGTAGGAGATTTCCTGTTTCTTTAGGCCCGTTACCCACCTTTCATGTTGGCTAGCTTTTAAAAATATGTTTTGTGAATCTCATAGTGCTGACTCAGTATCCTCTGCTTCTTCTGATTTATTTCTTTTTTTTTTTTTTGGGCAAAAGACTTGTTTCTAGAGGTTCAAATTTGTATCTTGTTGATGACTAGTCAGTCAAAAGGGTCAGATTCGAAAGTAAGCTAAAATTGCAGCAGGTTTTATGGGTAAAACTGGTCAAAAGATGCTTAACACAAGGTTTATACTATTCTAATAATGAAGTTTTTGTAATGATATACAATAGGTAAAATGCCAATTTCCTTCCTGTAGTTTAAGCCAAAATGTCACTTTAGTCCAAAATTTCTTTTTTCTCATCTGGCTACCTCAGGTTTTCATTTTTCCCCACTTTCACCCCCTGACGGCGTCCATTCTATCTTTCTTTCTCTCTCAAACTCTAGATCTTTTGATCTCTCTGTTCCAGTGTTTCATGTGTGTAATATTGACCGGGGAAGGCAAGGTGGGTGACGGTTGTGGGTAATGTCGAATACCCAACCACCGGGTGACGTTAGTTGGATCTTCGGTGACGTTGAGAGCTCCTGTCCTTGCTTGCTACAAAAGAAATAAACTGTTAGCCTCGCCACGGGGGACCCCGGGAGGGGGATCCGTGACCAAGCTCCGGCGTGAGGATAAGTAAACTTGCCGGATGAGGTAAGGAGTGTTTTCCGATAAAGGTATTCACCGGAAAGTTCCTATCTTGGTGTGAATCTAATTAATGTGCTATGTGTGTAGTAAATGCGAGGAATATTGGTCGGAGTTAATGAGGAGAATAAATGAGAGTAGTAAATGAGGAGTTGGCCGGAGATTATACCTGTCTTTGCCTTATCCTTGTTCCTTCTTATATAATGGCATGTCCTTATCTCTAAGAGAAATATCTCCCACACTATCTAACGGTAACTGCGATGCCTTGGGAAGGTCAGACACGTGTCTGACCCCCAACGGTGCGATACCCTTCTTCATAAATGCATAGCCGGATAAGTACGATGATGGTGACCGGATGCTTCTCTTATCAGGCATTAAATGAGCCTGCTGCTCCTTAGCTGTTTTCCCGCTCAAAACAGGGAAAAGTCCTTGGTGAGCAAGGGTGGTTTATTTAATGGACATTTTAGTAATTGGGCTCCCAAAGAGAAAGGCCCAAAGCGGCCAAAGTGGGCTCCCCCACTGGCCCGTCGTCAAGTCATCTTTAGTCCCTGGTTCTGAGACCCGAGACTCATGATCCGAGGCTGAATCACAACCGCTTAAGAGAGACGGTTTCTCTTTGGGTGGGCCCACTTCTGATCAGTTGCTATTTGCAGTTTTTATGAATCATTGTATCGCCGAATCAACTGTAGCGGGAATTAACTCCCTAGTTGCACGTGCCCGTTTTTAAATTTTTGAGAGGACTGCTGATGTGACAGTTACTTGTACGTCAGCAGTTATCTCTTTAAATACCTCCTTTAATCTCCTCCGGTTTCTCATTCAAACCTCTCAATCTTCTTTCTTTCTCTGCAACTATTCTCCCCATTCACCATTTCTCTTAACCATGAGCCGTGGAGGTCGGTCATCAATAAGGTCTGTTTTAACGATGAAAGATCTGAAAACCTTTGTCGAGGCATATAACATTCCAGATCAGTTTTCCCCTTCTTTACCTGGCCCCAACGAATCGGCAGAATGCACGCCGGATAGGATACCCATCTATACTCTTGCCTTTTCTTCCTGTGGGGTCCGATACCCCCTTTCTGCCTTCAAGATTTCCTTACTCCGTCATTTTGGCGTGCATTTCTCCAGATTCACCCTTTGGGGTTCATGAGGGTAGTTCATTTTGAACTGTCCTGTGCCGCAATCTCGGGGGAACCCTCTGTTCCTCTGTTCTGCATGTTTTACCGGCTGATCTCCGATGGTGATTGGTTTACATTTGCTAAGCGTCAAAACAATGTTTCGAGACCTTGTTACAGCTTTATGCCGACTTCGACCTACCCAAAGGACTGGAAGTGTAGGTTCATATTCGTTTCTACGGCTATGCTACCGGAGTCCCCTGCTCCCAAGGATCTCGACGCTGCTATTGAGGATGTTGTCCCTACCCTTTCTGCGAGTGAGACTGTCCAGTGGAAAAGAATGTGTGATAATCCAACAAGGGCTTTTACCTTTTCGGAGGGGATGCTTGCTATGGGTGGTTTGAGTCCTTCCTACCCAGTTCGTCCAAGAGCCTTCTTTGGCAAGAAAGGTACTTTGTGTTCTGGGTTTGTTTCTTACAGTCATTTTCTTTTTTCTTTCATGCTTTTGGGGGTCCGTAGTCATCTTTGGTGTCTTGTGTAGAGATAACTTTGTGGCGGCTTCTTCAAGGCGATTCCAAAGATGTGAAATACGTGGTTGATGATGAGATCGATCCCCGGCTGAATGCAGAGGCACAGGCTGCTGGGGGATCCGTCCAGGCAGGGGGCTCTGTTGCTACGGGTGGGTCCGAGGAGGATCCTTCTGGTGGGGAGGAAAGTTCTCCCGACCTTCCTCCCGTTCATCCTTCCGGCCCAAGCGACGATGAAGAAGTGGAGATATAGCTGGTTCGTAAAAGGAAGTCTGTCAGTCCTCATCCGGCTCCTGCACCTCGCAATATTCGCAAAAGGCTTCGGAGTGCTAGTGGTCAAAAACCTCCTTCTTACAAGGCTGTTTCTGACCTTACTCCTGCCGGGGTCAAAGGTTCCTTTTCCAAGCATTTAAAGTCCTCAAGCTTAGTGAGTGCCCCATTACTGGTGAGTTATCTCTTTTCCTCTTCTTTCTTTTTGTGTCTTTTCTGATTGTCCCTTCTTCTTGTTTCTTAGGGGAGTTCCCGGGAGCCTATAGAAATTCCAACTGGTCCTTCTCCTTCCCGCATCCGGGACAAGGCCTCTGAGGTGGGGGTAGCTCGCCTTTCCCCGGCTTATGAACTTTCTTCGTTACATGCTACCGGGACTAGCAATCCTACTTTTCAGGAAGGCCTTGCTTGTCGATCCCCCCTTGCTCCTCTGTTTGCTGATGCCATCCCTACCACTTATGTTCCCAAGTGGAAGGTAACTAGTTCTTCCGTGATAGGGACTCCTGAAGCTGCTAGGGATTTTCTGAGTCATGCTGTCCCCCCCTCACATAAATTTGTAAATTCTGCCCTGAGGGATGATCTCTTTGAAGATCAATACAGCATGTCTTTGTGTGAAAGCTTCTTTAGGGGTGCTGGGATGCTGCAAAGGATTGACGATTTGAGGAAAGCAAACGAGGGACTCAAGGCTGAGCTTAAGGCTTCCCAGTCGGTTGTTGCTGGGCTTAGAGGCCAAGTAGTTGATGCTGAGAGGAGGCTACAGGAGGAGAAGGTGCATAATCTTCTCCCCCCCTTTTTTTATATATACATACGTATTCACTGATCCTTTGTTTAGGGGGCTGGTGCTATGCTTGAGAGGAAGGAGCGAGCCTGGGAGCAGGAGATGGCATCGTTGATTGCGGAGAAGGAGGAGCTTGCTGCTGAGCTGAAGCATGTGAAGGAAGTTGGCTCCGTTTCCCAGGAGCAGCTTAACACTATGTATGCAGATTACGGGATAACTTCAGATGATAACCAACGGTTGGCTGGGGAGAAGCACTTGTTGATTACTGAAGGTTTTGGGGCTTTCCTGACTGCTGTAGCCCAATCAGAAGACTTTAAAAGCGGTTTGGAGGAGGTTTATAGGGCCTATAGGGATGTTGGCTATCAGGCGGGATTGAAGGACGGCTATGCTTATTCTGCCCAAGGCCTGGGCAGAAAAGAGACTCCTCTTTACAACTCCAAGGTAAAGAAGAGGTTGTCCAAACTGAACGAGGAGTTTGGGCGTAAAACCCCAGCCGTCCTTGCCAAGATCCTTGAACATCCCATGATCTCAATTGCTGAACTGAAGGCCTAGTTCTCCTCTGTTGGTCCTTCGTCCCCGCCGTCTCTTTCCGGGGGTGATCCCCAGTAAATTCTGAACACTTGACAAATTTCGATATGGTTGTAATAACTCTAACTTACCTTGGGATACTCGTATGTTTGGCTTGACTTTATTTTGGATGGTCCTTTGTGTTGGGGACCATTTTGACCGCTAATCGTATGGCCTATGGTTATGTATAGCTCCTCTTTTGCTTTGTTGCCTGTTTCTTGCCTTGTTTGTTTTATTTTGGAGGGGCTTATATCGGAGGCTAGCTTGGTGGTTCCTTGGAGATTTTCAAGCTGCTTTGGCGAGGAGCTATGTCTTTACTTTGTCTCGCCGTGTTTGTAATAATCTTTTTAGTTTTTTGCCCCAGTTATTGGGGCTTCTTTTTATACGTATGTTTTGTATCAAATAAAGCAGGTTCCCCTTCGTAGTTTTCTATATACGAGTGTATTTGCATTATTTGTTCTTTGTTGTTTGCTTTGTTAAACTGTGATTGTCTGTTCGAGGCCAATCGGTGGACAAGTTTATAATGTGATATTATGTTTTTGACTTGCTTTTGTCCGTTTTTTAGGTTAGCTAAACCTTTATTAGCCCCACGGCCGGGCTTTGGGCACGTCTTTGGATGCCTCATACACGTGTGTTTGTTTGTTCTAGTTTTAGATTTGAAGGGTGTTCATAGGCACGTCTGCCCAGGTATGGTTACCCGCAGTTTTCAAAATGGGACACTTTCGTCCGTCTTTCATTTAATCTTCGGGGGATTTATACCTCCCCTCATAGACTGTTTACAAAAAGGTTTACTTCCTGAGGGAAAGTCCCCATACACATAGTTTTCCTACAACAAAAGTGGCCCTTAGCCGTTTTCCCCTGGGGGCATGCCCCTTACAGGTAATACTTCCTGAACTGCATCAGGTTCCAGGTCCTGGGGACCTCTTTTCCTTCTAATGTCTCAAGCTTGCATGTTCCCTTCCCGTTTGCCCATGTGACTCGATATGGGCCTTCCCAGTTGGGGCCCAACTTCCCAGTATTTTCCTGCAGACTGGCCTCATTGGCCCTAAGGACTAGGTCCCCTGGGACGAGGTTAAGTTTCTTCATCCGGGTGTTGTAATAACTTGCCAGGAGTTTTTTGTAGTGAGCTTCCTTCACCGCTGCTATCTCTCTTCTTTCTTCCAATAAGTTCAGGTTCATCCTTAGATCCTGCTCGTTCTCCTCATCCCTCAGCTTCATCCGGGCGGTTTGGGATCCGATCTCCGCAGGGATCATGGCCTCCGTCCCGTAGGTAAGGCTGAATGGGGTTTCCCCATTGCAACTTTTGGGGGTGGTTCGGTATGCCCATAACACAAATGGAAGTTCCTCCAGCCAGCCCTTCTGTTTCCTCCCAAGACTGCCCTTCATTCCTTTGATAACGCTTTGGTTGGCTCTCTCCACCAACCCGTTACTCTGGGCATGGGTTACAGAGGTGAACACCTGTTGAATTCTCATTTGTTCGCACCATGGCTTGAAGGGTCTCCCGGCGAATTGCACCCCATTGTCACTCACCAGTTCCTTCGGGATCCCATACCTGCACACGATGTTATCCAGCACAAACCGTCTCATCTGATCTCCGGTGATCTTCGCCAGGGGCTTCGCTTCGATCCACTTAGTGAAATAATCAATGGCCACCACCACATATTTGACCCCCCCGGGGCCTTCTGGAAAAGGCCCGATTATGTCGATGGCCCATTTTTGGAACGACCAAGATGTTGAGACCGGGACCATAGGGTGTTTATGCTGGTGGGTCATTAGTGCATGTACTTGGCAGTTATCACACTTCTTGATCTCTTCAGATGCCATCTCGTACATTCGCGGCCAGTAGAATCTTGCGTTCATTGCCCTTCTTACAACCGTTCTTGGTCCTGAGTGCATTCCACAGATTCCCTCGTGCATTTCCCTAATCACGTATTCGGCCTCTTCCATATCTATGCACTTTAGGGATGGACCCAGATATGATCTTCGGTATAGCTCCTCCCCAATCAGCTCATATTGTAGGGCTTTGACCCTTATTTTTCTGGCCGCCCATTCCCCCTCGGGTAAGATCCCGTCCCGGAGGAATTTAATGATTGGAGTCATCCATGTTTCTTGGGAACCCTCGATTGTGGCCACTTCCGTTACGTTCAGGGAGGGGGATGTCAGGACCTCTACTTTGACTTCCTTCGCGAGGTGATCGAATGCCACTGAAGCTAGCTTGCTCAGTGCATCAGATTTCCTGTTCCTCCCTCGAGGGATGTATTCCAATTTGAAGGTTCCGAATGCCTTAGCTGTCTCCTTAACTTTCGCCACATACCGAGCCATGACGCCATCCTTGGCTTCATATTCCCCCTGATACTGCTTTACCACCAACTGTGAATTGGTATTTTGCTTTCATCTTCTGTGCCAATCTCATCCCTGCTAAGAGGGCTTCATATTCGGCGGTATTGTTGGTGTTTTCGAAATCCAGCCTTATAGCATATGTTAGCTCAACCCCCTCGGGACTTATCAATGTGATGCCTGCACCATTCCCTTCTTCACTGGATGCTCCATCCGTGAACAACTTCCAGACAGCCTCGTCTTCCCTTCTCTTTTCTTCTTCCTCCAAAGCCTCCCACCTTAGTAATTCCCTCTCTTCGTCCTCAGGCACTTCTGCTAGGAAGTCAGCCAGTATTTGTCCCTTCATGGCTGTCCTGGGCTTGAACTCCAGAGAATGTTCTCCCAATTCTACGGCCCATTTAGCCAGTCGCCCTGACTGTTCCGGTTTTCTAAGCACTTTCTGGAGGGGTTGATCAGTTACTAAGGTGACCTTATGCCCTTGGAAGTACCTTCTGAGCCTTCGAGATGCAAAAACCAGGGCCAACGCAAGCTTTTCTAAAGGCATGTACCGCTCCTCGGGCCCCTTAAGTGTTCTACTGATGAAATATATGGGGATCTGTTTCCCCTCCCGTTCCACCATCATGACCGCGCTTATGGTCGTCTTAGAGGCAGATAGGTAAAGGAGCAGTGGGTCCCCGGGCACCGGGGTAGCTAACGTTGGGAGCTTGCAGATGTAGGTCTTCATTTCCTGAAAGGCGGTTTCGGCCTCGGTGGTCCAGTTGAATTTGCTGGTCTGGAGGCAGTCTTTTAACACCTTCATAAAAGGGAGGGTTTTGTTAGCCACTTTTGATAAGAAACGATTTAGTGCAATCAGCCTTCCGTTTAATTGCTGGATGTCCTTCAAGGACCTGGGGGAGCGCATTTCCGCCACAGCCTGGGTCTTCTCTGGGTTTGCCTTTATCCCTCCTTTAGTTACCACCACCCCAGGAAATTTCCTTCCTCTACCCCGAAACAGCATTTCCTGGGGTTCAGCTTCATATTTACATCCTGCATTGTGTTGAGAGTCTCAGCTATGTCGTCTATCATGGCTGCTTCTGTCAGACTCTTAATGACAATGTCGTCAACATACACCTCTAGATTCCTTCCCCTTTGCTCCCTAAACAAGGTGTTCATAAACCTTTGGTATGTCGCCCCCGCATTTTTGAGACCAAAGGGCATCTTAGTATAGCAAAATGTTCCCTCATCGGTGATGGAAGCGGTCTTTTCTTCATCTTCTATTGACATCTTTATTTGGTGGTATCCCTTGTAGGCATCTAGGAAGCACTTCAGTGGATACTGGGACAGGGAGTCGACCTGGGTGTCTATATACGGGAGGGGGTAGCAGTCCTTGGGGCATGCTTTGTTTAAGTCTTGGAAATCAATGCACATCCTCCATCCCCCATCTTTTTTCTGAACCATAACTGGGTTGGCAACCCAGGATGGGTATTTGACTTCCCTAACTATCCCCGCCCTGAGCAGTTTGCGGGTCTCTTCACAAACAGCCCTTCTCTTGTTTGGTCCCATGCTCCGCTTCTTTTGCTTCACTGGTTTCACCCATGTAAAGGTGTTGAGCCGGTGTTCCGTCAGGCTTCTGGGAATTCCCGTCATGTCACCGTGTTGGAATGCAAACACGTCTATGTTATGGAGGAGTAACTCCTTTAGGGCACTCTTACATTTGTCGCTTAGGTGGCTTCCCACCTTGACTGTTTGCTCTGGGAACTTATCACAGAGGACCCATTCTTCCACCTTCTTCCCTTGGGTCTTCCCGGGTTCCTCCCCTTTGGATACTGAAGAGACCACTTCGTAGGCTGACTTAACCCATGCAAGGCCCTTTGGTGTTTGGAATACCAACGCCTCGTGAGGAGTGGATGCTTGCGCTTGCAGATCTCCGATCCCGGGTCTTCCCAAAATCGCGTTGTATTTGGAGGGTGCCCTGACTACAGTGAAGGTCAAATTGATTGTTCGGACCCTGTCCCCTACACCGACTGTAAATGGGAGCCTAATCTTTCCCAGGGGGTGTGACACACTGTTGTTGAATCCCACCAACGGGATAGAGTCCTCCTCCAGTCTATCTCTTATATCTCTGTCGAATCTGAGGAAGCAATGTTCATATATTACCTCGACGCCGGATCCTCCGTCTACGTGTATTCTAGACACTTTGTGTCCAGCTATCACAGCTGAGATATTCAGTGGAAGCCGTTGTACTTCGCTTTCTTCTAAGTACGGCATGAGGATGGGAGTTTTCATGCAGTTCGGAGAGCCTAGGATTCTGGCCTTAACACTTCGGGTAACATCAAATTCATTTCTCCTTCTTATCATATCAACATCTGCCCTCCCAGGCTCTCTTGCATCTCTTCCCTTACGATCCCCCCTTCTTTGATTTCCTTGACCAGGTGGGCCAGTCTTCCCGTCTTCACCGCCGCCTCTATTTCCCTTTTGAGGTACATGCAATCATCGGTTTTGTGCCCGAAGCCCTTATGAAATTCACAGTATTCATTCGGCTGTGCTTTGGGTCCTGGCTTTATGGGGGGTGGCCTCGGGAAAGAATTCTTCACTCTTTCCGTGGCCAGTATCTCACTTGGAGTTTTAACGAGGGGGGTGAAGCTGTCAGGGTAAGGGGGAGGGCCCCTCCCTCGGGGTCTGTAGGGGGAGTATGAGGGCCTTGCCCTGTCATGTAACATTCTATCAAAGGGAGGCTTTCGGGAATAGGGAGTACCTTTTTCAAGGGGTCTTGCTGTTGGGGCAGCCCTTCGGGGTGTAGTGTCCGTCTTCTTAGCCTTGCTGACCGTATCCTTTCCCCGGACGAAAGCCCTGACCATGTACATGAGATTATCGAAGGAATGTGGGAACTCCTCTCCCAGCTTTTCACACAGCTGTGCATGCTTCAGCCCATTTATAAAGCTACTGATTTTCATGACCTCCGGAACATCCTTGATGTTCATGCTTTCTTTGACAAACCTTTCCATGTACTGGTCTATCCGCTCGTTGTCCCTTTGCCTGATGTGGAGGATTTCGGTGGGATTCTTGACCACCTTTCTTTGTTGGCCGAAATTTCTGAGGAATTTTTCGCTTAACTCTTCGTAGCTGTCTATGCTCCCCGGAGGGAGGCTATCAAACCACAGCCGGGCTCCTTCTGTTAAAGTTTGCACAAACATGTGGCACCATACCGGCATGGGCCACCTTCCCAGCTGCCCCGCTCCTCGGAAGGCATGCAGATGATCCTCTGGATCCCTCGTTCCGTCGTAGCGATCAAAGCCTGGGGGCAGCTTTGTCTTGGGAGGCATGGGTGCCTCTGATATTCTCCTTGTGAACTTTGAGACCTCGGCCAGGTCTCGTGGTAGGTATGGTTGGTCCAAACCATCGCTACCTGAGTCGTTTTTCTCGTTTTCCTTGTGTTTCTGACCGATGATCAAGTCCTCTCTCTCTTCGGAAGACATCTGCCTCAGGGCTGTCATGAATGTTTCCAGTTGGTCCCCATTGTTGCCCTTATTCTGGGGGTTCGTTCCTTCTTGATTTGAAGGTGTGTCAAAAGAGAGTCTGGCTCTGAGGCTGTCCAACTTCTCTTGTCTCTTCAGATCGTCAAGATACTTGGTTATCTTCTCCCTGTGCATGGCCACGAAGCCAGGGGTGACATGCTCCGTTTCTTCCAGGTTTTCTACCAGATTCTCGTTATCCTCTTCATGAGTGATATCCTCCACAGTGACTTTCTCCAGATCATTTTGGGCCGTTTGGGTGACACGTGAACTATGTGGAGTTGCCATGCTGTTTCCGGAAAGGTGAGTTGCTCTCTGAACGTCGGATGTTAATGTGGGAACACCGGTCAGGCCTGTGTCCCACGGATGGCGCCAATGTCGAATACCCAACCACCGGGTGACGTTAGTTGGATCTTCGGTGACGTTGAGAGCTCCTGTCCTTGCTTGCTACAAAAGAAATAAACCGTTAGCCTCGCCACGGGGGACCCCGGGAGGGGGATCCGTGACCAAGCTCCGGCGTGAGGATAAGTAAACTTGCCGGATGAGGTAAGGAGTGTTTTCCGATGAAGGTATTCACCGGAAAGTTCCTATCTTTGTGTGAATCTAATTAATGTGCTATGTGTGTAGTAAATGCGAGGAATATTGGTCGGAGTTAATGAGGAGAATAAATGAGAGTAGTAAATGAGGAGTTGGCCGGAGATTATACCTGTCTTTGCCTTATCCTTGTTCCTTCTTATATAATGGCATGCCCTTATCTCTAAGAGAAATATCTCCCACACTATCTAACGGTAACTGCGATGCCTTGGGAAGGTCAGACACGTGTCTGACCCCCAACGGTGCGATACCCTTCTTCATAAATGCATAGCCGGATAAGTACGATGATGGTGACCGGATGCTTCTCTTATCAGGCATTAAATGAGCCTGCTGCTCCTTAGCTGTTTTCCCGCTCAAAACATGGAAAAGTCCTTGGTGAGCAAGGGTGGTTTATTTAATGGACATTTTAGTAATTGGGCTCCCAAAGAGAAAGGCCCAAAGCGGGCAAAGTGGGCTCCTCCACTGGCCCGTCGTCAGGTAACGCGGTGGAGGTGGGTGGCGGTTGCGGGTGACGTGCGGAGGTGAGTGGTATAGGTCGGTGACATGGTGGTGAAGATGGCGGTGATTGAAGTGGGTGATGGTGGTGGTTGTGGTGATCTGTTAAGAGAGGGAGAGTGTATATATATATATATATATATATATATATATATATATATATATATATAGAGAGAGAGAGAGAGAGAGAGAGTGTGGGGTTGGGTGGGTTATAATAGATAAGTAAAAAGAATAAAATAAAATAAATACAAGAAAAATAAATAGGTACAATGAACATATTACCCCTGACTTGAAAAAGCTTTTTAAACGGCGTTAGAAGAAGGGACGAAAATGACAAAAAGTATAAACCTCAGGGACTTTGATAAAAAAAAAAAAAACTTTCTTGGACGAATGTGGCATTTTGGTTCAAACCACAGGGACAAGATTGATGAGTCCTGCGTTTTTCTAGAAGGAAACTACCTCAAAGATTTATCAATCCTTGGTCGCGATTTAACACGTTGTTGTCATGATTGATAACTCTCCACAGGTACTTAACTTTCTTGAGTTATGTTGTCTACTATTCTGTGAAAATATCGAAATGATTTCTAGATATAGTTTAAGTAAAAGTTTACACAAAGGACTATTTTGTTAGTTTTTGAAAGTCTAGATGATTAGTTCCCTGAACTCTATACAAAGGACTATTTTGTTAGTCTTTGAAAGTCTAGAAATTTCATCATCCAAAAATAGTCTTATGGACTTACATAGTTACATTGGAATATAGTGATAATTCATAGGGTTTTTCTACAATACCTCTAAATTTTTTTATAATGTAAATAATATATTAAAATATGAGTTTGGGTGATTTTCGACGTATTTAATGTGTTTATTATTTTTTAGTTTTTTTTTTAACATTTTGACCCATTTGAGGTATATGTCATAACCAAAACGGCATGTTCATTACTCATTAGTAAACTGGTCGAAATTTTAATTATTAACATCATATAACACCTTAATAACTTTTGTTTTACTCATTAGAAAGCTGGTATGATGACCGTACGGATCAAGAGCTGCTTTCCTTATTGCCATTTTTAGAAAGTCTGGTTGGAGTTGATGACGTAAGACCATTAATCGCCAAGAAATTTAACCTCAGAGAGAGAATCGCTGCAACAGGTTGTTCTTTAACAGAACCCTTTGATTTTTGTTAAAGTTTTAGTTTGTATCTCATGCCAAGTGATACCTTATAGGTTTGGTATGTGTTAATTTAAATGCTTTAAATAACAATGTAATTTAAAGCTAATTCGGTACCCGGTCCTTATACTCTGAATATTGTCCTAAAAACTAAATAGTTTACAAAAACATGTCAATTTTGGACTGTTTTAACTAATAAAGTTGACAAAACTTCGGTAAGTGGTTATGTGTTGGGGTTTGTTTCTTGGTTTATGGTATGAAAAATATTTGGTTTCTTGGTTAATGGGGTGAAAATATTTGGATTCAATCATGGTGCTCAATATTGGACTTTATTTCTCTTTGTTAACTTATAATCAGGTTTTCAAGAATGGACTCGACTGTTGGTCCTGGACTAGCTAATACCAGCACTTTGGTTATGCAACCTCTAGCCGCATCTATATGTTTTAACCGTTCCGTTTAGCAACTGATCCGATTGTCAAAACACCAACTATGATGAAATGAAGTATAATCAGGCTCACGGCCAGAAGATTATATGTTGTTTTAAACCAACTAGACTTGATTACAAACTTAAACTATAATATCTGTTAAACTCTCATTTCTCTAGAATATGCAAAAGTGAAACAATCAATAATTTTCTTTTTTTTCTTCTTCTTCTTCTTCTTCTTTGAAAATATCACAATAAAACAAGTGTTACATCCTTTCTGACCGCCCCATTCTACCTGAACTTGTTTATTACAATACATGTCATGTTCCCGAGCAAGGGCCTCGAGCCCAAACCCAAGCTCGTCGGCCCCGTTCCTTAGCAAGAGTTGGATTTCTCCCTTCCTAGCTGAATTGTAATCCGATAAGAATTCTTGCGTACCAGTAAGGTACCTCCCTATACCTGATCGCGGTTCCAGTTAGGCATCACCGCGACGATTCTTTGGAATTTTCTCCCATTGAGTGACTCGTTATCCCCTATCTTGAAGGGGTCCAGATTGTAGATGGCGTGCCCTGTAACACCTCAAAATTTTGCGTCCAATAATGTATTGACACATGTCTTGAGCTTACACGTGGTATTAAATACTGAATAAAGGATTAAAGTTGACAAACATGGAAAGTATGTAAATTCGAGGGTTAAAAATGTCAACGAGGGATAAATACATTGTACAGTAACCCGAAATGATGCTCGTACCTTCAAACGGATAAATCATGGATCGTACGGAACGAAATACGGAAGAAAGTGAGAGATTACAAACTACATGGGTTAATTGTGTCAACATGTTTATGTTATACCTCTGAGTGACCCTTTAACATACCCGAGGCTTTGTAACAGTAAATTACGCTCACTAGAATATACGATATAAATTTCACGAAGTTCCGTTTTGAAACGAGAAAGTTATGATCAATTCCGTATGCGAGGGGTTAGAAGCGTCAACAATGAAAGATAAGGCTTTTCGGATAGTAATTAAACTAACCGGGGACTTAACAATGCGGGTAAAAGTCGAGAGGCCCTTATTCGTAAATAAACGAGGCCCAAATCGCAAAGTTACCCCTTCGGAACCGAAAGGTCAGGCTAATCATGGTAAAAGATTTGAAAATCTTGATTTGCAGGCCTCAGGCGGGCCGCGTTAGAGAAACAAGCAAGCTAATGCGGGACGCGAGCCATATGAAGATACGGTTCCTGACATAAGGATTCAGGCGGCCCGCGTGAGCCCAGCCTGATCCTTAATGCAGGCCGCGTCAGACCACCAGATGCAGTAAACATGAACAGATTCACTGTTTGATCTTTTAACCGACCTTAGATGCATTAATGGAAGCATGGGCGCCCCCTACATGTCCCCTAGCACTCAGGGACAGCTGCTGATCATCCATGAGCAATTATAGGTTGAGTTGTAATGATCTTGTGCCCAAAATTTCACTATAAAAGGCAATGTGGTGCCCCATTGTTCATGACACCTTCAAACAACTCATCTGCTCATTTCTGGAGCTCAAAAGCATTCTTCTAACATCTCTCTGGTCGTGCACCAAGCTTCTGTAAGTATGCCTAACCCTTTGTGGCTTAGTTTTTGCTTAGTTATAGCCTAAAGGTCAATCCTTCGTAATTAACGGTTGACTTGGCGATAAATCACAAATGGTCCAGTGGTTTGTCGAATCATGAAACGCCCACTTTTTCACATTCGAAAATAATAAATACAACATACTAAATTTAACAAAAATTGGGCATGACCCGTTCGTACTATAAGCAATTCCCTGCTTTTAACAATCACTATTCAAACTAAATTCTACGACACGTTTCAAAAGACATAAAAGTTGTAACCATTCAAGATTCCATCAAAAGCGTTTTGTCCGAACTACCAAAATAAGATTTAAAATCCTAACTTACCTACAAAACATCCTAGACATAAATTTAACATTTACATTATGAAAGTGTTTTGACCCATTTACAAAGACAACTTTAACCGGAAGCGCATAAAGGGCGATGTGGTGTGTTCGATCCAAGCTCGCCATTATCAAGAGTGAGATTCACCTACATCCATAACACAAACTTACAAGTTAGTTCGGTTAAAACATATTACTAATACAATTTGCTTTTCATCATTATTTGGCCCGTTACCGGGTCACTATATCTTTACATATTTTCATTCGAACTTCTCATATGACAATTTCGTTTAACGGATATAGCACCATCTTAGTTTCCATCATCATCAATCATCCTATTTTATCCGACCCGTTCTCACGGATCATACTTATTCTTACTTTTTAATTTTTCCATACTTCACTAGCTATCTTAACTTCATAACAATTTCATCTTACTTGACTCGTTTAACTACGGGTCAATACGTCACCAAGAACACCTCATACTCATACTTTAGACCCATTTGTACGGGTCGTCAATAGACTTTTCCCTTTTTCTACCAACAATTCGCATTAAGACATTTTACTATAAATTTCCGCATAAAACAACGAACGATTATTTATATGAAAACTAACACAAAATCTACATTCTACATGAGCGAAGTTCATATGAACTTACCGGAGTCGTGCGCTCCTATTGCCTTTGCTTGGTTTGATTCCCCTCCTTTCTTCGACCCTATAAGGTGCATCACATACGCGTTTAGCTTTTGCGTTATACATCACTTACGCACATTTACAACATTTACCATAATGTTCATTACTCACATTTATTTTTCATATCATCATTAGATCATCAATACTTCAATTTCTCATGTTCATACATAACCAATTCAACTCAAGCATTTCATCGAACACATGGCGTGCATACTATCTATAAAACATGATGTACAAGTAATTATAGCATATTCATCCTAAATTCATCAATGGATTAACCTAATCTTTCACAATCAATATCATAATCATACTACATATGATTCATATCAAATTACCCATCTAAACACCTTCTATATCACGAGTTTAACATCCACATTACACAATTTATCCATAAACTTTACTAAACCTCATTACCTTACAATTTCAAGTGGGTTTTACCCCAAACTACTAATACAATCAAAATAGCACATAATATGACCCCTATTTGTTCATATCATTTAACATTTAGGTTCGATTTCATACACAAATCATAATTTTCACATAACCCACTTCATGAAATTTCATAAGAACATGAAATTAAACTTACTTGGTATCTAATATAGTTAGGAGATCTTACTTCCTAACTCATGCACCTAGAATTCAGCTTTCAATCCCTTCAATTTGTAGGATTTTTAAGAAGTAGGGTTTCCCCCTTGGCTCCCTCTCTCGTTCGATCGCACACACCCAGGAACAACACTGGCCTTCTTTTTTTTTTTTTTTTTTATCAAATTTCATTACACATTTACACCTTTAGACCCTTGTCTTTTAAAGTGTGTCCAAATTGTTATTTCCCATACTAACTTGGTCACTTTTCTTTTGGTTAAATTAGTTACATACATATTTTGTGAACTTAGTATCATTTATTTAACTTTTCCCGTGGCATAAATCTCTATTTGTCATTTTCTATTATTTAAGCATCACTACTTTATATTATATTGACATACGAAAATTTGGGGCGTTACAAGTCTACCCCCCTTAAAGAAGGTTTCGTCCCCGAAACCTAAATACGTATTGAATAATGACGGGTAGTGTTCCCACATATCATCTCCCGTTTCCCATGTGTGATCTGATTCTTTTCGATGTCGCCATTGGACCAAAACTTGTCTAATGGCTTTGTTGCAAAGTTGTTTCACTTTGTAATCTTTTATTGTCACTAGCCTTTTATTATATTTCAATCTTTCATCACTTCGATGTCATCCAAGGGCACATATGCCGTTTCAAACGCGAGGCACTTTCGTAATTGCGACACATGGGAGGTGTTGTGTATTCCACCTAGTGTCGATGGTAATTCTATCCGATATGCTACCATTCCGACTCGAGCTAGTATACATTCTAACAAGTCTACTTGTATCCTTTCGTAAGTACATACCTCGAACTTTGACAACAAGTTTTCATCCGATCACCCGCCATGATGATTTGATCACTACCAAGTCCAATGCACTTGGTAATTCAATATGATCCTATTACATTATTTCATGATCATCATTCAATTGTTCAAGCTGATTTCTTAAAACTTATGTATCAGATTATTCATTCCCGTATCCTTCTGATATTTACTTAGGGGAATAATTATCATAATATTCATACTTGTTCATTCCTATTCATTCATATAAAGACACAAATCAAACATCATTCAGTAGTTTCTAACTATTTAGCTTCTACATACACCTCATCCTTACAAGACCAATATCAAGCGAAATCTCTTTCATGTCACTGACTTGATAGTTCTTTTCATATTTTTCTTACAATACCTACGTATAATCTTTACCCGAGACCAATATTTCCTTCATTCATGATCTATCATATCTGTGTGGATAAACACAATTTTACGTATACGTTTATACAAATCGTGTACATACTATCTTGCTCTAATCTCTTTACCATCTATCCCTTGGTTACAAGGGTCAATATAAATCTTTTATCACGCTATCAATATGATCGATAATTCAATACTCACATTTGAGTAACTCATATTACATTCGAGGTGTCATACTCAGCTATACTTGTCATCACATTCCATAGCTGTCATACATATGTCATTCCTTCTAGCAATTGTAATACTAAAACAACTACCTAACATTGTACCACAAAGGGCTAATTCTTATCTATATACTTACCTAGGTTCCGCTACATACGAGATTATAAGCTTATTACATATGCCATTCCATTCCACATATGAGTTACATAAGACTTGGTACAACCATTCATTCGATAATTGAGATTACATTCTACCACGTAGGGTTGTTTTATAATACGAACCATGAATCATGCGTATAAAACTTTAACTCTCGAACATTTCCTTAGAGGTTTACCTTCTAATAAATCCTCACATACGATGGGGGAACCCGACTAAGGGCAAGATTCATTCAAATATCCATTCAAATGTTCATCATATTTTACATTCCACTCAACCCCTCTTTATATAACATTCCACCTTTAATAGTTACACATTCTTATATTTTCATTCTAACTTCCTTCAACGTTAACCTTTCACATCTTCCATACAGTTCTTTCTAATTATTCAAAATTTGGCATACTAAGCATGTACCCCACTTTCTTAACAGTTCCTCACTTTTCTTTCCTTTCTACTAATATGCGGGTCGACTCTTGCCATCTTTCCATCATGACATTTCAAGACATCTAATAACCGTACTTTACAATAAACAAAAATTTAGAGCCGCCATAATTTTCCTGTATTGACATAAAGATTATAATTCATTTACTAGCATTATAAGTCATTTACTTCTGCCTTCCAAGTTACTAACCATACTTGTTCCTTCACTATGCCGTTAGAAACAATAATGCTCATCATGAGCCTACTACTTAATTCCTCTATTATCAATATCATCATTCTTCCTAGTCACCTCCTCTTGTGATGTAAAAACTTTGACTACTAATGTATGTGTGTGTGTATATATACATATACATATACTTGCCTCAAACATTTAGTAACTCTATTACTATTAGTTGCTTGGTAGTCTATTCCTACAGTATGGACTAATTCGCACATTTTTACTTCCTGATTGATTTTAGACATACTTATGTAAACGTTGTTCTTGCCATCCCATTTCTTTTAAATCCTCTGCTAGTAAGTCCATCACGTGATTATGTTACATGTTGAGCCACCTCCTTCATTCTTGAAATTCGTTCTTATCTTTTAAACATTCGAATCCAATCATACTTGTTATCATTTTACCATTTCTTACAAAAATCTCTATCCTCGTCGGTGCTTAAATCATCCATCTAGGTCTTAGCCCGTTATTCTTTCTACTAACATTTACTTTTTATTTAACAAAATTTTCATCCTTTGGACCATACTACACTCGAAATTCTATCATCCTTTCATGTTCAATACTTTCTAAGCTTAATCGTAATTATCATTCCTTTTTTTTTTATATACACTTTCCTTTCTTTCATGCTAGGTGTTAACGGTCCTTTATGACCACACTACATATCTCTCATCATAGGGTTGATAAACCCAACTAGAACTTCACCCACAACCTTCCAATCATATACGTTCTTACTTCGAAAGACATGACCCGATTGACATTTAGAGAATCCTAATTATCATAGGTTACATTTTTTGGAAACCTAACGAAATTATTAGATTTGCCTTAAGAAATACTCTACAACATAGTTTAGGAAATATGTTAATATACCTAACATATTTCAATGACTTTCGATCTCTTACTTATTACATATTCATTAATTTTATATACTTTTCACTTCGTTATATGTTACTTCATGCCATCATGTTTACGTCTTATTGACCTTTGTCCTTTTAATTATGGTTATCATGCTTTTATTTCATAATTTCTGGTGTTAATAGCCACTTAGTGACCATACCGCATTCCCTTCATCATCCTTGGTGTTAACGGCTACTCCGTGCCCACACCGCATACCATTCATCATCCTCGGTGTTAATGGTCACTTCGTGACCACACCGTATACCATTCATCATTCTCGGTATTAACAGTCACTTTGCGACCACACCGCATACCATTAATCATTCGTGGTGTTAACGGTCATTTAGTGACCACACCGCATACCATTATCATAGGGCATCTTCTTTACCATCATTATTGATAATATCATTATCATCATCATTTACATTCACTGCGTCCGCCATTTACAATTACATACTTTTATTAGATACCATATCATTCATTTCTATATCATTCATGCATTATTTACTTTCAATAATTTATTTCCGTAGGTCAGAAAACCATACTATCCTTCATTACGAACATTCTAGACATTTTAATCAAAACATACATTCACTCTTACACTTACTTCTTATTCTTTCGTTCTTTAACTAATAGCCTGCGTGTTAGTAAACTTATATTCATGGTTTCATTAACATTTTGGGGCTTTTTTTTAAGATTAATGAAGGCCCGAAACTGAATTAGAGGCCATGGAATAACAAACGAAACCATTCAGCAAAGTGGACCAGGGAGGGGCGTCGCCGACGGCACTGGGCCGCGTCGCCGACGCACCCCAGATTGTTGCGTCGCTGGACTTGTGCGTAGGCAGGGGGTTAGGCCGTCGGGACACCCAGGTGCGTCGCCGACGCCATAGGGGGTCGTCGCCGACGGGTCTTCTGACCTGCAAACGCTGATTTTTTTTATCCACATGCTTCGTTCCCGAGCCCCGATATGACCCGAAAGGTTCCGTGACGTTCCGAAACCTTCCGTAACATCCCGTAATGTTACAACCCAAGTTATTCTAGTGAGTTAACTATAATCCCCTTCCCATTTCTAACTATAAGCATAATCAAAATTTACAATTTACTTACTTGCATAGCGCTTCGGAACGAACACACCTTCATACGAGCTTTCGGTTTGAGTTCAAGCATTTTAACTCTAATGCTTAAATTCCTCAAACCTCGGCTCTGATACCAACTTGAAACGCCCACTTTTTCACATTCGAAAATAATAAATACAACATACTAAATTTAACAAAAATTGGACATGACCCGTTCGTACTATAAGCAATTCCCTGCTTTTAACAATCACTATTCAAACTAAATTCTACGACACGTTTCAAAAGACATAAAAGTTGTAACCATTCAAGATTCCATCAAAAGCGTTTTGTCCGAACTACCAAAATAAGATTTAAAATCCTAACTTACCTACAAAACATCCTAGACATAAATTTAACATTTACATTATGAAAGTGTTTTGACCCATTTACAAAGACAACTTTAACCGGAAGCGCATAAAGGGCGACGTGGTGTGTTCGATCCAAGCTCGCCATTATCAAGAGTGAGATTCACCTACATCCATAACACAAACTTACAAGTTAGTTCGGTTAAAACATATTACTAATACAATTTGCTTTTCATCATTATTTGGCCCGTTACCGGGTCACTATATCTTTACATATTTTCATTCGAACTTCTCATATGACAATTTCGTTTAACGGATATAGCACCATCTTAGTTTCCATCATCATCAATCATCCTATTTTATCCGACCCGTTCTCACGGATCATACTTATTCTTACTTTTTAATTTTTCCATACTTCACTAGCTATCTTAACTTCATAACAATTTCATCTTACTTGACTCGTTTAACTACGGGTCAATACGTCACCAAGAACACCTCATACTCATACTTTAGACCCATTTGTACGGGTCGTCAATAGACTTTTCCCTTTTTCTACCAACAATTCGCATTAAGACATTTTACTATAAATTTCCGCATAAAACAACGAACGATTATTTATATGAAAACTAACACAAAATCTACATTCTACATGAGCGAAGTTCATATGAACTTACCGGAGTCGTGCGCTCCTATTGCCTTTGCTTGGTTTGATTCCCCTCCTTTCTTCGACCCTATAAGGTGCATCACATACGCGTTTAGCTTTTGCGTTATACATCACTTACGCACATTTACAACATTTACCATAATGTTCATTACTCACATTTATTTTTCATATCATCATTAGATCATCAATACTTCAATTTCTCATGTTCATACATAACCAATTCAACTCAAGCATTTCATCGAACACATGGCGTGCGTACTATCTATAAAACATGATGTACAAGTAATTATAGCATATTCATCCTAAATTCATCAATGGATTAACCTAATCTTTCACAATCAATATCATAATCATACTACATATGATTCATATCAAATTACCCATCTAAACACCTTCTATATCACGAGTTTAACATCCACATTACACAATTTATCCATAAACTTTACTAAACCTCATTACCTTACAATTTCAAGTGGGTTTTACCCCAAACTACTAATACAATCAAAATAGCACATAATATGACCCCTATTTGTTCATATCATTTAACATTTAGGTTCGATTTCATACACAAATCATAATTTTCACATAACCCACTTCATGAAATTTCATAAGAACATGAAATTAAACTTACTTGGTATCTAATATAGTTAGGAGATCTTACTTCCTAACTCATGCACCTAGAATTCAGCTTTCAATCCCTTCAATTTGTAGGATTTTTAAGAAGTAGGGTTTCCCCCTTGGCTCCCTCTCTCGTTCGATCGCACACACCCAGGAACAACACTGGCCTTCTTTTTTTTTTTTTATCAAATTTCATTACACATTTACACCTTTAGACCCTTGTCTTTTAAAGTGTGTCCAAATTGTTATTTCCCATACTAACTTGGTCACTTTTCTTTTGGTTAAATTAGTTACATACATATTTTGTGAACTTAGTATCATTTATTTAACTTTTCCCGTGGCATAAATCTCTATTTGTCATTTTCTATTATTTAAGCATCACTACTTTATATTATATTGACATACGAAAATTTGGGGCGTTACAAGTCTACCCCCCTTAAAGAAGGTTTCGTCCCCGAAACCTAAATACGTATTGAATAATGACGGGTAGTGTTCCCACATATCATCTCCCGTTTCCCATGTGTGATCTGATTCTTTTTGATGTCGCCATTGGACCAAAACTTGTCTAATGGCTTTGTTGCAAAGTTGTTTCACTTTGTAATCTTTTATTGTCACTAGCCTTTTATTATATTTCAATCTTTCATCACTTCGATGTCATCCAAGGGCACATATGCCGTTTCAAACGCGAGGCACTTTCGTAATTGCGACACATGGGAGGTGTTGTGTATTCCACCTAGTGTCGATGGTAATTCTATCCGATATGCTACCATTCCGACTCGAGCTAGTATACATTCTAACAAGTCTACTTGTATCCTTTCGTAAGTACATACCTCGAACTTTGACAACAAGTTTTCATCCGATCACCCGCCATGATGATTTGATCACTACCAAGTCCAATGCACTTGGTAATTCAATATGATCCTATTACATTATTTCATGATCATCATTCAATTGTTCAAGCTGATTTCTTAAAACTTATGTATCAGATTATTCATTCCCGTATACTTCTGATATTTACTTAGGGGAATAATTATCATAATATTCATACTTGTTCATTCCTATTCATTCATATAAAGACACAAATCAAACATCATTCAGTAGTTTCTAACTATTTAGCTTCTACATACACCTCATCCTTACAAGACCAATATCAAGCGAAATCTCTTTCATGTCACTGACTTGATAGTTCTTTTCATATTTTTCTTACAATACCTACGTATAATCTTTACCCGAGACCAATATTTCCTTCATTCATGATCTATCATATCTGTGTGGATAAACACAATTTTACGTATACGTTTATACAAATCGTGTACATACTATCTTGCTCTAATCTCTTTACCATCTATCCCTTGGTTACAAGGGTCAATATAAATCTTTTATCACGCTATCAATATGATCGATAATTCAATACTCACATTTGAGTAACTCATATTACATTCGAGGTGTCATACTCAGCTATACTTGTCATCACATTCCATAGCTGTCATACATATGTCATTCCTTCTAGCAATTGTAATACTAAAACAACTACCTAACATTGTACCACAAAGGGCTAATTCTTATCTATATACTTACCTAGGTTCCGCTACATACGAGATTATAAGCTTATTACATATGCCATTCCATTCCACATATGAGTTACATAAGACTTGGTACAACCATTCATTCGATAATTGAGATTACATTCTACCACGTAGGGTTGTTTTATAATACGAACCATGAATCATGCGTATAAAACTTTAACTCTCTCACATACGATGGGGGAACCCGACTAAGGGCAAGATTCATTCAAATATCCATTCAAATGTTCATCATATTTTACATTCCACTCAACCCCTCTTTATATAACATTCCACCTTTAATAGTTACACATTCTTATATTTTCATTCTAACTTCCTTCAACGTTAACCTTTCACATCTTCCATACAGTTCTTTATAATTATTCAAAATTTGGCATACTAAGCATGTACCCCACTTTCTTAACAGTTCCTCACAGTTCTTTCTAATCATCCATGAGCAATTATAGGTTGAGTTGTAATGATCTTGTGCCCAAAATTTCATTATAAAAGGCAATGTGGTGCACCATTGTTCATGACACCTTCAAACAACTCATCTGCTCATTTCTGGAGCTCAAAAGCATTCTTCTAACATCTCTGGTCGTGCACCAATCTTCTGTAAGTATGCCTAACCCTTTGTGGCTTAGTTTTTGCTTAGTTATAGCCTAAAAGTCAATCCGTCGTAATTAACGGTTGACTTGGCGATAAATCACAAATGGTCCAGTGGTTTGTCGAATCAAAAGTAGTTATATGTTGGTAATCATGTGGGCATTAAACCCCTAAAAGGGCACCCTCTGATTCCCACTCTAACTAGTCCGAATGTCGAGTCAAACTTGCTTAGAAAAAGTCAACAGAATGCTATTTTTGCGATTTTGAGCATAATCAGTAATGTAGATGGCGTGTAATCTGTTTTAACACATATATAACATGATAATAAGTATATTAACTAGTCTAAGCTTGTTTGATCCGACCATTTTCTGTTTTGACCCGGTTCGGAACCGAAAGTCGCAAAACTTTGACTTTTGCTTTGACTTCAGTTCTGACCCGTTATGGTATGATTTAGATATGCCTTAGGACTTTCTTAGGACCAGGTTACATGATGGTATAACCCTCTGTGACCGGTTCGTTGTTTGTCCGAGTCTTTAACACATTTCCGTTAAATGCTTAAAAGTTGACCGTAACGCCCTTTTCACTTTAAAACGAGAATTTTGGACATATGAAAGGAGAATAATCTTAGTTACTGATTTCTAAGCATGTCCCTAAAATTTCACGTCAATCCGAGGTCTAGAATGGGAGTTATGCTAAATAGCGCATTTACGAAGACTTTAGTAATTAAATGGCGCAATTAGCATAACGCCTATCTAAACCCAAATTTCGGCACCAAACCTTTTACCCACTGATGTAAAATAATATTTGGAGATTTTTGAAGATTTTTAATGATTTTTAACCTGCGGTTATGGCATCGGTTCGGTAAATACTAAATATACCCTTTTCGAGCATAACTTGAGTTCTACAAGGTCTTTTGACCCGATTCCAGTTGCTATTGATTTTAAATAATAAATAGAGTATTTTGGACTTTATAAACTGATCGGAAAACTCAGATTTCCTGTAGAACTCAAAAACCTCTTTTATAATCTTTAAAATGGCCAAATTACCCCTACGGGGCATATAATGGATTTAAACTCGTTACGGGCATTACGGAAGGTATCCTACTGATACCACAACCTCTTTAAAGCATATTGACTTAGGAAACTTGTGTAGGACTCTTACGGTTACCCGTTACGCCTTATGCGCGCACGGTTCGGCTTATGTAACTAGTTTGCATAAACTAGCCGAAACGGGTCAAACCTTATTGTTTTGACCTCAAAATCCAGAGTGTGATTATATTACCCATACAAAACAAGTCTTCAAACTAGTTGGGTCTGAATCACATTCCATTCCCGGTTTTCGCCTTTCATGCGATTAAACCGTAAATATCCTTTGAAACCAACCGGTCTAGCTAAGGCTAAATTAAAGACCCGTTAGGATTCTAATAGGTTGATTTAAACCTTCGTTCCAGAATAGGAGACCAGTAAAAGAAACTTGCATTGTTTATTAAGGATTAATACTTGCTCAGGTAAATACTTTTAACTTATTTTCCGTTATACGGGCTTGGGTTACGGTATTTAAAATACCGCTTGGTCGGGCAATTGACCCCAACTCATTAGTAGTTGGGTATTATCAATGTGACCCGTTTAAAAACTTGTTTTGTTGGCTTTACGCCTTTGGGAGCTTAATGACCATGTCCCGGATATCCTTGGCATCATTTTACGAAATGGCCACGACCCCGACACACGGGTGTAGGCGTACACCCGTAATGTGTCTATATTATTAAAGGTATAACCGTTGGTTTTCCCGCCACGGCTTTATGCTTAGTGGCGTGTCTATTAACCTTTAACCCGGCACGACCCGGGCGACCGAACGCATAGTAACATGTAATTCTTTTACAAGATTTAATTATAAATTATTCCAAGTTATAAAGAGTTTGTGCCATGTGCATTCAAATCAATTTTATTAAACATTTTACAAAAGTGTCGGTTGAATGTATTTACCAGTGTAAACTGACGTATTTTCCTTAAAAAGATTAAATGCAGGTTCTAAGCGTAATTGGCTGGATAATTCTCCTTAGCATCAATAAAGAGTCTCGCAAGCTTAAGATGCCTACGTCTGTTGAACAATACTTATATTTTATTTTGATCCCCTGTGGATTATATTTCGACAATTGTGATACTTTGATATTACATTCAAAGGTTGAAATATATTTATCTTTATGCTTCCGCTGTGCATTTATATATTGTATGGTTTGACTATATTATTGCCAACTACGTCACGGTAATCGCCTACCGGGCCCACCGGTGATACACGTGGAAATCGGGGTGTGACAGGTTGGTATCAGAGCCAACGTTGAGTGAATTAAACATTATCCTTATGTGTTTAATCTCAATGACACAATTGCACATACTTGAGTCTAGACAAGAACATAGGACAAATTCGAATTGTTCTTCCAGTTTGTCTTTTATTGTTTTTTATGATTTAAAGATTTGTTAAGCAGGAAATATGCCACCAACAATTAGAAGAGGAGGAAGAGGCAAAGAGGCGATCACTACTCATAATGATCACGAGGCCGGACCTTCGAACATGCGAGCTCCTTCGAGTACAAGGAGCGAAGAACCTCAGAGACGTAGAAGAAACCTCTTTGAGCCTGCAAGACATTCTACCTCGCACAGTTCGACACCTTCATACCGTCACTCTTTTGGACCAAATTCGGAGAACGATCCCAGTAACCCTCAACCTTCGTTTATACCTCTCCAGCGATCTGCTTCGCACCGTTCCTATGGCGATCCTACTCATTTCTTTCAAGGCCGATTTAACCCGGCTGATTATGTCCAAGAACCAGTAGGTTATAACCCTTTAGGACCTGAAGACCATTTCTCCGAAGATAATACGGTTGATATGGATGAAGACACGGATCCCATAGAACCTGCAAGAGGTACTCCCAACCACCCTATCGAGATCTCTGATGGGTCATCCTTCCATGGAACGCCCTATCAAGGTCCCGACAGTTACCAGGCGAGGTTTAACCAGTGTGATTGGTACTTCACACCTTCTCATCACTTCTCGCCTCATGAGCAGCAACAGCAACAGGATCCTTCCGAGGATTCGCGTTTCGTGGCAGTTACGCCACCACCTCCTCCGCCACCAGTTCAACCAGCACCTCCAGATCCGCCAAGGCGTAGGAGATCAGGCGCGCGGATGTCCACCCGAGGAGGGGAATTCCATTTTAGCACCCCTCGCCACTCGAGTGCAAGTCACTTTTCGCCAGTACTTGAAGAACCACAGTTAGGGGAACCTTCTGGTCACCCTGCAGAGGTGAATTCTGCACCAGTTGCACCACCTCCACCACCATTCGGCTATGACAATCCAATACCAGCATACGGCGGTTCCATCGCGTACAACCCGTTTGAGCAGCCGACTCATACGCACTACAACTATAATTATGATGCCGACCCATACGTGGTTGCGGCTAATTACAATGCCCTCCATCCAGACAGAGCTTATGGAAACCTTTGGGGAACAGATTACTCAGCTCATGGGTATCCAATACCTCCTAGACCTCCGGTTCAACAACCGTCGCAGCAGCCACATTTTTCTCCACCGGAGCAAGAAGAAATCCTCCACCGTCTAAACCGAGTGGAACGAGACTTTGAGCAAGAACGTAAAAGTAATCGCGGATTCTTTAAAGGCCTAGCAAACCTACTAAAAGGGAGGAAGAAACGAGATCATTAGTCTCTATATGTATTATTGTATTTACTATTGCATTCTAGTCCCTGCAAGGACATTTATCGTGTTTAGTCCCTGCGTGGACAATTGCATTTCAGTCCCTGCGTGGACTTATCTTTTAGTCCCTGTATGGACATCAATCTATGTATATGGTCCCTGCGTGGACTTGTTTTCTGTAAACCTCTGCGTAGGTACTTATTTATTTAAAAGTCCCGTTTAGGACAGTGTGTAACCATTATTCTGATTAATGGAATATATGTTATAAATTTCATTTTTATTATATACGTTGTTATATGAAATGAATCGAAACTCATTCCTTTTAAATTAATCTGCCTAAATAAAGAATCTTAATAGTGAAACCTAGCCTAGTGTCATTACAAGACCCGGCCAAGATGGTAAGACTTAATTAAAAGATTCAGATTCCAGTTAACCTCTGTAAACATGTTAGCATCCTTGGCAGATGTGATTCGTTAAAATCATTCGCGTCATTCTTATATAAGAATCCTTCAAAGGATTCCAAGACCCAAATTAATGATTTGTAAATCATGGGTTAAAATCGTCAATAAAGAAAGATGATCATTTATTTAAAACATCCATTAGAGATGTAGTGCCCACGGGCCATACTTATTGTCAAATAAGACAAAAGACAGTTGTAGTCTATGACTCCCTGTCAGAAAGGGGTAAAAGAACTATGGTTCAAACCTCCATGCCTTGATTCTCTGTAATCCCAACCTATATTATAAAAACGTCCTTATGACTAGGCTTATGTGCCACTAACAATATCAATTGTAAATAGGATAAGTTATATTCAAATCCTAAATAAACTGTGAGTGACAAATTAACCAAATATGGTCTCTGTTCACCATGGTTAATGAATTTCCATAAAAGACAATTCCATAATAAACTCCTAAATAAAACATTGTTATTATCTTCTGTAGCAGATTCAAGTTACAATGACTGAACCAAGTAGAGTTAATAGTCATTCAAAAGAGGATGACAATGATAACGCCCAGATACATATAACGGGCGCGGAATTGAAAGCTCTAGTAGACAACGCTGTTAAGGCAGCCCTGGATCGGCAGTATGAAGAATACACCGAGTCCCGCAGCAGAACCCTAACTACACCACACTCAAAGCTAAAAACCCACTCTAAATCTCACAGCAAACCACCCTCGATTCCGTCTAAGCCAAAGAAGGACGACGATAGACATTCATCCAATGAGAATAGCGTCCACCCTAAGAAGAAAGTAGTCGATGATACACCTCGCGCCAGGGGTTGCACGTATAAATATTTCGTATCTTGCAAACCCCGAGATTTCACTGGGGAAAAGGGCGCGGTGGACTGTATGACCTGGTTAGACGAGATGGACACTGTGGTGGACATCAGTGGTTGTGCAGAGAGAGATTTGGTGAAGTTTGTTTCACAGTCGTTCAAAGGTGAAGCCCTAGCGTGGTGGAGATCCTTGGTTCAAGCCTCTGGGAAGGCTGTTTTGTACAGCATGACATGGGAGGAATTCATGGCTCTCATCAAGGAAAATTACTGCCCTCAGCACGAGGTTGAAAAGATCGAATCTGACTTCCTATCATTAATCATGAAGAACCTGGATTGCCAGGCATACCTCACGACCTTCAACACTCTGTCAAGATTGGTTCCGTATCTTGTAACACCGGAACCCAAACGGATTGCGCGCTTCATTGGGGGGTTTGGCCCCAGAAATAAAAGCTAGCGTAAAGGCTTCTAGGCCTGCTACCTTCAGATCCGTGGCAGATATATCTCTGTCTCTCACGCTTGATGCAGTGAGGCAGAGGTCGTTGAGGAATGCTGATAGTGAGAAGAGGAAACGTGAGGATGATGATTCACGTAGATCCAGCAAGAAGCATCGGGGCAATCGTGACAACAAGAGGGGGTCAGAGAACAAGAAAAATGACCGACAGTCAGGCGACAAGCCTTTGTGCAAGGTTTGCCAAAAGCACCGCTTTGGAAGGTGCAGGTTTGAAAAGAAATCCCCACCGAAGCCGTGTGGGATATGCAAGTCCTCGGAGTATAGGACTCTTGAGTGCAAGAAACTCAAGGATGCAACTTGTTATAGTTGCAATGAGAAGGGGCATATCAAGACGAACTGCCCGAAGAATGTGAAAAGGGCTGAAGATGGGAAGAAGACCAATGCGAGGGTCTTTCAGATGGATGTTAAAGAGGCTATTCAGAACGATAATGTCATAACCGGTACGTTCCTTATCAATGATGTTTTCACAAGAGTCTTATTTGATTCTGGAGCAGACAAATCCTTTGTGGATGATAAGTTCTGCGAGTTATTAAAATTGCCTGTTAAAACCTTAAACGTAAAATATGAAGTAGAACTAGCCGATGGGACTATGGGGACAGTTTCAACTGTTTTAGATGGATGTGCTATATCCATTAGGAATCACTCATTTCCTTTATCCCTGTTACCCTTTAAACTCGCTGGTTTCGACGTAGTATTGAGTATGGATTGGTTATCGCATAACCAAGCCCAAATCGTGTGTAGCCAAAAACAAGTGGTAATCAAGACTCCGTCTAGAGAACCACTTATCATCCAAGGAGATACTCGACATGGATTGCCTGCACATGTATCTATGCTAAAGGCATCCAGATGTTTGAAGAAAGGATGTGTCATTTATATGGCACAGGTAATCATCGGTGAGGAGAAACCCAGAATTGAAAACATCCCAGTCATCTCCGATTATCCTGAAGTTTTCCCAGAAGAACTGCCTGGGTTGCCACCAGACAGACAAGTGGAATTCAGTATAGACATCATCCCAGGAGCCGCACCTATCGCGAGAGCGCCCTATAGATTGGCACCCACTGAAATGAAGGAATTAAGGACGCAGTTAGATGATCTGCTAGCCAAGGGTTTTGTTAGACCAAGTTCATCTCCTTGGGGAGCGCCAATCCTGTTCGTCAAGAAGAAAGATGGTTCGATGCGTCTGTGCATCGATTACCGTGAGCTGAATAAAGTTACGATCAAGAATAGGTATCCTTTGCCCAGGATCGACGATCTGTTCGATCAGTTGCAAGGAGCGAGCTACTTTTCCAAGATTGACCTAAGGTCAGGGTACCATCAATTGAAGGTCAAGGATGAAGACGTGCATAAAACTGCATTTAGGACTCGATATGGTCATTTCGAATTCCTAGTGATGCCTTTCGGGCTCACCAATGCACCTGCCGCATTCATGGATCTCATGAATCGCGTTTGCAAACCTTATTTGGATAAATTTGTCATTGTCTTCATCGATGACATCCTTATCTACTCGAAGAGTCAAACTGACCACGAAAAGCATCTTCGATGTATCCTTAAACTGCTTCATCAAGAAAAGCTTTATGCCAAGTTCTCTAAATGTGACTTTTGGCTACGAGAGGTCCAGTTCCTTGGACACGTAGTCAGCGAGCGTGGTATCCAGGTGGATCCCGCTAAAGTTGAAGCCGTCATGAACTGGCAGGAGCCGAAGACACCTACGGAAATTCGCAGTTTCCTAGGTCTAGCAGGATACTACAGACGCTTCATCGAAAACTTTTCAAGAATTGCCGCACCCCTAACTTCTTTAACTAGAAAGAAAATAAAATTCAATTGGGGCCCTAAGCAGCAAGAAGCTTTTGATATCCTCAAACAAAAGCTGAGCAATGCCCCAGTGTTGACATTGCCAGACGGAATGGAAGAATTCGTTGTATATTGTGATGCATCGCACACCGGAATGGGTTGTGTGCTTATGCAGAGGGGCAAGGTGATTGCCTATGCTTCGCGACAATTGAAAGTGCATGAAAAGAACTACACCACCCACGACTTGGAGTTGGGTGCTGTTGTATTTGCACTGAAACTATGGAGGCATTACCTGTATGGCATTAAATTTGTGGTCTATTCTGATCACAAAAGCCTTCAGCATCTGTTCAATCAGAAAGATCTGAATATGAGGCAGCGACGTTGGATGGAAACTCTGAACGACTATGACTGTGAAATAAGATACCATCCAGGCAAGGCCAATGTAGTCGCAGATGCCTTAAGCAGGAAAGAGAGAGTGAAGCCAATCAGGATCAATGCCAAGAGCATTGAAATCAAGAACAGTCTGAATGAACGATAGTTAGCTGCACAGAAAGAAGCTGTGTTAGAAGCTAACTATCCAAACGAAAAGCTAGGGGTAACTGAAGAGCAGTTATCTTCTGGCAAAGACGGAATTCTGAGATTGAATGGAAGGATATGGGTTCCTGTTTATGGAGGTCTTCGTGATGTTATTCTCTAGGAAGCCCACAATTCCCGATATTCCGTTCATCCTGGTGCTGATAAAATGTACCAGGATTTGAAGGGAAATTTTTGGTGGATAGGCTTGAAGAAGTCTATAGCCACCTATGTAGCAAAGTGCTTGACTTGTGCGCAAGTAAAAGCTGAACATCAAAAGCCGTCAGGCTTGCTACAACAGCCTAAATTTCCCGAATGGAAGTGGGAGATGGTAACAATGGATTTCATCACCAAGTTACCAAAGACAAAGAAGGGAAACGATACAATATGGGTGATAGTTGATAGATTGACCAAGTCAGCACATTTCCTACCCATAAAGGAGACTCATAGCTCCGATGTATTAGCCCAGTTGTTTGTAGACAAGATTGTAGCCCTGCATGGCGTGCCTGTGTCTATTATCTCTGATAGAGATACCAGGTACACGTCACACTTTTGGAAAAGCTTCCAGCAATCCTTGGGCACGCAGCTAAACTTCAGTACGGCTTACCACCCTCAGACAGATGGACAGAGTGAGCGTACAATCCAAACACTGGAAGACATGCTCCGTGCATGTGCAATCGACTTAGGTGGCAGTTGGGATAACCACCTACCATTGGTCGAATTCTCCTATAACAATAGCTACCACACAAGCATTAAGGCTGAACCTTTTGAAGCTTTATATGGTAGAAAATGTAGAACGCCCGTTTGTTGGGCAGAAGTAGGAGATGTCCAAATGACAGGACCTGATATAATATTCGAGACAACGGACAAGATTGTCCAAATTCGCGATCGATTGAAAGCTGCCCGAGATAGGCAGAAGAGCTACGCATATTTGAAGCGTAAGCCTTTCAATTTCGAAGTAGGCGACAAAGTACTGCTAAAGGTATCACCCTGGAAGGGGGTGATGCGATTCGGTAAGAAAGGCAAACTAAGCCCCAGATATATTGGACCTTTCGAGGTAATCGAATGTGTCGGATCGGTTGCCTACAAATTAAACTTACCGGAAGAGCTCAGTGGTATCCACAATGTGTTCCACATCTGTAACCTGAAGAAGTGTTTCGCTGACGAATCACTGGTTATACCGCATACAGATGTACACATCGACGATAGCTTAAAATTCGTTGAGAAACCTGTGTCGATCGAGGATCGACAGGATAAGAAACTTCGCAGGAAGTATATACCTATAGTGAAGGTAAAATGGGATGCCCGTAGAGGTCCCGAGTACACGTGGGAGGTTGAGTCCACGATGAAGGAGAAGTACCCTCATCTATTCCAATAAATCTCGAGGTCGAGATTTCTTTTAAGGGGGTGAGGATGTAACACCTCAAAATTTTGCGTCCAATAATGTATTGACACGTGTCTTGAGCTTACACGTGGTATTAAATACTGAATAAAGGATTAAAGTTGACAAACATGGAAAGTATGTAAATTCGAGGGTTAAAAATGTCAACGAGGGATAAATACATTGTACAGTAACCCGAAATGATGCTCGTACCTTCAAACGGATAAATCATGGATCGTACGGAACGAAATACGGAAGAAAGTGAGAGATTACAAACTACATGGGTTAATTGTGTCAACATGTTTAAGTTATACCTCTGAGTGACCCTTTAACATACCCGAGGCTTTGTAACAGTAAATTACGCTCACTAGAATATACGATATAAATTTCACGAAGTTCTGTTTTGAAACGAGAAAGTTATGATCAATTCCGTATGCGAGGGGTTAGAAGCGTCAACAATGAAAGATAAGGCTTTTCGGATAGTAATTAAACTAACCGGGGACTTAACAATGCAGGTAAAAGTCGCGAGGCCCTTATTCGTAAATAAACGAGGCCCAAAACGCAAAGTTACCCCTTCGAAACCGAAAGGTCAGGCTAATCATGGTAAAAGATTTGAAAATCTCGATTTGCAGGCCTCAGGCGTGCCGCGTTAGAGAAACAAGCAAGCTAATGCGGGCCGCGAGCCATATGAAGATACGGTTCCTGACATAAGGATTCAGGCGGCCCGCGTGAGCCCAGCCTGATCCTTAATACGGGCCGCGTCCGACCACCAGATGCAGTAAACATGAACAGATTCACAGTTTGATCTTTTAACCGACCTTAGATGCATTAATGGAAGCATGGGAGCCTCCTACATGTCCCCTAGCACTCAGGGACAACTGCTGATCATCCATGAGCAATTATAGGTTGAGTTGTAATGATCTTGTGCCCAAAATTTCATTATAAAAGGCAATGTGGTGCACCATTGTTCATGACACCTTCAAGCAACTCATCTGCTCATTTCTGGAGCTCAAAAGCATTCTTCTAACATCTCTGGTCGTGCACCAATCTTCTGTAAGTATGCCTAACCCTTTGTGGCTTAGTTTTTGCTTAGTTATAGCCTAAAAGTCAATCCGTCGTAATTAACGGTTGACTTGGCGATAAATCACAAATGGTCCAGTGGTTTGTCGAATCAAAAGTAGTTATATGTTGGTAATCATGTGGGCATTAAACCCCTAAAAGGGCACCCTCTGATTCCCACTCTAACTAGTCCGAATGTCGAGTCAAACTTGCTTAGAAAAAGTCAATAGAATGCTATTTTTGCGATTTTGAGCATAATCAGTAATGTAGATGGCGTGTAATCTGTTTTAACACATATATAACATGATAATAAGTATATTAACTAGTCTAAGCTTGTTTGATCCGACCATTTTCTGTTTTGACCCGGTTCGGAACCGAAAGTCGCAAAACTTTGACTTTTGCTTTGACTTCAGTTCTGACCCGTTATGGTATGATTTAGATATGCCTTAGGACTTTCTTAGGACCAGGTTACATGATGGTATAACCCTCTGTGACCGGTTCGTTGTTTGTCCGAGTCTTTAACACATTTCCGTTAAATGCTTAAAAGTTGACCGTAACGCCCTTTTCACTTTAAAACGAGAATTTTGGACATTTGAAAGGACAATAATCTTAGTTACTGATTTCTAAGCATGTCCCTAAAATTTCACGTCAATCCGAGGTCTAGAATGGGAGTTATGCTAAATAGCGCATTTACGAAGACTTTAGTAATTAAATGGCGCAATTAGCATAACGCCTATCTAAACCCAAATTTCGGCACCAAACCTTTTACCCACTGATGTAAAATAATATTTGGAGATTTTTGAAGATTTTTAATGATTTTTAACCGGCTCATATCCTGCGGTTATGGCATCGGTTCGGTAAATACCGAATATACCCTTTTCGAGCATAACTTGAGTTCTACAAGGTCTTTTGACCCGATTCCAGTTGCTACTGATTTTAAATAATAAATAGAGTATTTTGGACTTTATAAATTGATCGGAAAACTCAGATTTCCTGTAGAACTCAGAAACCTCTTTTATAATCTTTAAAATGACCGAATTACCCCTACGGGGCATATAATGGATTTAAACTCGTTACGGGCATTACGGAAGGTATCCTACTGATACCACAACCTCTTTAAAGCATATTGACTTAGGAAACTTGTGTAGGACTCTTACGGTTACCCGTTACGCCTTATGCGCGCACGGTTCGGCTTATGTAACTAGTTTGCATAAACTAGCCGAAACGGGTCAAACCTTATTGTTTTGACCACAAAATCCAGAGTGTGATTATATTACCCATATAAAACAAGTCTTCAAACTTGTTGGGTCCGAATCACATTCCATTCCCGGTTTTCGCCTTTCATGCGATTAAATCGTAAATATCCTTTGAAACCAATCGGTCTAGCTAAGGCTAAATTAAAGACCCGTTAGGATTCTAATAGGTTGATTTAAACCTTCGTTCCAGAATAGGAGACCAGTAAAAGAAACTTGCATTGTTTATTAAGGATTAATACTTGCTCAGGTAAATACTTTTAACTTATTTTCCGTTATACGGGCTTGGGTTACGGTATTTAAAATACCGCTTGGTCGGGCAATTGACCCCAACTCATTAGTAGTTGGGTATTATCAATGTGACCCGTTTAAAAACTTGTTTTGTTGGCTTTACGCCTTTGGGAGCTTAATGACCATGTCCCGGATATCCTTGGCATCATTTTACGAAATGGCCACGACCCCGACACACGGGTGTAGGCGTACACCCGTAATGTGTCTATATTATTAAAGGTATAACCGTTGGTTTTCCCGCCACGGCTTTATGCTTAGTGGCGTGTCTATTAACCTTTAACCCGGCACGACCCGGGCGACCGAACGCATAGTAACATGTAATTCTTTTACAAGATTTAATTATAAATTATTCCAAGTTATAAAGAGTTTGTGCCATGTGCATTCAAATCAATATTATTAAACATTTTACAAAAGTGTCGGTTGAATGTATTTACCAGTGTAAACTGACGTATTTTCCTTAAAAAGATTAAATGCAGGTTCTAAGCGTAATTGGCTGGATAATTCTCCTTAGCATCAAAAAAGAGTCTCGCAAGCTTAAGATGCCTACGTCTGTTGAACAATACTTATATTTTATTTTGATCCCCTGTGGATTATATTTCGACAATTGTGATACTTTGATATTACATTCAAAGGTTGAAATATATTTATCTTTATGCTTCCGCTGTGCATTTATATATTGTGTGGTTTGACTATATTGTTGCCAACTACATCACGGTAATCCCCTACCGGTCCCACCGGTGATACACGTGGAAATCGGGGTGTGACATGCCCTTGTGCCTCTTTCAATTTCTTACCCCAGTGGGCCCCACCACGAACAACCCCTGTTGATTAGCAAACATCCTTAAGTGTCTAATTACACAAAACATTGTCTACAAACAAAAACAGAGCACAGTGAACAATTCAATCCAGAAAAAACTAACAAATAGATTTATGACAAATTAACATCTGTTCCATCCTAATACAGTTCATCAATCAACCTAAAACCTACAGCAGATAACAATACCGTTTATCCAATAAACCATTTAGCCTTTTAACAAAACTGTTAAAACAGAGACACGAGACTGATTTCAATGAAATGATTAATTAACAGTTAATTTACATTAACAATAACAATTCAATCCAGCAAATTAACATCCTACAAAAAATAAATTAAGATCCAACAAAAAAAGAGTACAGTGAAGAATTCAATCCAGCAAACTAATAAACAGATTCTCTCCTTGACAAATTAATATCCAACAAAAACAGAGCATATTCAACCTAATATAACAACACTAGCAAACAGATTTATCTCCTTGCCAGTTAACACCCTAACCCTAAAAAACAAAAATAGAGCAGAGCAGAGCACAGCATATTACATTTACATTCTTCAAATAAACCTATTACCGTTCGTCAGATTAACATCCGTTCCATCCTAATACAGTTCATCAATAAACCTAAACCTACAGCAGATAACAATACCTTTTATCCAATAAACCATTTAGCCTATTAATAAAGCCGTAAAACAGAGACACGAGACTGATTTCATTGAACGGACAGTTAAATTACATTAACAATCAACTTAAATCAATAATAAGATAAGAGAAACCGTATTTACCGCATTTGAGTGGGGTGCTTCCCCATATCTTGCTGGAGGAGCCTATTTTCTGACCAATATGCACTGCATTTTCGAATCTCATATCGTTGATTAACAAAGTATCCAATTCCCTGTGGAAAATCCACCTCTTGCTGAGCTGCTTCAGATCGGTTATAACTACTTGTCGCCTAGGCTTCACCGGAATCGGAGTCTCAACTTCGGGCTCCAACACCTTCGTAATCGGACTCTCGACTTCCGGCCTCACAATGCGCGTGGTCGGCGGTCGGATGACTGCCGGCGCAATTGTGTCCATTGCACTTTTTTTCCTACGTAACAGCATCTGCGTAAGACCATGGGGTATGGTGGGGCTTGGGTTGGACATTGGTTGACACGTGGAATTTCAAAACTCAAGTCTTCAACCCACATTTGAAGGGGGTATGGTGGGCGTGGTTTGGCTGGCGTGGCCAAGCCACATCAGCTTTTTTTAAATATATATATATATATATATATATATTTATAACCAAAAACTACATAAACATACAACATAATTATTAAAATAAACATACAAAATAATTATCAAAATAAAAACCTATCATTCTTCGTCGTCTTCGTCGGTTTCGAACCCATGAATCGTTGAAACATGTTCCACCAAATCAGATCGAAGGTTGTGATGTATATCCTTTGACTTTATAAAAAATTCATTTGCCGCTTTATCTTCGTCTGTTACGTTATCTGGTTGGGGGAAATCATCATGGTAGGTTACGACCGCTCTACCATCATCATCATACGTTACCTGGTAAGTATTTATAAAGGAAAAAAGATTTTTTTTAAATATAGCCTCCAACGGCTAGTTTGAATGGGTCATTCACAACCCGCCATGTCAGCTTGCTCCCCCGCCCGGCTTGAAACCCAAGCCCCAAGGGCCACGCCCTAACTCAAGCCCACCCGGGATGGTGGCTTGGGCGTTTTCCCCCAACCCACGCCCCATACCCGTGACCTAAATTTCATGGTGATTTGTAGTACTGGAGAGAGTGATTTGTAGTAGTGAAAGTGATTTGAAGTGATTTGACAAGACGTTATATATAGCGTTGTATATTTACACTTTAGTCCTTAATCTAATTCTCCCTTTACACTTTAGTCCCCACCCTCTTTTCTCATGTGCCAAATACCCAATGAGCTGCTGCCACGTATGAAAGAAGTTCTTACAGACTTTTTTGTGCGAGAATAATATTTGGCTGTATTCAATTCATTCCGTTAAACCCTTAGTTATTTTTTTTGGTATATATTGTTATTATTCTTAATATTTATTAATTTTATATTATAAAGTTAAAAAAAAGTTGCAATGAAAAAATCATGCGTTATCAATAAAACTTGGTATAAATTTTAATTTTATGAACTTTAATGTAGATATATCTTTAATTCTTTTCTACTAGACTTTTTGCAACGGGCTTTGAGGCTTTGGGGTTTACGAATGAATACACTTTTCTTTGCAAGGAAGAGTTTGATTAATCAGGTTACAATATTTGAATCTACATCACATCACATGTATATACAAATATAAATATAAATCAAATTTTATTCTACATGTATATACATAAAAAAACAATTGTTTTCTTAATTTTCTCACGTAATAATTCAACATATCTAAGTCGGTGCTAAAAGTTTTATCAATAATACAGAATTTATCATCGAACATCTTCATAATTGAAAAAATCTAAATAATGGTAAAGTAATAATATATATTATGGGTTTACTTTAGTCATTTTGGTTATCCTTTTACTTTTATTTAATAATTTAGCTTCATGATTTAGGGTTTGTTTGAAGTAAGATATCTAACATCAAATTTGTTGTTAATATTAACCCGCATATTACACGGGTTAAATTTTGAAAAACATTAGATTGAATATTATTTTAATTTATAAGGTTGAATATAAAAAAATCTAAATCATAAACTTATATGTAATCCTTATCACACGCTTAAAATATGTAATAAATATTATTTTCTTAAACATTCATATTTATCACATGGGTTGAGGAATATTGATATTAATTTAAATTTTATATAACTATAACATTATATTTTATTTTACAGCTATAAGTTAATATCACTAATAATTAAGTTATTTTTCATTATTCTAAAAGATATTTACATAGCTCTATGAGTTTACATATAACGTGTTGTATAAACTAATCGGGAGTGCTTGATTTGTTTTAGTTATTAACAAGAACATATATAATTTAAAGAAATAACTATTGTAATCCCCTCGTATGATGCGGTATGAAATCAGTTTTGATCAGTATCAATTTGATTCGTTGTGTACTGGCACTCGATATAACAACGAAAAGGAAAAAACTATATAAATTATGTTTTTCAACTTTATAATAGTTTTCTGGTCCTTTAAAAAAATGTTTAAAGTTTACTATTCCAAAAAATAAAAGAAAACAAAATAAAATATAATATTAAAGTGAAAACGATTAATGAAATATGTGCTCAAACTAAATTTTAAAATTTAGCAGTGCTTTCAAATTCTTCATGTCCAGTTCTTCATTTCAAATTAGTTGTATAAATGGTAAGTTTTAACTTATGTATTTAAAAATAATAATTAGCCATAATTATACGTGACATATTGGCCTTTTACATTGTGTGAATTTATATAAAAAAGTATTAATTTTTTTTAAATTCAATGACAAAATTGATATTATTTTATTATGGGTGGTTTCAAGCAATTTTTATGGTATTTATCATAAGTAAAATATTTCTTTTATTCAACCCGTGTGTGTAATACACGGGTCTATAACCTAGTAATAATAATAATAATGTAACAATTTAATATATTTAGAACACGTACTTTCTTTTATGTTTGTTCATTAAGAAAGTAAATGTTATTTTATGTTCACTCGTTAATATAACAAACAGATATATTGAAAATAAATGTTAGTTTATGTTCACTCGTTAAAATTAGAGTTAACTACTCCGTTAGTCCCTGTGGTTTTTGGAAAGTAACAACCTCAGGTGCTAATAGTTCAAAGTAACAATCTAAGGTTTTAACTTTTGATTTTGTAACATCCTAGGCCCTTAAGGCTAACAATTGTTAAAAACTAACTGAGAACTTAGTACCCAACCTTGAACTTTGAAGAAACCACAGGAATTAACTTGTAATATATAAAATACAATTTTTCTTTTTCTCTTATTATTTAATTGTGTAAGTAAACCTATTATAAATAATTATACGTAATTAACGTATTAAAGCTAATTTGAAGCCACTTCCGTGATTAGCTTACAAGTAAATTAACAGGAATATTTCACAAAATGATAACCAAGTTTTAGGAGAGGTCACAAATAAAAAAATTGTTCTAATTAACTTACTAAAGTTTATTTTAGTTGCTAATCCTATATAATTAACCTAAATTGGAGGTAAACTAGCTTAGATTGCTGATCCTATATAATTAACCTAAATTGGAGGTAAACTAGCTTAGATATAGTAAAATACATGTATATAAACAAACACACACACATAATTTGGGGTTTAATTTAAATGTGCCAAACGAGCGAGCCAACTAATGAGCAAGCCACGAACCGAACCTACCTTGGCTCTGGCTCAGCTCGTTTAGAAACCGAGCCGAGCCAGCTCGTTTAAAACCGAGCTGACTTCTAGCCGAGCTTTTTTCGAATTTCTTCGAGCGAGCGTCGAGCCACGGGCTTTTTAAACAGCCCTAAATCTCTCCGATTTGGGAGGATAAATATACGTACAAATTTTCTTCCCTTTTCCCTCCTTTTCCCTCCCCTTCTATCCTTAAAAAATCTTGGGAACATGGTTTTTTCATATTTTCATCTCTTTTCTTTCCCATCCCTTGTTAAATGAGACTCGGAAAATTCCAGTATTTTTTAATTAAGTGTTGAGTTATATACTTATATTAATTAATCGTCCCTAGCTATGTAGTTGTATACACATTTGGCCCAAAATAGATTTCGTTTTTAATTTTCAGTAACCACTTTGTGTTTTTAGTTTTAATGTGTAATGGGTCTGTGGTGGTCTGAAAAATGATGGGTGTGGAATACTGCTCTAGCCGGTATGAACGGTGGCATGAGGTTGGGGCATGGTGGTGATATGGCTGACATTTTCATACACGAACCTGTTAACAGAACATTAAATGACACGTACTTAATATGTATCATGTTTGGGCTTAACAGGTTTCGTGTTTTGAATAGATCAACACGTTTAGGGCACGATACAATTCGAAGGATGTCTTTCGAAGAGCTCTGACACAACTGAAAAGGTGACAGGTTGGTGAAAAAGGTGACAGGTTGGTGTACCAACTTTCCGCAGAAGGGATGTTCTGCACACGATTTTTCACCAACTTTTTGACTTTCAAACAAGATTTCCCAAAAAGGCAAATCTTATCCAACAAGTCCAGTCACCGGAGATAACCGGAATCTTGGCCGGAAAATTCAAAGTCACTTAAAAACAAGTTTTCAAGTTACCCAACCCAACCTGAACACACCCGAAAGGTTTAGAACACGTTTTCCAGTTTAAAATGCAAGAAAAACTACCAAAAACGAGTGCTAAACCAAGTGTTCAAACACACCAAGAACTTGAACAAAAACCGGTTTTAAACAAGGTAAAGAGCCACGGCTCTGATACCACTTGTAGGTCCCTTCACGGAGGATGACGAACCTAAACCTTGTTATACAAACTCACTAGCGAGTGCGGAATCCAAGCTAGCAAGCAAACCGGGATGAAGCAAGTATAAACACAACACACAAGGTTCACCGATTAACACCAATGTATTAATACGTATGAAGGTTTCGGTTACAAGCACAATGTTTACAAATCTAACTTGCAAACTCTCAAAGTGTGTGTGTGTGTTTCGGACAGAATGCTCTCAAGAATACTATCTTTCTATCTGTCTCTCTAAGTGTCTAAATCTAACACATACACTGCATGGGTATATATATACCCAGCCTAGGTTGTCTAGTCCGAAGGATCTGATAGATGGTCGAAGGATCATCTATCGAACATCAAGTCATCGAAGGATTAGTATTCACCTCGAAGGATGATCTATCGATCATCCATTCGAAGGTTCATCTTTCGAGTTCATCGAAGGATCAGTATTATCCTTCGATGAGCATCCTTCGAGCCAGACAAATGACAACCAATAACTAACTGTTTGACCAAGTCAATCCGGAGGATGGTTGACTCGGTCAACTTACAGACTAACTAGGACATCGTTTACATATAGACCGAATACAGACAAAGTACAGACACAAGTGCACCAACAGTAAACTAGCTTAAGACCCCGTGTGTTACACGGATTGGTAAAAGAAATTTCTTCATTAATACCGCTGACATTAAATATTATACTTTTATACACGTTAAAACACAAACAAATATATTAGATTACAACGACAAATTGAAATAAATGAATATGCAACGATCACAATTTGTTGAAAATCTCTTTATAAACCACATTAGTTGTTTTATCTGTAGGTTTGTCGTTGTCACGTATTGGTATTTTCACTCCATCTCATGTTTTTAGCAACATACAATTGACCATGAGAGATGACATGTTGTTTCAAGTACAAACCAACTCTAGAAAGTGACTACCATTGACTTTTGTTGATTGTCATTGCGAAACATACGACCAGTTAACGAAGGAGGCACCCACTTAGATTTTGGGTTGCCCTGTAAACTAATAGAGTTATCTCAGTTTAACTTTTTTTATTTAACCTAATAGAAAATGTAAATAATCAAATATATGTATATGAACTATTTAGAAATTTTTTTAATATATGTTATATATATTTAAATATAGTTTAAGAACCCGCGAGTTTCGCGGATTACTCAAAGTTAATTATATAATATTTAACAATGTTGACATAAAATTTGAAATGAAAGAAATGTACTCAAAACGGAACATTTTATTACCCATAAACCGGCCACATAGCAAGATGCTAAGCGACCGATATTACAGAGACAACAATTACTATAAAAAAAAACTCAAATACACTACTTGATGTTACGGAACATAATTCTAAATTGATAAATGAAATAGCCCTCATTCACACCAAGACACACTTGATACCTTTAATCTCTATCGACACCACTTGAACGACTCCTTTTTTATTTCTTCAGTCAGTTTGCTACCAAAATGTCTCTATCATCAAATAGTTTAGCATCTCTATTCTTCCATAGACGCCATAAAGTCTGTAAAAAAATCACATGAACTATCCATTTCCGTTTTGTCGTTAAGCTCAAGTTACTTACATTTTGCAGTCTACTTCCCACCGAATTTGTCCCAGCACCCGACGGAATTCTCAGCCATGCATACACTTATGTCCACACCATGTGTGCCACCTAACATTGTACTAAGGCATGGTCCGCGGTCTCTACCGATCGCTCACACAACCTACACAATAATGAGGGCAGGATCATACCTCTATTTGCTAATGCCTCCGTGTTCGGAATAGCAAGGCAGAAAGATTCGCTTTTGGTGTTGCCCCGTTGTTCCAGTAGTAACCATCCGTTGCTGCATTAATATCGACTTTACTACCCATATCCAACCTCACTTTTTAACTGAAAATCTGAGCTCTTTATCATCTTTTCACTACCATGAATCACTACTCGCCCCTATGTTTTGCTGCATTAGTAAACCGTTGATACTCTCCATTGTTCATTTTCTTCCACGCTATTAGGGGTCCTTACCTAGCTCCATTCCCAGAGTAACACACCTTGATTAAACTTGTAGTGTTCATCCTCTATAAAGTTATATTATAAGTTATCAACTAATTAACCATTCAAGAAGATGAGCAAAATAACCTAAAGAGTAAATTGCCAAAATCATCCTTGAGGTTTGGGCATATTTATCATTTTCATCCAAAACAACTTTTTTGTATCATATAGTCCTTCACTTTTGGGATTTTTTTTTATCATTTTCATCCGAACGTCAACTTTTTTTTTTCCAAAATCGTCCCTGAGATTTGTGATTTTTTGCCATTTTCATCAAATGTTTGATAGAAAAAATAAAGCAAATTAGACGTTAGATGAAAATGGCAAAAATTTTCAAAAGTGAAAGACTATGTTGTATAAAAAAGTTGTTTTGGTTGAAAATGACAAACATACCCAAACCTCAGAGATGATTTTGGCAATTTACTCCAACCTAAATTATGTTCATATAGCAAAATACACAAAATAAATTCTGAACAATAGCATAATTAGTAGATCCTCTTAATTGATTAACCTAAAATTTCTGTATACAATAAAATAAACAATTTAACACATTGTTAAAACATTTTAATCAAGTACCATATTGCATAAAGTAGCAATCGGTTTCTTCATCAGGTGAATCATTGCGAAGTCCTGAATTCTTAATCACTAATTCATTACCCAATACCATTGACGATGGATGATATCAAGTGACGTCTATTAACGAAAACCTGCAATGACCGATACAATAATAAAAGACTCAGATCATAAGTGCATATTATTTAACTCTTTTGAACACGCACAAAATATATCCATAGGCTTCGATTAACAATAATTTCTTTATAGTTAACGCTTTCAGGCCAAGATCCACTAACATGTACGTACATGTACCTGTAGAATGGATTAAATCCTTGTCTTCTCTTGTTGACCTGTTGACTTCCTGAAGTCAACTCATGTTTTTTCAATTATACCAAAGAGCACATAATAGCTTTTTCAACACATATAAGTCAACTTAACTAAACACAGTATACACCTACTTTTAATTGATTATTTGGAATGATAACTACATTTTCATCTCACCGGGAGCATTGCTACCAAGGGGTTGCTGAAACATGGAAACAGGTTTTATAAAATATAACCCCAAAATAAAAACTAATATCATAAACATCCTAATACTTAATTCATATGGATTTGTTGATGCATTGTCTAACACTTAGCATTAGAAAATGAAGAAGGGAAGCACACAAAAGGGAGTCAGAGAAGTTTTTTTTTTTAATGTAATAGTTTAACCTTATAGGAAGTTTAATATTATTTTTTGTCCTTAATATATGCTGCCAAAATGGCACATGAACAAAATCCATCAATTTGCAATTATTTCAAATAGAAACGTGTTAATCTTAGATAAAAAATGGGTTGTATCTATACTATTGAACCAACATGTATAACATTTAAATCCATTTCTAGATTTTGTCATGAGTTTAAAGAATGCATATTCTCGTATAACCACTTCAAGATCACTCTTTATCTAAAAAGTTAAAGCATGTTATCACTCATAACTATGAATTTTGAAAGTAATTATTTGATACTGAACACTAACAGTAATTAAACTTAAACGAAAAGTGAAAAAATATTTTTAATGATAGAAGTTGTCAAAAAATCATATTAGGCGTGGAGCACAAAAATGACGATAACTTGGGATATTAACACATAAAAAACAAAATCTTGGAAAATCGATGACATACCTGTATAAAAGCAAGAAAAATGGAACAAACGACCGATCTGCATAAAAGCAAGACAAAGTCAGCCACCGAACTGTTAGAACCTCAAAAAAAAAAAAGAATATGAGTGAGGAGACATAAATTTAAATACATACACCAAATCTTCACTTCCCCTCCAATGTTAATTATAAAATTTATTAGTCCTCATTAGATCCATTTTCTTAGGTGATCATACTTTAATTAATCATTGGGTTTTTTTAATGTGAAAATGAAAGCTGGAGCAAATTGTCTACCCGTTACTTCTTAGGTTGTTATATGTAAAATAGTTTTGTTCACTATAAGAAACACTTTGAGTGTATAAGAATACTATAACAAACATTTAGTCATAATGCTTACAACTTTCTATATCCAAATTAAACTGTATACAAACTTATAATATCAAAGAAGACTTAATTTCTTTGTCGCTCACACATTATAAAATCAAAAGAGGCTTCGATTAAGACAAAATTCAAATTCTACCTGATAATGTAGAATGTAGGGTTTAGTGGTTTACAAAATGACAAATTCTTTACAAAGATATACCTGCTTGAGATCTTGTCGAGATAAATTGGAAATGGCGAAGAACTTTATGGCAATGGTACCGCTAATACATCCATCGCCATCTATAATTTCAAAATCAAAACAAATGCAGGTATGCAATCCTTGTTAAAACTCATTTATTAGTGACTTTGCGTTTGAATCCAACATGTAGATTAACCTGCCATAGTAATAATCAGACTTCATAGAACATAACCGTAAAAAATATAAAGATTAGGTCAGTACCTTGTTAATGAAGCATTAGATCACATTTGAAGATCTGTGCTGGAAGACGACAAACCCTAGATACGAAATAGATTCAGATCTAAAAAAATGGTTCAAAATCAACAATCAAAGTTATAGAATATACAAATCTGGATCATACCTGGTGTATTGACGTTGTTGTAGTGATACGAATTAGGAATCCTATGATTAATGGGGAGAAGAAACAGTTCAGATGATAATATCGAACGATCTGCAACCTTTGCTAAGTTCTTTCTTTACCACTATCTTGTAGCTACTATCACTAACATTAGCACATGTTGACTAAGCAGTCAAAGTATCAAAATTCCTTTCATAAAATTATGTGAGGCACGTTATTCAACGAAAAATAATAATAAAAAATATTTTGAACGTCACTAATAAGGTGACTTTCAATAATAAAGGTCCGAGAGTCGATGTTTTGATCCATAACAATATAACATACTTATGAATGGGTTGATTTGGGTTATGTGTTATCTTAAATGGGTCAATATAAAAAAAATGATATAAGAGGAACGGGTTTGTAAATACCTCTATTTCGGTGCTTGCTGACATGGCTTTGCATTAGACTGTTATATTACTCACATAATCCAAACTTTAAATATGATGGAATAAGCTACCTCTGGTGTACATAGAATCATAAAAGGATCTAAGATAATTTTACCTCTCATAAATAGATAAATAATAATAAGATACCTATTTTCAAACCCGGATCCATGCACCACTCCTACTTGGATCCATCCGCCACTCCCACATTTTTAGAAGCACATTGACAACCATCCTCCAATGATGCTGCCAAAAATTATAATATGCTTGCTTTAGATAAAAAATAGCACAAAAGTAAATTAGGTTCAATTGAGCTTCACTAAATGAAGTAATCTGAATTATGGATCTTTCATTGGCTTAGTTGCTCAATGGTTCCAATTCCAAATACAAAAAAAAAAAAAAAAAAAAAACAATTAAGGATACCGTGAAGACCAGATAAGGTAACACACAATGAAAGATGAAAGTCGGGTTCAACTGATCAAGGCAAGTATCAAGAAATGTATCTACACATTCAAATGTTGCTTTCCTTAAGTCAATTCCCTCGTCAATTGTATGCTTAAAAGGACCAAGGTCCACTTAATCAGTTCTTTCTGAACATACAAGTAAGTAAATCAATATACAAAACATATGTACTTTAATAATGTTATTGATGAAGAAATTATCAAGTAAAAACTTCACAGAGGGCATAATGTAAATGAGAAAAATAACATCACTAAAGAAACTTCTAATTTTGTCGAGAGTCAAAGTCGAGTAACATAATAATCATTAAAATAGTAGTGGACCCGTCCGGTGGACGGGTTTTTAAAGTTGTAATGATGAAAGTTTTTATTTATAATTACATGTATAATATGAACTCATGCGGTCAAAGAATTGTTGTGAAAACGATGACCGCCCTTTCCCTTAGCAGATGCTTGTGAGTTGTGACTTCCCATGACTTTAAAATACCGGTCAATTCTTTGCTCATTATCATTATTTGGTTGCTAATTTACATACAAAACAATGATTCTATTAACCTAGATCAAGCTCACCTTGAATCATCAACATAACTCTCAGAGGCAAAACAGCAAACACCTGTAATGCCACCAACATTTGACACCGCATACTTCCCTGCAAAAAGTAAAGAAAGTATATTAAAAGGAAATAATATTCGTTTTCTAAAAAAAACCCCCTAAACCATTATATTGAAAGAAATAGATTATAACTGGAATAACATATGTTTTCTATTCCTATATAATTATTTATATAAAAAATAAAGAAAAGGGGAAAAGGTGGTTCAAGTCAACCTGATACCAGTTTAAAATAAAACCAAATATCTATATGCGAGTCACTATATCTAGATTAATAGGTTTCAATATGAGTATCATCTCTCGAGATTAAAAACATGATAAATTTGCATCGATTAAATAATGTTTGTACCTTCTTGAACCGCTTCTTCTACAACAAATTCACCAAAAACCTGGGAGAACTTCCAACGTAAACCATTGAGAGTCATAGCCACATCTCCCTCGTCCTCTATTGTCACAAACTTTGAATAGGGTAGTTGTTGCACATTAGAAACAAATGACATAGAGTATACACAACAGTCAAGCAAATGATGTAAAAGAAGTTCAACAATTTGAGAACAAATAAAAGAATCAAAGAGAGACAAATCCTTAAAGAGTATACTCTAGAAGTTTCAGATTGGATAAAGAAATAAAAGCTCCATTCCTATAATGAGTTATACATAACTTTAACTAACCATCGATCTCTGATTCAATCTCTTACTCATACCATATCTGTCTTAGTTGCGACTGCCTGGACGCCTTTCTTTGGGGCCTTCATCAAATACGAACAAAAATGCATTAGAATCAATCAACAGACAATGATATTCAGTGCATAAACTTGGAGAAACAATCAGAGATTCAGAGGTAGACGATAAAGAGACTAACTGTGACAACTCGAACTTCCAAGGTTGGTCTCGTAATTTTAACTTTCAGTATTCTCCGTTTATAGTTGTGATTGTGCTAAACTTGTTTCGTAAACGGAATCGCATATGATTGAGTGTGTAGATAGATTCTAAGTGTTTGACTGTTGCGTTGGGCCACGAGCGTTTGGGCCGCACACACAGTGTATAATTGGGTCGCGCTTACGGTTGGGCCACATACTCTTCTTAGTTATAAGATATTGTTTCTAAATCCCTTCGGTCCATATACACACACATGTTATCCTAGATCGAACTACACAAGCCCGGAGCCCAAACCGAGAATGTATGTACGCCCAGTTACACTTGGCTTATGTTGGGCCTGGTAGGGCCCAGGTGGATCTTAGTATTGGGGGCCGACCATTAGTATTTGTGCACACACATGAAGTTTACGTAATATGTACCACAAACATATGCAAACCCTAGTTCCTCCTTTCTCTCATTAAGACCCGACGGCAACACCCCTTAGTGAAACCCTTCTTGCGTGATTAACTATCGGAGATTTCTCTTGATCGTTCGAAGGGTTAGTATTCTATCTCCGTTTCACTCACATGTTTATGAATGAGCCATGTGATGTTATTATGATCATCAGTTAAATGTATGTTTTGTTACCATTAAATTGTGTGATTGATGTCTATATGTGCTTGAAATCAAGGTGTAATCTTTTTGGTTTGAGGCGTACCCTCGTTGTTCTATTATTCCACAAACGATTGAAATCACTGTATTATTATTCTGAATAGGATATGATAGACTGAGGGTCGGTGTGAATAATTGTTAATGTTGATGAATATGATCGCATATAATGGTTATTGAATGGATTAGATTGATCTGTGGTGATGACCCTAAAACTTGTAACTGTTGACTGGTGCAACGAAACTAAACCCGATGAAACTAAGCATGTGTCGACGAAACCTTAATGTTTCGTCAACCTTGTTATGGCGAAGGTTCATGATGTTTCGTCGTCTATCTTGTTGACGAAACCCTTTGTGTTTCGTCGTGGTCATGGCTTATGGAGCTGGAAACTTATTAAACAATGGTGGTTTATCACTTGAATGAGATATAATGGAACAGTAGGGTATATATATGATATATAAAATGAAACTATATGTTGAGTATGCTGACAATTGCATGTGCCCAATATGTGTGTCAAGGTCTACATAGGTTTAAGAAATGATATGTGTGCATGTCATTAATGCTAGATTTGAAACTCACGTGTTATTGTTTGTTGGTTGTCATCATGTATGATGTTGATAGATCATGCAATCATTCGATGGTTTTGGCGGCCCATGTAAGTACCAAAAGTCAATTCAAGCAGCCATTTAGATAAGCACTAATTAGATTAACATGCGTGCATGTTATTAATGCCGAATTAGAATTGTAAGACTGCATGTGAGTTCGTTAAGTGATGTCATGATTAAGAAGTTATTCGCGTGAAACAAACACAAGTCCATGTGACAATTTATCGATCGGCCCAATCATATGTCTTTTGTGGTCAACCTACACTTGTGTTGGTCAGAAGAGTTTCTCAAGAATGCATGTGGAGAATTTCTAAACACATTAATCCTGGTCGGCCATTGATTTCATACTTCTAGTGCATTTAATAGTGAAGTCAATTTTTTTATGGAATGATTATCTGCCTGTTAACAATGTTAACTATGGTTGAGGAAAAATGACTTGCTTATGATGAGTAGCCCACTTAACTATTAAGTGTTATCGTGAAACATGTATACGACTAGTGAACTTATCTGTTATGTGTGTTATGAATGATCGTTATCTGCTATGCGATAATCCTTGCTACAATTATACGCTATGAACATACGTGAACAACATGAACGTAAACTGATTCCGTGCACATGAATATCATAGGCATTGACTGATTGTGTGTGAACAACTAACTAATTCTACCGAGCAATCTAAGGTGAGTTCACTGCACTTTTCTAAGCATGCGTCCCGGTGGTTTGGGACATCTGGTAAACGTTTCTAAAGGGAACACTGGGTAAACTGTTTATTTGGGATGTTGGTTATTGAACACAGTATAAATCATGTAAGACCCCATACATCTACCGTGTTGCTGAAGAAGCAACGAGGTATTTAGTTGATAGCGCTATTAGGTTTGGCACCCTCACACCGGGCCGAAAGGACGGGCGTGAACTAATTACCTGAACATCATGACCAATGCCTAGTTAAAGGCATTGGGGTTGGGCATTCACATCGTGTATATATAAGACCCCTTACATCTATCCAAGGTTGGTTGATACCTTGACATCATGACCAATGCCTAAATGGAGGCATTGGGGTTGGGCATTCACATCTAGTTGCCACATACGGTAATCGAGTAATAACAACATCAAAACAAAACGTTGAACTGTTGTAAACACACATCTGGTAACTAAACGCGTTAACAAAACTTTGAACTCACCAGCGTCGTCTGACACACTTGTCTGCATGCTTGCAGGTCTATTGAGTTATATCTTGTGGAACTTGCTGTCTGGGAGGCTGGAGTGGTCATGGGTCGAGATACATGGAATCGCAATACAAGCTTAATGGTTTATATACACATGTTTTACGAAACACTTAACAAATGAGTTATGCTTCCGCTGTATACAATGAATGTCATGTAACATTTGTAACATTTTATGCTAATGAATGAAAGTTTTATTTAAATACATTTATGAGTTTAATGTGATTGGTGGCTTGGATCCTGGTACGTCACACGCCTCGCGGGGGTTTGCGCATGTGGTATTTTGGGGGTGTGACAGCTTGGTATCAGAGCCACTGGTTATAGTGAACTTGGTTTTAACAACGTTTTTATAAAACCAGACTATAACCGAACAGTTCTGAAAACGGGAATACGACCATGACACTCAGCTCCAGATTGCAAGGTTCGTCTTTCTCACGTGTTGCCTACATTACATGGCTTGTACACATTTGTTTATGACGTAGCATACAGACACACACTTGCCACTATAGAACGATTACATGAATTGCTTGCTTATATTATGATGCTTTGGTGGTATGTCATAGCCTTGCGATTTCTGTGATCTTATCGTTTTGATAGCCTCTGTTTGGCACTCGAGTTTGGGGAACCATTTGACATGAGTTAGGAGGAACTGAGATGAACATGCAAATCGCAATATTATTGTGGGTGCACACACAATAATAATGTGGGGTGCATGCGAGTCCCAGTGAGGCTTAACAAGTGAAAAAGGGGTTCCGTTCTGTTATTTGATTGATGAGAACACAACAGTCTATAGGAATCGTAACAGTAATTGTCTCCTACTCGAACATGATCTTTTCACCCTTCTCTGAATTCTTTCGAATCTTGATGCTATTGAGCATTACCTGAACACCCATCTGAACGCCTAGCAAACTGGATAGAATGTTAGGTGCTTGTACGAACATCCCTGAGTTGGATGTTGCAACGTTGAATGTTTGGTCGATACCCTTCTCACACCTCTTTTTAGCTGGAACTCAGTGTATTCGCGCCTTAGATCCCGAAGTGCGATCGCTTCTGTAACACTCTAGCAACATACCATGTATTACTCCATTAGCTTGCAAGAACGATGGACAAGGGAGTGAGTGTAGCACCTTACCAACCTCAGTATTTGGACGACCCTGATTACCAGCAGCGGACACCAGCAAATTGACTTCAATCGAATCCTTAACCCTAGTTAGTAACTTTTGGGAGTCAAATGTGTGACCACCAGCACAGTGAGTAGCGCTTTAGGACATGGCACAGAAGGTGAAAAGATGGATTTGGATGGTGAAAGATCGCAGGGCTTCGATTCAAGCAACGACATTAGAGGAAATAGTCATGGCAACATCCATGTACTTGTAATAGTAGCCTACAGTATGGAAATGAAGGTGTCTACGACATGGATTGACCGCTGTTAAACCAAGACGACAACAACCCAGGGAAACGGCGGCAGTATTGGAAACCCGTGACGAAAACAAAAAACACTAGAAATGATGCTTATGGAAGGGCATTTAGGATTGGCGTGGGAGAGGTCAGGATTATAGCATCATGGTGGCCTGCACGTTCTTGGTAACTAATCGCTTCGTCTCTGTTTTGTTCAACCCTGATGTTTCTTGCAACCGAACCTGTGGTGGAATCGGCTGATGGCAAGACAATTGAAGCCTCGTAAGTTCGTTAGGATGCAAACTCGACCTTGTGGGACAAGTGTTCGACCCCGACCTTCCTTCTGCTATCTTTGACGGTTTCGAAGCAGTAGTTAGTGTGGATTGGTTATCCAGATATCGCGCAGCTACACCCTGTAAGGAGAAAACATTGTGTATCCCTCTTCCTAGTCGAGAATCGTCACCTGACCTAGGGTGTTAGAGTAGTGTAAGGATTACCATCATGTCAGCAATGAAGGCCCAGAAGTGTTTATGGAGGGATTACTCTGCCACGTTAACAACCGTCACTAACGTAAAGCTAAGGAAAAGAGGATCGAGGATCCACCAATCGTTCAAGATCTCCCTCGGTATACTACCCAAGGAACTTTCAGGTTCACTTTCATGACTGTTAGGTAGAACCTCAGTCTGATCTCACGCCAGAAGTAGCCCTGATTACTCATACTCTCCACCGTTTTGCACCAGGAGGGTCGCTGGAACTGTCAAACCAACTACCGGAACTGTTGGACAGGAGTTTTGTTGGATCTAGTTCTTCGCTTTGGGGAGCCCCAGTTACACCTGTGAAGGTAAGCCTTTTTGTATGTATATTGATTATCCAGAACTCAGCAAGGTGACAGTCCAAAACTGTTTGCCTCGACCATTGTATTGGCAACCAGTTGACCAGTTGCGAAGGACAAGCTTCCATTCGAGGATTGACGAACGAGCAGACTTTCATCAGATGGAAGTCCAAGGGGAGGACGTTCCTAAAACGACATATTGAACGCAATGTGGCCACTGTCAGGAGACACAAGAAGAATTATTCCATGACCTTTTGGGATAAACAACACATCACATGAATCGACCGTATCTATTGTGGATGTCCTGAATCACTTCCAGGAGAAAGGAACACCATGGGTGGCATTTGTATCCTGTCTTAGAGATCCCGAGGGAGTGGCCACTACATGCGAAGTCTCGTTAGGAGTAACTTCTGGAGTCGAGAAATACATACTTTTCTTAGACACGTAGCCGACGAAGAGGGAATACACGTGGATCTCGTTAATATCCATTCTGTTAGAAACTGATCGACACCAAAGATCCCTTTGGGGGTACAGTAAACCTTTGGTCTCCCAAGATACAATCGCAGATTCATCGCAGGATTTTCAAGGATTTTGCAGCTCTAACCTCTTTAACACAGCCGTGTGCTGTGTATCCGTGGGAGACGGAACAGGAGAACGTCTCTTCAAGCTTTTGAAACTCAAGACTACAATGTCCAGAGTATTGTCTTTACCTAAGGATGCGAATGATCTAGTAGTATATCATGACGATTCAAAGTAGAGACCCAGTCATGCCAATGCGGCACGAGAAGGTGACGGTTTATGTAGTGGATTTACAGGAAGAATTGCACGAGTAATAACCTGCGGTAGAAGCCATGGACCTTGGAAATAAGATGAAGGATTTATTTGGACGGTACCAATTGCACCATTTAGACCGATCACAAGGGCCTCCTGTGTACCCTTGTTTTGAGAGAGCTAATTATGCGATGGCATTGCTGTATGGAACTTTTGAATGATTACGACTGTGAAACCTGAACGTGCACGAGCTTTGCAACTCACTATCGACTTACCTGCTCAGACTCACTCCGTTCAAACTGGAGAACTGAAAGAAGAGAATTTTTGAGATTGGACCCAGGCGAGGCAGGGAGAAGCAACATTTGGCAAGTCAGACGATATGCGCTACCCCACGAAACGAATGTGGATCCCATTGTATGGCAACTATAGGGGACTTGTGTTGAACAAAGCACACCAGCCTTGTTATCCTAATCGTCTTGATTTTGATGAGAGATACTAGGATCTATAAATCTTACACTGGTGATCGGCCATGAAGGCCCACCTAGCTGTGTATGTGAATGATGCTTGACTTGTGGGAAAGTCAAGGAGAAGGATCAGTAACTAGAAACACACATAAGGAAATGAGTACAGACTACCATGGATTCTGTCACTAGTCTGCTTACAACTCGAAACGGAACCAATATCACCTGGGTGATCGTTGATTGTCTCATGCTACGAGCACATTTTCTTTCGATTATGGAAACTGACAAGTCTTTACAGCTGTGAATGTTCCTCTGAGAGAGGCGGCTTTTAGGCACAAGGTGCCAGCCTCTGTTACCTTTTGATTTTGAGCTATACCTGATGGATGACTGGCAATACACAACACCCTTGGCCCACGTCTGGACATGAGCATTACTTATTGCTGTAGGACAATCGGACGGAACAACGAGCCATCTTGACACACGAAGGTATGCTGCGAGCATGTGCGTGACTGACTTTTGTAAACATTTGGAAGAACACTTATCCTTGGGCATACCGCCATTACCACTTTAGTATGCATACAGCTCTGTTTGAGGCACGCATGAGTTCAACCAAATTCCAGCTCAGAAACTCATCTTTGCACCCCCCCTGCACGCGGGTAGTACTTGTGGTAAAACATGTCATAAAGCTACTCGAACCACATGGAGAGATTGTTTAGATCGGAAATCGTCTGGCGGCAACGCGTGACCATCAGGAAAGCTAATAAGCTTAGGAAACACTGGGAGTTCGCTGTAGGCGAACACATGATAATCTAAAGTCTCACCCTGGGAGGGTTCGATACACTATGGAAAACGTGACAAGCTTAACTTACGATATGTTGGGTCATTCAGAATCCTGCTAAGAATCGGTTGCGTGGCCTACAAACTCGAGTTACCCGACAGGTTGGGTACATGCACAATGTCAATTACGTCTCGGATCTAAGGCAGTGTTGGATGAAACATTTGTGATGACTTTACTAGATAAGTTGCAGTTGTCAAGGAGCCAATCAAAGACATAGATGAGGAGGTAAGGATCGTTAACACAGTTGGATTCCAATTACGAAATTTTGTTAAGAACTCAAGATGTGGACCGGAGTTCACGTGGAAAAGCAATGGTCAGAGCAAGCTCTAGCATCCGTAGTTGTCGAAACGGTTGTATCAACTTCTGATATCATTGACGAATTTCGGGACGAAATTCTCTTTCAAGTTGGGGATGATGTGACACCCAACTGACTTCGCAATCCTGTTTTTACAATTTGGTTTTCGTGGTGTCTGTGTAGTTGTCTAGATGATTAGTGTTCATGTGTAATGCTTGATTATTTGTGTAGTATTACACATAGTTTAATTAGAGTTTATTTCGCTTCACTACTCTGTTTTGCTTGTCAAATTTCGGGACGAAATTTCTTTCAAGTTGGGGATGATGTGACAACTCGAACTTCCAAGGTTGGTCTCGTAATTTTAACTTTCAGTATTCTCCGTTTATAGTTGTGATTGTGCTAAACTTGTTTCGTAAACGGAATCGCATATGATTGAGTGTGTAGATAGATTCTAAGTGTTTGACTGTTGCGTTGGGCCACGAGCGTTTGGGCCGCACACACACAGTGTATAATTGGGTCGCGCTTACGGTTGGGCCACATACTCTTCTTAGTTATAAGATATTGTTTCTAAATCCCTTCGGTCCATATACACACACATGTTATCCTAGATCGAACTACACAAGCCCGGAGCCCAAACCGAGAATGTATGTACGCCCAGTTACACTTGGCTTATGTTGGGCCTGGTAGGGCCCAGGTGGATCTTAGTATTGGGGGCCGGCCATTAGTATTTGTGCACACACATGAAGTTTACGTAATATGTACCACAAACATATGCAAACCCTAGTTCCTCCTTTCTCTCATTAAGACCCGACGGCAACACCCCTTAGTGAAACCCTTCTTGCGTGATTAACTATCGGAGATTTCTCTTGATCGTTCGAAGGGTTAGTATTCTATCTCCGTTTCACTCACATGTTTATGAATGAGCCATGTGATGTTATTATGATCATCAGTTAGATGTATGTTTTGTTACCATTAAATTGTGTGATTGATGTCTATATGTGCTTGAAATCAAGGTGTAATCTTTTTGGTTTGAGGCGTACCCTCGTTGTTCTATTATTCCACAAACGATTGAAATCACTGTATTATTATTCTGAATAGGATATGATAGACTGAGGGTCGGTGTGAATAATTGTTAATGTTGATGAATATGATCGCATATAATGGTTATTGAATGGATTAGATTGATCTGTGGTGATGACCCTAAAACCTGTAACTGTTGACTGGTGCAACGAAACTAAACCCGATGAAACTAAGCATGTGTCGACGAAACCTTAATGTTTCGTCAACCTTGTTATGGCGAAGGTTCATGATGTTTCGTCGTCTATCTTGTTGACGAAACCCTTTGTGTTTCGTCGTGGTCATGGCTTATGGAGCTGGAAACTTATTAAACAATGGTGGTTTATCACTTGAATGAGATATAATGGAACAGTAGGGTATATATATGATATATAAAATGAAACTATATGTTGAGTATGCTGACAATTGCATGTGCCCAATATGTGTGTCAAGGTCTACATAGGTTTAAGAAATGATATGTGTGCATGTCATTAATGCTAGATTTGAAACTCACGTGTTATTGTTTGTTGGTTGTCATCATGTATGATGTTGATAGATCATGCAATCATTCGATGGTTTTGGCGGCCCATGTAAGTACCAAAAGTCAATTCAAGCAGCCATTTAGATAAGCACTAATTAGATTAACATGCGTGCATGTTATTAATGCCGAATTAGAATTGTAAGACTGCATGTGAGTTCGTTAAGTGATGTCATGATTAAGAAGTTATTCGCGTGAAACAAACACAAGTCCATGTGACAATTTATCGATCGGCCCTATCATATGTCTTTTGTGGTCAACCTACACTTGTGTTGGTCAGAAGAGTTTCTCAAGAATGCATGTGGAGAATTTCTAAACACATTAATCCTGGTCGGCCATTGATTTCATACTTCTAGTGCATTTAATAGTGAAGTCAATTTTTTTATGGAATGATTATCTGCCTGTTAACAATGTTAACTATGGTTGAGGAAAAATGACTTGCTTATGATGAGTAGCCCACTTAACTATTAAGTGTTATCGTGAAACATGTATACGACTAGTGAACTTATCTGTTATGTGTGTTATGAATGATCGTTATCTGCTATGCGATAATCCTTGCTACAATTATACGCTATGAACATACGTGAACAACATGAACGTAAACTGATTCCGTGCACATGAATATCATAGGCATTGACTGATTGTGTGTGAACAACTAACTAATTCTACCGAGCAATCTAAGGTGAGTTCACTGCACTTTTCTAAGCATGCGTCCCGGTGGTTTGGGACATCTGGTAAACGTTTCTAAAGGGAACACTGGGTAAACTGTTTATTTGGGATGTTGGTTATTGAACATAGTATAAATCATGTAAGACCCCATACATCTACCGTGTTGCTGAAGAAGCAACGAGGTATTTAGTTGATAGCGCTATTAGGTTTGGCACCCTCACACCGGGCCGAAAGGACGGGCATGAACTAATTACCTGAACATCATGACCAATGCCTAGTTAAAGGCATTGGGGTTGGGCATTCACATCGTGTATATATAAGACCCCTTACATCTATCCAAGGTTGGTTGATACCTTGACATCATGACCAATGCCTAAATGGAGGCATTGGGGTTGGGCATTCACATCTAGTCGCCACATACGGTAATCGAGTAATAACAACATCAAAACAAAATGTTGAACTGTTGTAAACACACATCTGGTAACTAAACGCGTTAACAAAACTTTGAACTCACCAGCGTCGTCTGACACACTTGTCTGCATGCTTGCAGGTCTATTGAGTTATATCTTGTGGAACTTGCTGTCTGGGAGGCTGGAGTGGTCATGGGTCGAGATACATGGAATCGCAATACAAGCTTAATGGTTTATATACACATGTTTTACGAAACACTTAACAAATGAGTTATGCTTCCGCTGTATACAATGAATGTCATGTAACATTTGTAACATTTTATGCTAATGAATGAAAGTTTTACTTAAATACATTTATGAGTTCAATGTGATTGGTGGCTTGGATCCTGGTACGTCACACGCCTCGCGGGGGTTTGTGCATGTGGTATTTTGGGGGTGTGACACTAACCATTGATGAAGGATGAGATTTAGTTTTTGAAACCAATGAAGAGATCAAACAAAATGGAAGTGACACGAAATTACAGTTCTCCAACTTAGAGCAGGTGTGGCGCCATAAAAAACTAAGACTGGTTACAGTAACATAAAAAAGAAACCTATAAATAGTTAGAAGAGAGGTAAATGATTACAAATAGCGAAGCGAGGAAAAGGTCCATTCAATTTGCTTAGATAACATAATCGGGATAAATTCGAAATCAATATAAGTGGGTGTTTGGGATTGCTTATGAAAAACAAACTTTTCCACCTCCTTATCTCCTTTTTCCAAAGAGTCACTCCCTCCTAACTTTTCCATTTCTCCTTTTCAAAGCCTTAAAACCTCCTTTTCAACCCATTACTCAAACATCATTTTCTAAAAAACTCATTTTCCAAAAAGTTATAAGTTAATAAGTTGTTTATAAGCAATCCCAAACACCCCCTAAGTGATATTATATCAACTATGAGGATGCCTTCAGCTCTCAGCCGGTCTTCCAGGCATACAGTTGTTTCATCCATTTCCCATTACCTGATCATAAGATTTGAAAATTTAGTAACACTGATTACAATTTACCACTATAAAAATCAAATGAATAAAAGAAAAAATGAAAACCTTTACTTATGAAGGCATATCAAAGATTTGAGGTGTCAATGATTAAAACAATTATATCCCGATACAATCTTTCTACTTAACAATAATTCAGTCATCCAACAAAAAAGTTTGAAGGTTAGAGATATAGAGCAAGTGCTCTACACCACCCAAGAGTGAGAATGAGCAATTAAAAAACTGTGTAAGTTACTGCTTTAACATAACTATGAAGCAGAGGAGATTTGAGGCACTTACAAATCAGGAGCTGTTTTCAAAAATTTTCAATTTGTTCATAGCAAATCACCTTAACGAAGTTCGATCTATTATTTTTATTGCCTCCATCTTGATCCCTAATTTATCTGCATAAACCCTAGAACTCTGCAACATCGATGTAAAATAGGACACTTTGATATTTTTGATATTCCACTCTTCTGCTGCACGAATATAATCTTCAATTTGTCCCCAAAATTCAACACCCGATTTTTGATTTGAGGTTTCTTGAAGAGAGACGATGAGAGAAATTTCAAGAAAACGGGGGTGTGTAATGGAGAGGAGGCCACTTCAGTTAGATCGTGATAGGGTTGTATACAGAAGTATATATGAAAGGAAAAGCTTTTGATAGGAACCGAATTGGATTGTAAGATGATTGCTTAACATTTAGGGTTTTTTGATTTGAAATAGAAAAGAACTCATAATTTTGGCAACATTGAATTGATCGGAGAGAGAGCGTGTGAAGGGTAGCGTAGTGAGAAAGGAGAATTGGAGAAAAGAAATTGCCGCTCAAAGTTCCATTATCTTGCCAAAGAGGTTGTCCACATCATCAAAATGATTGGCTAAGAATAGCCCTTGTGGCCTAAGAGAATTCATTTAGTATAATAGATAGATACCGGCAAAGTTGGCAAAGCAGTTTGGACTTACCAAAATTTAAAACATCAAATGACTAAGAAAATAGTATTTCTTTCTTAACTCTACAAATACTCATAAACCAAAGTTCAACAATACCTTAATAAGTAAATACACACATCTGTGTTATGTGTGTTTTCTGCTCAAATTATTATTATTATTATTATTATTATTATTATTATTATTATTATTATTATTATTATTATTATTATTAATATGGAACCCATACAACATGATCTTCAGGTAAGGCCGTGGGGTATGGGGTTTGGGTTGGGACGTGGGTTAGGGTAAAACGCCCAAGCCACCACCCCGGGTGGGCTTGGGTTGGGGCGTGGCCCCTTGGGGCTTGGCTTTCAAGCCGGGCGTGGGGTGGTATGGTCATGCTAGATGGCTGAATCTCATTGGCTCACCCGCCACGTCAGACGGTTTTTTTAAATTTTGAAATTTAAAATTCAAACGGTCTAGGTTTTTTTTTTAAAAACAAGGAAAACAAGGCGTTCGACAAGATCGACCTTTTTGAAATTTTTTTAACGCTCTAGGTTTTTTTATTTTGTAATTTTTAGAAATTATGTAATTTTTAGGATTATGTAATTTTTAAAATTTTATTGAAGTTGTAGGTTTTTTTTTATAAATGTTGTGTGTTTTTTATAAATTTTTTGTATTTTTTTTAAACTTTTCTGCCACACGGTGCACCCAACCCAAGCCCAACCCACGCCCCGCCATACCCCGCGGACACGTAACCAGGCGGTGGGGGGGGGGGGGGGGCTCCCTTTACACTTGTCACCAAATGCCCAACCCAAGCCCCACCATACCCCACGGTCTAAGAAATGGCAAATGGGAACAATTCCTGGTTTCACTTTAAGCACTTGAAACGCCAAATGTTTTGGGTTCCATTTCGCGGTATCGGTATGGCAAACCACCACCGCGTTCACTTTCATACCATCCACACCCACCATAGAAACCGTATACGCTCGGGTAGCAACGGTTTCATGGCAATAAAATACCGCGTATGGGTAGATTTGTTTATGACAAACCACAACTTTATCCCCAACTCGCTTTTTAGCGAGCTCAACTTCGTACTTCTGTAACGAAGTGCTTTCTTTGGCATTCACCTCAGTCGAAATCGCCTTCACCTTTTTACCTAACTTTGTAGTAACAAAATCGACCATGGATTCCAACGAAGTCGCACAATATTTTTCTTCGCCTTCAATGCCTTTGTCCTCGCATTTTTTAAGCGTTTGCTTCATGTCTTGACCTTCCATTGAGTCAGGTTTAACCGAAAAACGGTTGTAGATTTTGGAAGATCGTTTGATGAAAAGGGTATCAAATCCGCGACTTTTCGCGGTAAAAAAATCGATTTTTGGTCGTTTTTTCGTGAAATGTAGGTTCATTTCTGTGCCTTGATGCAAGTCTTTTTCCAAGACAAACAATGCGACATTTGGATCATCTTTATGTAATTAAAAAATGTAGATTTTCGAGGATGTATGCCTCTTCCGACACCAACGTAAGATGTGTAAAACCACCGTAATAGATCATGTTTTAGCTGGTCAAAGGATGCAGTGCCCTTTTCGTTACTCCATTCTATAAACCGCTCTGAAGAAAATCGTACATGCCATTTTCCTAATCTCCTGCTGGAGTATCTGGATATTGCGAAACGAAGTAATCTTCTCTAGTCTTCGGGTGGATATCTCCAAGCTGATTGCTGAAATCAAGGCCACTAGCTTCCTTTGGGTGAAATACCGAGGAAAAATGCATACTCTAGATTGGTCGGATTGGTGCTCTTTCAGTTTCATGTAATTTCATGTAATTCTTGTTTGTCTCTCTGTTTGTATAGTCTGTGTTTGTTCTTGTTCTTTTAATAAAATTTGTCGTTCAAAAAAAAAACATCATCTTATAAAAAATATATACAAAGAAAGAAACAATTAAAAATACAACAAAATAGTGTAAGGTTTATAAAAAAGTGGGAAACAGAGAACCATGTATAAAAACCTATAAAAGAATTCATTTTTACATAATTATATTATAATTTATTAAACTACATCTTTAACTACATGCAAGTTTTTTTTTTATTTTTATTTTGACCACCTTTGTATTGATTTTTATTTTAACCATTATATTTTCTCCTTTTCTTTCTATTTTTATATTAAAAAAAAGGGTAATGCACGGTACCCCTGACCGCGGAAGGGATAACCCCTCCCAGGCCGCCACCCGACAAGCCTGAGCCTGGCAGTAAATACCCTTATCGAGCCGACCCTTTGAGGGTACTTTGTTCGCCCCAAGGTTCGAACCCGGTACCTCTTGGTAAGAGGTGGGTGTCGGTAAAATAAATTCTATTTTTATATTTGTTGGCTAAAGATTACACACTTGGTGTTTTTATCTCTTTATCCCCTACTTTTCAATTTCTCCACATGGAATTTTGATGTTTTTATTTTTTACCCCAATGGCAAGACTCCCTCTTTGGTTTTTATGTTTTGACCACCAATCTTTTGATTCTTATATTTTTTGTCTCTTCAACTTTTGTTAGCTTTTTTTAAACCATATCATAAAATTTGTTTTGTTTTGTTTTATATTTTGACCACCAAGGTTTTGATTCTTACACTTTTAGCTTACGACTGCATTTTTTTAAGTTTCAAATTAGCCCTATACATTATAACAAATTACGTCTTTAACCCAATAGTTTTATACTTTTATTTTTCTTTATTCATTCGTTAGTTTTTTTTTTACAAAAATACTAAATACGCGATATGATTTTTTTTTTTTGGAAACGGCTCAACACCACGTCACCACCACCTTTTTTCCATTCGTTTGTTCAGGTCGCAACACCACGTCATAGATACCATGCCACCATTTTTTCTTCCATTTATTATATTTTATTTCAATTTTAGATTTTTACGTATTTATATTTTGAATCTTCATATCGATCTTTATGGTTTAGTACATACGCGGATTCCCCGCAGCAACACGCGGTGGGGAAATCCTAGTTTTTTTTTTTTTTTTTATTTTAAACCTAATCTCTTTGGAGCTTTTGCATAAAAGCTGTTTTAATAAAAAAATTAAAAGAAAAAGTTTAAAAACAGTTCAAAAAAAAGTAAAAACTTATTTTTTTTAAATAATTTTTTATTTTAACGGTTTCTACATGTGTTTATATGAAAAAAAACCTCTAAAAAATTAGGTAAAAAAGATTTTTTTTTCTATGTAAAAATGATTTTTAAATTATTCTTTTTACATATAAAGTTACTCGTTCCCCAATTCCATATTTTTTTGTGATTACCCAATAAACTAATACAAACCTATTAAAGATTCCTTAATTGCTTCTGGCATAGTTGTGGTTGGCAACGTGGGTGTTTGAGATTTCTTTTCAAAATCCTTTTAGCTCCAAAAGTCCTTTTGAGAAGGAGAAGGAATCCCAAACTTGCACTGAGAAATCCTTTTGAAGAGAAAAGGAATCCCAAATACCATGAAATAAGTTCTTCTAGCTCCAATTATGCCTTCAACAAGTCAAAATGGAGAAGTAAGAATTTCTTACTTATTGTTTTGAAAAGGACTTTTGAAGAAGGAGAAGTGGAAAAGGAATCCCAAACACGCCCAACATATGCTTCCAGTACACCTCAGGAGTTACTGCATGACTTCCAACAAGTGCTAGCTGATCATAACCAACGACAAACGAAAAAAGGTTAACTACAAAGTATTCAATCACATACCTAGTAATATAAACTAAAATTAAAAAATTTAGCTTGAAACCCATTTTGTGTGTATATATATATATGTATATACAAAGTATTCAATCACATATCTAGTAATATAAACAAAAACTAAACAAATTTAAGCTTTTTTTTGTCTGTATGCGTATATGCATATTGTATCCCAAGAATAGAACTAGAAACTAGATCAGCTAACTAAAACATACATAACCAAGGTCGGAGCCATGTGGTGTGGGTCGGGGTCTCTGGACCCCAATATTTTTTAAAAAAATTAGAAGAACCTGTATATTAATTTTATTGAGAACCTCATAAAAATAATTAGTTGGACCCCATATTATTAAGGGGAAATCCCTTTGTATACCACCAAATAGATCACTTGTTCGAGCCTTTTAAATTCCGTTTATTGTCTTTCTTTATCTAATTTTTATATCCAGATTAAATCCAGGGTTTTAAAACAGAATTAACATACATCAACAAACAAACATCTCACACCTGGTCTCTTAACTTCTTTAAAAAAAGGTTATGTGTTATTTATGACTCAATTTAGGGTCTTCACACAGAAAAAAGGTTATGTGTTATTTATGACTCAATTTGGGGTATTCACACAGAATCATGCTAATTTATTAGATTAGATGGGGTTGAGCTTTTAACTAGGGTATTTGTGTTTTGCTGTCACAGGGTTAGTAATTCTTGGGTTATTCATTTTCCCATACATGTTAATTTATTGGTTTTTTGTTAAAAATAACCCTTGTTATTGTCATTCATAATGGGCTTAATGTTTACTTATATTGGGTTGTTATATTGGGCTTATTGTTTTCTGTTAGTAAGTTGTTGTAACAGATTGTAAGCAGTTGGAACTGTGAGGGGTGAAATGTAAATGTTGAAGGGCTGCTATTATCTCTGGTCATAGATCTGGGCTGAAGTGTAACTTATGATTGAGCTGGATATAAAAGCTAGAAGACCTTCTGGATCATTCATTCACCGCTTCACTTTTACACATACTCTCTCTGTTGTTTCTGTAATTAGGGTTTCCTCTTTGTGTTAGATCAGTGCTGATATCTCTCATTTGTGTTAGAGAGATTGTACTTCTGGTATTGATGATCATCAGTGGATGATCATCAGGTGTTATTGTTGTATTTTGTACTGATCGTTGATCTTACAGTTTGTAAGATCTTTGGGTATTTGGGGGGAACTGTTTTGGGTTGGATAAATAAGATTTTGTCACCGTTTTCGTCGCTATTTCTTGTGTTTGTTCATTGTTATTGTTCATACCATTGTTTTAACATGGTATCAGAGCCTCGTGGCTCTTGATTTCTGGATCTGTGCTTGATTTCTGATTTTGTTTGTTCCGCCGTGTGTTCTTTAGGTTCTGGTGATTTCTGTTTGATGTTTTTGTGTTCCTCACTACTTGAGGAAGTTGTAGATCTGGACTTTTGAAAGGTTGCTGTTACGGATCTGGTTCGTTGAAAACCCTAGTTAGGGTTTGGAGGATCTGGTGGTTGACTTCTCATCTTCTGGTGCTTCTTTACATAATGTGTTGGTCTCTGAAACCCTAGAAGGCCTCAGGGAAAACTGACCAGTGTGTATTGTGGTTCTAGCTGCTTGATCTGTGATCTGTAATCCTAGAAGGTTACAATCTCAGATCTATTTGGAGGGAGTTAAACGCTCTTTGTAAGATCGTTCTTTACCTTTCTCTGGATTATTTTTCTTGTTGTTGTTGATTAGTTGATGCCGGGGTAGTGAGGACCCGTTATATTGATTGATACAGTTGATACCGGGGTAATCAGGAACGGTTTGTCTGTTCTTGTTTGTTCTTGTGATTACTTTATGTTTGTCTACACTTGTATTGTACTTGTTCTGTTTTTCTTGAGTATAGTGTATGTAGTAGTTTGTTGTGGCTCCTGAGTAAAGGCTTGTCCAGGCACCACAGAGTGACGAACCTGGAATCTGGTCCCTGACTCAGCTTCGCCTTAGGGTTTGTTTTCTTTTGTGATCTGTTATTTGTTGATAACCTGTGTTCTCTGTTTGATCTGTGTTTTGTAATCTGTTGTGTGATTTACTTGTCTATTTGTGTTATATGGGTGATATTCGTAGTTCGTCTGTTACTCTTATTAGCAAATTAGATATAGGAAATCCTCTTTATCTGCATCCTAGTGACTCAAGTTCTTTAACCATAGTTAGTATAAAACTTAAGGGCACTGAGAATTATGCTGTCTGGTCTAGTGCAATGAAACTTGCACTAGAAGCTAAAAATAAGTATGGCTTTATTGATGGTAAATATGAAAAACTTGCTGATGATCATGTCTTAGCTGCCCAATGGGATAGATGCAACTTTGTGGTCTTAACTTGGTTATTAAATTCTGTGTCTGAAGAGTTGTTCTTAGGTCAAGTCTTTTTCAAACTTGCCTCAGAAGTTTGGACAAACTTGAAAGAAACATATGATAAGGTAGATGGTTCTGTTGTCTATGACTTATATAAACGAATTAACTGTATTTCACAAAGTAGTAGTTCTGTGGCTGAATATTATAACAAGTTGACAACAATGTGGAAGCAGTTTGATGCGATGGTGCATCTGCCTTCACGTTCTTGTCAAGCAGCCGAAGACTACAATGATTTTTCAACTTTAATAAAACTGATGCAGTTTCTCATGGGTCTTGATGATGTGTATCAACCTGTGAGAACAAACTTGCTGACAAGAGAACCATTTCCTTCAGTCAAAGCTACTTGTGCTTTGATTTCTAGAGAAGAGTCACATAGACTTTCTAGTGGTGGGTCAAAGGGTCAGTCTGTGTCTTTTGTGTCTAAGTCAAACCAGTCTAATCAAAACTTTGACCCTAGAAGGAGAAATTTTAGGGGACCTAATCCAAATTTAAAATGTACTAATTGAAATATGTTAGGTCATACTGTTGATCGGTGTTTTGAGTTAATTGGTTATCCTCCTTGTATGAAAAAGAGAACTAGTGGGTCATTTGCTAGGAATAATAGTGGTAATGATTCTAATAAGTCTGGTATGTCATCTGGTCCTTCTAGTTCTGTTGTGTTTGCTTTACCTTTTACTCCTGAGCAGATTACAAAGTTGATAAGTTTAGCTGGTGATAAGTCTGAGGGAGATCAGGGGAAGTCTAATATGGGAGGTATGTCTTCTTTTCGCATCTGGTTTTGCTAGTTGTTCTAGTAGTGTGTCTTTTATAAACTTCGAAATGACCAAAATACCCTTACGGGGCTTAATTTGGTTTTAAATTTGTTTTGGGCATAATGGAAGATATCCTACTGATATCATAATATATTTTAAGCATATTAAATTGTTGAACCTGTACATGACTCTTGTTGGTTACCCGTTATGCATATTCGCGTTCGGTACGGTTTATGTAACTAGTTTGCATAAATTAACCGAAACGGGTCAAACCTTATCATTTTTACTTCAAAATCCAGAATGTGTTTAGTTTACCCATATTATACAAGTCTTCATACTTGTCGGGTCTAAATCACATTCTAATCCGATCTTCGCTTAATCTTGCGTTTTGAACTGTAAACCTTTCATTAAAACTAACCGGTCTAAGTTTAAACTTAAGTAATACCCGTTAGGAATCTAATAGGTTATTAAAACCTTCGTTCCAGATTTAGGAGCCCATTAAAAGCTATTTGCACTTGCTGATTGTTATACGGCTGAGATTAAAATTATAATTTGCTCAGGTAAATACTTTTAACTTATTTTCCGTTATACGGGCTTGGGATACAGTATTATAATAATACCGCTTGGTCGGGTATTGAATGTTTAATCGATTAGTGGTTAAGCTATTGAAATAACCTGTTTTAATCTGTAATGCTTGATGCAATGCCTTTGGGGGGTTAATGACCATGTCCTGGATATCCTCGGCTCATTTATTAGAAATGGCCACGGCTTAAGCATGGGGTGTAGGCATACACCTGACAGTTGCGTATGTATAAACGGTATCTCACATCTCTGGTGGGCATATACTTGTGGTGTGTCAATTAATCTAATCCAGCTCTTATAACTGGGTCCCGAATGGATGACAAACATGTAAAACTGTATACAAGATTATCTTAAATAATTGTCCCAAGTTATAAAAGAATTTTTGTGCCTTGTGCATTTAAATCAATTTTATAAACACTTTTAAAAAAGAGTCGGTTAATTGTATTTACCAGTGTAAATTGACGTATTTTTCAAAAAGGTTAAGTGCTGGTACTACGCGAAATGGGCTGGCTACTCCTAGTATCAAATAAAGAGTCTTGCAAGCTTTTGATGCTTAAATCTGTTGAACAATATTTCTTTTTGTTTTAGATCCGCCTGTGGATCCACTTACAATTCGTTGTGTAATATTTTATGTTACTTTCAACTCGGTTTGTAATCTTATTTCTTTTAGACTTCCGCTGTGCATTAAACTGTGATTGATTGACTATGATGATATCAACTACGTCATGATACTCCCCACCGGGCCCACCGATAACACGTGGAAATGTCGGGGTGTGACATTTGTCGTTTCCCATGGTCATCGCAAACTCTCTATTCTCTATGATTCCGTTGTTTATGGTACTGGCATTCTGGATGGTGGTCTCTATAAATTAGAACTAGATGATAATTTTTCCAAATCTTTGTTGTCATATTATATTAATGAATCACTCACAAAGATGAAACAGATTCGAGACTTAGAGACTTCATCTATGTTGTGGCATCAACGTTTAGGCCACATCTCAAGAGAACGATTAAATCGTCTCGTAAAGGATGAAGTCTTACCTCTTCTTGATTTCACTGATTTTGGAACATGTGTCAAATGTCTTAAAGGCAAAATGACATTAGCGAATAAGAAAGGTGTCACTAGGAGCTCTAATTTATTAGAACTCATTCACACTGACATTAGTGGTCCCTACCAAATCACTGGCATAACAGGGCATACTTCATTTATCACTTTCATTGATGATTCTTCTCGTTACATGTACTTGTATCTTATGAAGGAAAAGTCTGAATCTCTTACAACTTTTAAAGATTATAAAGCTGAAGTGAAAAGCAATTAGATCGTCAGATTAAAGTTGTGAGATCAGATAGAGGCGGTGAATATTATGGAAGACATACTGATGTGGGTCAAGCTCCTGGTCCATTTTATGAGTTTTGTAAGGGCCAGGAGATTGTGAACCAATACACCATGCCTGGTACACCTCAGCAGAACGGTGTTGATGAACGAAGAAATCGTACCCTTATGAACATGGTGCGCAGTATGTTAGCCAACACTAATTTACCATTTTTCCTCTGTATAGAAGCGTTAAAAGCACTTGTTCATATACTCAATAGAGTTCCTTCTAAGTCTGTCCCTAAAACTCCTTATGAACTTTGGACAGGACCGAGTCTTAAATATATGAAAGTATAGGGCTGCATTGCTGAAGCAAAACTCCATAATCCTTTCCTAAGGAAACTTGACCCTAAAACAGTTACCTGTTTCTTATCGGGTTATCCTAATCATTCAAAGGGTTATCGTTTCTATTGTCCTTCCTATGTCACCCGTATTATTGAAACCAAGTGTGTCGTGTTCCTGGAGGATTTCAAGGTCAGTGGGAGAAGTACCAACTCTTACGAAGAATTGAAAGAAGTACAAGACGCGGGGGGGGGGGGACTCGTCGCTTACCATTACTCCGTTTACTCCTCTTATACCCAATGCAACAACTGCACCTGAAACTACTGCACAAATTCCATCTCCACAATCAGAACCCATTATACCTCATAACGAAGGCACATCAAACGCTCAAAACCAAGACAACGCTGAACCCGATAATCAACTCAGGAGGTCATCTAGGCAAAGACGACCTACAAATTGGGATGATTATGTTACCTACCTGACTAAAATGGATGCTGGAAAGCTCAATGATCCTATCTCTTCTAATGAAGCCATTAGCAGTGACCTGTCTTCTGAATGGAATAAAGCGATGATTGATGAGCTTGAATCCATGAAGAAAATTGGCGTTTGGGATTTGGTAGAATTACCCAACGGTGTTAAACCTGTAGGATGTAAATGGGTGTCCAAAACAAAACTGGATCCGAATGGGAACGTTGAATGCTATAAAACGAGATTGGTTGCAAAAGGCTACACTCAGAAAGAGGGGATTGATTATCAAGAGACGTTTTCACCTGTCTCTCGTAAAGATTCATTAAGGATCGTTATGGCCCTAGTAGCTCATTTTGATTTGACCGCTATATTGTTGAAGTTCGCCCGTTTCTAGCTCTCCAAATACTCCAGCATCCTATTCGAATAATAACGCCTCTTTTTTAATTCCACTTAAACCGACATGATCATGGATTTCCAGCAAATCTCTAAATGAGAAAACGAAAATATTCGGAATCTTACACCAGGCATTGGCACTGATATGATTCCATAACAAAGACGCAATCAGACAAGCACAGAAAAAATGTTCCTTTGTCTCTTCAATTTCACCACACAAACAACAATTCGAATCTGCCACGTTCACGTTCCTTTTCTTTAAGACTTCCACAGTCGCAATTCTTTTCATCTCTGCCCGCCAAATAAAAATATTGCATTTCATCGGAATCCACTTGCACCATTCCGGAACATAATTACTAGTAACAGCCCAGTTTTTGTTGAGAAGATCCTTAACCGCTGCCACACTGAAAACATTGGTTGCCTCCCCGATGCATTTCCATTTATCATTCTCGCTATTCAGATCAATCCCACCAATACTGCTGCATAATCGCACCAACTCGTCGACCTCCCTGCCGGCCGAAATAGGTTGAATCCACTCCCACACATACCGATCACCTAAAACATTAATTACCCTTGATCCTGTCCTTAACTTTACATCTTTTGTTAACTTCTTTTTTGAAAATATCAGGACAAACATCTTTTAGGGGTTCATTACAAATCCACGGGTCAATCTAAAACATCGTATCCTTACCATTCCCGACGTTACTCTTGAAAAACCTTCTCAAAGGGATGCCATCAATATGAACTTTAGATAAACATTTAGCGATATTGCACCAAATTCCACCCATAGTAAATTTGGCCAGTATAAATTTGGCCAGTATGAACCCCACCCGGATCTCGTCGTATGAATTGAATTTATCACCTTAGTCCACAGTTTGCGTTTATCCTCGAGAAACCTCCACCCCCATTTAGCAAGAAGCGCGATATTTATATTTTTAAGCCTGCTAATCCCTAGACCACCCAGCTCTTTAGACAACGAAACCCTTTCCCAAGCAACCCAATGCATCTTCCTATTGTTACCATCCCCTCCCCACAAAAAATCCTAATTTGCTTCCAGCTCATTAATAACTTGCACCGGGGCTCTGTATAGAGAAAAATAGTAAATGGGCAAACTTTCAAGCACCGCTTTAGTTAACGTAATCCTTCCCCCAATGGAAAGTAGCCCCGCTTTCCATTTAGCCAGTCTAACATCAAATAAATCGTAAACCGGCTTCCAGTTTGAAACACGGTTCATGTTAGCACCGACAAGCAACCCAAGATACTTGAATGGAAACTTTCCGGCTTTACATCCTAGCAAAGAGGCCATATCGTTGAGATCCTCCGGTTCCACTCCGAACGAAAAAATATTAGACTTTGTTAAATTGATTTTTAAACCCGAGCAAATGTGAAAAACCCGAAGAATACGTAGAACATTGACAATATTCATTCTACTCCACTCACCAATGGTCATTGCATCGTCCGCATAAAGGAGATGTGAAATAACCGGACCACCCCCAGGGTATTAATTCCCGCAATTTCTCTTGAATCTCTAGCTTTATCAATCATACACGATAAAGCCTCCGTAATTAAAATGAATAAAAATGGAGAAATCGGATCCCTTGTCGTATTCCTTTGGAGCATTGGAATTCAAACGTAGGTGAGCCGTTCACTAGCACCGAAGATCTCGTAGTCATTAGCATAATCCAATCACACCATCTGCTAGGAAACCCCATTTGCGACATAATCGATATCAGAAAATTTCAATAAACATTGTCGTATGCTTTTTCGAAATCAATCTTAAAAAAGAACATCTTCTTGTTAACTTTTAATTTAATCGAAGGAGGTAGTTGGTCAGTAGGCAAGATTGAACTAGGGTCTGTGTCATCATTGAATGGAGCAAGTAAACAGGCGAATAATTCATGGATGGAATTTAACGAAGCAAGCATCCACACAAGAACTTAATTATTTCTTAGCCGTCATTGAGGAGATTAAACAAGTAAGCTAGTTGGGTGGTGATTTAATAAAGAAAAACTTAATTAGTTTAAGTAGACAAGCAAACAAGCAGAATAAAAACTTAATTAGTTTAAGTTTACATATATTTAAGGGGAATTTTTTTTTTATTATTACATAACTAAAAATCCAGAATAAAAAATAAATTTTTTTCCTATAAGGAAGACATGTTGTCTTTATAGGTTAGATATTCTTTTTTCAATTTTTTTTTTTTGAAATTGTGGGAAAATTTGCAGCTATATATGAAAATTTATTTTGTCTAGTCAAACTTATTTTTAGAGAAAATTTGTCGTCTCTATAGGTTTATACATACAATTTTAGGTAAAAATATGAAAAAAAAAATTAATTTGCCTTACGGGGACGATATGTCGTTTCTACCAGTGTTTTTAAAATTTTAATTATTTTATTAATCAAGAAAAAAACAAAGCTATTTTCCCTAAAGGGACGATGTGTCGTCGCTATAGCTTTTTTAAAAAAAAACCATGTTTAAGCCATATAGAGACCATATGTCCTCTCTATAGGTTTATCTTTAAAAAAATAAAAGAAAATTAAAATGGCTTATAGGGACGACATATTCTCTCTACAAGTGTGTTTTTTTTAATTATTTATTAATTTAGAATGAAAAAACAAAACAAAGCTATTTACCCTATATGGACGACTTGTCGTCTCTTCTATATGTTAGATTATTTCTTTTCAAATTTTTTTGTCGGATGATGGGAATTTTGCTACCTAAATGAAAATTCATTTGACTAGTCAAACTTTTTAAAGACGAAATGTCGATCGTCTTTATAAATTAAACTTTTTTTTATCTTCAATATTTATTGATCATTAACAAACGAAAATCTAAAGAAAAATATTTAAAATTATAAAGACAACATGTCATCTCTATATGTTGAAACTTTTTTAAAGTTTTCTAATTCATTAAACTAGAGAATATAAAAAATACAAAAAAAATTTATTTTCACCCTATAGAGAGGACATGTCGTCCTATAGGGTAACCTAACTCAAAAAGCACGAAACTCCTCTAGAAAGAACATGTCGTCTCTATAGGGTAATCTATAGAGACGACTTATGTCCTCTCTAAAGGTGTCGTCCCTACACTACAAGAATGGACCACCTTTAGCGGCGACAGCTGTCGCCGGTATTGGTTAAAATTGTCGCCGGTATTGACCTTTAGCGGCGACACGTCGCCGGTAAATGGTCGCCGGTATTGGTCGGACGCTATTGGCCTCCTGTCGTCGCTAAAGGTCAGCGTCGCCGCTAATGTTTTTACCGGAGAATTGCCGGAAAGCTCGCCCGAGACCTGCAAATCTTCATAAACTCAAACAACAAAACATTTTACACAAATTTTTCATTCAAATCTCATGTATCATAAACTCAAACAAAGCATAAACACAAATTCCTCGCCGTGTTATCATTCAAATCTTATATATACATCCATAAACTCAAACAAATCCTTTTACATAAAATTACATTACACATTTTCTACATAAAACTAAAAAACAAGTCGGAGCTTGACGGAGAAGGTGCTCCGGTGACGAAGAAGACGGTCATTTACGGTGGTGGTTGACGGTGGCGATGCAGGTGATTCTCCGGTGAAGATGCATGTGCTCCGACGATGCTCCGGTAATGGTCCGGCGATGCTCTGGTTGTGAAGATGGCGGTGGTTGCTTCACGGTGGTGGTGATCCGGTGGTGGTGGTAACAGGTTGTTGTTGTTGTGAAGATGATGGAGTTGGTGATTGTGTTTGTGTTTGTGTTTGTGGGTGAGTGTTTTTGTTGAAGGAAGAGAAAGCAGGAAGGAACCCAAACCGTTGGATCATACTCTCATCAAGGGCAGAGATCAGCTCTTTTCAAGCTTCACACGGATTGACTTTTAGCGGAGACAACTGTCGCCGCTAATGCCTATTGTCTTGTCGCCGCTAATGCCCTTTAAATCCCCAACCGTTAGATCAGGATAAGGATCAACGGCTGGGGTTTGGTTTCAGACTCCGGGATGCGGATCGACCAATAGCGGCGACATTTGGCCTGTCGCCGCTAATGGTGTCGCCGCTAAAAGTGGTTATTTCTTGTAGTGCTATAAGGGTTTTTTCTTGTAGTGATGTTTATAAGCACGGATAATCTAATTACTTATGTGCGTTTAATCCATTTCATAAAAAATCTGTGTGCATTTTATAAGTACCAAAATAATTAATGTATACAACTCGAATATATGTTGGTGCTTTTTCTCTCTATATTTGAACAAATGCAAAAGTTTTTTAAAACATGCGTTTACTTTGGATCAATCTCATCTAAAATATAAAAATAGTATTTAGTACATTTCATCATCATCATACTCAGTATATCCCACCAATAGCAAAGCTAAGGTAGGGTCTGAGGAGGGTGAGATGTAGACAGCCTTACCTCTATCCCGTAGGAATAGAGAGACTGCTTCCAATGAGACCCCCGGCTCGAGTATTTAGTACATTTAAACAACTTAATTGCAAAAATTATGTCCGACAGGAATGGCCTAGAGAAGGGACGGGGAAGAAACACTCAACCACAAGAAATTGGAAAATAAAAATCTTGATCACACCTTCTAGAAACTTGTAAACAAATCTTAAACTTCTTCTAATATGTAAATAAATATATCAAGCATGGTAGCTCTTGCTCTATCAAACCGAGCATAATATTTGTGTATCACTTATCTAGCACAATGGTTTGGGATTCTCCAAAAGACGCCATGCCGTGGGTGGGCATGTATGTTGGTCTAGCATCTTTGATATGCACCCTTGCGATGGCAGTCGATGCCATTCAAGCAATTTGGCAATGGAAACTCTGGTTCCCAAACTGTTTTTTCACTCTTAATGCTTCTACCCTCACTCTTATTGCAATAGCAATGAAGCTCCCAGTGGATCTATCAGCTGAAGATCCTGAAGTGTGTAGCATTTACATGATTGAACGTACAAAGATGATCGGAATCCTTTTCTTATTCACGATGTTAGCCAATTTTCTCCCATCTTTAGGGCTTATGGATGACAGAGAGCTTCTAATGAACATGGTGGCCTTGGGAATCCTCTTGATCACCATTGCTGTAAATATAGGGATCCAAGTTTTTACTAACGTGCTTATTCTCTATGGATACATACTTCTTGTACTTATATTTGCACTTGTATGGCCATTTTCAGTAGCTTTAACAGTTTCAGCATCTAGAAAAAAGTTAGAGCATAGGTACAAGGAGTCACAACGATTGATTTCAAGTTATCAAGAGAAAAGGTTTTCCACTAAGGGGTTGAGAAGTTATGTTAAAAAATATTGGATGATGACCGAAACTCGTAACCCCCAATTTGTTATTGCTTGCTCACCGGTTTCTTCCGCTTTTGGCGTTATGTGCTTATACGTTTCTTTGATTTCAGGTCTACAATTTGTAGACTTTGTATCATCTGGATATCATTGTGAGACTTCAGATTATAAGTGGTCACTTAAGATAATATATTTGGTGCAATCACTTGGATCTTTGGTAGGTAGTATTGCACCAATATTTAGATGTCTCTCATCTGTTGGCCATTACAGTCTCTCCAAGGAATGGAGCAAGAACCATTTAAACGTGTTTCGAGTCGAAAAACATTGGATCCAAAAGCTTCAGCAATGGAAACGTAGACATACTTTCTCTCGCATTCCAGGTCGCCATTTCAAAATAGTTTTTCATAGCATAAAAAATACCTTTTTAAACTTTTGTATATTACTCCATATTTTGGTCTTGGTTATATGTAAAACAATATGTCTTGTTCCAAAAATATTTTTGATCTTAATCTCTTATTGCTGGCATTTATTCAAGTCATGTATGGAAAGGTTTCTAAAAGTAGCAAACATACCTAATAGCGAAGGGAGCTCAGAAGTAGAAGAATATATTATGTATGTCGTACAAATTGAAGAGGATGCGAAGCTGTCAGACAGAATATTAAAAAACACGCTTCGTTATATAACTCAACTCCTTAATGCATCTGAAGAGAACGAACCACACAATCTTATGATGCTTCTTGAGAAGTCTAAAGGATTCAAAGGAGTGGTAGAGTTCGAAAATAACCAAGTCCAACCTTTATATGAGGATGAAACTCGCAATTGTTGGAGCCTTGTTGTAGTAACATTAACATCAATTGCCATTGCACTTCCTAACATAAGACCTGGTCATGTGAAGTCATTACTTTCCAGCATGAGTGAAGGAATCCAAATTGTTAGAAATATTGAAGAATCTCTCGATGGAGATGGTGACACATTAGAGATAAGAAAAGCAACAAAACGTGTGTGGGCAGAAGTTGAAGTATACCGCTCATGGCTACAAATCGATCTTCAAAAGATGGCTCGTAAAGGAAAGACAACAAAGGAGATTCTTAAATGGTTGGGCGATGAAGCTGAAAAACTTGTTAGAGAGTTTAAGAGCAGCAAAAGGCCAAGTATAGATCAATCACCTTATAAGTTCATACTTGCAAGTTCGATGTATAGAATTAGCCGGTCTATGTTGCTACAATGGGATGAACAAAAAAATTGGTCAAATGGTGAAGATCTTTTTGATTGGATATCAACTGTTATTGCAGACATATTATTCGCTTGCTTTACCAACTTACCACGTGTAATAAAATCGAAGTGTCATCACCATGCAATAGAGAAAAGGGGAGAGAGCATTCGGAATGCAGCTAAGCTTCTTGGTAAATCCAAGAAGATCCTTAAGAGACTGAAAGTACGCAGACTTCCTAACATGGATCTTGACTCAATGGCATACATTGATAATTGGCGCGTACTACCCAAAATTCAAATACCCGATGGCGATCAGATACCATATTGTTCTTCTTCAACTAGGATCGAACCTGAATCTTCTAGTTGTAACAAATCACTCATAGTAAGTATTATGTAATAAGTGTGAACAAATCTATCTTCACATGATCTTGCTTATCTGTATGGGATACTATATTTGTGATTTTGTTCTTATGTATAATATCATTACTATCGTTATTATTTCTGATATCATTTAGGAACAAATGTAATTAGTTGTTGGGGCTGCCCATGCTATTATTGCTATTAATCAATTTGTATCATAGGATTTTTATTTTTCTAATTTCTGTGTTATGCTGGTGCCACTGCCTTCATATATTCTCTTGCGTCTCCTCTGAATTGAGCTTGTAACTGACCTTTCATACGTATTAATACAGAGGTGTTAATCGGTTATTCTTGTGTGTTGTTTATTTGCGTGTTCTATCTCGGTTTGCTATCTCGGTTGGATTCTGCACAACCGGGGTCGTTTGTATACAAGGATAAGGCGACTAGATCCTCCTAGCCGGACCTACAAGTGATATCAGAGCCTTAGCTAGCCTTAGCTCTTCTCCTTGTTAAAACCGAGTGTTTTCGGGTGTGTCTCGGGTTTTTGAGGTTTATGCTTTTTCTTGAAAAATCGGTTTGAACCTTCAAAAATCCTTGTAGTTTGCTGAAATTTCATATAAAAACCTTTTTGTTTTGCATTTTTACATGTTAAAAGGTGGTTTTTAGTGAATTTTCGTGCATTTACTCGTGTTCGGAAAGTTTCGGTTCACCGGAAAACTTATTTTTCTGGGTTGTGTTCTTCATATCTTCAAACAATTATTCATAAATTCAACCTGTTGATCTTGGTCAAACTTTTGTAAAAGTTGTTTGTTGTTGAAAATTGTGAAAAAGGATTAAAATATTGTTAGGTTGGTGGGTTGGGTATGGTGATGACTTGAGAGGTTGTGTCTAGTGTCATATCAGATAAGGTCCAGCCGAAAGCAGTCACCAACTTTTTACCAACCCCCTGTCACCTTTTCGACGAATCGCACAGCAGACGAAACAAAATTCTGGTATTTGGCGAAACAGAAGAAACGACGAAACACAAGTTTTTTTTTTGTTTCGTTGCTTGTAGTGTTGGGCTTGTTTCGTCATCTTTGTTTGGGCCTTTTTCGTCATTAAGAAGCCCAAGACTTTATTCCTGTTTCGCCAAGCCAAAAAGGACCTTTTGTTTCGTCAAGATCTAAAAGCCCAAAAGACCTTTTCCAGTTTCGTAGTGCATGTTATTTGGGCTTCAAATACATAGTGGGCCTTCTTGTGTTTCGTCGATAGGGTCTTTGATTTCTTTCGTCGGTAGAGCTTTTGATTTATTTCGTCGATTGGGCTCTTAATTTGTTTTTGGGCCGTTTCGTCAAGTCTTTTGTTTCGCCAAAGGAGTTTACAAATTTAGTTTCGTCGAAATAAAGTTCAAAAGCCAAAATCTGTTTCGTCAAGTTTAAAGTTACACAATCTGTTTCGTGGAAACTTGTTTCGTCGAAACACTTGTCTATTTTTTAACAGAAGGTTTGCACTAGTTGTTTAACTGTTTGTTTGAGGTGTGATTTTCAGGTATTCATTTTTCTTTATCAAATATGAATCCAAGTTGGTGGGGTACTCCGTCTCCGGATGAGGGAAAGTACAGGAATACTAGTTTATCTCCTTCGTGGGCTGAATCTCCCGCACCGGTATCTTCACAAGCCAATGCTATATCTACCGGTCAATGGGCATTCGTATCAGATCAAACTCCGAGCATTCAAAGTATTTTATTAAGCGAGAGCGAAACCGGAAGTTTGAATCGGCCTCCAAAGTTGATGCATTTAAATGAGTATCCGGGATGGGTTGATAGGTTCTACACATATGTGCTTGGGCAAAATACAGAATTGTGGCTACGTTTCACCACAGATTTTGATCAAACGATAGAGGTTGCCGCTTCATCTGCTGCTACATTTGCCGATCTTCCAGAAGATCAGAAAAAGACGTATGATCTGGAAAAGAAAGCATACGCCATTCTTACTCAGGCGTTAAGCAAAGATATTTACCATCAGTTTGTCAGTTTCAAGACAACGAAGAAATTGTGGGATGCGTTGAAGACCAGAGGGGTAGGAAATGAAGCAACACGTCAATTGCGACACGATCTACTCAAGAAAGAATTTGATGGCTTCACGTGTATGGATAAGGAATCGTTGGGAGACATGACAAGTCGGTTCTATCATTTGCTTACTGAGTTGGGTAATTTTGGGGTTGTGACAACTCCAGTAGAGGTGGTAAAGAAGTTTGCAGATGCGTTGCCACCCCAGTGGAATAGTTTCTTGGAGATTCTGAAATACAACGGGGTTTTGGTTACAGCAAACATCAACGACTTCGTGCAGCTTTTGGAGAACAAGGATCAGGAAGAAACTCTAAAGGCAAAGAAGGTTCCAGTTCCACAAAATCCAGAAATGTATTATGGAACCTCCAGCACCTCTTCTGCAAGACCAGTCTCTCATGCTCTTCTACAGACGACATTTGTTACAAGCACAGATCTTTATGGCAATCAGATACAGGTTCCTGTCAAGCCAGCTCCAACAACAGACCTGTATGGAAATCCTCTACAGCCAGTTCCTCAACAGCAAGCCTATCGGCCATCTACAGTAGCGACTGATCTATATGGGAATCCACTTCCAGCTCAACAACAAGCATGTTATGGAAGCACGTCATCTGCCGGTCAGCAATCAAAGCCGAATATAGTACGGCTCGACACCTCAAGCTTTTCTAAAGTCAGTGTGGAAGTAGCAAAGGAACACATGGAGCTGCTAAACACTTTGGTGAGCGCGTATTGTGGGTTAGCGGAAGGTCAGATTGGCAACATTAATCTGACACAAGAAGACTATCAGCAGATTGACAAGGAAGAGATGGATTTAATGGACATCAAGTGGGCCTTTGCAAGTGCTGTAAGGAGAGCAAAGGATTTCATGGAGAGAACAGGGAGAACCAGCTTGGAAAGCAAGAAAGACACCAAGTATGGGTTCGACAAGCAAGCTGTAAAGTGCTTTAATTGTGGTGAACGGGGTCACTTCCAAAGGGAATGTACAAGGCCAGCACAGCATGGGAACCAGAATCCTTTCAGAAACCAAGGCAACCAGCAGAATCAGAACAGGAACAATGAACGTACGTTGATACCTGTCAACAACCAAAGCCAAGCAGGACCATCAAATGCCAACCAGGCACTTGTGGTTCAAGTAGATGAAGGTTGTGATTGGTCAATTCAGTTGAGTAGTGATGCTCCGGATGGAACAGCCTGTTTTGCTGAAGTTGTGAAGGATTTAAATCACGCCAGTGGTGGAGAATCTTCCGCCAATGGTGGTGAATCTTCTAAGGATGAAGACTCTTCTGGGTACAGCAGAAGTTCAGATGAAGAATCCTCGAGTTCAGGTGATGATCATGTGGGTGAGACATCTAGTGCGTCAGTTGATGCAGATATTGATGAGCTTTTGGAGGAAGCTGCAGCAGGAACTAATAGAAGATCTATTTTGGTGGATCAAGCTGCTTATTCTTCGTCTTCTCTCCATTCAGCCTTTATGGCTAATGTCGACAGTTCATCAAGTCAGGTATGTGTCGATGAACCCACTGCTGTTATTCGTGATAATTGTGATAGATTGAATGTTAAATGTGCTGATTTAGAGGCAAACATGTCTGAGTTGCAAGGCAAACATGATGCTTTACAAGCTAGTTTGTTTGACTTGCAAGACAAACATGTTTCGCTGAATGATAAGTGGTGTGAGTTGCAAAGCAAACACGAGGCTTTGCAAGACAAGTATGATGTGACATTCATCCACAACCAAAAGTTAACCGTGGATCTTTCGAAGTGCACTGAAGCCAACATGTTTTATGAAAACCATGAAAAGGAGTTTAAGTCAGTAATTGAGAAACTAAAGAAAGATAAAACCGAATTAACTAAAATGGTTTCCAGAAAACAAACTGACATTAATTTGTATATAACTCGCCTTGAGATAATGCAAAAAGAGATGGCTTGTGTGAAAACGGAAAGTGAGGCGATCCAACTTAAGCTAGACAGTTATTTGAGCTCTAGCTATGTGTTGGATCACATCATTGACGTTCAGAAAGAGAAACGGGATGTCACATGCATAGGTTACAAGAAATGTCCACCACCTGTGAGACACAATTATGATGCCATGCCTGATGAGGAGGATAGAACTTTCTTTGAACCATTTGTTCCTCTAGACATTAAGGAATTTGCAACAGGACTTGGATACAAGAAAGAAGTATCATCAGATTCAGATGTATCAGCAGATACATGCGTGTCTTCTGCTGAAACAAATCAGGATCTTCCAGTTGTTATTGAGGATGCTGATTCTTCTTATGATGAATCCGATGATACTAACGCAGCAAAGTCTGATGCGGAAATCAAAGAAGAGGACATACCTCTTGAGAATCATATTCTATGTGATCCTCCTGCAAAACCCGCTAAGACTGTTGCAATCAAGTCCTCGTCTGCAAACGAGTCGGAGAGTGTGAATTTGCTGTACACTCTTGTTGGTGATGATAAAATTTATTCTGACAAAGATTTTCCTATTACGAATGTTAATCAATCTTTAATCAGTAAAGTCTTTGAAAACTCGACAAGTAAGTTTTTGGGAAAGACAGGATCACATGTTACAGTAACACAGTGTCCTCCTATTCCAAAGGCCGAAGTTCGAAAACAATATGGCAATCAGAAATTACCAACAGAGAAAAAGCAGCCAATTCATACCAAACCAAAGAGAAAATCACCGACTCAGGGTCAGAAGAAACAGACTCAAAAGAAGAACAAGAAGGTGGACTTTGTGAAATCAAAGGGAACGGACAAAATTGAAACGTTTGAAAACAAATCTAACTTAGATTTTGTTAAACAAGCAACAATGTTGAAAAGAAATGAACCAAACTGTTCAAAACCTAGTACCTCGGGATCACAGAGTTCATCATCATCGGCAAGACGATCACATGATACTTCGGGGTTTGTTGAACGAAGATCATGTTTTGAATGTGGTACAATTGGACATATAATTCGAAATTGTACATATCTTCATAAGTTGAAAGCCAAGGTTGATGTTCCCCGTGACCAAATTGACCGCAAGTGATCTGTTTCATCAAAACCAGATCCCCGTCTTGTAAAAGAAAGGGAAAAGAAACAGAAACACCAACAGGTCAAGAAAATTGAAAAGGCGATTAAAACCGATGTGGTTAACAAAACATCTGTTTCTGTCAAACCAGACAATTCAAAAACTTCAGATAACCATGAAGTTAAAGTTTTAAAGAATAACACTGGTATAACAAAACAGACCTGGAAACCAAAAACGGTTATTGAATCAGGGGGATCATCACAATTTACGAATCATCAAAGAATAGAAGTTATTGTTGTTGATGAAAATGGAAGACCCAAGACCACAATGGCTTGGGTCCCCATCTCCAACTAATCAAGTGAGTTCATGTGCAGGGTGTTCCAGGAGGAACTATCAGTAGTCATTGGATTGTTGATAGTGGGGCATCCAGGCACATGACAGGCGACATGAAGCTTCTCTACGACGTCAAATCTATTAGAGGAGGTTATGTTGCTTTTGCTGGAGATAAGGGCGGATATATTACGGGTGAAGGAATGATATCCAATGGGATTGTCAGCTTTGATAAGATCAACTTCGTGCAACAACTTGATCACAATCTTCTCAGCGTTTCTCAAATTTGTGACAAGCAGTTCTCAGTACACTTTGATGCAAATGGATGTTACGTGCTGAAACCCGGCTTCAAAATTCCTAAAGAATGGATTCTCTTATCTGCTCCAAGGATTAATGATTTGTACGTCCTTGATATGAGCCAAGCTATCACTACGTCTGCACAAGCAACATGTTTCGTTTCCAAAGCCACAGAAAAAGACTCAATCTCTTGGCACAGACGAATGGGTCACATTCACTTACGCAAAATGAATCATTTAGTGTCAAATGAATTGGTGAATGGTGTTCCTCTTAAAAATTTCCATCTTCAAGACGTCTGTGTTTCGTGCCAGAAAGGAAAACAAACAAAGAAGCGACACCCGACTAAGAAGATTAACACGGTGGCCGTTCCGCTTGAACGTTTGCACATGGATTTGTTCGGTCCTGTCAAGCACAAAAGCATCTGGAATGATCAATATTGCCTCGTGATAACGGATGATTATTCAAGATTTTCTTGGGTGGCATTCAGGCACACAAGAGTGAAACCTTTGGTATTATCAAAAACTTGATCATTCAGATTGAGAATTTGTATAAGTTGAAGGTTAGGCGGATACGTAGCGACAATGGTACTGAATTTAAGAATCATGCCATGGCGGAGTTTTGCACCTCAAAAGGTATTCTTCATGAATTTAGTGCAGCTTATACTCCTCAACAGAATGGCGTCGCTGAACGTAAGAACCGCACATTGGTCGAGACTGTTAGGACTATGTTGGTAGAGTCGCAGTTGCCCATTCCGTTCTGGAGTGAAGCTATGGCCTCTGCATGTTATACATTGAACCGAGTCCTTACAGTCAAAAGGCACAACAAGACCTGTTATGAGCTTCTTCACAAACGGAAACCAGATTTGTCGTATCTTGAACCGTTTGGAGCTCCATGTACAATAATCGATCCTAATGGAAAGTTTGGGGCAAAAGCAATTAAGGGATACTTTCTTGGGTATGCCACCCCGAACTTAAGAGTCTGGAATCTAGAGACCAAAAGGGTCGAGGAATGGTCTGAAGTCAGAGTTCAAAGGCACACTTTGCCAGTCAAGTGTCCTGGTCAGCCATGGATGTTTGAGTACGATGACTTTTTCAATTCGATCATTGTTGAAGCCGTTGAAGAAAATGCTGCGACAAGAATGTTTTTCGAGAGTGACAACGCAACAGTTTCACCGGTGGTTCGTCCAATTCTTGTCAATCAAGAACCATCTTCAGTGAACAATAATGCTCTCGACAATGAGGATTTTCATGATGCTACCGAATTGAACGAATCTTCAGAGGATGATGAATTTCTAGATGCAGATCAAGAAGCTCCAACAACAGCAGTTCATGGTACTTCAGAGGGTACTCCTCCAGTGGATGCCCCTAGAACAGCTGAAGCTACTGCGTCATCCTCTTCGTCAATTCCGGGCATTGAATTGGTTGTTGATCTCAATTTCAACAATCTGGGTACAGATATTCCTGTTTAGGATAATCCTGAAACAAGGATTCATAATACCCATCCTCAACAAAACATCATCGGAAATGTACAAAGTGGCATTCAAACAAGAAACATGTTGCGGAACAACAACAATGCAGGCCTGTATGCAGCTATTCGAGAATCCGGGCAACAAAATGATTGGTCTTTCGCGTGTTATGTCTCACAGGAAGAACCAAGAACTTGGAAAGAAGCTATGAAAGATAACTCTTGGGTTGAAGCAATGCAGGAAGAACTGCAACAATTCCAGAAGCTTGGTGTCTAGAAACTCGTAGAGAAACCTGCTGGTTACAAGAAGATTGGTACCCGTTGGGTTTTCAAATGCAAAAAGGATGACCGTGGTGTAGTTATCCGAAACAAAGCAAGATTAGTCGTTCAAGGTTTTCGTCAGATTGAAGGGATCGACTACAACGAAGTTTATGCACCTGTTGCACGTCTGGAAGCAATTCGGATCTTTCTGGCTTATGCCTCATTCAAAGGATTCAAGGTTTACCAGATGGACGTCAAAAGTGCATTCTTACATGGTGTGGTAGAAGAAGAGGTGTACGTCGAACAGCCTCCAGGTTTTGAAGATCCTATCCATCCCGATCGGGTTTGGTTGCTCAACAAAGCTCTCTATGGTCTACATCAAGCACCGCGAGCTTGGTACGCAACCTTATCTAACTATCTGCTGGAGAATGGTTTTCGCAGAGGTCTAATCGATTGTACTCTTTTCATCAAATAACAAGATGGAGATCTTCTACTGGTACAGGTATACGTTGATGATATTATTTTTGGTTCTACTAATGATGTTTTGTGTAGGAATTTCGAGCGTATTATGCAGGATAAATTCGAGATGAGTGCTATGGGGGAAATGACCTTCTTCTTGGGCCTACAAGTGCAACAAACCAAGTCTGGGATATTCATCCATCAGATTAAATATGTTGGTGACATCTTGAGCCGGTTCCAGATGTCTGATACAACGCCCATTGGTACCCCATTGCCGCAAAATCACGGAATTACTCCAGACTTGAAGGGTGAATCTGTTAGCCCCTCATACTACCGTGCGATGATCGGATCTCTTATGTACCTCACAGCATCAAGACCAGATATAATGTACCCAACGTGCCTGCTTGCCAGATATCAAGTCAACCCGAAGGCCTCACATCTTGCAGCTGTAAAAAGGATTTTTCGTTATTTTAAGGGTTACCCTGACACCGGTCTATGGTACCCTAGGGATAATAACTTTGACTTGATCGCTTCCAGTGATTCTGATTTCGGCGGATGTAAAATCGATAGCAAATCCACAACGGCTGGATGTCAGTTTTTGGGAAATCTCCTAGTCACATGGCAGTGCAAGAAGCAGACTTGTGTCGCTACATCAACATGAGAAGCTGAATACATTGCTGCCTCAAGTTGTTGCTCCCAAGACCTGTGGATCCAACAACAATTGCGCGACTACGGTTTTGAATTCCTAACTACTCCTATTTACGTTGATAATTCTGCTGCTTTACAAATCACTAGAAATCCTGTGCAGCACTCAAAGACCAAACACATCGAAATCAAATATCAATTCATACGTGATTGCTTTGAGAAAAGGCTAATCGATGTTGTTAAGGTCCACACCGATAACCAACGTGCCGACCTTTTTACCAAAGCATTTGACAAATCAAGATTTGACTTTTTATTATTGGTAAACGGCATTAAGGTCAAGCAAGAGTAAAACCAACATCGGAAAATCATTTTTGTAAATATCTTTGTGTCTTTTAAATTCATCTTAGTTTGTTGATTTTAGGGGGAGTAAATCCAAATTTGAAAAATCCAAAAACATCGAAAAATTTCAAAAACACAAAAACAATAGAAAAACAAAAATGAGTTTCCTGGCGAGCAAAAGAGAAAATGATAGTACATCAGTGGTCTATCCAAACCTTAAATGAAAAACGATAAGCAGCTCTATATAAGATGTATCGATAGGCTCACAATCATTTTAAAGTGTGCAGGGTGATATAAATCTTAATCGACTGAAGACCAGGTGGGAACCATTCATTGGCATATGGTCTTAGTACCGAAATTTCGTTTGACAGATTGCCGAGGTTCTGAGATATTCGGTCTTTATGCTGCTTATCATCTGGGTATCATGGTTGTATCTTTTACCGAAAAATAAAAGGGGACGCAAGTCTAGATCTTCCATGATACCATACATAGGTGTACATACTGCATTCGACCTCAATAAGTGATAAACAATCACATGTCCAAATAAATAAGTGATAATATATCACATTTATCCGGGAGTCAAGTTCGTCTCTCTGCTGTACGAAAGTACTGACCTGTTCACGGACTTGCTCCTGTGCCCTCATGCATCGAAAATCAAGTTCCTCATCAATAAGTGATTCTATCACATAGGGCTTGTTTTCAATCAAAATAAGTGAGAATCTCACATCATATACGGTCAAACAGATGATAATCGGTATACTCACCGGTAAGATGAACCCTCGTGCATACCTTGATACGGAAATGTGTCGTGATGTGGATGAACACCGGTCGGTAAGTATAAATCATACTTTAACGTATCCCCTAAATATGATTACATCTGATAAGTTGAGCTTAAGTGGACAACAATACTGATAATTGTTATAGGATGCTTATCTAAATGTTAACTAATTGAACAACAAGAGCGTTTTGACATGACCGTACACTGATATGATTCTCTTACCCTCGAAACTCGCAAAAAGAATGTCTGTAAATATTTATTTACTGCTTTCAGTCTTTACATTCGAAATATTTAAAAAAAAATTCGAAAAAAAAAATTTAGGTGTGTTTTAATATAAACTTTCTAAAAGCCAAAAAGATTTTTCTTCTATCTTATTTTCGATCGTACGATGTTGGATCTCGAGTCTTCGTTGCCTGAAACCTGAACAAAAACCGAATTGACTAAATCTTCATAAACGGTCGAAATTTGCAAGTTTTAAAAGTTAGAAACTAAAAATTGATAAATTTATTAAACCTTCAAACTGTCGGACGGTAGTTGTTTGAAACATGGTCATACGTGTGTCGTTTGTTATGTTAACTATATTCCAAGCAGGTGTTCTCATTACGCGTTTAGATTTCTTGCATGTGCAGATGCTAAAGGCAAGGAGAACATGGTCGATGACAAGCTTCGGAATGAAGGCACTCAAAAGATGAAGATGATCGAGTTGCCGCTGACCAATCATCAAAACCACAAGGATCTCTAGTATTGAAGATCAAAAGATTCACGAGCATAACTCAAGGGGGAGCTTATGTTAAGGGGGAGTTTGTCAACACACTTCCTGCTTTCAAGACGTGATACACTTTCTGCTTTCAAGACGTGAAGACCTTGAAGATCCTCCGACATAGAAGACATGAAAGGCGAATCCCGCGAGTAGCGTCCAAGGGGGAGTTTGTTGATACACGATTTGTGGACGCGACTCGACGTGACGTGATTCAGATTAGCAACGACTTTCCTCCATCGTATGCTTCAAGATCAATGTTGGATCAAGACATAAAGGACTCTGCTTTGGTCCTTGGGCTAAACAAACTAGGCGAATCAAACATGGGCTTATAACAAAGATGGGAAATCACAAGTTTGGGCCTTCTATGTTCTGGGCCGAAGCCCAAGCCGGCGAAACATATAGAGTGTCGACGAAACACATTTGTTTGGTCGACCTGTTTCCTTTTCGTCGCATGTTCCACTTGTTTCATCGATGGAGATTGAGTTTCGCCGTGTTTCTGATTTGCCAAGTCCGTTTCGTGGTGCTGTGACTATAAATAGTCAGTCTCTGGATAAGACACAAGAATAGTGAGAACACAGAGAGAATACAGAGCACACACACACGAGAGAACTTTGAGAGTTTACATAATACATTTGTAAACATTGAGCTTGTAACTGACCTTTCATACGTATTAATACAGAGGTGTTAATCGGTTATTCTTGTGTGTTGTTTATTTGCGTGTCCTATCTCGGTTGGATTCCGCACAACCGGGGTGGTTTGTATACAAGGTTTAGGCGACTAGATCCTCCTAGCCGGACCTACAGTTGGGATTCAGTCACATTTGCAGTGGAATTATGTGACAGACTTGAATCAGTATTCATGGTTAACAAGAAATGGATATGTAGAAACAGTGAAGAATCAAGGGTAATCGAAGAGAATGAGAGGACAATTCTAAAGAAAGAGAATATTGTCTTGATCCCGGAACATGTTGCGGGATATCATATATATATATATATATATACATAGGTTTGGCGGTTTCATTTGGCGGGAATAACTGCCTATACCAGTTTAAATTATACCCGCTTATCTCCATCACCATAAGTTATCATACATATCGGAAATATAAGTTCTAATACTAATACAAACATAATCAGCATAATCAAGTTTAATTATATGTCTAACACAACCCCTAAACTTGATTATGCTTTGCAGCATACATCAAGACACTCTGGTTGGCTTCATCTACAGCCTTCCTTGCTTGATTGAAGTCAAATCTACGTCGTTTCTTACGCATCTTCATCACACCTTCCCAGTCATTTCCGGCGAATAGGCCATAGTGTTGATAGGCTTCTTCATCACGAACATCACTATCACTCCTCCTCCTTTCATGGCTGACTTCCGACGGACCTGCATTCTGTTCATCCACCTGCTTATCGATCACCTACACTCCCTTGAATTTGTAGTAGTAAACCCTCATGTCTAGGTACATTGCATAAATGATTCTCATGAACTCGCCGTCATGATACTCGTACCCCATGTCTTTCGCAACCACTGGCCATAGATTATTATTTGTGACATTCCGATACCCACCATCACGTTCAACCACCACATACAAGCCCAGCAGATCTACCTTCCTGTTATCTGCCGCGAAGGGTGGAATGGGTCTTGAAGAAATTCCCAGTTTGACATTTATAAACCATGTCACCATCTCTTCAAACTTTCCCTCCAATTCATGTTTATATTTAAACACAAATTCACCATCTTCTATCATATCCAACAGAGACATGCAATCGGAGAAATCATGAAATTCCATAGCCCGGATAATCATTCGACTCCAATCGGGTTCATTAGTGGATAGATTCAAATTTTGGAAGTAAGAATTTAGATAATTTTCTTCGTGTTCTTCATTCACAGCACTTAACTCTATCACCTTTTGTTTTTCTCTTAAACCAAGTTCTTCTTCCTTGGTTAAACCGTTAACATCATTCACCGAATTAGCGACTGGTGCAGAGAACATGGGAAAAATCTTACACATATCACCGGATTTTTTAACCGTATATCCTTGCAGCGTTAATTGATCAAGGCTTAGTATGTTTCGGTTCCAGTGAATAAAACACACTTTGCATCCGTAACATATCGTTACCAGATCTTATTTCCACTGCCCCAATTCCCCGGATAAAAAGAAAATTATTCTCCCCCGATTTCATTTCTACCCCAACCAAATGTTTGATATGTTTAAAACGTTTAAATTACCGGCAAAGTGATGATTAAATGTTGGACTTACATACCAGATATCGCCCCACTGGCCACCCTCTGGTCCAGTAACATTCATTTCATTCCGGCAGACAACTTCTTCCTTTTGTTCCTGAATTCCGGCATTGATTGCTTGATTTATCAGTTGAGTGGCTTCATCATTTTCTTTCGCTTTGCACGAATATATCTGATGGCCTGGTTGATGACAATAGTAACAAAGCCTTACACGAGGAATTTTTCTTTCTTTTTCATTCTTTTCATCGAGACAGTGTTGATAGGGCATTATCGTTGATGTTGGTTTGATCTCTGCATTCCTTGGCAACGTGGCTCTGGCTCTGATACCACTATGTTGGGATTCAGTCACATTTGCAGCGGAATTATGTGATAGACTTGAATCGGTATTCATGGTTAACAAGAAATGGATATGCAGAAACAGTGAAGAATCAAGGGTAATCGAAGAGAATGAGAGGACAATTCTAAAGAAACAGAATATTGTCTTAATCCCGGAACATGTTGCCGGATATCATATATATATACATAGGTTTGGCGGTTTCATTTGGCGGGAATAACTGCCTATAGCAGTTTAAATTATACCCGCTTATCACCATCACCATAAGTTATCATACATATCGGAAATATAAGTTCTAATACTAATACAAACATAATCAGCATAATTAAGTATGTCTAACAATTTGTAATTGCTATTAATCAATTTGTATCATAGGATTTTTATTTTTCTAATTTCTGTGTTGTGCTGCTGCCACTGCCTTCATATATTCTCTTGTATCTCCTCTGAATTAAGACGCTGAGAGTAAGACGCCGGAATGGATTGGAGACAGCCTTTATTTATCGGAATCAGACATAGCCAATAGACACATTTATTCTCAGAATTGAATGTATCGTTCATTAACAAGAGATGCATCTCTACCACTTCCTCGCGTCTCTCTACTTCACCCTCTGAATCTCTAACGTTCGTTTGAATCACCAAGTGATCAAGGTAAAACCTGTTCCCAGTTTTGATTTGTAGATCTAGGGCTTGAGGATTGGTGTTGAGAATGGTTAGCTTGGTTTTCAATTTCAGTCTGGTGGTCGATTTGGTGATGAACGCAAACCAGAAACTATGGCTTCAATTTCAGTCCGCCTTTGATTCATTTTCGTTACCGGTTCACTTTGTAATATCATATATCTCTGTAGGTCCACTCGGAGGATCAAGATAAACCTACTTCCTTGTTCTATAACACACCCACGAGTGCGAAATCCAAGTGGGTATGTAAACCAAGCCAAAGAACACAAACACAAGAAAAGATTCAAAGTTTAAGCTCAAGTGTATATTCCAGCAGAGTAACAGTACAACAGAGTAACAGTACAAAGTTTATACAAGAAACCTCTCAACTCTCTGGAGTCTGCTCTCATAGTTGTTGTTAGAAATATCAAATTATTAAACTTAGTTATGTTATTATTAGAACCGTTATATTATGATATGTACTCGTTATATTAGATAGGATGATATGCGGATAAGTGATAAGCGGGTGATCAAACCGTCATGGCAGTTACCCGCCTAAATTTAACCGCCAAATTGTATGTTTAAATATCGTTTTACCGGGAACTACCCGGGGTTACCAAGACAATTTTATATGCCATAGAATTGTCCTCTCAATCCTTTATTTTTCTTGTTTGTAAACTCAATTTCCTTGTTGCTGTTTGATATCCATTAAAATGTCTGTTTTCCATTCGATCAATTCCGCTGCAAGTGATATTGGAAATCCAGTTATTCACCATGATGTTAATTCGGATTTCCAACATAGTGGTATCAGAGCCACTCATGGAAAACAAACCGAAATCATTGAAACCTCTACCACTCTTCCTTGTCAACATTGCACCGATGAAATTAATGAAAGGAACAAGCGAATTCCACGTGTTCGCCTGTGTTATTATTGTCACTTACCAGGCCATCAGATTTACAACTGTATGGCGAAAGATAATGATGAAACATCCCAACTGTTAAAGCAGGCCATCAATGTTGGGATCAGACGGAAAGAAGAAGATGTTCACTGCAAAGATGAGATGATTGTCACCGGCACTGAAGGCGGACAATGGGCAGGAATATGGTATGTTAATCCGACGTTCAACCATCATTTTTCTGGCAATATAAATGTTTTCAAAAGGGTGAAACACATGATGGGTGTAGAGACAAGATCGGGTATGAACAATTTTCTGTTTATAAGAGGAGTAGGGTCGGTTGATTTGAAAACAGGGAATGAAACGCTGAACATTCAAAGTGTATATTATTCACCGGAAATTGATCGTAATGTCTTAAGCCTTGATCAACTTACATTACAAGGTTTTACGGTCAAAAGATCCGGTGATAAATGTAAGATATATCCCATGTTTTCAACCCCGGTAATAAACTCAATAAACGATAAAACTGGTTTAACGAAGGAGGAAGAATTGAGTGCAAATGAGAAACGAAGACTGCAGGAACTGGGAACTGTAGACGAACAATTCAAAGCCGAATATCTGAATTCTTATTTTGAGACACTAAATGTTTCGAATGAGAATGAACTTGACTGGAATTTACTTATCTTGAAGGCATTAGAATTTAATGAATTTGCAGATTGCAAAGCATTAATAGATATGCTAGATGATAGGGAATATGTTTTCAAGTACAAATTAGATCTGGAAAAGAAGTTTGAAGAAATGGTTCGTTGGTTCTTGAGTGTATACATGGGAGTAACGTCCAGGCCAATCCCTCCTTATTCTCCGAACCAAAGGAAGATTGACTTGTTAAGTCTGTTTATCTTGGTCATAAGAGATGGAGGATACCGAGAGATTACTACTGACAACACATGGCCGATCATCGCTAAAGACTTGGGATTTGAATATCAAGATGGAGACTACATAAGGATTATATACGCCATGTATCTCGACGTTCTGGAATACTACTACAAGTTCAAGTCAGTCCAAGAGGAAGTTCATGTAAAGGAAATGATGAATGATGCAGCAGAAGTCAAAGGGGGTCATCACAGGAGAACCAAAAGTGCAGAAGATGCAGCAGTTCAAGATCAAGGCAATGGAGATACAACACATTATGCATTATTTACTCGGAAGGGCAGTGTGGATGACTGGAACGTTCACAAAAGGAGGAAACGTTTTAACTTTGATCACGTCAGGAAGGCTGTGGATGATGCTAATCGCAGTGTCATGGAACACAGTTATAACATAACCAAAGTTTAAGGGGGTTGTGTTAGAAATATCAAATTATTAAACTTAGTTATGTTATTATTAGAACCGTTATATTATGATATGTACTCGTTATATTAGATAGGATGATATGCGGATAAGTGATAAGCGGGTGATCAAACCGTCATGGCAGTTACCCGCCTAAATTTAACCGCCAAATCACTACTAGAAAATTAAGCAATTGTCACCAAAGTTTTGCCACCGAAAAAAAAGAAGGTAGCAATCTAGCAAATTAAGCGTGCTTATAGGATATGGTAGCTAAGTGGTTGCAAATTTTGCCACCATTTATTTCACATCACAAATTCGTGGGAAACTTATTTAAATTTGGCCTTAAAATCGTGCCTAACGAAATTGGTGGGCCAGATTTTCGTAATTGTGACCAGGGAAGCGGTAGCAACATTATAATTCAATTTAAGGGTTGAATTGCCACCGTATTAGTGACCATGTAATTTGAGCGGGATTATTTTTACTTTTAGGGCGCCATATATTATCTATAATTAACTCACATAACTGGCCTCTTCCGTAATTAGGGTTTTCCATCAAATGAATCGAAGAACTGGAACTTTGCAGAAGGTATGATTCTTGTTCCTATGACTTATTTATATATCATATGCATTATCTAACAATTGATTATAATCATCGTCAACTCCAACAAGCTAATTTCCAATTGAGACCCTAGAACCCTAATTGAATGCAATTTCCTTTTCTCCTTGATGGAATTCTTTTATTCAAAATATCAATTGATGTGTAATTAATCATCTACATAGTATTGGAATATCAATTATTTTAGAGTTCTGGTATGTACGACCTTCTTTATGTGTAATTGAGTTTTTTTTTTCTTTTCAATAGATGGTTAACAATCGTTTTATTTATTTTCCAGTTGCTACTGCAGGATTGAGGTTCTGTTTGTGCTTTTGACAGGTAACTTTTATTTCATTTTTTTGAGTGTTTGTTTTATGGATTATTGAATGTTCAGATGATGATTGGGTTTGTGATTGATCAGATAGGGGTTTTGATATTTTTGAGTTGATGTGTATTCATGTGTCATGTACTCATGTCATCATCGTTTAGAGAGATTATACATGGATGAGAGCTGCTTTTATCTAACGAGTGATTAAGTACGTGTGGAAGTTTTTTTGTAAAAGGAAAGTAGTCCTTTGTCCCTGTGTGTGTCTTTTGGCTGCTGCTTCTAAGGGGTGTAGAAAGCTTGAACGAGCCGAGCTCGACCCCGAGCCCGAACCTAAAAACAAGCTCGTTTAGTAAGTGAGCCCGAGCTTCACTTATCGAGCTCGAGCCGACTCGCGAGCCTAATCGTGCCGAATGTTTATTTAATTTTTCATTAATATATTACATATATATGTAAAATAACTAATTTTTATTACCGAAACGCAGCGCGCTGCTGCAGATACGCAGCAGCAGCAGCTGCAACAGGGCCGATCGACAATTAATAGCTGCAGTAGTAAATCACAGAGTTTTAAAACATGACTCATAATTAAGTCTTAATTTTCTCTTTAAAACTAGCAGAGTTTATGGGTCACAATTATAGCTGTTGTAAAACTAGTTGTTTTAGTGATTAATGGGTTACAATTAAAAGCCGCAGTAGTGAATCGCAGCAACAGCGACTGCAGTGAATGGGTTGTAATAGTAGGTTGTTTAATGGGTCGTGACAGTAGGCCGTTTGAGGTTGTTTTAATGGGTAACCCTGCAGTCCATTTGAGGTTGTTTTAATGTTTTAACGTAGCAGCGCCGGCTGCTGAAACACAACAGCGGCTGCGTCTGCATAAACACATTAGACTCTTATAATGGAGATTTAGTATATGTATTTTTGTTCTCTATTTATTTACATTTCTCTGATAAACCATTCTATTTTTGTATATCTAAAGCCGAACATAATTGTATGTCCTGTTCAAACGATTTTCAGCCGGAGTTTTTTTCATAAGAAAGACCTTTTAGAGTGTCATGATCATGTGGAAAACCGGGCCCGAGCTGGAACTGCGACAACCCGTGCTGCGTGACGCCGGTTCTGATCACGAGCCCGGTTGGCAAAACAGTAGCCGACATGATCAGGTTGGGTCAATTCGGGTCAGATGAAGCTATTAGATGTTGTCACGATTGCTTATCGGCTCTATCGACAGCTGGCACTGCTGGCATTAGATATGGCGACATTAGACCCGAAAAGGCGAAAACAGTAAGGTTGTTGCGTTGTATACCCAGCAGGACTATTGGAGTGTGTATTTATATATGTACACAGCCCTTAGAGTGCAAAAGAACAAACAGAAAATGTTGAGAATGTTTAAATAATCAAATCTTATGCTGGACCAGTCCCCATAGTTCTTATCATTCATCTTTTTTAATGGCTCCAAATATTGGATGTGGTTTTAAGTTGAACAATTAGATCTTATGATATGTTTGACTATACAAGTGCACATAAAATAGTCAAACGGTCAATTTTATGTTCATTTTTTCCGGCCAGATTATCTTGTTCTTTGGTTAGGAGAATAAGCATAGAGTTGTCTATATATCATTGGTCTCACTTTTAGTAAACAACTACATGATAAATAACTATATGCTACACAAATTAATAGAGGGGGCAATCTTGACCCAAAGCCTTCCAAGTGGGTCAATTTTGGTTGCTTTTTAAATTATATGGGTTGGTTTGGGTAAGATATTTTCACTCAATGGGTCAAAATGGGTCAACTAAAATTCCATCTCAAATATTTTCGGGTCAAAACGGGTCGACAACTTCAAAGAAATGGATCAATGTCGGTTCGGATTGAGTTTCAGGCGGCCGGGACGAGTTTCGGATTGGAACGTAGTTGGTTCGGATCGGATTTCGGGTCGGCACGGGTTTCCGCACGGGACGGGTTTCAGGCCGAAATGAGTTTTCGCACGGGACGAGTCTTGAGTTGGGACGGATTTTAGCACGAGACGGGTTTCAGTTCGTTTTTTTTGTTTTGTTTGGGTCGCTTTTTCGGTTCGGTTTCTATTTTTTTAGTTTTTTGTTTCGTTTTGGCCAGTTTCGATTCGGTTTCTTGTTTCGTTTTGGCTGGTTTCGATTCAGTTTAATTTGACCCATTTCGACCCTAACCCGTTCCGACCCTAACCCGTTCTGACCCATGACCCGTTCTGACCCGACCCGACCCGTTTGCCTGTTCTACAAATTAACATGTTTGGACGCTTCTCGTTCGATAGATGCTTTCTCGTTATCCATTAAAACGACCTATTTTACATGGTTTAGTTATACACTGAATTAAATTTAATATAGTTCAATTTTGTTGTATAACTAACTGGTTAATCAGGTTACCTAGACCTATGCATTTAGAAATATCGATTTATTATCATTGATTGTAGTACAAACTTTATGCATTCATACACTGATTAATATTTGAGCATAGGAAAATAAGAAACAACTCTAAGCATACACATAGTCCATGCATATGACTAAACAGTGGTGCCACCTCGGATTTGAACAATACACAGTTGATTAGAATATAGAGATATCTCACTGAATGTTGGTGCTTGAAATTCCACAGTTGGTTTTGATGGGACACTTTGAGTTAGCAGTGTCAATGAACTGCATATACTTGTAATTTTCAAAGGCCTGAAATTGCACTGCTGGCATTAGACATGGCGACATTAGACCCGAAAACAGTAAGGTTGTTGCGTTGTACTTGACGTTACACAGATTACTGTTTTCGGGTCTAATGTCGCCATGTCTAATGCCAGCAGTGCTAGCTGTCGATAAGCAATCGTGACAACATCAAATAGCTTCATCTGACCCGAATTGACCCAACCTGATCATGTCTACTACTGTTTTGCCAACCGGGCTCGTGATCAGAACTGGCGTCCCGCACCACGGGTTGTCGCAGTTCCCGCTCGGGCCCAGTTTTCGACCCGGTCCAGGGTATATTATCTTACCCGACATGACGGGTGTGAACCGACGTATAAAAACAAACTTTTTCCCAGTTCGTCGGTTAACGAAATAATGTAATATGGCATTTCACCGTCGCTCAAAACTTCAATAATAATCTGATAACTTTTCTGCCGATTTGAATCTTCGACGAACAAAACGGACTAAAAATATAAATAAATAAAAAAAATTTTAAAAATTAAAAAAATTAAAAAAAAATCAAAAAAAAATTTCTAGTTGATTTTGCTAACTGAATTTAGTGTCATAATGCAGGTGTTCAAGCAAGAGGGTTCATATTTGGTCCTCCTATTGCATTGGCTCTTGGCGAGAAATTTGTTCCCATCAGAAAACCCAACAGGTTACCTAGTACATGATTTTTTCATCTGTGACTTTTTTAGTTCGATCACTTGAATGTACAGAACATATATGTCTACATAATATTTGATATTTAGGTTTTTGGATAGTGACTTGTAACACACACACACATATACAAGCTATAATAACAATTAACAAGTTTTGTAAGGGAGAAGATTGAAGTATTAAGTTGGAATGATCGTATTTTTGTTTTGGTGGTCTCTGTAAAATGTAGCGGCTCCAATGGCAGGACTGCTAATTGTGTGTTATAGAAAGAAGAAGCCAAAACATGGGCTAACTTAATATGCTATTATTAATAAAGGAAAAGTGTACGGGTTAGGCAATGATAGTGACACGTGTGTACATAGCAGAGAAGACCCTGAGGTATTTTTAATCCTTTTAGACTAATAACTTTTGTGCATTTGTATCGTTTCCCACTGTTATTATGTGTGTTTGGTTTGAGATGCTTGTTTTTTATTGTTAGGTTTGATGCTCTTAAATTAGTGAGAATGTTAAGGAATTTCATAATGATTTGATTACACCTTCTTTACGGGTTGTTTCATACAAAAAAATGTTTTTAAAATTAGGTATAATTTCCTTCTTAATATGTAATTAAACTGGAACATGCTATTTCGCTTCTAGCACTTGAATTGTAGCCCACAGTTGTATTTTGTTTTCTTTGCAACCAACTTGACCCATTCGTAGTTTTCGTTAATTCTGATTTCTTGATTCTATTCATTGGTTATTTTGTAGATTGAAAAGTTGAACTTAGTTATCAAGGAGCTCGTTAAGGAAAAAGATGAAGAAAAAGATGAAGAAAAAGAAACGTTCAATGGAATTATTGCGGCGTTGTTGGCTGACAAAGAAAAAGATAAGGGGGATAAAGATGCGTTGCTTGATAGGATGTCACAAATTGAAGCTATGTTAACAACTGCAGTTCGAAGATAGGCTATAAACACTTGGTTTTGAATGTTTATATGTTTAATCTTATTAGGATAATTTTAGTTAGTTTATATTTTAGTTGGTATTTTTTATATGCTTTTGAAAACAAGATATTTTATATAATTTTGGGATTTTATTAGACTTTTTTTTATATTATTTGTAGTTTTATTGATATGTAATTTTGATGAAAATAGCAGGGAGAAAAGAAATCTGAATTTAAAACCAATATTCTGGTAATCAGTATGGTAGCAAATAAATGGTAGCAAATGGTTGCAATTGTGTAAAAAATGGTGGCTAAATGGTGGCAATATCAGTGGCTAAATGGTATCAAAACTCGCAAATTGTGGCAATATAGGTGGCTAAATGGTATCAAAATGTGCAAAAACTGATGGCTAAACGGTGGCTAAATGGTGGCAATATCGGTGGCTAAATGATGGCAATATCGGTGGCTAAATGGGGCTAAATGGTGGCAATATCGGTGGCTAAATGGTATCAAAACGATGGTTAAATGGTGGCAAATCGGTGGCTAAATGGTATGAAAATGCGTCACAACTCGGTGGCAAACAAGGCGGAGCGTAGCAAACATGAAGCGGTGGCAAATAATTTTGACCAATTTTGTGGTGGTAAAATAAGGTAGCAAAATATAAAAATGGTGGCAATTTGGTGGCATTAGGGCAATTGACACGGGTGTTTTTGTCACTGTATTTTCGGTGGCAAACTGGTGACAATAAGTAAATTGTTACCATTTTGTAACCAAAATTTACATGACAAAAACCATGTTTTCTAGTAGTGAATTGTATGTTTAAATATCGTTTTACCGGGAACTACCCGGGGTTACCAAGACAATTTTATATGCCATAGAATTGTCCTCTCAATCCTTTATTTTTCTTGTTTGTAAACTCAATTTCCTTGTTGCTGTTTGATATCCATTAAAATGTCTGTTTTCCATTCGATCAATTCCGTTGCAAGTGATATTGGAAATCCAGTTATTCACCATGATGTTAATTCGGATTTCCAACAGTTGTTCTGTTCTGCAAGTCTTGAATTTATAGCCAAACATCCAGTAAACCAACGAGAGATGTTACTAGGCCATACATAGGCCCACGAAAGATACAAACCCACGAAGAATATGATTCTTCGTGAGCAACATCCTTGAACAACCATGACTACGAAAGATGTTCTTCGGCCATGCATACTTGGGTTTTTCGTAGACAGACATTCGTGAGTTTCATATGGGCGAATAACCTTCTTCGCCTATGATGTTCTTTCGTGAAAGATACTCCCACGAAGAAGTAGTTCTTCGTGGGATTGGCTGCAAACATACAAACCATGCAGAACTTGCAGAACAGTAGCAAACAAATCATTAACAACTAACAGACTGCACATGCGCAGCTGTTTTACATGAAACACAATCTAAATATCGTACCGGGTCAAGATAGGAGGATATCTTGACCTCGGTCTTCACTTCATAACGCAGTCATAATCAGCGAGTCAGTTGGGTGGATCTGTGCTATCTTCATATTCGATTTATTTTTTGTTGTTGGAATCAATGGAATTTTGTTTGAAATTGAGGGGTGCTGAAGCTTGTGTGTTGGAGGACTTGGCAGAGGCTATTAATTTAGTTCATATCTGAAGGAATCTTGTTGAAAGGGGTCATGCTTTATTAGATCATGCTCCACAAAATATGAAAGGTACTTGGTAGACGACTAACTTTTTTCATTTGAAGTAAACATGGATCAGATTGGGATATATTATATTGTTATAATGGTTAAAATTGGATGCACAACCCGACCTATTTTAAGGCATTCTAAAAATTGCTTCATTGTATATCATATTGTATTGTAGTTCTCCCCCTCTATCATTAACAAGGTATAACTTACTGGGCGTAAGGAAGGGGGTAACGGTGCAGCAGCACGCAGGAGGTAGTTTGTGGTTCGCTTATACACATACTAACACGTTTTTACTGAAAATTTCAAGTTTGTATATCTTTTCAGGTACATCATGTTCTGATATTTAACACTCATCATGGTTTATGACTGATTATTGAACATTGCAGGCAATCAGTACCCCAGCAACCCGGTTCTATACCTGATCGTAAGTGAATTCATCTAATAACATATATGCTTTAATTTAAGTGCTTTAAAATGAACTCGAAATGATGTACATCACCCCCTTAGGCTAGTGGGTATGGTGATGGACCATCCTTGGAGGATGATCCGCCACGTAGGCGCCACGTCATATTCCTCTCAAAGATGGTCCATCCTTCAAAACTAGAGGGCATGGTAGGATGGTCCTAGTCATAGTCCTCCACTACTTTTTATGTTTTTTTATTTTTTTTAGTGTTCTATTTTTTTTTAATATTTAACAAATATACTAGCAAAATATTTTCATTAATATTAAACCCACATTACATAAACATAAAATATTTAACAAATAAACTAACAAAAATATTTTATTATAATTAACCTAAAATAAAAAAATGTACAGCAATATAATTAAATATTCTATTATAATTGTCACTAATTTTAAAAAATAATATAACCTAAAATAAAAAAAAATGTACAGCAAAAAAATATTATATATATAGATAAAGTTGACCATCACCTTCCTCTCTCTATGTTTATTCCTCTCTCTTCCTCACTCGAAACCGCTTGGAAAATCTTCTGGTTGTCGCCGGTAAACCGCCGGAAAATCTTCTGGTTAGTACAAATGCCATTCACAAACAAACATAAGGGGCCCACCATTTGGATCGTCCTGGACGTCGGTATGTCGACGGTGAAGATGCTGACGGGATGAAGACGGAGGGGGGCGGCATGGAGGTTGGATCGGCGACGGTAGGGGACGGTCCAAAGCCGATCCCCATACCGTATAGCCTTATATGAAATTGGGGATGGGGGAAAGAGTTGTGTCTTTCTTCTAATGATTTATCTAGGCATAAATGTTCTAAGATGCCTCGATTTTTTTATTCAGTTCGATTATATTTTGTTTGGTTACAGACTTATAATAATAATAACTGTTGAAATATATGCAATTCCCATGGCAATTATATATAATCATTTATATTAGTAAGAAATGTTTGTTTTAGTTTGTTTCATGTTATTTGGCTAATATTTCTTTATTTCTATTGTGAATATTAAATATGGATGTTCGTGGGCTTATGCAATGTTGGCTTGAAGCTGAGTTGCAGTTCGTGGACTTATTACTGTTCGTGGGCTGCTGTATTGTTGGAGTTGGATTGCACGACATGGGCCTTGGCCTTTGGCACTATAATATATCAGAGTGTTACTTCAGATCATTGGGATACGATTCACTACGTTCTCTCTTTAGGGTTTCAAATCTTTTGAGTCTCTCTCATCATGTACTACTCTCATATCTAGGGTTTGTTCTAGTTATGATTTAGGGTTTTAATCCCAGATCTTGTAGTTGTAAATTGTGTGAGTGTGTATAGCAGCGGATTCATTGGTTTGTTAAAATCTTTCGATTTTATTGATAATCCATGTATTTTGACGACAACAATAATAATAATAATATTTATTATTATTATTATTATTAATATTATTGTTATTGTTATTGTTATTGCTATTGCTATTGCTATTGCTATTGCTATTGCTATTGCTATTGCTATTGCTATTGCTATTGCTATTGCTATTGCTATTGCTATTGCTATTGCTATTATCTGCACGTTGCTATTTGCTATTATGGAGAAATAGAAATATAGAGTGGGTCTTTATTTTGGTTGTAGTTGAAACGAAATAATCATGTTAAACTATTCATCAAATTCAACATTTCAAAAGATGTTTGATGGGAAATATATTCGGATTCAACACAATATTTGTGAAGCTTTTTTAGCCCAGTTCTTTTTGTTCCTTGGCAAAATAGTGCATTGCTAGCCTTTCAATCATATTAACAAATTATTATTTACTGCCGGCCAGGACCCTTGAGACGGATTCAAGAAACGACATTGCAAAAAAAAAAAAAATCTGGATCACATCTTCCAGGAAATTGTAAGCAAATATCATCGTAAACTTCCCGTGATTTTTGAATATATATGTGTGTGTATGTACCAACCATGTTGACACTCTCTCTGTTAATGATGGATAATTAAACTTTATTATGTTTATGATACTTGTATTTTATGTAGTAAACGATATGTAATATTCGGATATTGTGTGACAAATGTTGGTTCGGATCATGAGCGGGTAATTTCAAACTGCCAAATGACAGTTTTTGCCGCCAAGATTAACCGCCATAATCACACATATATATATGTAATGACCGGTAACTATTTCCGGTACCAAGACAGTTTATTTCATTACCATTCTGTCCATTCAATTGTTCCTCATCATTCAAACTTGTTCTTTCGTTTCCGCTCGCTGTAATACATGAACAAACATGTCCACTGATGTATCAAGTTCCTGTTTGTCCGCTGCAAACTTAACCGGAGTCCAACAATGTGGTATCAGAGCCACATCAGGAACCCCTGCAGAAATCAGAATCACATCTACAACACTACCATGCCAACACTGCTATGACGAATAACATGAAAGGGAGAAAAACAAACGAAGGGTGAAATTATGTTTCTATTGTCACCGTCCAGGGCATCAAATCTATTCATGCAAATCCAAAGAACACGATGAAGCAACACAACTTGTTAACCAAGCGGTTAATACCGTAATCCAAACACAAAGGAGGGATGCAGAAGATCGGGGTGAAATGATAGTAACTGGCACAGAAGGCGGCCAGTGGAAGGATATATGGTATGTCAGTAACTCTTTCTCGCATCATTACGCCGGTAATGTAAATGTTTTCAAAAGGATTAAACATTTGGTTGGTGTTGATACAAGTCTTGGGGAAAACAATTTCTTGTTCATCCAGGGTAGTGGGAATGTCGAAATCAAGTCTAACAATGAAAAATTAAAGATACAAAGTGTCTTTTATACCCCAGAATTGGATAGAAACGTCCTGAGCATGAATTAATTAACATTGCAAGGATTTACCGTCAATAAAAACGGTGATACTTGTAGGATTTACCCGATGTTTTCGTCTCCAGTGATAAACAATGTAAACAAAGTTACTGGTTTGTCAAAAGAAGATGAGTTAGGATTGAAAGAAATACAGAAAGTGTTAAACCTGAATGATGTGAACGAAAAGTATAAGAATGATTATTTAAATTCATACTTCGAAACCATAAATGTTTCGAATGAAAATGAATTTGATTGGAGTCGAATGATCATAAGGGCGTTAGAGTTCAATGAATTCTCCGACTGTAAAGCCCTGTTAGACATGATTGATGATCGAGACTTCGTATTTAAATACAAGCATGATCTTGAAATGAAGTTAGAAATCATGGTGGGTTGGTTTTTGAAAGAAAAAATGGGAATAACATCAAGATCCATACCCCCGCTTTTAGATGATGGAAGAAGAATAGACTTACTCAGCCTGTATATTATGGTTGAAAGAGATGGAGGTTATCAAGGTGTCACGGTTGACAACTTATGGCCGGCTATAGCGAAAGATCTCGTTTTCGAATATCAAGATGGTGACTTTATTAGAGTCATTTATGCTATGTATTTAGACGTTCTTGTATACTATTACAAGTTCAAATCAGTGCAAAAGAAAGTGCAGGATAAAGAAATGGTGGAACAAGAAGAAAGCTCCATGGCTGGAAATGTTCGAGGAAGAAGATGTAAATGTGCTGATGCCGATCCAATGCTGGAAGATGGGGCCACAGAGCATTATGCTTTGTATGCCGGGAATAGCTGGGAAGGGTCTTGGAATCTGCACAAGAAGCGTCGCCGTTTCAATTTCAGTGAAGCACCTAAAGCGGTATACGAAGCCAACAGGAGCGTGATGATGAAGCCATAATTAAGTTTAAGGGAGGGTGTTAATGAAGGATAATTAAACTTTATTATGTTTATGGTACCTGTATTTTATGTAGTAAACGATATGTAATATTCGGATATTGTGTGACAAATGTTGGTTCGGATCATGAGCGGGTAATTTCAAACTGCGAAATGACAGTTTTTGCCGCCAAGATTAACCGCCATAATCACACATATATATATATATATATATATGTAATGACCGGTAACTATTTCCGGTACCAAGACAGTTTATTTCATTACCATTCTGTCCATTCAACTGTTCCTCATCATTCAAACTCGTTCTTTCGTTTCCGCTCGCTGTAATACATCAACAAACATGTCCACTGATGTATCAAGTTCCTGTTTGTCGGCTGCAAACTTAACCAGAGTCCAACAATGTGGTATCAGAGCCACATCAGGAACCCCTGCAGAAATCAGAATCACATCTACAACACTACCATGCCAACACTGCTATGACGAATAACATGAAAGGGAGAAAAACAAACGAAGGGTGAAATTATGTTTCTATTGTAACCGTCTAGGGCATCAAATCTATTCATGCAAATCCAAAGAACACGACGAAGCAACACAACTTTTTAACCAAACGGTTAATACCGGAATCCAACACAAAGGAGGGATGCAGAAGATCGGGGTGAAATGATAGTAACTGGCACAGAAGGCGGCCAGTGGAAGGATATATATGGTATGTAAGTAACTCTTTCTAGCATCATTACGCCGGTAATGTAAATGTTTTCAAAAGGATTAAACATTTGGTTGGTGTTGATACAAGTATTGGGGAAAACAATTTCTTGTTCATCCAGGGTATTGGGAATGTCGAAATCAAGTCTAACAATGAAAAATTAAAGATACAAAGTGTCTTTTATACCCCGGAATTGGATAGAAACGTCCTGAGCATGAATTAATTAACATTGCAAGGATTTACCGTCAATAAAAACGGTGATACTTGTAGGATTTACCCGATGTTTTCGTCTCCAGTGATAAACAATGTAAACGAAGTTACTGGTTTGTCAAAAGAAGATGAGTTAGGATTGAAAGAAATACAGAAAGTGTTAAACCTGAATGATGTGAACGAAAAGTATAAGAATGATTATTTGAATTCATACTTCGAAACCTTAAATGTTTCGAATGAAAATGAATTTGATTGGAGTCGAATGATCATAAGGGCGTTAGAATTCAATGAATTCTCCGACTGTAAAGCCCTGTTAGACATGATTGATGATCGAGACTTCGTATTTAAATACAAGCATGATCTTGAAATGAAGTTCGAAATCATGGTGAGTTGGTTTCTAAAAGAAAAAATGGGAATAACATCAAGATCCATACCCCCGCTTTTAGATGATGGAAGAAGAATAGACTTACTCGGCATGTCTATTATGGTTGAAAGAGATGGAGGTTATCAAGGTGTCACGGTTGACAACTTATGGCCGGATATAGCGAAAGATCTCGGTTTCGAATATCAAGATGGTGACTTTATTAGAGTCATTTATGCTATGTATTTAGACGTTCTTGTATACTATTACAAGTTCAAATCAGTGCAAAAGAAAGTGCAGGATAAAGAAATGGTGGAACAAGAAGAAAGCTCCATGGCTGGAAATGTTCGAGGAGGAAGATGTAAGAGTGCTGATGCCGATCCAATGCTGGAAGATGGGGCAACAGAGCATTATGCTTTATATGCCGGGAATAGCTGGGAAGGGTCTTGGAATCTGCACAAGAAGCGTCGCCGTTTCAATTTCAGTGAAGCACCTAAAGCGGTATACAAAGCCAACATGAGCGTGATGATGAAGCCATAATTAAGATTAAGGGAGGGTGTTAATGATGGATAATTAAACTTTATTATGTTTATGATACTTGTATTTTATGTAGTAAACGATATGTAATATTCTGATATTGTGTGACAAATGTTGGTTCGGATCATGAGCGGGTAATTTCAAACTGCCAAATGACAGTTTTTGCCGCCAAGATTAACCGCCATAATCAAACATATATATATATGTAATGACCGGTAACTATTTCCGGTACCAAGATAGTTTATTTCATTACCATTCTGTCCATTCAATTGTTCCTCATCATTCAAACTTGTTCTTTCGTTTCCGCTCGCTGTAATACATCAACAAACATGTCCACTGATGTATCAAGTTCCTGTTTGTCCGTTGCAAACTTAACCAGAGTCCAACAATGTGGTATCAGAGCCACATCAGGAACCCCTGCAGAAATCAGAATCACATCTACAACACTACCATGCCAACACTGCTATGACGAATAACATGAAAGGGAGAAAAACAAACGAAGGGTGAAATTATGTTTCTATTGTCACCGTCCAGGGCATCAAATCTATTCATGCAAATCCAAAGAACACGATGAAGCAACACAACTTGTTAACCAAGCGGTTAATACCGGAATCCAAACACAAAGGAGGGATGCAGAAGATCGGGGTGAAATGATAGTAACTGGCACAGAAGGCGGCCAGTGGAAGGATATATGGTGTGTCAGTAACTCTTTCTCGCATCATTACGCCGGTAATGTAAATGTTTTCAAAAGGATTAAACATTTGGTTGGTGTTGATACAAGTATTGGGGAAAACAATTTCTTGTTCATCCAGGGTATTGGTATGTCGAAATCAAGTCTAACAATGAAAAATTAAAGATACAAATGTCTTTTATACCCCGGAATTGGATAGAAACGTCCTGAGCATGAATTAATTAACATTGCAAGGATTTACCGTCAATAAAAACGGTGATACTTGTAGGATTTTCCCGATGTTTTCGTCTCCCGTGATAAACAATGTAAACGAAGTTACTGGTTTGTCAAAAGAAGATGAGTTAGGATTGAAAGAAATACAGAAAGTGTTAAACCTGAATGATGTGAACGAAAAGTATAAGAATGATTATTTAAATTCATACTTCGAAACCTTAAATGTTTCGAATGAAAATGAATTTGATTGGAGTCGAATGATCATAAGGGCGTTAGAATTCAATGAATTCTCCGACTGTAAAGCCTTGTTAGACATGATTGATGATCGAGACTTCGTATTTAAATACAAGCATGATCTTGAAATGAAGTTCGAAATCATGGTGGGTTGGTTTCTGAAAGAAAAAATGGGAATAACATCAAGATCCATACCCCCGCTTTTAGATGATGGAAGAAGAATAGACTTACTCAGCCTGTATATTATGGTTGAAAGAGATGGAGGTTATCAAGGTGTCACGGTTGACAACTTATGGCCGGATATAGCGAAAGATCTCGGTTTCGAATATCAAGATGGTGACTTTATTAGAGTCATTTATGCTATGTATTTAGACGTTCTTGTATACTATTACAAGTTCAAATCAGTGCAAAAGAAAGTGCAGGATAAAGAAATGGTGGAACAAGAAGAAAGCTCCATGGCTGGAAATGTTCGAGGAGGAAGATGTAAGAGTGCTGATGCCGATCCAATGCTGGAAGATGGGGCAACAGAGCATTATGCTTTATATGCCGGGAATAGCTGGGAAGGGTCTTGGAATCTGCACAAGAAGCGTCGCCGTTTCAATTTCAGTGAAGCACCTAAAGCGGTATACGAAGCCAACATGAGCGTGATGATGAAGCCATAATTAAGATTAAGGGAGGGTGTTAATGATGGATAATTAAACTTTATTATGTTTATGATACTTGTATTTTATGTAGTAAACGATATGTAATATTCTGATATTGTGTGACAAATGTTGGTTCGGATCATGAGCGGGTAATTTCAAACTGCCAAATGACAGTTTTTGCCGCCAAGATTAACCGCCATAATCAAACATATATATATATGTAATGACCGGTAACTATTTCCGGTACCAAGATAGTTTATTTCATTACCATTCTGTCCATTCAATTGTTCCTCATCATTCAAACTTGTTCTTTCGTTTCCGCTCGCTGTAATACATCAACAAACATGTCCACTGATGTATCAAGTTCCTGTTTGTCCGTTGCAAACTTAACCAGAGTCCAACAATGTGGTATCAGAGCCACATCAGGAACCCCTGCAGAAATCAGAATCACATCTACAACACTACCATGCCAACACTGCTATGACGAATAACATGAAAGGGAGAAAAACAAACGAAGGGTGAAATTATGTTTCTATTGTCACCGTCCAGGGCATCAAATCTATTCATGCAAATCCAAAGAACACGATGAAGCAACACAACTTGTTAACCAAGCGGTTAATACCGGAATCCAAACACAAAGGAGGGATGCAGAAGATCGGGGTGAAATGATAGTAACTGGCACAGAAGGCGGCCAGTGGAAGGATATATGGTGTGTCAGTAACTCTTTCTCGCATCATTACGCCGGTAATGTAAATGTTTTCAAAAGGATTAAACATTTGGTTGGTGTTGATACAAGTATTGGGGAAAACAATTTCTTGTTCATCCAGGGTATTGGTATGTCGAAATCAAGTCTAACAATGAAAAATTAAAGATACAAATGTCTTTTATACCCCGGAATTGGATAGAAACGTCCTGAGCATGAATTAATTAACATTGCAAGGATTTACCGTCAATAAAAACGGTGATACTTGTAGGATTTTCCCGATGTTTTCGTCTCCCGTGATAAACAATGTAAACGAAGTTACTGGTTTGTCAAAAGAAGATGAGTTAGGATTGAAAGAAATACAGAAAGTGTTAAACCTGAATGATGTGAACGAAAAGTATAAGAATGATTATTTAAATTCATACTTCGAAACCTTAAATGTTTCGAATGAAAATGAATTTGATTGGAGTCGAATGATCATAAGGGCGTTAGAATTCAATGAATTCTCCGACTGTAAAGCCTTGTTAGACATGATTGATGATCGAGACTTCGTATTTAAATACAAGCATGATCTTGAAATGAAGTTCGAAATCATGGTGGGTTGGTTTCTGAAAGAAAAAATGGGAATAACATCAAGATCCATACCCCCGCTTTTAGATGATGGAAGAAGAATAGACTTACTCAGCCTGTATATTATGGTTGAAAGAGATGGAGGTTATCAAGGTGTCACGGTTGACAACTTATGGCCGGATATAGCGAAAGATCTCGGTTTCGAATATCAAGATGGTGACTTTATTAGAGTCATTTATGCTATGTATTTAGACGTTCTTGTATACTATTACAAGTTCAAATCAGTGCAAAAGAAAGTGCAAGATAAAGAAATGGTGGAACAAGAAGAAAGCTCCATGGCTGGAAATGTTCGAGGAAGAAGATGTAAGAGTGCTGATGCCGATCCAAATGCTGGAAGATGGGGCAACAGAGCATTATGCTTTATATGCCGGGAATAGCTGGGAAGGGTCTTGGAATCTGCACAAGAAGCGTCGCCGTTTCAATTTCAGTGAAGCACGTAAAGCGGTATACGAAGCCAACAGGAGCGTGATGATGAAGCCATAATTAAGTTTAAGGGAGGGTGTTAATGATGGATAATTAAACTTTATTATGTTTATGATACTTGTATTTTATGTAGTAAACGATATGTAATATTCGGATATTGTGTTACAAATGTTGGTTCGGATCATGAGCGGGTAATTTCAAACTGCCAAATGACAGTTTTTGCCGCCAAGATTAACCGCCATAATCACACACATATATATATATATGTAATGACCGGTAACTATTTCCGGTACCAAGACAGTTTATTTCATTACCATTCTGTCCATTCAATTGTTCCTCATCATTCAAACTTGTTCTTTCGTTTCCGCTCGCTGTAATACATCAACAAACATGTCCACTGATGTATCAAGTTCCTGTTTGTCCGCTGCATACTTAACCGGAGTCCAATAATGTGGTATCAGAGCCACATCAGGAACCCCTGCAGAAATCAGAATCACATCTACAACACTACCATGCCAACACTGCTATTACGAATAACATGAAAGGGAGAAAAACAAACGAAGGGTGAAATTATGTTTCTATTGTCACCGTCCAGGGCATCAAATCTATTCATGCAAATCCAAAGAACACGATGAAGCAACATAACTTGTTAACCAAGCGGTTAATATCGGAATCCAAACACAAAGGAGGGATGGAGAAGATCGGGGTGAAATGATAGTAACTGGCACAGAAGGCGGCCGGTGGAAGGATATATGGTATGTCAGTAACTCTTTCTCGCATCATTACGCCGGTAATGTAAATGTTTTCAAAAGGATTAAACATTTGGTTGGTGTTGATACAAGTATTGGGGAAAACAATTTCTTGTTCATCCAGGGTATTGGGAATGTCGAAATCAAGTCTAACAATGAAAAATTAAAGATAGAAAGTGTCTTTTATACCCCGGAATTGGATAGAAAGTCCTGAGCATGAATTAATTAACATTGCAAGGATTTACCGTCAATAAAAACGGTGATACTTGTAGGATTTACCCGATGTTTTTGTCTCCAGTGATAACAATGTAAACGAAGTTACTGGTTTGTCAAAAGAAGATGAGTTAGGATTGAAAGAAATACAGAAAGTGTTAAACCTGAATGATGTGAACGAAAAGTATAAGAATGTATATTTAAATTCATACTTCGAAACCTTAAATGTTTCGAATGAAAATGAATTTGATTGGAGTCGAATGATCATAAGGGCTTTAGAATTCAATGAATTCTCCGACTGTAAAGCCCTGATAGACATGATTGATGATCGAGACTTCGTATTTAAATACAAGCATGATCTTGAAATGAAGTTCGAAATCATGGTGGGTTGGTTTCTGAAAGAAAAAATGGGAATAACATCAAGATCCATACCCCCGCTTTTAGATGATGGAAGAAGAATAGACTTACTCAGCCTGTATATTATGGTTGAAAGAGATGGAGGTTATCAAGGTGTCACGGTTGACAACTTATGTTCGGCTATAGCGAAAGATCTCGGTTTCGAATATCAAGATGGTGACTTTATTAGAGTCATTTATGCTATGTATTTAGTCGTTCTTGTATACTATTACAAGTTCAAATCAGTGCAAAAGAAAGTGCAGGATAAAGAAATAGTGGAACAAGAAGAAAGCTCCATGGCTGGAAATGTTCGAGGAAGAAGATGTAAGAGTGCTGATGCCGATCCAATGCTGGAAGATGGGGCAACAGAGCATTATGCTTTGTATGCCGGGAATAGCTGGGAAGGGTCTTGGAATCTGCACAAGAAGCGTCGCCGTTTCAATTTCAGTGAAGCACGTAAAGCGGTATACGAAGCCAACAGGAGCGTGATGATGAAGCCATAATTAAGTTTAAGGGAGGGTGTTAATGATGGATAATTAAACTTTATTATGTTTATGATACTTGTATTTTATGTCGTAAACGATATGTAATATTCGGATATTGTGTGACAAATGTTGGTTCGGATCATGAGCGGGTAATTTCAAACTGCCAAATGACAGTTTTTGCCGCCAAGATTAACCGCCATAATCAAACATATATACATGTAATGACCGGTAACTATTTCCGGTACCAAGAAAGTTTATTTCATTACCATTCTATCCATTCAATTGTTCCTCATCATTCAAACTTGTTCTTTCGTTTCCGCTCGCTGTAATTGTTGGTGCACTACATCTGTTGATTTCGTCTTGGATCGAGTCATAGTCTTACAGTGTTAGATCAGGGCATGTTGTACGAGAAAATAGGAAATTGTATTGTTGTTTAGAGACAGGTTCGCTTTTGTGGACATGTTAGGTCCGCTTTTATGTCAAGTTTTTAGGACCGCTTTTATGTCCAAAGGAGGTCCACTTATAAGGACATGGTCCTTTGGAGCGGACCTAACAACCTATAAAAGGGTCACATCAGCGAATCTCATTGTAATCTTTGAAGAAACTCGTACCGTAGTGCTGCCGGATCGAGAACTGCCTGTAATATGTTCTATCTTAATGAAATAGAGTGTTTAAAGTGAAGTACTAGCTGTTCCTACATTGATTGCTTGTTTTCCGCACCTGTAATTGACAAAAACTCCTCTGATCGACTTAATCGGGTCGAAACACGATCCTACAATTGGTATCAGAGCTTCAGGAGGAGGAGTTCTGCAGAGAATAGCTGAATTTCATCAAGTTTCTTGTCTTCTACACCTTCTTATTTCATTTCAGACAATTTCAACGGTCAAAATCGGCTCAAAGTTTCAAGGATTGTGCGCAATAGTACAGTGATAAACCCTCGAAAGTTTGGTGTCAAAATTCGAAGTCTAAATGGGTCAAATGGATGTCCAAATGAGATCCGCTTTTACGGTCAAGTGAGAGATCCCCTCGAAAGGTTCGCTCGAAGGATTATTGTTTGGTCCGCTCGAAAGGTTCGCTCGAAAGATCACTTTCTGGTTCGCTGATAGAGACAATTCTGGTCCGCTCGAAATCAGCTGGTTCGCTTTTAAGGAAATTATCTGGTCCGCTTGAATAACATTCTGGTCCGCTCATAGTACAAGTTTGGTCTGCTTTTGTGTCCACTTGGCATTCTGGTTCGCTTTTGTGACAACAACAAGCAATCTGGTTCGCTTTTAAGGCTGATTTGAACAAATTTTGAAGATTTTTAAAATGGACGAGGATTTCTACAACGCATTCGCTACACCGAGTACCCCAATCACTGCTGTTCAAACCACAATGCTCGAAAACGAAACAGGGACGATGCAAAAGCCCCCCAAAAACATCGAAGAATTTAAAGGTTGGGAAGGTAGGTTTGAGAATTGGGTGCAAGCAAACTATCTTGATGCTTGGGAATGTGTCGAGACAAAGTATGTTAGACCTTTGAATGATGATGAAGAACCCGTTCCGATAAAAGATCTTACTGCTGATGCTAGGAAGAAGTACAAAGATGAGAAAATGATGCTAAGTCTTCTTCAACAGGCAGTGAAAGAGGATATCATGGTTCTTTTACAACACAATGGAACATCATATTCGATTTGGAAAGCTTTGCGATCAAAGTTTAGAGGAAGTGAAGAAATAGTTAAGAGTAAAAAGTCACTTTTAAAGAAAGAGTTTGATTTATTTCGAGGGTTAAAGAATGAGAGTACGAGAGAGATTATTGAACGATATTGTAATTTGCTTGCTAACATGAAAAGGTTAAGTATTGAGAAGAGTACTGATGAGTTGATCGAGAAACTTGCTGATGCGTTGCCATATGAGACTTGGGGCACATACTTGATGATGCTCAGAAACAAGAAAGGTTTTAGCAATCTGACGCTCAGTAAGTTCATTGAAAAGATAGAGGCTCAGGAAATGGAACAATGGAAAGTTATCAGAATGAAAGATTTCGATGGAGAACAGGACATCGGACTATATTATAAGGCAGGGGTTAATGAAAAGAAATCTTCAAATCTATCTCCAAAGGTTGAGACTGCCTACAGTGCCAAGAATTCATCTGGAAGTCCATCATCTGGATCAAACAACAAAACCAGTTTCACACCATTTTCATCTTTTGATCCAAATATTTCAGCAACTAAAAACGGGAGAAAATTACAGTGTAACATTGTGTTAAATCTTGAAAATGATCAAGATTATTCTGAGGAAGTTGCCAAAAACCAAATGTCTTTATTAGGAATGTTTTTGGAATCTTACACTTGTTTTGTTGCAGGTCGTATCGGGAATCCAATGTTAACCAGAGAAGATTACGACCAGATAGACGCTGAAGAGATGGAACTAATGGACATAAAATGGTGTCTGGCTAGTGTTTTACGGAGAGCTGAGAAATTCAAACAAATGACGGGGAGAGATGATCTTCGTGATGCGAATGTTTCTACTATAGGTTTTGACAAATCTAAAGTCACTTGTTTTCGGTGCAGGGAAAGAGTGCACAAACCGAGAAGCAAGTGGAGCTCAAAATCCGTTCAACAACAACAACGATTACTATCGCAAAGCCATCTATCACCAAGTTGGTCAATCATTTCAACAACAAAAACATCAAGCTCAAACTGCACATGGAAGAGATGTGATTGAAGAAACTGGAAAGAGAGCATGTGTGGTGAATCAAGATCAAAAGCAGTCGTTTAACTGGGATAAATATATTCCAGATAATAGGAAAGCTTGTTTGATTGATCAAGATGATGAGAGATTACCAAAGGGTTTTAGCTGGGCAAATTTCACTTGGGATGATTATATTCCTGATCAAACTACAGCTTACACTGCTTTTACGGCAAAGGTTGTAGATGATAGTGATGATGATACGGAATATTGGGCAAGAAAATATAAAGAAGATATGAAGTTGCTTGCTGAAAGTGATAGTGAAGATGAAAAAGCCAAGAAGAAAAAGAAAAAGATCAAGACACCGGTGAGCAGTGATGATGAAGAGGTGCCGGTGGTAAGAAGACAAAAGGTGAAAGAAGTTCCAAAATTCAAAGTTGATGAAGAAGTTGATGCGAAAAAGATTCCGGTGAAGTGTGAAAATTGTGAAGCTGTAAAGAAGCAGAACAACACATTGATCTACAATTTGAACAGTTTGAAAGAGTCTTATGATGTGCTTAACAAAACGATGAATCAATACAATCAAACGAGTGAAGAACAAGCCACAGCAATGAAGACACTTCAGGGAGCTTTTATGACAAAGCAAAAGTTGTAAACAATTACATTGAGAAATGTGCTGCTTTGGAACAAAAGCTTGAGTTGCAAAGAATTGAAACTGAACGAGTAAATCGTTTATTAAAAAGTTACTCATGTACTTCCTATGTTATTGACAGGATTTATCCGACATTTGAAAGTATGAAGGTATGGGAAGATGATGAGGTAACTGAAGAGAAAGAAGCTGGAAAAAGTGCTGATGAAAAGATTGCTGATAAGAAAAAGAATGACAAGAAAAAGGACACAACGTCATCTGGTAAGAAGAACGGTGTCAGCTATAACAAGTGTCCACCCCCGCTGGAAAATGGATATTTGCCTAGAAATCCAAACGATGAAAGAGTCAAAAAGGCCACAAATTTACAGTGGGAGTCAGAGTTGTCAGTAAATCTTCCAGATAGTATTGATGTTGTGTTTACATCGTATGACACTGATCAAAAGTCTCAATTAATGAAGAAAGTCGTGGATCATGTGTTAGAAAACGATGAGATAGAGGAGTCAAAGTCGGAGTCCACGTCAGAGTCAAAGTCTGGGTCAAGCACAAAGTGTCAAACAGAAAAACAGGGCAAATTAGTTTATGATAGAAAATTTCTATTGTCAAAATCTAATTTGGATGATCGATTGTTTAAAGTTGCTTATACTTTGAATGATTCTGACAAATTATATTCTGGTGAAGAATTTCCAATAAGAGGTGTCAAAACTGAATTGATAAACAAGGTTTTCGTACTCACAGAAATTAATATTTCTGAAATAAAAGGCTTATGTCTTAATGAAAAACCAAGATATTACACCTCAAGAGTACAACAAAGATTAAACAAGAAAAAGAACTACAGTTCTGGGTTAGGTTTCCAAAAGAAATCAAACCATAACGGTAATTTCAAAAAGAAAGGTTTAGGGTTTATTCCTACAGAAAAACAGAAAAATGAAAAATATGTTCGTGATTTTAAATCTAAAATGTCATTTGTTTCAGGTACGTCAACTGATGAAGAAGAAAAGACAAGTTTCTGGAGAGAATCAAATAAAGAGTTCCTTGGGAAGAAGCAAGACGAACAGAAGCGAGATACAAGAACCTGTTACCGATGCAACACTGTTGGACACATTGCAAAAGATTGTTCGAATGCGATACAATCAAAACAGGGAGTATTTCGTAAAATTAAAGAGAAAGTATTTGTGTTTGAATCACCACTTTATAGAACAAAACTGTTTAAAGATTCTATTTTTGAAATTGGTGAGAGTTCGAACAAGTTTTACAAAAAGAAAGTAAAATCTGACAAACAGAAATGGGTTGTTAAGAGTGTTGGTGAAAGCTCTAGCGATGATTCTGATAGGTCGAAATCAGAGGAGCTATCTTCTGGCGATGAAACTGATTCCACAAAGTCAGTTGAGCCACAAGTTGTTTCAAAATGTGAAGCTGATGTAAAAGTTGAAAAATCAGTTCCGATTGTTAATGATGAGGAGTTTCCATTACTTTGGGCTGAGAATTATAAAAAGAAAATTGGTAAAGTTGAAATTTCTAACCAATTTTATCATAATGAACAGGAATTTGATGCTGAGAAGGTCTTTAACCCCAAGGTAAAACATATCTTTGGCAAGATGATTGATCGAAAAGTCAAAGGGGTTAAAGAATTTTATGAGAAGAAAACAAAGAAAGAAAAGGTTGAACCATCCCTGGTTTGTGACCGGGATGGTACATATTATGAACAGTAAGTCTCAGGACTTGCCGGAGCTCCCAGGTTGGTAAGCGTGGAGCATGAATCGGCATCTTTCTTGAATTTAATTCGGTAACGTCAATCATACAAACGGTAAAGAGGTTTGTTTATGTTTGTTGGTTATAATTACAAGTGGTTAGATGATTTGATTGCATATGGTAAATCAAGGACATTAAGTTGTACTTGTATTTTCCTACTTTTGGTTGGAAGACAAGATGATGAACCACATCCCCGAACATTTGTTTGATAAATCTACAAGTGGTAAAATTAATCAAACTTATTTTCCGGAAAAACCATTTTGATTAAAACAAACTTAAGTGTTTTGAAATCTAAATGGGAAAATAGTTTGTTGATAGGGGGAGTTCTGATTGTTTATGCCTAGTGAATGGCGATTTGAGGTGATTTGATATCGGTTGTCATGTTTTTGTACAGTTTGTTTTCATATTTTCGTTAATGTGTTTGCATTTTAGGGGGAGTAAGAAAATTTCAGAAAATCCAAAAACATTAGAAAATTTGAAAAAGCCAAAAACATGATAAAATCAAAAATGAGTTTTGTTGCGAAAAAGAGGAAATGATAGTACATCAGTGGACTATCACAAGATGCTAAAGAATTGGAAAGTTTAAAAGTGATAAACAATCTTACTGCGGATGTGTCAGTAGATTTCCACACATTTAGTAAATTGAAACGAGATATAAACCTAAATCAAACTTGCTTGATTTGTGGGTAACTATTCTTGAATATATGGGTAACCCCCGAAATCTTGTTTGAAAGGTCCCGTATTCTGAGATACTAGGTCTTTATACTCAGTGATATCTGGGGTATTATCCCGGGACTTCTGCTGTATGGAAGTACTGACCTAGTCCCCGGATAATGCTTTTCGCAAAATGCTTGAAACATAGCATCGCCCTCAGTAAGCTGATGAAACAATAAAATTGATAGTCGCTGCTGTTGTAATAAAAGATCCTCTAAAGGGGACCCACCTAAAGTCGAAGCCGTCATCTCTCTGCGTATACGGAAGTATCGACCTGAGCTCTCACGGCCCTCGCACATAACCCCGTTACAGATATCAGTTGTGGTATACTCACCTGTAAGACTGAATATTTGGGATCTGGATACAGGAGTATATTCAAGTGGAGTGATACGCAATTAAGTTTAAGTCTCTAAAACATTAATATCGTATCTCGAATCAATTGAAGTCTGTGTGAAAATTTAAGTGGACAAACATACTGACAATCTAGTTAAATTGTTTAGAACTGAGAATGTTTAAAGCTTAACGGTGTTAGTGATATGTCTCAAAACTGATATGATCCTCTTGCACGAACTCACAAAAATATTGTTTGTAAATAGTTTATTTCTGCATTTTATTTTCTTACAGAAAAATCCAAAAAGATTTTTAGTGTGTTTTAGCATAAATTTTGAAAAGTCAAAAAGATTTTCGACAACTGGTATTGAAAAACTGATTTTCAAAATTCAAAGAGGTAAACATGATGAACATTTGGTTTGGGTAATTGTGTTTGTTTTTTAATCAAAAATGTCACAATTCCAAATGGTTCATTAGCAACTGATTGGTTGATTAGTGTGTGATTGATGATGATTATGTGCTTAAATGTTTGTCATAAAATTTATGTTTGTGGTAGAGTTTATGCAGGAAAAATCAACATCTGAGGGAGAATATGTAATATTTGAGGGGGAGCACATGTTGGGATTTGATAAACTCTAAAGATGTCAAATTTCAAAGTGAGAGAGTTTGTTGGTGATGAAGAGAAAGAGATGAAGATATAGAGAGAGAAGCCCAGTGACTGATCAAGACTGAAGATGTGAAGACTCAACAGTGTGGAGACTCGATGGACGACTCCATCAACATCTGAGGGGGAGTCTGTTGGTGCACTACATCTGTTGATTTCGTCTTGGATCGAGTCATAGTCTTAGAGTGTTAGATCAGGGCATGTTGTACGAGAAAATAGGAAATTGTATTGTTGTTTAGAGACAGGTTCGCTTTTGTGGACATGTTAGGTCCGCTTTTATGTCAAGTTTTTAGGACCGCTTTTATGTCCAAAGGAGGTCCGCTTATACGGACATGGTCCTTTGGAGCGGACCTAACAACCTATAAAGGGTCACATCAGCGAATCTCATTGTAATCTTTGAAGAAACTTGTACCGAAGTGTTGCCGGATCGAGAACTGCCTGTAATCGGTTATATCTTAATGAAATAGAGTGTTTAAAATGAAGTACTAGCTGTTCCTATGTTGATTGCTTGTTTTCCGCACCGGTAATACATCAACAAACACGATCCTACAGTAATACATCAACAAACATGTTCACTGATGTATCAAGTTCCTGTTTGTCCGCTGCAAACTTAACCGGAGTCCAACAATGTGGTATCAGAGCCACATCAGGAACCCCTGCAGAAATCAGAAACACATCTACAACACTACCATGCCAACACTGCTATGACGAACAACATGAAAGGGAGAAAAACAAACGAAGGGTGAAATTATGTTTCTATTGTCACCGTCCAGGGCATCAAATCTATTTATGCAAATCCAAAGAACACGATGAAGCAAAACAACTTGTTAACCAAGCGGTTAATACCGGAATCCAAACACAAAGGAGGGATGCAGAAGATCGGGGTAAAATGATAGTAACTGGCACATAAGGCAGCCAGTGGAAGGATATATGGTATGTCAGTAACTTTTTCTCGCATCATTACGCCGGTAATGTAAATGTTTTCAAAAGGATTAAACATTTGGTTGGTGTTGATACAAGTATTGGGGAAAACAATTTCTTGTACATCCGGGGTTTTGGGAATGTTGAAATCAAGTCTAACAATGAAAAATTAAAGATACAAAGTGTCTTTTATACCCCGGAATTGGATAGAAACGTCCTGAGTATGAATTAATTAACATTTCAAGTATTTACCGTCAATAAAAACGGTGATACTTGTAGGATTTACCCGATGTTTTCGTCTCCAATGATAAACAATGTAAACGAAGTTACTGGTTTGTCAAAAGAAGATGAGTTAGGATTGAAAGAAATACAGAAAGTGTTAAACCTGAATGATGTGAACGAAAAGTATAAGAATGATTATTTAAATTCATACTTCGAAACCTTAAATGTTTCGAATGAAAATGAATTTGATTGGAGTCGAATGATCATAAGGGCGTTAGAATTCAATGAATTCTCCGACTGTAAAGCCCTGTTAGACATGATTGATGATCGAGACTTCGTATTTAAATACAAGCATGATCTTGAAATGAAGTTCGAAATCATGGTGGGTTGGTTTCTGAAAGAAAAAATGGGGATAACATCAAGATCCATACCCCCGCTTTTAGATGATGGAAGAAGAATAGACTTACTCAGCCTGTATATTATGGTTAAAAGAGATGGAGGTTATCAAGGTGTCACGGTTGACAACTTATGGCCGGCTATAGCGAAAGATCTCGGTTTCGAATATCAAGATGGTGACTTTATTAGAGTCATTTATGCTATGTATATAGACGTTCTTCTATACTATTACAAGTTCAAATCAGTGCAAAAGAAAGTGCAGGATAAAGAAATGGTGGAACAAGAAGAAAGCTCCATGGCTGGAAATGTTCGAGGAAGAAGATGTAAGAGTGCTGATGCCGATCCAATGCTGGAAGATAGGGCAACAGAGCATTATGCTTTGTATGCCGGGAATAGCTGGGAAGGGTCTTGGAATCTGCACAAGAAGCGTCGTTGTTTTAATTTCAGTGAAGCACGTAAAGCGGTATACGAAGCCAACAGGAGCGTGATGATGAAGCCATAATTACGTTTAAGGGAGGGTGTTAATTTTAAGGGAGGGTGTTAATGATGGATAATTAAACTTTATTATGTTTATGATACTTGTATTTTATGCAGTAAACGATATGTAATATTCGGATATTGTGTGACAAATGTTGGTTCGGATCATGAGCGGGTAATTTCAAACTGCCAAATGACAGTTTTTGCCGCCAAAATTAACCGCCATAATCACACATATATATATATGTAATGACCGGTAACTATTTCCGGTACCAAGACAGTTTATTTCATTACCATTCTGTCCATTCAATTGTTCCTCATCATTCAAACTTGTTCTTTCGTTTCCGCTCACTGTAATACATCAACAAACATGTCCACTGATGTATCAAGTTCCTGTTTGTCCGCTGCAAACTTAACCGGAGTCCAACAATGTGGGTATCAGAGCCACATCAGGAACCCCTGCAGAAATCAGAAACACATCTACAACACTACCATGCCAACACTGCTATGACGAACAACATGAAAGGGAGAAAAACAAACGAAGGGTGAAATTATGTTTCTATTGTCACCGTCCAGGGCATCAAATCTATTCATGCAAATCCAAAGAACACGATGAAGCAACACAACTTGTTAACCAAGCGGTTAATACCGGAATCCAAACACAAAGGAGGGATGCAGAAGATCGGGGTGAAATGATAGTAACTGGCACATAAGGCAGCCAGTGGAAGGATATATGGTATGTCAGTAACTTTTTCTCGCATCATTACACCGGTAATGTAAATGTTTTCAAAAGGATTAAACATTTGGTTGGTGTGTAACGCCCTGAATTTCTAGTTTTGCGTTCGGTTTGTATATTCGTAATATAGACACGATAAGTGTGCGCTGTCAACTAACTTCGTTGGTTCAAAGGCATAAAAAAAAAATTAGAAGGGGCCTTATTAAATATGGTCACATAAACCAACGGACCACTTTAGTTTCTTATTAAATGTAGGGGCTATTGTGCAAATTGTAATCATCATGCTTGTTTTAAGAAAACCCTAAGTGTAAAGCTACGACAGTTATCAAAAGAGAGAGATAGAGTTCGAGCGGAGTGTGAGGATGACGAGGAGAAGGGACGCGGCTCGAGTTTCTGCTTTCAGATCACGATTAAGGTAACCAACCCTCTTAATTGCTCGTTATAGTATGTCAAGTCTGAATGTCGGAGTCGGATGGGGTCTTGGTTTCGGTGGTGGTTCTGAGTTGTGAAGACTTACGATTGTACGTGACGGTGTGTAGGATGATGGTATGAACGGGGTAGGATGGTGAGGTGCGATGGCGATAATGGAGATAATGCTCAGTGAAGGTAACGACGGTGTCGGTTACTCGGGTACAGGCTCGGTTGAGCATGAAAGGTGCGTGTGCGACGGAGATGGTATATGGTGGCAGTTGGTTCCGGTAGTGATCATGTCGTGATGTTGTAGGTGATAAAGATTAAAGTGTTCCATGGAAGCGTATTAATGTATGTTTATGAGTTGGTGTTGTGCTAATGTTATATGATTATGTAGAAGACGATACATCAGGTGTTACATGAAGTAGAAGATAATTCAAGCATGAAGCCGATGGGATGCGTTCGGCCATGGACGAGCTCATCAAAGGTGGCGAAAGCAGTAACGGGATTGTTGATGAATTACGATGGGGAGCAAGAAGACTGTTCGTCTGGCGGGGTGTGTGTGCGCGCAGGTTGCATAATAAGGTTTGGTAATTGAATCAAGACTTTGGGAGTATGGAGTGATGGATCAGAATCTATAAACATATGATTTACTATGGTGTCGCATGGGATTCTTGATGGGTATGCAAGGAGGTGATTACTGGTTACAATTTAGGAGGTTATGTTGTTTAATGAATATGTTGTGTAATGATCCCTATGCATGGATTTAAAGATGGTGATGTTGTGGTGAATCTTGGAAAAAAAAGGAATGAAGTATAAAACATGCAATAGTATGAGATTTGCATGGTTATCCATGCATTACATGGATGTCAACAACGTTGACTTTGGTAGTTCCATGCATGAGTTTTTATGGTGAAACCATTTTTGACTTGGGGATTTATTTTTATTATGCATGAAGATGGTCGGAGCATGGATGCATGCTAAAATATAAATGATTCAGACGTGAAATGGTTTGAGTTATATGATGCCGTTTGAGAGCCTCTAGATTGTTGACGCCATCTTAAGTTCCGCGCATTAACTCGTTCTAGTAGCATTCAACAGTTTATGCGTTTTATTGAGGTTTCGTTTGAGGGCGTAGTTTGAGACGGTTAGCTCGTGGATTTGGAAGCTTTGCAACCAGTGAGTTCTAATCCCCTTTTTCTTAAATATTTTTGGGGCTAGCATACATGCTTTTCACTTGTTTTATACATGTCATGAGTTTTATATATATTAACGAGTTATGCGATAAAAATGTTTTATAAACATTTTTTTACAAACAATATTTTTATACGACGTAGTGATTAATCGGGCTTTATTAGTCCGGCGTAGGCGTATGACGTTTTATTTATTAATGTCGAGGTCGTATAGGTATGGGGCGTGGTAGATGTTGATATTTAAAGCACTACTTGTATCGTGATAAATTTTAATTGGTAACTCTATCATAGTTTTCGAACCTTAGTGGTAGCGGGAACGTGAAGGTAGTAGTTTTCGGGTAGTTGATGTGCTTCCAACCTTGTATGTGTATCTATGTGCTTTACGTGAATTAGCATCCTTGAGGTGCTTGACGTGGGTTACTCGTGATGGCGGCCTTACCTTTGGGGAGACGTCAGGTCACGAGATGCGGGTTATTTGTGATGGCGGCGTTACCTTCGGGGTGGCGTCAAGTCACGAGATGCGGGTTATTTGTGATGGCGGCGTTACCTTCGGGGTGGCGTCAGGTCACGATATGCGAGTTACTTGTGATGGCGGCGTTACCTTCAGGGTGGCGTCAGGTCACGAGAAGCACCCTTGAGGTGCTTAGTTGATGGTCACGATTTGTGACAATGTTTTAGCCCTAGTGGCAACGACGATTTATGTGGGAGACGATGATGGCTGCAGTTTAGTAACCTGACCCAAAGAGGGAGGTTACATGCGGCAATATGAGACCAGCTATGGTCACTTCTTAGTGATTTGACCTAATTATGTGTTAGGTTCCCACCTTATTTGCTTATGTGTTTCACGCTAGTTAAATGGTGGGTAAATGTGATTATCTGTGTAGTTGATGAATGATGATAAATGATGTGGGTGACGAATGATGTTCCATTATGTAGTTCTCGAATGATGTTAAATTGAGTAGTTGTCGGACGAGGTTAAGTTACATTTGAGTTTTGGCCATTAATTGTTATGTCCTAGTTACGGGTTAGTGTGGTTAATTGGCCTATGAATTAAGTTGCTTTGAGGGTCGTCCTTTGGTGTTTAAGTAATCTGATCCTTAGCGGAAAGGATTACTTGTAAGATGATTGGACCTAACTTATGGGCGAAGTTTGGTTCGTTATGGGTGACGAGTTGGATTCGTTAAACTTTATAATTTGTTAGTGTATTTTAATAAATGTTGATAATTTTACAACGGTGATGTTTTGGTTCTCAAATAAAGCGTTTGTGATGTCTTTCTAATTATTAAACTTAAACTGTTAGAACTCACTCAGCGTAGCTGACTTTTGCATGTATGTTAGATTGATTTGCAGGTGTGAGATTCGAGTCGGTGTTGCGCTTGGCTAGCGGAAGGAAGTACTCATGATAGTGGTGGAAAGGCATTCGTTACGTTTTGAGACTTGTAAACAAATGTAGTTTTTGAAATAACTTTGTATTGTTTTTAATCAAATATTTCCGCTGCGTGTTTTGAGAAAAGTCATGTTTTTAAATAGTACACTGTGATGTGATCCAACGGTAAGAAGCCCGGTTTGGGGGCCTTACAAGTTGGTATCAGAGCCAGGTTTAAGAGAAATAGGCATTCTTGGATGCCTAAACTTAAACCGTAATGGGACCAAAGTAATGAATGCCACCACGAGTAACCGCGAGCCAAGAGGTATGTCCGACGTGTTGTGTCTAATAATTGAAATTTCTTTGTGTTGTGTGCTTGCATTACGTGGAAGGTAAAACATTAGTGTGACCGTGACGGGAAATGTTTAGAACGTCTGTGGTAACACGGACAGCCGATAGCACTTGATCAACGTTGTTGGCGGTCTATTGTTACTTCCTATGTTCTGAATGATTACCTGAAATGAATCATGCGAATGTTCTGCCTTGGGTGGGTGGTTGGTCATAGGTTAATGGTAGCATTATGCCTTTAGATGATATTTCAATGTTTTTATCGTCTATTAAATTAACAGTGAGCCGTATATGAGTATTGTTGCGTGCATTTTGTAATTTAGTTGTTGGTGCTTACATCTATGGTTGTTGTCGGATTATGTGTAGTTATACGTGGTCATGTGGCAATGCTTGAATGGCTTGAGTTTGCATTAGCAGTATATTGGATGTAGTATAACGGTCATTGTCGATCGCTCTAAGTGATTAGACCTGTATAGACATGGTCTGTATTTATAGACCTGATTGCGCTTTGCGCATGTATGACGTGTAAGGTGATGTTATGTGAATGGTTACTTTAACGTAATCTATAGAAATTGTGAAGACATGTCTATCCTGACTATGGTGTCTAGTATGATGATTGGTATGGCCCAAGATAGGTACGACCACATGAATCTTATACGAATATATGAGTGACGGATGGCGGTAGCCACAAAATGAAATAAGTGTATTTATACAAGTTTAGAGTTTGAGTGTATGACGTAAGAGGTGGGCAGTGGGCTACTGTAAAGCTAGTGTTTCATGCTTTGTTGTTTAGAATGTGGTGACGATATAGTTCTAGCACCATTAGTCTTGTGTAGGACGTATCGTGTTTGTGCTTCATGCAATACCCTTATATTTTTTTGATCTTTTCGCGAACAATGATGTGGTGATAATTTTAGAGGCGTTCGGATGCTTGTATCAAATGTATGGCAGTGAAACTTTATGTGGCAATTACGCACACTATCTAGGCTGCAAACCATGAAGTCCATGGGCGAGACTACACGCGTCAATACGAGACGCATTTTGCCTGCACGAGTGGTTCCCTAGGCGACTATGAAGGAACAGCATGGATGTTGAGGAATTCATCCAAAAGTAACGATGTGACGTGGCGACCTTCGGGAAGAGCCTATTGTGGGATATTTGATGGGCGCATCTTTTCGAGACTTTGAAAGTCGATTATGCTAGTGTTGGCACAAGGCGGCAGACAAATGTGATAAATGACGGAAGCTGCACTCTAGTAGGAAATGAGGGCAATCGACGAACTTTACATTCGGAGGTGCCGACGACGATTTCAATGGTAGGTATGGTGCCTATGTGAACAGACATATGAGAAGTCATGCACCAGCTCCTAGAGGTCTTCAACTTAGAGATGAAAGCGGTGCCTACATTAGTAGATGTATGAAGAGTTATGGATGAACTCCTGAAAGTCATCGATGGAGTTGGAAGAATTGTCTTTGTAGTTAACGGGGAAGGTTGTGTATAAAATTTTGGGAAATCATTTAGGTTCGATGATCGTAGTGTCGATTGAGTATAAGTTACACATTGGGCTTGCGATGGTGGTGGCGGTCTCGATCGCGAAACCATCGAGGCAATTTGAGATATGACAATGGACGTGCCTATGAGTTAAGGATGAGAACGAGTTCGGCATGATGGACGAGTGTGGTGTGAGGTTATCAACAATAAAGCGGGCGTAGTCATTGGTGAAGGTGTTGATGATGATAAGAAGATTGGTTGCTTTTGATGGAACCTTAATGTGAAGGTCAATGTGTTTGGAACTATGAAAGGTCATTTTATAGTGATGAACAAGCATACGTGTGAATCACAAGATGGGAATGCCTTTTGGGCAAGATGTCGAATGACTAGCCGTATGAGGATAGTAATAGCCAAGTGATTATAACCTCAAAGTTGAAAGCAGGCGGTGAAGAAGACTACATTGAACACCACAGATGATAATTAGAGGTGAAGACGACTACATTGAACACCATGGATGGTAATTAGATTATGGAACAAGGCAATGATAATGACCTTTACGACAGTGACTAGATGTCACTCAAAGATGCGGATGTAAGGGAATGCAATTGTAGATGAGAATACGGGTACGCTTGGTCGATGACAGACAGGATTCGAGGACGAATCCTCTTATAAGGGGTGTAGACTTGTAACGCCCTGAATTTCTAGTTTTGCGTTCGGTTTGTATATTCGTAATATAGACACGATAAGTGTGCGCTGTCAACTAACTTCGTTGGTCCAAAGGCATAAAAAAAAATTAGAAGGGGCCTTATTAAATATGGTCACATAAACCAACGGACCACTTTAGTTTCTTATTAAATGGAGGGGCTATTGTGCAAATTGTAATCATCATGCTTGTTTTAAGAAAACCCTAAGTGTAAAGCTACGGCAGTTATCAAAAGAGAGAGATAGAGTTCGAGCGGAGTGTGAGGATGACGAGGAGAAGGGACGCGGCTCGAGTTTCTGCTTTCAGATCACGATTAAGGTAATCAACCCTCTTAATTGCTCGTTATAGTATGTCAAGTCTGAATGTCGGAGTCGGATGGGGTCTTGGTTTCGGTGGTGGTTCTGAGTTGTGAAGACTTACGATTGTACGTGACGGTGTGTAGGATGATGGTATGAACGGGGTAGGATGGTGAGGTGCGATGGAGATAATGGAGATAATGCTCAGTGAAGGTAACGACGGTGTCGGTTACTCGGGTATAGGCTCGGTTGAGCATGAAAGGTGCGTGTGCGACGGAGATGGTATATGGTGGCAGTTGGTTCCGGTAGTGATCATGTCGTGATGTTGTAGGTGATAAAGATTAAAGTGTTCCATGGAAGCGTATTAATGTATGTTTATGAGTTGGTGTTGTGCTAATGTTATATGATTATGTAGAAGACGATACATCAGGTGTTACATGAAGTAGAAGATAATTCAAGCATGAAGCCGATGGGATGCGTTCGGCCATGGACGAGCTCATCAAAGGTGGCGAAAGCAGTAACGGGATTGTTGATGAATTACGATGGGGAGCAAGAAGACTGTTCGTCTGGCGGGGTGTGTGTGCGCGCAGGTTGCATAATAAGGTTTGGTAATTGAATCAAGACTTTGGGAGTATGGAGTGATGGATCAGAATCTATAAACATATGATTTACTATGGTGTCGCATGGGATTCTTGATGGGTATGCAAGGAGGTGATTACTGGTTACAATTTAGGAGGTTATGTTGTTTAATGAATATGTTGTGTAATGATCCCTATGCATGGATTTAAAGATGGTGATGTTGTGGTGAATCTTGGAAAAAAAAGGAATGAAGTATAAAACATGCAATAGTATGAGATTTGCATGGTTATCCATGCATTACATGGATGTCAACAACGTTGACTTTGGTAGTTCCATGCATGAGTTTTTATGGTGAAACCATTTTTGACTTGGGGATTTATTTTTATTATGCATGAAGATGGTCGGAGCATGGATGCATGCTAAAATATAAATGATTCAGACGTGAAATGGTTTGAGTTATATGATGCCGTTTGAGAGCCTCTAGATTGTTGACGCCATCTTAAGTTCCGCGCATTAACTCGTTCTAGTAGCATTCAACAGTTTATGCGTTTTATTGAGGTTTCGTTTGAGGGCGTAGTTTGAGACGGTTAGCTCGTGGATTTGGAAGCTTTGCAACCAGTGAGTTCTAATCCCCTTTTTCTTAAATATTTTTGGGGCTAGCATACATGCTTTTCACATGTTTTATACATGTCATGAGTTTTATATATATTAACGAGTTATGCGATAAAAATGTTTTATAAACATTTTTTTACAAACAATATTTTTATACGACGTAGTGATTAATCGGGCTTTATTAGTCCGGCGTAGGCGTATGACGTTTTATTTAGTAATGTCGAGGTCGTATAGGTATGGGGCGTGGTAGATGTTGATATTTAAAGCACTACTTGTATCGTGATAAATTTTAATTGGTAACTCTATCATAGTTTTCGAACCTTAGTGGTAGCGGGAACGTGAAGGTTGTAGTTTTCGGGTAGTTGATGTGCTTCCAACCTTGTATGTGTATCTATGTGCTTTACGTGAATTAGCATCCTTGAGGTGCTTGACGTGGGTTACTCGTGATGGCGGCCTTACCTTTGGGGAGACGTCAGGTCACGAGATGCGGGTTATTTGTGATGGCGGCGTTACCTTCGGGGTGGCGTCAGGTCACGAGATGCGGGTTATTTGTGATGGCGGCGTTACCTTCGGGGTGGCGTCAGGTCACGATATGCGAGTTACTTGTGATGGCGGCGTTACCTTCAGGGTGGCGTCAGGTCACGAGAAGCACCCTTGAGGTGCTTAGTTGATGGTCACGATTTGTGACAATGTTTTAGCCCTAGTGGCAACGACGATTTATGTGGGAGACGATGATGGCTGCAGTTTAGTAACCTGACCCAAAGAGGGAGGTTACATGCGGCAATATGAGACCAGCTATGGTCACTTCTTAGTGATTTGACCTAATTATGTGTTAGGTTCCCACCTTATTTGCTTATGTGTTTCACGCTAGTTAAATGGTGGGTAAATGTGATTATCTGTGTAGTTGATGAATGATGATAAATGATGTGGGTGACGAATGATGTTCCATTATGTAGTTCTCGAATGATGTTAAATTGAGTAGTTGTCGGACGAGGTTAAGTTACATTTGAGTTTTGGCCATTAATTGTTATGTCCTAGTTACGGGTTAGTGTGGTTAATTGGCCTATGAATTAAGTTGCTTTGAGGGTCGTCCTTTGGTGTTTAAGTAATCTGATCCTTAGCGGAAAGGATTACTTGTAAGATGATTGGACCTAACTTATGGGCGAAGTTTGGTTCGTTATGGGTGACGAGTTGGATTCGTTAAACTTTATAATTTGTTAGTGTATTTTAATAAATGTTGATAATTTTACAACGGTGATGTTTTGGTTCTCAAATAAAGCGTTTGTGATGTCTTTCTAATTATTAAACTTAAACTGTTAGAACTCACTCAGCGTAGCTGACTTTTGCATGTATGTTAGATTGATTTGCAGGTGTGAGATTCGAGTCGGTGTTGCGCTTGGCTAGCGGAAGGAAGTACTCATGATAGTGGTGGAAAGGCATTCGTTACGTTTTGAGACTTGTAAACAAATGTAGTTTTTGAAATAACTTTGTATTGTTTTTAATCAAATATTTCCGCTGCGTGTTTTGAGAAAAGTCATGTTTTTAAATAGTACACTGTGATGTGATCCAACGGTAAGAAGCCCGGTTTGGGGGCCTTACAAGTTGGTATCAGAGCCAGGTTTAAGAGAAATAGGCATTCTTGGATGCCTAAACTTAAACCGTAATGGGACCAAAGTAATGAATGCCACCACGAGTAACCGCAAGCCAAGAGGTATGTCCGACGTGTTGTGTCTAATAATTGAAATTTCTTTGTGTTGTGTGCTTGCATTACGTGGAAGGTAAAACATTAGTGTGACCGTGACGGGAAATGTTTAGAACGTCTGTGGTAACACGGACAGCCGATAGCACTTGATCAACGTTGTTGGCGGTCTATTGTTACTTCCTATGTTCTGAATGATTACCTGAAATGAATCATGCGAATGTTCTGCCTTGGGTGGGTGGTTGGTCATAGGTTAATGGTAGCATTATGCCTTTAGATGATATTTCAATGTTTTTATCGTCTATTAAATTAACAGTGAGCCGTATATGAGTATTGTTGCGTGCATTTTGTAATTTAGTTGTTGGTGCTTACATCTATGGTTGTTGTCGGATTATGTGTAGTTATACGTGGTCATGTGGCAATGCTTGAATGGCTTGAGTTTGCATTAGCAGTATATTGGATGTAGTATAACGGTCATTGTCGATCGCTCTAAGTGATTAGACCTGTATAGACATGGTCTGTATTTATAGACCTGATTGCGCTTTGCGCATGTATGACGTGTAAGGTGATGTTATGTGAATGGTTACTTTAACGTAATCTATAGAAATTGTGAAGACATGTCTATCCTGACTATGGTGTCTAGTATGATGATTGGTATGGCCCAAGATAGGTACGACCACATGAATCTTATACGAATATATGAGTGACGGATGGCGGTAGCCACAAAATGAAATAAGTGTATTTATACAAGTTTAGAGTTTGAGTGTATGACGTAAGAGGTGGGCAGTGGGCTACTGTAAAGCTAGTGTTTCATGCTTTGTTGTTTAGAATGTGGTGACGATATAGTTCTAGCACCATTAGTCTTGTGTAGGACGTATCGTGTTTGTGCTTCATGCAATACCCTTATATTTTTTTGATCTTTTCGCGAACAATGATGTGGTGATAATTTTAGAGGCGTTCGGATGCTTGTATCAAATGTATGGCAGTGAAACTTTATGTGGCAATTACGCACACTATCTAGGCTGCAAACCATGAAGTCCATGGGCGAGACTACACGCGTCAATACGAGACGCATTTTGCCTGCACGAGTGGTTCCCTAGGCGACTATGAAGGAACAGCATGGATGTTGAGGAATTCATCCAAAAGTAACGATGTGACGTGGCGACCTTCGGGAAGAGCCTATTGTGGGATATTTGATGGGCGCATCTTTTCGAGACTTTGAAAGTCGATTATGCTAGTGTTGGCACAAGGCGGCAGACAAATGTGATAAATGACGGAAGCTGCACTCTAGTAGGAAATGAGGGCAATCGACGAACTTTACATTCGGAGGTGCCGACGACGATTTCAATGGTAGGTATGGTGCCTATGTGAACAGACATATGAGAAGTCATGCACCAGCTCCTAGAGGTCTTCAACTTAGAGATGAAAGCGGTGCCTACATTAGTAGATGTATGAAGAGTTATGGATGAACTCCTGAAAGTCATCGATGGAGTTGGAAGAATTGTCTTTGTAGTTAACGGGGAAGGTTGTGTATAAAATTTTGGGAAATCATTTAGGTTCGATGATCGTAGTGTCGATTGAGTATAAGTTACACATTGGGCTTGCGATGGTGGTGGCGGTCTCGATCGCGAAACCATCGAGGCAATTTGAGATATGACAATGGACGTGCCTATGAGTTAAGGATGAGAACGAGTTCGGCATGATGGACGAGTGTGGTGTGAGGTTATCAACAATAAAGCGGGCGTAGTCATTGGTGAAGGTGTTGATGATGATAAGAAGATTGGTTGCTTTTGATGGAACCTTAATGTGAAGGTCAATGTGTTTGGAACTATGAAAGGTCATTTTATAGTGATGAACAAGCATACGTGTGAATCACAAGATGGGAATGCCTTTTGGGCAAGATGTCGAATGACTAGCCGTATGAGGATAGTAATAGCCAAGTGATTATAACCTCAAAGTTGAAAGCAGGCGGTGAAGAAGACTACATTGAACACCACAGATGATAATTAGAGGTGAAGACGACTACATTGAACACCATGGATGGTAATTAGATTATGGAACAAGGCAATGATAATGACCTTTACGACAGTGACTAGATGTCACTCAAAGATGCGGATGTAAGGGAATGCAATTGTAGATGAGAATACGGGTACGCTTGGTCGATGACAGACAGGATTCGAGGACGAATCCTCTTATAAGGGGTGTAGACTTGTAACGCCCTGAATTTCTAGTTTTGCGTTCGGTTTGTATATTCGTAATATAGACACGATAAGTGTGCGCTGTCAACTAACTTCGTTGGTCCAAAGGCATAAAAAAAAATTAGAAGGGGCCTTATTAAATATGGTCACATAAACCAACGGACCACTTTAGTTTCTTATTAAATGGAGGGGCTATTGTGCAAATTGTAATCATCATGCTTGTTTTAAGAAAACCCTAAGTGTAAAGCTACGGCAGTTATCAAAAGAGAGAGATAGAGTTCGAGCGGAGTGTGAGGATGACGAGGAGAAGGGACGCGGCTCGAGTTTCTGCTTTCAGATCACGATTAAGGTAATCAACCCTCTTAATTGCTCGTTATAGTATGTCAAGTCTGAATGTCGGAGTCGGATGGGGTCTTGGTTTCGGTGGTGGTTCTGAGTTGTGAAGACTTACGATTGTACGTGACGGTGTGTAGGATGATGGTATGAACGGGGTAGGATGGTGAGGTGCGATGGAGATAATGGAGATAATGCTCAGTGAAGGTAACGACGGTGTCGGTTACTCGGGTATAGGCTCGGTTGAGCATGAAAGGTGCGTGTGCGACGGAGATGGTATATGGTGGCAGTTGGCTCCGGTAGTGATCATGTCGTGATGTTGTAGGTGATAAAGATTAAAGTGTTCCATGGAAGCGTATTAATGTATGTTTATGAGTTGGTGTTGTGCTAATGTTATATGATTATGTAGAAGACGATACATCAGGTGTTACATGAAGTAGAAGATAATTCAAGCATGAAGCCGATGGGATGCGTTCGGCCATGGACGAGCTCATCAAAGGTGGCGAAAGCAGTAACGGGATTGTTGATGAATTACGATGGGGAGCAAGAAGACTGTTCGTCTGGCGGGGTGTGTGTGCGCGCAGGTTGCATAATAAGGTTTGGTAATTGAATCAAGACTTTGGGAGTATGGAGTGATGGATCAGAATCTATAAACATATGATTTACTATGGTGTCGCATGGGATTCTTGATGGGTATGCAAGGAGGTGATTACTGGTTACAATTTAGGAGGTTATGTTGTTTAATGAATATGTTGTGTAATGATCCCTATGCATGGATTTAAAGATGGTGATGTTGTGGTGAATCTTGGAAAAAAAAGGAATGAAGTATAAAACATGCAATAGTATGAGATTTGCATGGTTATCCATGCATTACATGGATGTCAACAACGTTGACTTTGGTAGTTCCATGCATGAGTTTTTATGGTGAAACCATTTTTGACTTGGGGATTTATTTTTATTATGCATGAAGATGGTCGGAGCATGGATGCATGCTAAAATATAAATGATTCAGACGTGAAATGGTTTGAGTTATATGATGCCGTTTGAGAGCCTCTAGATTGTTGACGCCATCTTAAGTTCCGCGCATTAACTCGTTCTAGTAGCATTCAACAGTTTATGCGTTTTATTGAGGTTTCGTTTGAGGGCGTAGTTTGAGACGGTTAGCTCGTGGATTTGGAAGCTTTGCAACCAGTGAGTTCTAATCCCCTTTTTCTTAAATATTTTTGGGGCTAGCATACATGCTTTTCACATGTTTTATACATGTCATGAGTTTTATATATATTAACGAGTTATGCGATAAAAATGTTTTATAAACATTTTTTTACAAACAATATTTTTATACGACGTAGTGATTAATCGGGCTTTATTAGTCCGGCGTAGGCGTATGACGTTTTATTTAGTAATGTCGAGGTCGTATAGGTATGGGGCGTGGTAGATGTTGATATTTAAAGCACTACTTGTATCGTGATAAATTTTAATTGGTAACTCTATCATAGTTTTCGAACCTTAGTGGTAGCGGGAACGTGAAGGTTGTAGTTTTCGGGTAGTTGATGTGCTTCCAACCTTGTATGTGTATCTATGTGCTTTACGTGAATTAGCATCCTTGAGGTGCTTGACGTGGGTTACTCGTGATGGCGGCCTTACCTTTGGGGAGACGTCAGGTCAACGAGATGCGGGTTATTTGTGATGGCGGCGTTACCTTCGGGGTGGCGTCAGGTCACGAGATGCGGGTTATTTGTGATGGCGGCGTTACCTTCGGGGTGGCGTCAGGTCACGATATGCGAGTTACTTGTGATGGCGGCGTTACCTTCAGGGTGGCGTCAGGTCACGAGAAGCACCCTTGAGGTGCTTAGTTGATGGTCACGATTTGTGACAATGTTTTAGCCCTAGTGGCAACGACGATTTATGTGGGAGACGATGATGGCTGCAGTTTAGTAACCTGACCCAAAGAGGGAGGTTACATGCGGCAATATGAGACCAGCTATGGTCACTTCTTAGTGATTTGACCTAATTATGTGTTAGGTTCCCACCTTATTTGCTTATGTGTTTCACGCTAGTTAAATGGTGGGTAAATGTGATTATCTGTGTAGTTGATGAATGATGATAAATGATGTGGGTGACGAATGATGTTCCATTATGTAGTTCTCGAATGATGTTAAATTGAGTAGTTGTAGGACGAGGTTAAGTTACATTTGAGTTTTGGCCATTAATTGTTATGTCCTAGTTACGGGTTAGTGTGGTTAATTGGCCTATGAATTAAGTTGCTTTGAGGGTCGTCCTTTGGTGTTTAAGTAATCTGATCCTTAGCGGAAAGGATTACTTGTAAGATGATTGGACCTAACTTATGGGCGAAGTTTGGTTCGTTATGGGTGACGAGTTGGATTCGTTAAACTTTATAATTTGTTAGTGTATTTTAATAAATGTTGATAATTTTACAACGGTGATGTTTTGGTTCTCAAATAAAGCGTTTGTGATGTCTTTCTAATTATTAAACTTAAACTGTTAGAACTCACTCAGCGTAGCTGACTTTTGCATGTATGTTAGATTGATTTGCAGGTGTGAGATTCGAGTCGGTGTTGCGCTTGGCTAGCGGAAGGAAGTACTCATGATAGTGGTGGAAAGGCATTCGTTACGTTTTGAGACTTGTAAACAAATGTAGTTTTTGAAATAACTTTGTATTGTTTTTAATCGAATATTTCCGCTGCGTGTTTTGAGAAAAGTCATGTTTTTAAATAGTACACTGTGATGTGATCCAAGGTAAGAAGCCCGGTTTGGGGGCCTTACATGGTGTTGATACAAGTATTGGGGAAAACAATTTCTTGTTCATCCTAGGTTTTGGGAATGTCGAAATCAAGTCTAACAATGAAAAATTAAAGATACAAAGTGTCTTTTATACCCCGGAATTGGATAGAAACGTCCTGAGCATGAATTAATTAACATTTCAAGGATTTACCGTCAATAAAAACGGTGATACTTGTAGGATTTACCCGATGTTTTCATCTCCAGTGATAAACAATGTAAACGAAGTTACTGGTTTGTCAAAAGAAGATGAGTTAGGATTGAAAGAAATACAGAAAGTGTTAAACCTGAATGATGTGAACGAAAAGTATAAGAATGATTATTTAAATTCATACTTCGAAACCTTAAATGTTTCGAATGAAAATGAATTTGATTGGAGTCGAATGATCATAAGGGCGTTAGAATTCAATGAATTCTCCGACTGTAAAGCCCTGTTAGACATGATTGATGATCGAGACTTCGTATTTAAATACAAGCATGATCTTGAAATGAAGTTCGAAATCATGGTGGGTTGGTTTCTGAAAGAAAAAATGGGGATAACATCAAGATCCATACCCCCGCTTTTAGATGATGGAAGAAGAATAGACTTACTCAGCCTGTATAGCCTGTATATTATGGTTAAAAGAGATGGAGGTTATCAAGGTGTCACGGTTGACAACTTATGGCCGGCTATAGCGAAAGATCTCGGTTTCGAATATCAAGATGGTGACTTTATTATTGTCATTTATGCTATGTATTTAGACGTTCTTGTATACTATTACAAGTTCAAATCAGTGCAAAAGAAAGTGCAGGATAAAGAAATGGTGGAACAAGAAGAAAGCTCCATGGCTGGAAATGTTCGAGGAAGAAGATGTAAGAGTGCTGATTCCGATCCAATGCTGGAAGATGGGGCAACAGATCATTATGCTTTGTATGCCGGGAATAGCTGGGAAGGGTCTTGGAATCTGCACAAGAAGCGTCGCCGTTTCAATTTCAGTGAAGCACGTAAAGCGGTATACGAAGCCAACAGGAGCGTGATGATGAAGCCATAATTAAGCTTAAGGGAGGGTGTTAATTTTAAGGGAGGGTGTTAATGATGGATAATTAAACTTTATTATGTTTATGATACTTGTATTTTATGCAGTAAACGATATGTAATATTCGGATATTGTGTGACAAATGTTGGTTCGGATCATGAGCGGGTAATTTCAAACTGCCAAATGACAGTTTTTGCCGCCAAGATTAACCGCCATAATCACACATATATATATATATATGTAATGACCGGTAACTATTTCCGGTACCAAGACAGTTTATTTCATTACCATTTTGTCCATTCAATTGTTCCTTATCATTCAAACTTCTTCTTTCGTTTCCGCTCGCTGTAATACATCAACAAACATGTCCACTGATGTATCAAGTTCCTGTTTGTCCGCTGCAAACTTAACCGGAGTCCAACACTCTCTACTAAATTAAAGACGATCTTCCCTTGTCTAGAATAATGATATTTGAATCCCCTAAGGACGCCATGCCATGGGTGGGCTTGTATATCGCCATTGCATCTTTGATATGCACCCTTGCAATGGCAGCCGACGCCATCCAAGGTTTTTGGCAATGGAAGCTCTGGTTTCCAAACAGATTTTTCACACTTTACGCTTATTGCAGTAGCTAGCTATGAAACTACCTATGGATCTAACCAACGACATGTCTCAATATGAAGAGCTAGCCACAAAGATGTATTGCATGACCTTCTTGATAACCATGTTGGCCAATTTTCTGCCATCCTTAGGGCTTATGGATGACAGAGAGCTTCTAACGAACATGGTAGCCTTAGGTATCCATATGATCACCATTGTTGTAAATATTGGGATCCAATTTGATGCTTCAACAATCGTGCCAGAAGTAGCTACCTTGATATTTCCCACTCTATGGCCATTTTCAGTTGCTATAACAGTTTCAGCAACTCGAAAGAAATTAGAACGCGAGTACAAAGAGTTACAACCATTTGTTTCATGTCATGAAGATAAAATGTTTTCTTTCAAGGAACACAAACGTAATGTTAAAAAGTGCTGGATGATGGTAGAAACTCGTAACCCTCAATTTGTGATTGCTTGCTCACCAGTTTCTTCTGAATTCGGGGTTTTATGCTCAATCTTTGCTTGTCAAAGAATTTCTACATTTTCTTTATCTTTCTACACAGTAAGTGACCATCCACATATACACTTTGCTAATTCTGATTATAAGTGGTCACTGAAGTATATTGTTTTGGTGCAATCATTTGGAGTTGTGGTAGGTAGTAGCACCAATTTTTAGGTTTTTCACATCTATTGGTCATTATAGTTTCTCCAAAAAATGGAGCAAGAATCAGTTAAATGTGTTTCGAGTTGAGAAACATTGGACTCAAACACTTCAGCAATGGAAGCGTAGCCACATTCATTCACAAATTCCGGGCCATCATTTCAAAATAGTTTCTCATAAAGTAAAAAATATATTTTTGGACTTTTGTATAGCACTTCATATTGGGATTTTGTTTATATGTAAAATAATATGTCTCATTCCAAGAGCTTTTCTGATCTTATTATCTTGTTGTTGGCATTTATTCAAGTTATGTCTGAAAAAGTCTAAAATGATGGCAAATGCGTCTACTAGCAATGTTAGCCCAAATATAGAAGAATATACTAGATATGCTGTACAAATTGAAGAGGATGCAAAGCTTTCAAACAGAATATTAAGAAATACACTCCATTCTATAATTCAACTCCTCAATACGTCAGAAAGAAAAGGACCACAAAATCTTGTGAAACTTCTAGAGAAATCTACAGGGTTTAATGGAGTAGTAAAGTTTGACAATGATCAAGTTCCACCTTTATATCCAATTATCCAAAAGAAACCCACAATAGCTGGAGCCTTGTGGTAGTAACTTTGACATCTATTACAATTGCACTTCCTAACATTGCTAATGCACATTTCAATGAGTTACTAGCTGGCATGAGGGAAGGCCTTCAAATTCTAAGACATATTGAACAATGCTTCAATGTATATGGTAACTTGATAAAGCTAAGAAAAGCAGCAAGATGTGTATGGACAAAAGTTGAACTATACCACACATGGCTTCAAAATGATCTTCAAAAAAAGGATCGTAAAGAAGAAAGTTCGAAGGAGGTTCTTAAATGGTTGGGAGACCAAGCAGCAAAAATTGTGATACGGTTTAAAAGTAGCAAAAACACAAGTATAGATAACTCACCTCATAAGTTTATACTTGCAAGTTCCATGTACATAATCAGCCAGACGCCCAGACTATATTGCTCATATGCAATGAGCAAGAAAATTTATCGAATGATGAAGAACTTTTTGAATGGATATCAGTTATGATTGCAGATATATTATCTGCTTGCTTTACCAACTTACCACGTGTCATAAGAATGAAGAGTCATCACCATGCAATCGAGAAGAGAGGAGACAACATCCAAGATGCAGTTCAGCTTCTTGGTAAATCAAAAAAGATCCTGAAGATCCTTAAAACACGCCAGCTTCCTAACATAGATCTAGACTCGATGGCATACATTGATAAGTGGCGGGAATTGATGATTTGTCAACTACCCAATGGTTGTCACACACCCGTTGGTGTAAACAGTGGTGCTTCTATAACCATGACTGAACGAGATTCTTCAAGTTCTAGTGAATCCATCTCAATAAGTGTTCTGTAATATGTTTGTTTGGATATATTAATGTTTCCATGCTCTTTCATGTGTTTAGAATAATCCAACATGTGCTAAAACTGTTGCTATGGTGATTATTTCTAATGTCAATTGGGGTTGCCCCGCTACAAATCCACTTGGTTGTCATTGTATATAACTTTTGACAGAACTTTGATGTAGTGTAGTGCTAAGATGTATTCATTAGGGGTGAGCAAAAGTTGATACCCGACCCGACCCTATAAGAACCCGACCCGACCCGAGAACCGGAAAAGCATAATCCAGGGAACCGAAACACTACCCTATAAGACCGGGTCGGTTCCGGGTATTAGAGATCTCGGTTATGTCGGTCCATTAGGTAAACACCGACCCGAGCACAGCTTCACTTCACTTCCAGGTTTGTATGACATACACATTATTATGCGACAACTTTAATCATTTAACCTGAATCATCACATAATTCTTGGTGATAAACTATACTTAAGAAAAACATGCCAATCCACAATAATGCGTCTACAGTTACAATCAATGAATCAGAAGAAACAGAGCATTCACGTTCACAGCTTCACTTCATTCTTGTGTTATATTTTTTGCAGTAGGTTTTTGAGAATCGTTGAACCAAACCGAAACCAACAACCCGGTGTATCAACAGTTAACTATATGTTATTCGAAAAGTCTTACATATCGAACAAATCCTACTGGAAATAGGTCAGTATACGTACATACCTGGTAAGTGGTAACCGCAAGTCTGCCGTATGGTATTATACCAGCTTTGTTCTTCTGAGAGTTTTGAGTTTTAAGATGATCTATTATATATTATATACATGCATTACGGATTTGATTTAGAATACATTAAGGATTTGTTTTAGAACAAGTTGACGCTACCCGTGCGTTGCGACGGGATGTCGATTAAGAATGCTTTTAGTGTCAATAAATGGGATGCGATATCGATATGTGCATAACAAAACTTAATTTTGTATGGTGTTAGAAAATAGCGTTAAAAATGGTGTTGCAAAAAAAACATATTGAACATAATGTGTGATGAACCATAAGAATACTTGTAAGTTAACATGAATCTTAGGACTCTACAGACACAAAATCAACATACAAATCCAGTTGTAATGAGCCCTCTTGCAAAAAAACATGTGTTGCTTATAGCATGTAAACAAACAAATTGGCCACCAAAAATAGCTGAACCTGAAATTAGTTTAAGTTTAATTGGGTCGGATGCCAGATTTGAATGTGTACGTTTCGGGTTACCCGATTAACACGATGAACTTATTAACGGAATCCACTGCTTTTAGGCTATTTGTTTTCAAATAATGCATTTCTTCCATATTCTTACCCTTCCAATTCCCAGTTCTCACAACCTTAAATGCATTTCTTTAATAAAAATTAAGTAGAGTCATATATCGAATTCTACAACAGAGTTCGTTTTCTGCGGCAACAATGTAGTATTTCGTGATTCCTTAGTTTAATTATACAACAAACAATTTAGTATTTTGTGAATCCTTAGTTTAATATAACATACTCGTTTTAAATATGTGATGATCGAAATCATTCACTCGTAATTAGCGAATACAGATTACAAAAGGGTCATTCAATTCGATTATTGAATACATGCTACAAATTCAAGCATTTGATTCCCTCGTCATAATCATTTCAAACACTTAATCCGATCATGTATTTTCATAGATCACGTATGATTTCAAATAACCATCAATTCTATGACAAAACACATACAATAACAATCAACAAAATAAGCAAATATCGTATCTTAATTTCACTATATTCTTCCATAAAACTGATGATCATATACGGCACGTAACAAAGAAATTGACTCCTAAAAATAGCACTGTTAATAACAATTGCAACAAACTAAAATCCACATACAATTTGGAAATATGAAAAAACATGTGTTGTGTATAGCATGTAAACAAAGATCTGAATATGAACAAAGAACCAAAACCGAAAAAGCACAACAGTAATTCTTGGATTACCACCATGAACACATAGAACGGTGGGAGTGAAAACATACGGCGAGAACAGGAGTTAGTAACGATCGGAGAAAAATGGTAGAACGAAGGGGAAAGTGAATCGGCCAGAGTGAGAACAAAATACGGCGGATTTCTGTTGCATCGGATCCAAGTTCCAACCCTGTAAGAACTGTACTGGGATGATGATGATGTGAATCGGTCATTATGCTTGTATACATCCTATACATGATGTGTTTTTGGTGAGCATCTACTGCAAGAAACGTACTGGGACCGACCGAGAAAATGGGTAGAGCGGCTTGTAGAAGGGACCTCGTTCGAACTGGTCAGAATGTGAATCTGCATACGCTTGTGTACAACAGTAGAGGTTTTATATTCATTATTGATCTTGTTCATCCTTGGCGCCAATTTTTATGAATTTGATAAGTTTTGTGGTGAATGACAATGATGATGTCGACCAGAGTGTTCCTGCGGCGTTGAGGGTTATAAAGGGTGGAAACGGTGGCAAGTGACGGGGAAACGGTGGTAGCGGTTGAAGGATACGCGGTGAAAAAGGAAGTTACGACGGTGTGCATATCTATCGCCGATTGGGTTTGAAAATATTATCTTAACATATCATTTTTTTATGTATGTAAAGAAAGAACCTTCGTAGTTCCAATTTGAAACTTGATTTCGGGATTATAAAAAGATACTCTAAATTAAATCTGCAACGAACATCTATGTGATTTAATTAGAAACAATTTAGTAATTGTATAGATATAACTTTCAAAGCGGTGCATTGAATTTCATTGTGATTTACGTTTTGAACCAACGTGCCCCTTCACAACTTAAACTCATAAAACCTTTTGACAAAAGGATACAACGTTTCAAAGAGATGGGTGTTTTATATGGGATTATTAAATTAAAATCACACCCTTTTATTAAGAATAAAAAGTATATATTGGGACATGTTAGTTTGGGTTGAAACAATATGTGTTTAATATGTGGTATGTGTTTATTAATGCAAGGGTATTATTTAAGGGTGTGATGTGAAGAGACACAACTATTAAGTTAGCATAAGGTACCCCAATTTTTTTTAGGGTTATACAATATGAAAGGGTGTGTAAAAGGGTGTGTCTTAATACATTAGTTTGAAGGGTTGTGACTTTTTATGAAAGGGTGCGTAAAAGGGTGTGTTTTAAGACGTTAGTTTAAAGGGTTGTGACTTTTTATGAAAGGGTGCGTAAAAGGGTGTGTCTTAATACGTTAGTTTAAAGGGTTGTGACTTTTTATGAAAGGGTGCGTAAAAGGGTGTGTCTTAATACATTAGTTTGAAGGGTTGTGACTTTTTGAAAAGTTGTGATCTAAATCATGGTGCCCCAAGTTACTTTTTGTAGGGTTATATAATATATTATGGATTTGTAGTAGGATTTGATTTACAATATAATCTTTAGAATATATTATGGATAGGATTTGCTTATTACAGATTAAAATTCTTATCACTTATGGGCCAAATTTGCATTCAAATTCAGATCACTTGTATAAATATCAGTTCCTTGTGGTCCGACTCGGTTCCTTTATGTTTAGAACTGGAACCGACCCGAACCTGAATTGATCCTCAAAACAAGAACCGATTTAAATACCTACAGGTTAGGGTCGGGTCGGTTTCGGGTAATTTTAGGGTCGGGTATCGGTTATTTTCGGTCCGGATCCAGAAATGCTCACCCCTAGTATTCATGTCGTTATTGCACAATTATTTATCCGGCAACCTTGTCATGAAAGAAAGCTACTTCGATCTTAAAACCTAAGAAAGCCAAAGTCCTATATATCATACTAAAACATTTAACCAAATAGGAAGCAAAACCGATGTTGATAAGTATTATAAACAGTTACCTTTTTAATGACAATCAAACCTATTGCTAATCTACTTCTATTAACCTCCAATACATGCACTTTAACACTGTGCCATATTATAATACTATATATGTTCATAAACCTAAAACTAATTTGGAAACTACACCCAGCTAACTAATAAAATTAATTTTTAGAAGACTTAAGTTCCTACTATAAGTAAATATATTTATAATTTAACTTCGCTTTTAATTAGTGTAATATAATAAAAGTCGATTGGTGACATAAACCTTTTAGTGGAGACATATGTTGCATGTAGCCATCGGATGGCATCATCATCATACTTTTAGGGGTGACATAACCCCTAAAAGTCGAAACCATGTAAACCTGTTTTTCTTTTTTTTTTTTTTTTTGGCTTTTTCCATTTTCTCAAATATCATATCCTGTTGATTTTTTTCCAGTTTCCCCAAAATCAAATTATAAACATACACATCAAGTCTCAACCAACCAAACATAAAATAAATATAGAGTCTAAAAAATAAGAAGTTTCTTTGTCTAATTAAGTTATAAGTCTAAAACATACAAGGCAATATCATCATTCTTCCCCCTCGTCCATGTCGTCTTCATTGCCTTTCTTTAAAGCCTTCTTCGAATTCATGAAATTTGAGAGGCATTCCAAAAAACTTTGGCTTTCAAACAAACCATCAAGGATATCCTACAAAATATGGTATAAATTATAAGTTCAAACATAGTACATATTACCAAGCACAACATTAATCAAATGTATCATCTAGACCTGTACCCATTTTAATACACTTAGGTCATCCAACTTTTAACATATTAAAGTTGATCTGGGCCATTTTGACCCGTCCAAACTAAAAGTTGAATGTTTTAACTCTATTAAGTGTGTTCGGGTCATTTCGACTCATCTAAACTAAAGGCAAGGGTATATAAGTGCATATATTTGCACACTTATACACATACTTATAAAATATAGACATATACATACATACAAAATACACCCATACATAAATACATATACATACATACGCACCCTTAAAATAAGCTGCTTTTACCTCCGTAAGTGTTGGAGGTGGCTGCTCCTGCTCATGCTCATGAGGACCACGGTTACTCGATGCTGCGGATGTAGTTTACCCTGAATACCTTGAATATGCCTGTGCCAAGCACCCAACACCTTTTCAAATACTTCAACTTCATTCACTTGTGACGCACCACTTTCTCTTACCGTTTTTAATCGCTTCAAGTATGTTCTTATCTTGTTTAACATTAAGATTGAATTAGACAAAACACTTATATGTACCATATATACATACAAGGGACCGCTAAAATGAAAACCACCTCTAGTTGGGAAAACCGTGAGAACCACTTTCCAACCATTAGATCTTGGAAATGGATGGATGAGATTAAAAGTAATTAAACTATTAAAAAATTCTTTTTTGTCTTATTATGTTTTTAATATTTTAATACTAAAAGGGTATTTAAGTAAATTTGCTTTTTTGTCTTATTATATTTATTGTTTTTTATTATCTTTTTTGTCTCAATATATTAATTGCTTTTTGTTAAACATCAAATGTTTTTATTAAACAAAATTTTAAAATCAATTTTTTTTCAAGATTTTTTACATAAAAACGTTTTTACGAGCCATGTTTTTTACGCCCCGTTTTTACGGACAGTTTTACGCCCCGTTTTTTGCGTGCCGTTTTTTCGCCTGGTTTTATGCACCGTTTTTTTAACGCGTCGTTTTTTACACCCCGTTTTTACGCGCCTTTTTTTTAACGCACCGTTTTTTACACCCCGTTTTTACGCGCCATTTTTATGCCCCGTATTTACGCGCCGTTTTATCACCCGTTTTTTTACGAGCTGTTTTTTACGCCCCGTTTTTAACGCAACGGTTTTTACGCCCTGTTTTTTACGCGCCGTTTTTTATGCCCCGTTTTTACGCACGATTTTATTTACGCACCGTTTTTTACACACGTTTTTAAACTTTTTTACGGTTTTAAGTTTTTTTTTTACGAAAACTTTTTTTTACAAAAACTTTTTTACAATTTTGTTTTTGCAAAAACTTTTTTACAAAGAACAAAAATTTATATGAAAACATTTTTACGGTTTTAACATTTTTTTAAAAAAACTTTTTTTTACACACACGTATTTAAAGTTTTTCACAAAAACCATTTTTTCTGTTTTTAACTTTTTTGCAAAGAACAAAAATTTATACGAAAACCTTTTTTTTCGGTTTCTAACTTTTTTACAAAAAATTGAGAGAGAGAGAGAGAAAGATGAAAAGGAGATGATTTAAATTTGAGAGAGAGAAAATGATTCGATGGTTTGATGGTTAGTCAAACTTTAAAAGGAGAGAAAGATGATTTGATGGTTTTAATTAAATGACTGTATTACCCTTTTAGTTGTCATTATCTGATTGGTGAAGAGTGGTTCTCGCAACTGGGGATGATTTTCATTTTAGCGCTCCTCTATATATATAAAACATTACGTTTTTTAAAGAAACTATATGTCGACGTCTCCCCACGAAGTGTGTACTTTTGCTTTTGACGATTTGATTTGTTGGCAAGTGACCGGTCTATATGTTCGTTCGACAAGAAAAATTCTATGATTTTATTCCAATTGTCTTCATTCATACCTTTGGCGATGTTGGCCCTTGCTCTCGCTGCATTAGTGTATCCTCCGCTTTTTACAAATTCCACTTTCGCTTGGGCTTTCCAGATTCTAAATCACTTCAAGTATACCGCATTAAGGCCACCCATCAATTGTTTACATTCGCGATCCTTCTCAGTATCGGTAATATCTAAGCGCCTCTAGGAATTAAACAAAAGAAGTTAGTCAAGTTGAAAACGAATCATGAAGCGTCCCTTAACATGTATAACGCTATAAGAGTAGCACGCCTCCCTGTTTATTGGGCTACTATTAAGTATTCAATCTTTACGGTCTTATTCACTTCCATGATAAGGTTATGCTAGTGGAAACTTTGAGTTGATATTTAGTCTTGCATTCTATTATGACTATATGACTTAGTATACAATTGACATGTGGATTTAAGATTTTATTCATACTTATGCTATATAGACAAACTAGCATGGTCACCGACATAATTTGTGTTGACGGATATTTTATACATGTTCTAGGAAATGTATGTTTAATGATGCGTTTACAAGAAATCTACTTAGGGTGGACTTAGAAACTCACCAAATTTTATTTATACATTTTTATGTTTTAGTCTTGTAACTTGCAAATTTGTTGTATTTTCTTTTGAGACGATGTAATGTATGAGTTTGATGAAATGAAGTTCTGAATTTTAAGTTATTGTCGCAAATTTAGTGCTATGTTTCCTTTGAGCAATCTGTTATATCTCACCTTGATGTTCCTGGCGTCGGTTGGGGTGTGACATGAACTTTCGTTTTCTTCTTCTTATAGTGTTCTTTAACTACCAATTTCCAATCATAACTCAATCATAATTCTTAGTTCGTTGTTATCGATTTTTGGGTTTTCTCGATTCGCTTTTTAAGAGATTTTTGGGTTAGATTGGCAACTAGATTTACAGGTCACCGGAAGGACTTGACTGCCATTTGGAATGATGGGTGGGTTGGTTCGTTTGCTTTAAGTCAAGGGATATTGGATTTAAATAACCTCAACTTTCACCAATTGGCCGATAACACTCTCAACTTTCGATTTATTGGCTCACAATACTCCCTAACTAAATGAACCCTAACCTAGTTTGTTTTTGTTGATGTGGCAGCTGACGTGGTATTTTTTTATGACGTGGCAGCTGATGTGGTATTTTTTGATGACGTGGTAACTGATGTTGCATTTTGCTGACGTGGCATATGACATCAGCTAACTAGGTTAGGGTTCAATTAATTAGGGAATGTTATCGACCAATAAGTAGAAAGTTGGGAGTGCTGATGTATATATCAAAAGTTGAGAGTGTTATCCAGCAATTAGTGAAAGTTAGTGTTTTTTAAATCCAATATCCCTTAAGTTAATTACTCTATTAAACTATAGTTAATAACATAAAGAGACATTTTAGGTATTATAGGATCTTTAAGTCAATTTAATCAAATTTAACAAAGGGTTATTGGATTTGAATAATCCTAAGTTTCACATGTTGGCCGATAATAATCCCAACTTTAAAAATTCCCTCCAATAATCGCAACTTGTAAAAGTTTAGCCGCCATTGATCCTTTTCTAACAAAGGTGCACTTAAATCAGTTAACGAGTCTCTAGGTGTAACTGAATCTATTGAGGAGACCAAATTCTTATATGTTTGAAAAGGACCAATGGCAGCCAAACTTTTACAAGTTGGGATTGTTGGAGGGGATTTTTAAAGTTGGGATTATTATCGGCCAATAGGTGAAACTTAGGATTATTAAAATCCAATAACCCCTTAACAAATGATTTTTAATGTTTGTTGGTCATAGTACCCCCAAAGTCGTACAAAATTAAAACCACATAACCTCAGCTTCAAACATTTAGACCCCAAAGGTGTTATTTTGGGTAAACTATATGGACTACATGTGTAGTTAAATTTATATAAAACCAAATAATAATAATATATATCACCAACAATCACAATAGTTATTATTTTATACATACATAAAAGATCATAAAGACATTGATACACCCACACTTATTGCAAACTAGTTATTATGGATCCATTGCAACTTGAAAACTTGATTGAATCTTATCCAAAGAAGCACCGCCATCAGGTATTTGACTCTTGGATAGTACACGCCATTTATCAATTTGCCCCATCGAGTCTTGATCTATATTAGGAAGTTGTCGTTCTTTAAGCTTCTCAAAGATCTTTTTAGATTTACCAAGAAGCTGAGCTGCAATGCGGATGTTGTCCCCCCTTTTCTCTATTGCATTGTGGTGACACTTCAATTTTATGACACGTGGTAAGTTAGTAAAGCAAGCCAATAAAACATCTGCAATTATAGTCGATATCCTTTTAAATAACGCTTCGCCATTCATTTCTTGTTCACCAGAACACATCAATAGAGTTTTGCTGGTTCTATACATGGAACTTGCAAGTATGAACTCGTAACGTGAATGCTCTATAATTGACTTTTTGCTATTGATAAACCTTTCCCTGATTTTTTCTGCTTCCTTACCCAACCATGTAAGGATCTCCTCGGATGTTTTTTCTTTGTGGGTCTTCTTTTGGAGATTGATGTGTAGCCACGTGCGGTATACTTCAACTTCTTTCCATACACGTCTTGCCGACTTTCTTTCATTTACTAACTCACCATTTGCATCGAGACACTCTTCAATATGTCTTACAATTTCGAGACCTTCCCTCATGCCGGCAATAAGCCCATTAATATGAACATTTGCAATGCGAGGAAGTGCAATAGCAATTGCTGTCAACGTTACTACTACAAGGCTCCAACAATAATTGTGAGTTTCACCGCGAAATAAAGGTTGAGCTGGGTCGCTATCAAACTCTACTACTCCATGGAATCCTTTGGATTTCTCTAACACCATCATGAGATTACGTTGTTCGTTCTCTTTATTAAGGAGTTGCGTTATAGAATGGAGCGTATTTCTTAATATTCTTTTTGAAAGTTTCTCCTCCTCTTCGATCTGGACAACATAACTAGCATAATCTTCTATTTCTGAGCTCACATTGGGATTAGACGTGCTTACCACATTTTTAAACCATTTCAAAATGGACTTGAATAATTTCCAACAACACGAGAGCAAGATTAGGAAAGCTCGCGGAACAAGGCATGCTATTTTACATGTAACCAAAACCCCAATATGAAGTGCCATACAAAAATTCAAAAAAGAGTTTTTTACGTAATGGAAAACGATTTTTAAATGCCGGCCAGGGATATGTGAATGGACATGGTAACGTTTCCATTGTTGAAGCCTTTGGATCCAGTGTTTCTCAACTCGGAACACATTTAAATGGTTCTTGCTTAATTTTCTAGAGAGACTGTAGTGGCCAACAGATGTGAAACATCTGAATATTGGTGCAATACTGCCTACGAATATCCCAATTGACTGCACGACAAAAATTATCGGTAGGGACCACTTATATTTTGTAGTTCCAAGTTCTTTGAAACCAGTGTTACTAAAATCAGTAGTAGAACCTAAAATCATAGCAACGATTAAGCACATAACCCTGAAAGCAGAAGAAACCGGGGAGCAAGCAATTACAAATTGGGGGTTATGAGTTTCTGCCATCATCCAATATTGCTTAACATAAAGTTCAAGTCCCTCGGTGGAAAACATTTCCCCTTGATCCCTTGAAACCTCTTGTTGTGCGGCTTGTGCCACCTTGTATCTGTGTTCTAGTCCGTTTCTAATTGTTGAAACTGTCAAAGCTACTGAAAATGGATATAGAATGGGAAGTAAACAAAAAGTTACAACACCCAATAATGATAACATAATAGATTGAATCTCCATGTTCACAACGATAGTGATCAAGAGGACAGCCAAGGCCGTAATGTTCATTAGAAGCTCTTTGTCATCCATAAGCCCTAATGAAGGGAGAAAGTTGGCTAACATGGTGGCCAAGAAAAAAATGCTTACCATCTTTTCGTTAAAAAACTCATCACTTAGATCCACCGGTAGCTTCATTGCAATTCCGATAAGTGTGATTGTTGCAGCATTAAGAGTGAAAAATCTATTTGGAAACCAGAACTTCCATTGCCACATTGCTCGGACCACATCAGCTGCCATTGCAATGATACATATCAAGGATGCTACAGCAACATATAAGCCCACCCATGGCATCATTACTTCCTCAGTAGAAAGCATTTTGCTATCATTCGCCTCAGGAGAAGGAGAAGACATTTTGCTAAGATTCGGGAATAGTGAAGAATGTGTTTGATTTAATAGAGCAAGATCCAACCTGCTTGTTATATATTCAAATATCAAAAGAAGTTTAAAGATATCTGACTCCTTTAGTTCTCAAGGAACACCCGGCTCGACATAATTTATTTGTTGTAGTTGAAAGTGTATTAAATGAATTGGCTAAGCTTGACCCAAATTAAACTCACGTTTGACCCAAAAACTGAAAAAAGTACTTTTAATTTTAAGTATTGAATATTTTTTCACACTTACAAAATTGTGATATTGTTGGCAGTATAAAACATAATACACTACTAATTACGTAACATATTTAAAAAATTTAAATAAATAAAAAACTATAGTAATTCCATATTCAAATTTAAAAAAAAAATAAAATGCTCATTTTTAATATATATTTTTTTCTAAAAATTATCAATGTATGAAAAATTATGACTATTAAAAATTCGTTTAATAAATTAGTTTAAAAGTCAACAATGTTTAAAAATATGTATTATATGTTTTAAAAGTTTAATTACTTAAACAATTAAAATTATGTAAAATTAACTTTTTGTTCTCTTTATATGTATTATAATAGGGTGTGTTCATTGGGGAATCACAAAAAATTGGAAAACGGAACCATGTGTAAATACAATTTTACATGTAAAAAGACTCATTTATACATAATCATTTTCTAAAATTTTGCATATAAACATATGTGTAAATTGTTTTAATAAAAAAATAAACATAAAAAGTTTAAAAAATAGCAAAGTTTTTTTTTACAAAAGGTAGTTTTTTTTTTATCAAAAGACTTCTATTCTAGATGTGTTTATATAAAACATTCTCAAGGAAAAGTTATGTAAATTGGTTTTTATTTGTAAAAGTCAGTTTTTTGTATGTAAAATTCTTACTTCCTCACTATTTTACTTTTTTTGTGACACATAGAACTACGAAAAAAGTGATTGCTTAAATAACAAGGAAAAAACGGCCCACTAAATGTGTAGACTAATTTGTGAGATATGATGTTTTTTACATAAGAATATTGTTTATATTGAACTATTTTTTTTTTTTTTTTTTGTAAATTTACCTTTTTCTAACAAAAATATCGTCACAAGTTAATAATTTGTTTGAGAAGTAAATGCATGAATTAAGGCTAGAAGGTTGCGTCTAACTAAGAGCATTTTCAACACGAAGTTTGCCCATTAAGTCCGCTCCTCGAACCACCACGTAAACGGATGGGCATCATTAGAGGAGATGACTAGGATGGTTTATTGAGGGATTGGTTCGCTCCAACAGACTGGTCCATTTGGGATGTGTTGGGCCCATGGATTTTTAATTAATTAAAAAAATGTTTTCTTGTTAGTTAAAAAAACGATTTCTTATGTGTTTTTAATAAAAAAAAGGATTTCTTATGTTTTTTTAATAAAAAATGATACCAAATAAAAAAAAACATAATATATATGAAACAAATTTATAATAAAACAAAAATACTAGTTAATGGAAAAACTAAAAAATAAATAATTAGTTAATTATATTGTTACGAGTTTTATTTTTTATATTTATCTAAAAATAAAATAGTTATAATTATTAATTAAATTAAATAAAAATAGATTATATAATTTAGATATGGTTTAAATAAAATGAAAAAGAAGTGATAAGGTGAAGGTTTGAAATGGTTTGAAACTTTTTGTTGTTGTGTGGGAAAATTAGGTTTGAAATAGTAATGATTTGGAATGATGTTAGCAGTCTTGATTTTGGACCACCCTCTTTGTTGTGGATGCTTTATGTGTCATCTGTGTGTACGCTTATCTTACTATTAGAGTATTAATAATTGATTCTACCCCATGTAATTAAGTTATAAGCTATCATAAGTTTTGGATTTATGGATGGGGTTGAGTTTAAATGGTAAACCCATTTGAATATGGATTTATGTTGCTCCTTTTAAGATTAAAGGTTTGACTCCTGTCTAAGATGGATTACAAGTGGGAAATTTATACGTGCAAGAGGTTTATGGGTGATAGGCATTTATGTCCATGTGCGTATACATTTACGTTTGTACGTTTGTGTTTCAGTTACTTGTACCTACTACTCATAAAAAGTTCCCAAAAAAATTAGATCGAGTCAATCAATTAAAACAAAACATTGTCATACTTGTGCGAAGAAAAAAAAAACGAAAACGATGTAAAGACTATAATTTCAAAATGGGGCAAAATTGTAATTTATCAGGACAAATTAGCGTGTACCAGACGGCTGCCTGACACGAATAAAAATTACACCGAGTCAACCGATTAAAACAAAACTCTACCATAGTTTTGTCAAATAAAAAAACTAAAAAGATAGCATGACTGTAATTTTACACCGGGGGAAATTCGTAATTTTACATGAAAAAAATAAAAAACGATGGCAAAACCGTAATTTTGAACTGAGAGCAAATATTGTAATTTGGCTCGGAGGAAAAAAAAAAGCAAAACCAATAGCAAAAGTGTAAATTTAAACGGGAAAATATCGTTATTTAGCTGGATGAATGAGGAAGTGCCAGACAGTTGTCTGACACTATTTCCCTTCATGGGAATTGTATGAAATATAAATATAAATATAAATAAGAAAGAAGTCACTAAATTAGATGTTCATAGTTGATGGAAATTACTGGTTAACAAAATTTATTATTTTTTCAATGGCTAAATCTACGCACTATGGGAATTGAACTCACGACCTCCTACTATCTCAAACCTTATCTAATTTACCAACACCATTAGGCTAATCCTAAGGATTTTTTTTGAAAGGTGTGAATTATTCGCGAATGTCAGGACATTTAGCATACGTTGTCTTAACCGGGTCCGCGCTAGAGAGCCCCATCGCACAATAGATTCACAATTTAAACACCTCAATGGGAAACCCTTATCACCCAGACTTGAACTTGAGATTTGGAGAGAAAAGCTCACCTGGGCCACCATATATAGAGCTTAAATACCAGTGGCCACCACTAACACTAGTGATGGTTGGCTATTCCTAAGACCACCCGTAGTGGTAGAGAAAAATAATGCCCCCACCATGGGGCATTATCCGACACGTGGCATCCTAGTCAGCGTTGGGCATTATAGCAAAAGTGGCGTAGTGGGACATTATTCCAATAACGCCCCTTCCAATTGTTAAACAAAAAAAAAAAAAGCAAAGAGATGGGATTGGCTGGTCAAACTTGTGCACATGCAATGGTGGGTGATTGTCATACATGCTTAACATTGATTGGCCCCCCAAAAATTAACAAAGCGTTATAAATAAAACGCTGGAACCAAATTTTTGAAATTTAAAAAAAAAAAAACGCCCCATGTAATGGTGGGAGGGGCGTTTTTAGGCGTTTTTTTTCAATTTTTAAAAAAAAAAACGCCCCACTACGGACGGACTAAGTGAATTACTAGTTAATCAATTAATGTAGCTTTTTTTCTTTTCATTTGCTATTTTTGTCCATTGAAGAGGATAAGCCAAGTAACAAGCAATTAGTTATAGCCAGAGTGTGAAAAGTACCTTTTCAGATGCTACGTGTTACTCGGTTGTGCACCTCAATCCAACCTGAATTTTATAATGTCGATGGTCGCTAGTTGTGGCTTCGTGAGAAAACAAAGGAGTCGTGAGACAAATGTGGGAAATGGGGAGAACTCAAAGGCGATATATATAGTAGTACAACATAGCCCTTTAAAAAAAAGTAAATTACATAAATATGGAAATTAAGAACTTTGTCCTTTTAAAAATAAAATTAGAATAAAGTTCATGCAGGGTTAACGTGATAATATTTTAGATTTATTTTTAACTTTTAAGAAATTATAAATTTACGTTCTTCGGAGATCTCTAATCCATCATGCCACACAATGTGGATAAAAGAATGTAGGAACCGTTCGCGTAATTGAATAAAATAAAACAAATTTTATTATTACTGATTACAATACAAAATGAAGAAAGCAAAAAATACAATACAATTACAACTGAAATAAAACCAAAATACAAGAATGGGGTAGAAGAAGAATGGCTGAGGCACGTGTCCACACGCTTCCCTTAAAACAAATTCCGAGTCTCCCAAGAGTACTCGTTTTGTTTCCCAGGGTACAACAGCCTAAGCAGCGTACTGCCGGAGTTCGCCTACAACCCGAAGGTTACCTTGAAGAGCAGCAAGAAAAGATCAGAAAAAATTCTAGAGAGAAAGTTGAATAGCTGTTGTGTCGCTGGTATTCGTTGGGGTCTCCTTCAACAAGGTATGGAGCTGTATATATACATCTCCCGGTTTGAAACAGCCAAAAATGAATTAAATGAGAGGTTTAAATTGCATTAAACGTCTTCAATGCAATTTAATACGTCATTTAATTCTCAGTCAAAGCTTATTAACTCGTCAGTTACGAAGCTGGACTGAAACTTCACTGTCATTCAATGCTGAAAGCTTCTGCGCGCGCGGCGCGCGCAAGACACACTGCCGCGCGCGCAGGTATGTACCCGCATGCGCGGTGCGTCCACTTGGCTCAAGTCCATGTGCGCGTGCGCCACGTCACCTGTGTGCCTATACGAGCGCGCCACACAGTCGCGCCGTATTGGCTCACTCTGGTGCGCCGCGCACGACACTGCAGGACCCATGCACCATGCGCGCAACCGCGCGCCATGTGTACTCGCACGCGCATGCGCATGACTGCCACGTCATGCGCCGCATCACCTACCACTTGGTCCTTGCAACCCTTGTGCTCCACCACGCGCGCGCGGTCAAAAATACAAAGGCGGCTCTCAAGCGGCTCGCGGCGATGCGAAGTGCAAAGTGCGCCATCAAAGCGCCACATTGCGCCTCATCGCCCACGCCACGCGCGCGTGCGCGAGCGGGTGCGAGTGCGAGTTAGGGTGCTCCGCACCCTTCGCGAGGACACTAGTGTGTTCTTCCATGAAACAATAAGGATGGAGAGTTCCACCTTAAATACCCATTTAAGTTCCATCTCTCCTCCTATGTGGGACAAGGTGCTACTTTCCCTTTAGTTTCAACATTGAATGTTCCAAACACCCAACTTTGAGCATCGATATCTCATTCATCTTAGCTCGGTTTTGGACGTGGTTTAGTTCGTTGCGAAGCTCTTCCAACATAGAACACAAACCCACAAATAAATATATAAAACCCGCTCATTTTATTATATTTATTTCTAGTCCAAAATAGGAAATAATCATTTTCCTATATTTGTGAAAAATGCTATTTTCACCTATTTTTCCAACAATCCCCCACATGAAAAATGCTATTTTCATCAAATTTCCAACAATCCCCCACATGTATGGAAATGGATCTTTTCCTTACACTTTTCAACGATAAACTTCGACAGTTGAGCATTGCAAGATAGGTAGGTTGAAGCCTTTGAACCTTCTTTTGTGAAGCGCACTTAGCTTACTAGCGGTGTGTAGACGCGATGTCCTTGAACATACCCCCATTTGTGTAAACGACAATACACTTCACACAATACTCTCCCTGGTTTGGCCAACTCCTCATTGTCGTGTCCTATTATGGTCCTGGAACACTAGCCTGGTTCTGCGAGAGCTCTAGGATTTGCGCACCCCACAAATCCATTTGAAGCGACCCCACTTCTCTCTAACATAGGTGATTCCCATGAATCATTAAAAGCATCATGGTTATTTGATTTCCCGAAATCATTAACCTTAATATGCTTAACCTCAGTTCATGTCACTGATTGGAATGGACTAGGAAGTATATATAACTCCCTTTTATTTAGTTTGGGGTACTCCCCCACGATGACGTCGTTTTGGTAATATGATTAAGTTGTCCTATTGAACTTAGATCTTGGGATCTCCAGTCAACTAAGTTAGGTTTCCCTCATATTCACAGTTACCACGGGCTTTAGTCCCATTCCTCTTGACGACGTTTCTACTAACTCTTTGCTTAAGCCTTTTGTAAACGGGTCCGCAATGTTATCCGCTGATCTCACATAATCAATTGTGATAACACCCGTTGAGAGTAGTTGTCGTATCGTGTTATGTCTACGTCGCATATGCCTTGATCTGCCATTGTACATCAAGCTTTGAGCTCTACCAATCGCTGATTGGCTATCACAATGTACACATATGGCTGGCAAAGGCTTTGGCCATCTTGGAATATCTTCCACGAATTGACGTAGCCATTCCGCCTCCTCGCCTGACTTATCCAAGGCGATAAATTCAGATTCCATTGTGGATCTAGCTATGACTGTTTGCTTAGAAGACTTCCAAGCAATAGCAGCTCCTCCAAGTGTAAACACGTAACCACTTGTTGATTTGGAATCTTTATTATCCGATATCCAGTTTGCATCAGTGTATCCTTCGATCACTGCTGGTTGTCGGGTATAATGCAGTCCATAATCTCTTGTGTATCTTATGTATTTAAGCACCCTCGTGATAGCTTTCCAATGATCCGCGCACGGATTGCTGGTGTATCTACTTAGCCTACTCACCGCGTAAGCCAAGTCGGGTCTAGTACATGTCATTAGATACATTAGACTGCCAATAATTCTTGAATACTCTAACTGAGCAACTCCTTCTCCTTTATTCTTCTTGAGATGTTGGGAGGTATCAACTGGAGTTCGAGCTACACTCGTATCTCCCGAGTTGAATTTTTCAAGAATTTTATCCACATAGTGAGATTGACTTAACACAAGACCATCTTGGGTTCTTATGATCTTTACTCCAAGAATCACATCAGCTAAACCCATGTCTTTCATGTCAAATCTCGCTTTCAACATGCTTTTAGTACCTTTGATAATTTTATCATTACTCCCAATGATAAGCATATCGTCTACATAAAGGCATAATATCACATAACCTTCATTTGTGTCTTTGAAATAAACACATTTGTCGCACTCATTTATTTTGAAACCATTATCAATCATGACATGATCAAACTTTTGGTGCCATTGTTTTGGTGCTTGCTTCAAGCCATACAAAGACTTGACGAGTTTACATACTTTTCCCTCTTGACCTGGGGCGGAGAAACCTTCCGGTTGCTCCATGTAAATCTCTTCTTCTAAATCGCCATTTAGAAATGCGGTTTTAACGTCCATTTGGTGAACTTCCAAATTTCTCAAAGCCGCTATAGCAAGAACCAATCTTATCGAGGTTATGCGCGTCACAGGCGAGTAGGTATCAAAGTAATCTAGACCTTCCTTTTGTCTAAATCCTTTAATCACCAACCTAGCCTTGTACTTATCAATACTTCCATCAGTTTTCATCTTCCTTTTGAATATCCAACGATATACAAGTGGTTTGCAACCAGGTGGAAGATCTACTAACTCCCAAGTATGATTTTGCAATATAGAATCTATTTCATTTCTTATTGCTTATTTCCATTGAGGTCCTTCTGAAGAGGAAACCGCTTCGCGATATGTATTGGGGTCGCCCTCAACCATATAGCTAACGAAGTCTGGACCGAAGGATTTTCCAACCCTTGGCCTTTTACTTCGCCTACGATCGCTTTCTTCAACCTCAGGTCGTTCATGTGTCTTATCATGAACCACCTCATCAACTGGTGTAGATGAACTTTCACCTACTTCAAAATTAGGTGTTGATGACGTTGCATGTGTTTGTCTTCTCAAAGGAAACACATTTTCAAAGTAAGACACAACGTTAGAATTCACCTCCATAATAGTGTTTACGTGTACATCAGGATTCTTGGACTCATGTACAAGAAAGCGATGTGCACTACTTTGATGTGCATACCCAATAAATATGCAATCAACAGTTTTGGGTCCTATCCTAAGAGCCTTAGGAGGTGGTACAGTCACCTTTGCTAGGCACCCCCACACTTTCAAGTATTTGTATGAAGGTTTCTTCCTTTTCCATAACTCATATGGAGTTTCGTCTCTCTTTTTGAGTGGTATCCTGTTCAAAAGATAATTGGCCGAGAGAATGGCTTCCCCCCACAGTTCGTGGCTCACCCCAGAACTTATCAACATGGCGTTCATCATTTCTTTCAATGTGCGGTTCTTTCGTTCCGCCACGCCATTTGATTGTGGAGAGTAAGGAGGTGTACACTCATGTACAATGCCACTTTTTGCGCATAACTCGGCAAAAGGTGCAACATATTCTCCTCCTCGATCGCTTCGCAAAGCTTTTATCTTCTTTTGAAGTTGATTCTCAACTTCATTTTTATACAAGATAAATTTACTTATTGCTTCATCTTTACTTTTTATTAAATATACATAGCAATATTTAGTACTATCGTCAATAAACGTGATGAAGTACTTATTTCCACCTGTTGTGGGTACTGCTTTTAAATCACAAATATCAGTGTGAATTAAATCAAGGGGTTCGGTTATTCGTTCAACCGATTTTGATGATGATCTTGTAAGTTTGGATTCAACGCATGTTTCACATTTATAGTGTGAATCAATATGGAATGTTGGTATACAATTTAAATTGATTAAACGGCGTATTGAATTAAAATTAACGTGACCTAATCTACCATGCCATTTATTCGATTCAGAAAACTCAAGCATATAAGCAGTAGTAGTAGCAATTTTATTCATGTTCTTGACAGCCATTACATTCAATTTGAACATACGATTTTGGGCATAGCTCTTGCCTACATACGTTCCTCGTTTAGTTAGTACAAATTGATCGCTCTCAAAAACTAAACGAAATCCAAACTTGTTAAGCAACCATCCCGAGACTAGATTCTTCCGCAAGTCTGGGACATACAACACGTTGCTTAGAGTGAGCTCCTTCCCCGAAGTCCACTTCAAGATCACCGTTCCTTCACCCATGATGTCAGCGGTGGCTGCATTTCCCATATACAGCTTCTCTTCTCCAGAAAGCGGCTTGAAGGTGGTAAAGAGGCTTTTGTCTGCACAAACATGACGGGTCGCTCCCGTATCAACCCACCAACCTTTTGGAGTGTTGGTTACAGTATTGACCTCATCCATCATTGCGCTTTTGTCGGAAATCATTGCCACTAAAGGCATTCCGTCTTCGTCCACCATGTGCGCACGCTCACGCTTTGGTTTCTTGCATTGGTTAGCCCGATGCCCCGGCTCATCACAGTTGTAACAAGTCCCTTGGAACGTTTGAGGTTTCTTTTTCACAACCCCTTTCTTCGGTCCAAGGTTGCTAGCCTTTGCTTTCCCTTTGTCCTTTTTCCCCTTACCCTTCGCGCCCTTAGAGGATTGCCCATGCTCAACCAAATTTGCGCTAGCAGAAGTTTGCGCAAGGCTGCCTTTTAGGGCAATTCTATTGTCCTCTTCAATCCGAAGACGAACAACAAGGTCCTCTATAGTCATCTCCTTTCGTTTGTGTTTAAGATAATTCTTAAAATCAAACCAACTAGGAGGTAACTTTTCAATCATCGCTGCCACTTGGAATGTCTCGCTAAGTACCATTCCCTCAGCATGGATGTCATGTAGTATAATTTGCAACTCTTGGACTTGGTTCATAACAGTCTTGTTATCAACCATTTTGAAGTCCAAGAAACGGGCGACAACAAATTTCTTTGTTCCCGCATCCTCCGTTTTGTACTTTTTCTCCAAAGACTCCCATAACTCTTTGGAAGTCTTGATATTGTAGTACACATTATACAGTGCATCCGAGAGACCGTTGAGTACATAGCCTCGACATATGAAATCCGAATGCTTCCATGCATCTACCGCGCACTGTCTTTGTGCGTCGGTCTCCCCTTCCACAGGTTGGGGAGCGGTTTCCGTTAAGAACCTCGCAAGGTTCATGGTGGTCAGGTAGAAGAACATCTTCTGCTGCCACCTCTTGAAGTGTAGACCCGAGAACTTCTCGGGTCGTTCAGCGTGATTTGCCACTGTGGACGCTCCCACAGTGGTGGCGTTGAGAGGGGTTCCCGTCACAACATTTGAGGTGTTGTTAACGTTGACATTTTCGTTCGACATGCTGAAAAAATTAAAATTTTAAAAGTTTAGTAAAAAAATTCTGATTTACGCAAAAACCAGAAGTAAACAATTAAATTTTAATTTTTACCACAAATTTACTGTTTAGGCTTCTAAGTCCAACTTTGAAGACCAAAAACAGAAAATTTTTATTAGTTATAACTTACTGATTGGCTTCTAAGTCCAACTTTGAAGACCAAATCAGAAAGTTTATTACCAATTTTTAGGACAATCTGAAAGTAACCAAAATGGTTTTCAACCAAAGTCGCACCTTTGAAGATGAAAACCAAAAAAAATCTGTTTTTAAAACACAAACTGAGTGAAAACAAAACTGGTTTGAATCACAAACAGAATGGTTTTGATTACACGAACGGTTTTAAAAATTTGTTTTAAGATTGTAGGAACCGTTCGCGTAATTGAATAAAATAAAACAAATTTTATTATTACTGATTACAATACAAAATGAAGAAAGCAAAAAATACAATACAATTACAACTGAAATAAAACCAAAATACAAGAATGGGGTAGAAGAAGAATGGCTGAGGCACGTGTCCACACGCTTCCCTTAAAACAAATTTCGAGTCTCCCAAGAGTACTCGTTTTGTTTCCCAGGGTACAACAGCCTAAGCAGCGTACTGCCGGAGTTCGCCTACAACCCGAAGGTTACCTTGAAGAGCAGCAAGAAAAGATCAGAAAAAATTCTAGAGAGAAAGTTGAATAGCTGTTGTGTCGCTGGTATTCGTTGGGGTCTCCTTCAACAAGGTATGGAGCTGTATATATACATCTCCCGGTTTGAAACAGCCAAAAATGAATTAAATGAGAGGTTTAAATTGCATTAAACGTCTTCAATGCAATTTAATACGTCATTTAATTCTCAGTCAAAGCTTATTAACTCGTCAGTTACGAAGCTGGACTGAAACTGCACTGTCATTCAATGCTGGAAGCTTCTGCGCGCGCGGCGCGCGCAAGACACACTGCCGCGCGCGCAGGTCTGCAACCTCACGCGCGGTGCGTCCACTAGGCTGCGCGCGTGCGCCACGTCATGCGCCGCATCACCTACCACTTGGTCCTTGCAACCCTTGTGCTCCACCACGCGCGCGCGGTCAAAAATACAAAGGCGGCTCTCAAGCGGCCCGCGGCGATGCGAAGTGCAAAGTGCGCCATCAAAGCGCCACATTGCGCCTCATCGCCCACGCCACGCGCGCGTGCGAGTTTCAACATTGAATGTTCCAAACACCCAACTTTGAGCATCGAGTGTGTGCTTCCATGAAACAATAAGGATGGAGAGTTCCATTGAATGTTCCAAACACCCAACTTCGCGAGGACACTAGTGTGTGCTTCCATGAAACAATAAGGATGGAGAGTTCCACCTTAAATACCCATTTAAGTTCCATCTCTCCTCCTATGTGGGACAAGGTGCTACTTTCCCTTTAGTTTCAACATTGAATGTTCCAAACACCCAACTTTGAGCATCGATATCTCATTCATCTTAGCTCGGTTTTGGACGTGGTTTAGTTCGTTGCGAAGCTCTTCCAACATAGAACACAAACCCACAAATAAATATATAAAACCCGCTCATTTTATTATATTTATTTCTAATCCAAAATAGGAAATAATCATTTTCCTATATTTGTGAAAAATGCTATTTTCAACTATTTTTCCAACAAAGAAGATTGTGCTTAATTTAGTATGAGTAAACTATCCAACAACCAAACATGCTTAATATCCTATTTCTAATAAACGGTTTTAAAGAATTTCAACACCATATCTTCCTTAAAAAATCGCTTTTTTTAATCAAAGATGTTTTAAATCGTAATAAACGAATTTAAAGAATGTCAACACCATATCTTCCTTAAAAAATCGCTTTTTTTAATCAAAGATGTTTTTTTTATTATTTTTTAAATCGTGTTAATATCATAGAATAACCATTTGACTCTTTAATTGTAGAAAACTTATATTGATGATTTCAACTGACAGTGGGGGGAAACAACAACTCAAATTTGTTGTTTAACTGATTTTGTTGTTCAATTTATTTGATAACCGCGTGTAATCTGCATAACACTTTTTAAATACTATAACTGTATTGAAAAAAACTCTTTAATACGTTGAAAAGTCATAGCAGATTGTGGAAGTCGGTATCATCTAATAGGGTTTTTTTGGTTTAGATTTGTTCATCGATTTGACATTACGCATATCTGTAGTTTTAACCACGATGTTGTTTTCGTTTTTATTATTTCCTTTAGTTCTGCAGTGATTGGCTTTAAATTGCTATATACTGTGCCAATAAAGTACCTTTACTAAAGTACCTTTAACTACCGATGTATTAGCTCTCTACAATGGAAAAGTTGTTTTCAAGAGGTTTTTAAATGGCAAACCTTCAGGTATTTTTTTTAGAGAAAAATTGCCAAGATAATCCCTGTGTTTTGACATTTTTTCACATTTAGTCGCTAACTTTCGAAAATTATCTCTATAGTCTCTAACTTTTCAATTTTCGTTCTCTGATAATCTCTGGGTCTAACTTCAGTTTGTTTTCTCTCACTAATAGAAAATTGGGTTTTAGCCACCCCATTTTCGGTCGCAAAACGGTGGCAATTGCTCTTTTGTCACCGTTTTGCTACTAAAAACTCGGTGACAAATACACACGTAGCAATTGCCCTGTTGAACCCGGCCAAAACCAATTTCTATAGGGTTTGGCTAGTTCCTCAATAATAACCGGTTTATGAATCGAACCGGTTTCAACTCATACCAATTTTGTTCAAATTTGACCAAACTGATTGGTTAAGAATAGCACTTTTTAAACTAAAAGGTATATGGTGCAATTTTATGTATACATAAAGGTTAATTTGTATAATTTTATCAAATTTAATTGGTCCACATGCTTTTTTGAGTTATCTTTTTATATCTTTGTTTGCTAGCACTGATGTTGAGCAGAGAGATTTTGATAAATTGGTTATGCATGTGTAGTCTACAGAGCTGCTACTTTTTTTTACTATTAAACAATTTAATTATGGGGGTGTTTGGCTAAGCTTATTTATCTTAAAAAGTACTTTTTGTTAAAAGAAATTATTGACTTATAATTTTTTAAAAAAGTGTTTGGATTATTTTATATGATGGGAAAACCAATAAGTCAATAAGTTGTTTTTTAAATAGTGTTTGGTTTAGCTTATTCATGTAAAATGACTAACGAGCTTCAAAAAGCCAAAATGTTCTATGAAAAGTTATAAGGAGCTTCAAAAAGTCACAATGTTGTAACTTTTCAAAACTGATTTTTTCTCTCTATACAAGAAGTCATTTTAAAAAGTCATTTTAAGTTTGCCAAACACTTTTTCTCCGTATTAACTTTTTATAAAAGTCAATAAGTTATAAAGAGTTGTGGAAAAGTTTAGCCATACACACGCTATATATGTGCCAAATAAGAGATAGAATGAAGTGTTGTCTTTTTGGTTCTTTTATATTAATATTAAGGTAAATGTGTAAAACATAAATTCATGTTATATAGGTCCTAATTGTTTGTGTAACAAACATAACTTTAGGCCCGAGCTATTCGCACGCCCCTTTGGTCTATTCGCACACCCTAAAATGCCCCGCTTTGGCCAAAGCGTGGCGCTTTATGTTAAAGTAACAGACAAGAGCTGAGCATGTCAATCCTTATCTCGTGACCTCGTACCAAAGCGTCCCGTTTTGGCCAAAGCGGAGCGTTTTGGGCTGCTGTTTATTTTTAGGGGAAAAGTGAGGTTTTGGTCAAAAAAAAAAAAATAGGTTGTTAGTTTGTTGTTTGATTGTATTTGGTTGTGTGTGTGTGTGTGTGTGTTTTTTTTTTGTTGAAAAGTTGTAGATTTTTGTTTTATTTTTATAAAACATATATAGTATTTTATTTTTTTAAACCAATTTAATTCAAAACATATATATATATATATATATATATATATATATATATATATGGTGGGGTTCGGCTACAAAGTCGTTTTTTTTCTAAAAAGTATACAAAGTCATAAAACACCACAATTTCAACCATAAAACACACCCAAAACATACAAATAACAAAGTGAATAGTACAAACACACTATATTAGAACCCTAACATTCCATAAAAACATCAAACACATTATCGTAGAACTATGAACATAAAACACAACATGATAATTAACATAAAACACACTAATGTTAATCATTCGATAATCAAAGCCTTATCATCCAAAACACAAAACAAAAACCGCAAAAAAAATGTGTTTTAATAACCTCCACTATGTTATTTGTGGGTTTTGTGTGTGTTTTATTGTTGACATTATGACTTTTTTACACTTTGTAGAAAAATAGACTTTGTAGCCAACTCCCACCTTATATATAGGGTGGGGTTATATATATATATATTGCAAACAGAAAATCTCAAAGAAGTTTAACAGAGATCACCGAAAGCAAATACTGTTGAACAACAATGTCCTGTTAATTATTTTAGATGACATGCTTGGTAACAGATAGGAACATTTTCTACTTTTGTTCTTCAATCTTTGTTAGTTGTTAATGATTTATTTTTTCTACTTTTAGAAAGGTTTGAGAGAGGAAGTTGTACTCAAATTACAATTAGTCTTAAATGTTACAAAAATGTGATGATACCAAAAGAAGCTTGCAAAGCACACTAAAGATATATGGAGAGAGACAAAGCTTGTGGCCTTGGCTTGTGGGCCCATATCACTAGTTTTTCGGTTTTGTTATTTTTAACAAAGCGGCCTCGACTGCATGAAGCTTTGCATTCTTTTTGGTGTCAGAAGAGCGGGATGCGATAAGTGTACCCTCCATATAGACACTTGTAATGGTTCTGTCACCTGCGAGTTTATACGGATTAGAACGACATTTAATCAAATCCAAAGTTGCATTTTGAAACACTCACCATTCCTACGGTATTTTATATCAAGTTGCTTCCCGTCCTTCTGACACGCCTCATACAATAGTAAATATAATTACGTAATCTTATTGAATGTGAACAAACCATCCATGTATGTTGCAAGTTAAATCCACAATCAATGTATAGAGCTGTAGCAATAGATTCAACAATATCGCATTCGATATTAAATATACTTTTTAAAAAAGCCTTTTAAATATCCCCATCACAATCTGTCGCAACCCCCGCCCCCTAATAACCCGGGAACGGGCGGTCGCGACCAGTTTCGGTGGTATCAGTGTTTTTCAGTTTGGCAGCAGAAATTACATCAGGACCGTAGTTAGGAAATATTTTATCAGAGTAAAATACCATGCTTTTATAATATTAAACACATGTGAAATTCCCAAGTTTCAAGTACACACATTTTCATAGGGATAAACCCTATTTTATTTAAATAAAAACATCTCTTTATTTAGGTAACTTTTATTGCCACTTTTCCAAGCCTTCAGTGCTGTCCAGCTGGCTTCTATTTGGCTTTCATATTTTGTTACCTGAAACGCGTTTAAAAACATTTTGTCAGTGGGAAATACTAGTGAGTGAATCCCAGTTTAATCAAGACAGGTAAAACCATTTTACAATATTGAGGGCGGTCGCGCAATTACATTTGTTTTCATCTACTTTAATTACCACCCACGGTACTGTCAACCCGACTTGTGGTCATGTTACTACTCACAATGTAGTAACAAATTTTGTATACAAAACCCTAACATACCGACGATAATTGTAGAATGCAAATACTCAATCACTGTTTAATATAATATAAATCATTTGAGGTTTTGTAAAAACAATTTGTAAAAAGGTTTATAAAAAGGAGATTTCTCACAGTGTTGTCTTAGGGTTTTCCTTTAGGATTTCCTGGTGATTATCTATTAATTACACAAATGCACATGCGTTAGTATAATAAACCAATATTTACATTAGGAATACCCTCCCCGAGACGGCATTCCAACGACTATGTCGGGCAGAACCACGACGGCCGTTACATAACCCTAAATCGATCGGGCAGCGTATCTAATACGTAACCGGGGGTTATGATACTTACAACGAGGCAGAACTTCGTTATTTAGGGGGTATTATGCCCGGAAATTACTTTAGCTATATAGAAATTGAGAGAGAAAGTTGAAAGATTGAACGAGTTGGACTGAAGGCTAATCAAAGCAATTTAGAGGGCTTGTCTGACGGTCTCTCGCTCCCCGTGACGGAGACAAGGACGTCCGTCACGCCCCGCGAGCTAGGGGTGTAGGCCTTAGCTTTACTGAGTGGGCCGTGTAGCTTCGACACGCTTGTGCCACATGGCGTCACCGGGTGAGGGTGGGTGGCCAGGCGCTCGCGCCCCGTGACAGCCCTTAAGGACTCTGTCACGCCCCCCCAGGAACCATAAATTTTTGTTTTTATTTTTAAATATATAAGGTATTTTGAGCTTGGTTTTTGCATACGGGGTATATTTTAGAACGTATAGGGACATTTTAAACATATTAGAGATGTCGGAAATATTTTGGAGGGTTATTATATCCTCCCCACCTTGTTTTAGAACTCGTCCTCGAGGTCTACTGGAACAGGTGTGGATATTTCCTTTGCATTTCTGATTCAAGCTCCCATGTGTATTCTGGTCCACTCTTGGAGTCCCATTTCACTTTGACCAGAACTAATCTTTTATGTTTGAGATTCTTGACCTTTCTGTCTTCAATCCGTAGATGCTTCTCTACAAATTTAAGATTTTCATTTACTCTATATCCTTAAGAGGTACTATCAATGATTCATCAGCTAAGCATTACTTGAGGTTAGATACATGAAATACATCATGTATTCCTACCATTTCCTCTGGCAGTTGTAGCTGATAGGCTACAGGTCCTATTATTTTAATAATCTCAAAAGATCTAACATACCTGGGGCCTAGCTTTCCTCTTTTGATGAATCTTACCACTCCTTTCTAAGGAGAGACTTTCAATAACACTTTGTTTCCTACCAGAAATTCCAATGGCTTTCGTCTGTTATCAGCGTAACTTTTCTGTCGATCACATGCTGCTTTCAGTCATTCTTTGACTTGAATAATTTTGTCAGTTTTCTTGCACTATCTCATAGTTGTTTTTCTCCAATTTCTACCCAACAGACTGGAGTTCAGCACTTTCATCCATAAAGTACTTCGAATGGTGCAGCTCTGATACTTGTGTGATAGTTGTTATTAAAAGGAAATTCTATCAATGGTAAGTGATTGTCCCAATTACCTTCGAAATCAATTACACAAGCTCTAAGCATGTCCTCCATTGTCTGAATTGTCCTTTCGCTTTGTTCGTCCGTTTGAGGATGGTAAACCGTGCTTAGATTTAGCTTGGTTCCCATTGCTTTTTGGAAGCTTGTCTAAAATGAGAGGTAAAACGGCTATCCCTATCAGAAACAATTCATAAAGGAATTCTCTGTAATGAAACTATTTCTTTTACATACAGTTTAGCTAATTGTTCCATACTGAAAGTTTCTTTCATTGGTAGGAAATGTGCTGACTTAGTTAGTCTATCTACAATCACCCAGATTATATCATTACCTTTTCTTGTCTTGGGTAATTTGGTAACAAAGTCCATTGTTATTAATTCCCATTTTCAAACTGGCATTTCTAACTGTTGCAACAAACCTGAGGGTTTCTGATGTTCAGCTTTAACTTGTGAACAGGTTAGACACTTTGCAACATATGCTGCTATATCCTTTTTTCATTCCCATCCACCAGAAATTGTTTCTTAAGTCTTGAATAATCTTATCACTTCCAGGATGCATCGTATACTTAGACTTATGGGCTTCTTCTAATATACGATGGCGTAAGTTTCCTAATTTAGGTATCCACATTCTTTTCTTATGGAATCTCCAAATTCTATTTGTTCCTTGTTCTAGTTCCTTAATCATTCCTTTCAACTTTTCAGTATCATCCTTGATCACTGCTTCTTGTGCTTTTCTAATCTGTTCATTTAAATCTACTTGCAGATTTAGTTTAAGAGAACGTACTCTTTTTGGATTTTCATGATACTTTCAACTAAAAGCATTAGCTACTACGTTTGCCTTTCCTGCATGATACTGGATATTGCAATCATAATCACTAAGTATCTCCATCCAGCATCTTTGTCACATGTTTAACTCCTTTTGCCCCGAAAACATACCTTAAACTCTTATAATCGGTGAAAATAGTAAACTTACTACCGTAAAGGTAATGTCTCCAAATCTTAAGGGCAAAAATTATAGCTCCTAATTCTAAATCATGGGTTGAATAATTTTCTTCATGATTCTTAAGTTGTCTAGAGGAATAAGCTATAACCTTTTGACGTTGCATCAACACACATCCATAGCATAGTTTAGAAGCGTCACAATAGACTACAAAGTCTTCCGTTCCTTCTGCTAATGCTAGTATGGGTGCATTGGTTAGTCTTTGCTTAAGAATCCTAAAGGCTTCTTCTTGTTTTGGTCCCCATTCAAACTTAACAGACTTACAGGTTAATTTAGTTAAGGGAATGACTATTCTAGAAAAATCTCGAATAAATCTTCTATAATAACCGGCCAATCCTAAAAAACTTCTAACCTCGGTTAGTGACTCAGGGGTTTTCCATTTGGTAATCGCCTTGATCTTTGTGGGATCCACATGAATTCCTTTATGATTGACTAAATGTCCAAGAAACTGTACCTGTTCTAACCAAAACTCGCACTTCGAAAATTTTGCATAAAGCTTTTCTTTTCTCAATAAACTTAAAAGTGCACGCAGATGCGCTGCATGTTCCTCTTTACTCTTAGAGTAAATGAGAATATCATCTATAAAGACAATTATGAATTTATCCAAATATGGCTTACATATTCGGTTCATCATGTCCAGGAATGTAGTTGGGGCATTGGTTAAACCAAATGGCATGACCGTAAATTTATAATGGCCATACCTTGTTCTAAATGCGATCTTAGGATTGTCCTCTCCCTGTACCTTTAATTGATGATATCCTGATCGTAAGTCGATTCTAGAAAAGAATCGAGCTCCTTGCAACTGATCAAACAAACCATCGATTCTCGGTAATGGTGTAACACCTCGTAAAATCACGTCCAATAACGTATGGACACGTGTCATGAGACTTAAAACGTGTAAATAATTGATTTAGAGGGACTAAAGTTGACAAAAAAGGGATCTACGTGTGTAAAAGGATTCAAAATGTCATCAATGAATAAATGTACCCTTATATAACCCTACACGACGTTTATACCCTTAAACGAATAATTCATGGATCATACGAAGCTAATTGTGGAAGAAAGTGAGAAATTACAAACTACAGTGGTTAAATGTGTCAACATGTTTAAATTATACCTCTGAGTGACCTTTTTAGCGAACCCGAAGCTTTGTAATGATTAATTATGCTCACGAGAATAAGTGATAAAAATTTCACAAGGTTTCGATAAAGTATGAGAAAGTTATGACAATATTCGTATATGATGGGTCAAAAGCGTCAACGTTGAAATTTAAGGCTTTACGGGTGATCACAAAGTTAACCGAGGACTTAACGGTGTTTGGTTATGCCTTGGAGCCCTTAAAAGTAAAGTTAAAGGGTTGAAAATGCAATAAGCAAAGTGTGGTACCCAAGGAAAATCCACAATCATCTTAAGCTATCACTTCATTTTTTTTCCCTGATACGGCTCAGCAAATTTCGGGACGAAATTTCTTTCAAGTTGGGGATGATGTGACGATCCGAACTTTCAAGGTTAACCTCGTGATTCGTAGTTTCGTATTACTTCTTTTCATGTTTCAACGCACTAATGGTTCGGCGTATGATTATATTAAACTTATTATTGTGCATTTGTGTGAATATTGAAGTTTGAGGGTCACGTTTATGAAACCGAATCGAACATTCCATGGGGCTTGCATCACTTGCACACCCCATCCCCTTTTACATCCTCGGCCCAACTCCTTGTGGCCCAGTCCGAACATAACCCAAGTGGGTTCGGCCCACTTGTGTAATCAGAAAAAAAAAACATAAATAAATAACACACGGTTCCCATGCATCTTTCATTCAGCGTAGAAACAAAACCCTGGAACCCTAACCCCTCTCACCCTCCTTTGAAGCCGACCGCATCTCTTTTTCAGCCGAAGCCCTCCCCATCTCTGAAGCTTATCGTTCTGCCTTGCAACCCTACAGTCTCTCGGTGAGTGAATTCGTTCTTGTGTTGATTCTTGTTAATTGTTTTCGGTTCTGTATGAACTTATCTATTCAATTTTATACGGGACGATGTATGGTGTGGATAGAACGGGTAGGGTTGTTCGTTAATGATTACTTGGATGCATGGTTGTGATATATGGTTAACATGGTTAGCACTTGTACGAATCAGTTTGATTATGATTTCCTTGACTTTGTTATTGGTACTTGACTATGTGTGAATCTACAAACTGGTAGTGGTAACATAATGTTATTACATGATATACGTTTTGCGTGGTGTGGTAGCAAGGATTGTTTTTGTATGGGCTTTGATGAAAAGGGTTACTACGAATCCAGAAATCGTTCAAGATGTTAACGGATGATGTGTATTCAATGATTTCAAGTGTTACGACTGATTTGATTCGAATGTTTAATGATGATGTTATTGTTAATGATTTAGTACGGAACGATACGCAACAATATGTTAACCCTTGAGCATGTGGGATAGCTAATTGTTAAATGGGTAATTATATTGAGCTTGTATTTTGTGATTATCAACTGTTACTATAAACTTGCAAGATGATTGTGTAAAGTTTACGGTTCTTATACATGTTTATATGCATAATAAATCATGACATAAATTGATGAGATGATGAATTGATTGGGTTATGAGCCATGATGGAATTGTCAGAATATGTTGGGATGGTGGCATAGGAATAGATGATAGATTAATCAGGCAAGGATGGGTGTGTATTGATAATTGTTGGTAACTAATGATAATAAAAAGGCTGGATGGTTGTTCGAGTTAGGTAGGGTTCACCTAATAAAAAAAAATCTGTTAGTGGACGATTCTAGGGAGTTAGGTTAGGTTAAGATAAGTTATGTTGTTTTGTTAATATTTGGAGGGATTTAAATTGGTACTTGGGCCGTATCCTCTCTTGGTGTATGTTGGGCCGACAAAAATTATTAGGCTGACAGATTAGGATATAAACATAAACTGTTAGTGATTGTTAACATTATATCATGATTAGTACTAGTTGGGCCTTATGTATATACGTAAATCTCATGAATAGGTTCTTTGTTTGGGCCACATCTGGTACTGGGCTCGGTTGGTTTGGGCCGGGTAAGGGGTTAACTGGTGGGTTATACTTAGCTGATGGGCTACGGGTAAAAGATTGGTTGTATTGGGCCGATAACTTGGATGGGCCGGACTTCTTAGGAGCTGCACAACGTGACCAGGCCTCACACATGAGTGTGGGTCGTAATTGTTGATGAGCCTGGGTTAATTGGGTCGTATGTTAGTGTAGCAAACTAATTGAATTGCTGAATTGTTAGATAATACGCAAACTTGTAATACGAGGGTAGTCAAGGGTCACTGTGTATACCTGATGAATGATGTGAATATGTGGACTACTGTTGTAATGTGTGAAACATATGTGTAACTACTTGGATGATACTTATTTGATGTATGCGTGGAGAATGTAATTTATTTGCACACGGAACTGATTATTAGTGGTAAACCCGATAGGACTTGGTTGACTAACTTGGACGAATAGCGTAGCAAAACATACCGAGCAATCTAAGGTGAGTTCATCTTTCTTGAGCATGCGTCCCGGTGGTTGGGACAGTCAGTGGGTATCCCGGGAAGGGATAAGTCTTTTGGGTAAAAACGGGAATGTTGGATAATATACTCTTCCTATCACCTTTAAAGTCCCTCCGTGTTGTTTGGTTACCAGGAAGGTAACATGGTATTAGTTAGTAGCGCTACTTAGGTTTGGCAACCTCACCCCGTTCCTGGGAGGACGGGTGTTGAACTAATGACCTAGTCATGACCAATGCTTTGATAGGAGCATTGGAGAAAGGGCAAAATAATCAGAAGCCGTCTTGTATTGGGGTATTATCAACATTGTTTTCAACATTACTTTCAGATTTAACTTCAATGGATTAACTAAATACTTGGTAACCAACGTTTTTGTAAAACTATGAACTCACCAGCCTTGTCTGATACACTTGTTGCATGCTCGCAGGTCGTTAGATTACTTGGATTTGGGAACTTGCTGTCTGAAGTAGCTGGAGTGGTCATGGGTCGTGCTGATTGGATACGAATGATGGGTTTATTGATTACATACATTTAATTTGAAACAGTTAACTATGTTTTCTTTTATTTGCTTCCGCTGAGCACGTTGGTTTTCATTTAAACTTGTTGATGGTATTTATTAATGATTGAGAACTTTATTAGAAACTTGTATGGGTTCAATGTGATTAGTGGCTCATTGTTGGTACGTCACACGCCTAAAGGGGACATTCCCTAGGTGGTATTTTGGGGGTGTGACACAAAGTTAAAACCATATTTGGAAGGACCAGGGGCTGAAATGTAATTAGCTGAAACTTGTTTGGCTGGTTACCCACTTGCTAGCGTAGCGCGAGCACCTACCCTTTTGTCGTAGCGCTACGCGAGGACCTTAGCTGGGCAGAAATCATGTACACCTGCAAGTTCAGCAGGTTAAACCGACTTAGAAGCCTTGTATTCGATTCTGGGGGCTTGTTTGATGGTTTTTCAAGCTTAGGGACACTTGTAAATGATCAAGGAACATCTATAGACTATTGTGGAATAATCTTGTTGCATCTAAAGTGCTATATAAGGAGTTCTAAGTTGCAACACTTGGACTTGCACTTGGAAACCTTCATAACCCAAATTTTGGAGATTCCTGGAGCTCAAGACCTCTTCCTAGTGATCATTAGTCGTGCTTAGGACCTTTGTAAGTGTCATTAACCTCCTTTAATTCAGTTTTGCTTAGTTTATTAGCATTTAGTCAAACCGTCGTAATTAAGGTTGGACTTCGTCATTAATCTTAATTGCTCCAGCCAAATTTCATTTTGAAAGTACCTATGAGTTGGTAATTATGTGCGCATTAAACCCTTAAAAGGTCACCCTCTGATCCCCACTCTAATTAGGTCAATTGTCGAGTCAAACTTGATTATAAAAAGTCAACAGAAAGCTAATTTTCAAATAAATGCATAATTAGCAATGTAGAAGCTATGCAACCTGTTTTGACATTAATATAACTTGGTAATTAATGTAAGAACATGTCTAAACATGTTCAACTCGACAATTTTCAGTTTAGGCTCGGTTCGGGACCGAAAGTCGCATAGTTTGACTTATGCTTTGACTTTCAGTTCTGACCCGTTTAAGCATGATTTAGGATTGCCTTAGAGCCTTAATAGGACCAAGTTACCTATAAGTATAACCCTCTGAGATTATACAACTTGGCTCATTAGTTATCCGATTCATATGCATGATTCCGTTAAATGCTTAAATGTTGACTATTATGCCCTTATGACCTTAAAACGTGAATTTTGAAAATATAAAAGAGTAGAAACCTTAGGTACTGATTTATAAACTTGTACCTAAAATTTGACATCAGTTTAAGGTCTAGATTAAGAGTTACGCTCAATAGCGTAATTAGAAAGCTTTTTAGTAATTAAAAGGCGTAATTAGCATATAGCCTATCTAAACCCAATTTTTGATACCAAACTTTTTACCCACTGATATAAAATAATATTTTGGGATTTTTGGAGATTTTTATTTATTTTTAGGCTGATCATAACCTAGAGTTCTAAGCTTATTTCGGTAGTTGTCGGTTTTACCCTTTTAAGCTATAAAATGAGTTTTACCAAACCTTTTGACACCAAACCTTTTTCTACTGATCTAATATGATAAATAGAAGATTTTAAGCTTTTTGGAATAGTAAAAATATCAGCTTTCCATTAAGAACCCGGAAATAGCTCAAAATCGCCATTTTAAGCGTTTTTAAGCGTTTTAAACGCATAGTATGTATTAAAACCATATTAGATATATAAGACTTAATACCTACTGATGTTTTAAGTAAAATTTTATACTTTAGCAGTAAGCAAAAGTTTTAAACTCAGATTTCCGGATTTGACCTTTAAACCTTATGTGAAATTACCAAAATGCCCTTTTGGTGCATAGTATGGTTAGAAATGATGAATTTCACATATAGGTTATACCCTACTGATATAACTTATTAAATTAAGTATTTTTACTGATTTCATCAGACCCGAAACTCAGAATTTTATTTAAACTCTTTTATAACCATTTAAATGACCAAAATACCCCTACGGGGCGTAATTTGAGGTTAAATTCATTTGGGGCATAATAGAAGATATCTTAATGATGTCACAACATATTTAAGGCATATTAACTTAGAAAACTTGTATATGACTCTTATGGTTACTCGTTACGCACTTTACGCATTCGGATCGTCTTATGTAACTAGTTTACCCATTTTAGCCGAAACGGGTCAAACCATATCATTTTTGTCTCAAAATCCAGTATGTGATTAAGTTACCCATATTAAATAAGTATGCAAGCTTTTCGGGTCAAAACCACATTCTAAAACGGTCTTCGCCTATTTATGCGATTAAACCGCATTCATTCTTTAAAACTAACCGGTCTAAGCTTAGGCTTAATTAAAGACCCGTTAGGAATCTAATAGGTTATTAAAAACCTTCGTTCCAGATTTAGGAGCCCAGTAAAAGCTATCTGTACTTGCTTGGTGGTATACGGCTGGGATAAATTGTATAAATTTGCTCAGGTAAATACGTTTAACTTATTTTCCCTTATATGGGCTTGGGGTACGGTATATAAAATACCGCTTGGTCGGGTAATTGACCTTAACCGGTCGGTGGTTAAGTGTTGTCAAAATGACCCGTTTGAAAATGTTGTTTTGTTTGTTTAACGCCTTTGGGGGTTTAATGACCATGTCCCGGATATCCTTGGCATCATTCAAAGAATGACCACGACCTTAACACACGGATGTAGGCGTACACCCGTAGTGCATTAAAATCAATAAAGTATAACAGTCGGTACGAGAGGAAATCTCGCGGCGGAACTATACTATGTGGTGTGTCTATTAATCTTTAACCCGGCACGACCCGGAAAACTGAACGCAGAACAAACATGTAATTCTTTTACAAGATTATAAGCAAATAATTATCCCAATTTATAAAAAGTTTTGTGCCGCGGGCATTCAAATCAATTTTAAAACATTTTTCAAAATGAGTCAGTTAAATTGTATTTACCAGTAAAAACTGACGTATTTTCCAAAAAGGCTAAGTGCAGGTACTACGCGTAATAGGCTGGCCACTCCTTGGCATCAATAAAAGTCTCGCAAGCTTAGGATGCATGAAGTCTGTTGAACAATGTTTTATTTTTCTTTGCGATCCGCCTGTGGATCGTTTACTTTCCGTTTGTAATACTTGGATATTACTTTATACCGGATTGAAATATATTTGTCTTTTGCTTCCGCTGTGCATATAAATTATGTTGTTTGACTATGATGATATCAATTACGTCACTATACCCCCACCGGGCCCACCAGTGACACGTGTAAATATCGGGGTGTGACAAATGGATACCGATTTTTATCGTGACTTTGTTCAATTCACGGTAATCAATGCACATACGCATTGATCCGTCCTTCTTTTTAACAATTAAGATCGGTGCTCCCCATGCGATGAGCTTGGCTGTATGAATCCTTTCTCTAACAATTCGTCTAACTGTTTCTTCAGTTCTTGCATTTCTACGGGTTCCAAACGGTAAGGTGCTTTGGCAATTGGTGTTGTTCCTGGTAGCAGGTGGATTCTGAATTCAACTTCTCTGTCTGGAGGTAGTCCTGGCAATTCTTCTGGAAACACATCTGGAAACTGGGATACTACTGGAATATCTTTCAATTCTTTTCCTTTAATATTAATGATTATGGACATCAAATACACTAATGACCCTTTTCTCCACAGTTGAAGCACATTCCATTATTAGGTTTCTTCCTACAATCTTCTTCCTTGTGTCCTGGTATCTTGCAGAAATTGCAGTAAGTGGAGCATCTTCCTGAATGCTTCTTCTTGCAGGCCTTACAATAAGGTGCAGAGGTACAACCTACATTTTTCCCACGGTCAGAATTTCCATAGCGGAATTCTTGGGTAAGCTTTTGAGCTAGGTTTCTCCTCTGGTCTTCTTCTCGTCTACGCATTAATTCATCAGTCAAGGTGTTTGCTAGTTCTACAGCTTCCTCTATGGTTTGGGGTGTAGCTGCCTTAACTACATGCCTAATTTCACTGATTAATCCCCAGATGTAGCAGGAGATTAATACTGGTTCAGGTGATGCAAGGGTTGGCACTATTCTAGCATATCGAAAGAATAAAGTAGTATAACCCTTACTATCTACTCCAGTCATTCTAAGGTTTAAGAACTTATTTGTTATCTATTCCTTTTCATTGGGAGAGCAAAATTTCCTTTCTACCATTTTTTTAAATTCCTCCCATTCCATATTGTAAACCCTGTCACTTCCCCTAGACTAGAGGATAGTGTTCCACCATTCTAAGGCTGAGTTCTTAAATAGATTGGAGGCAAACATTATCTTATCTTCTTCTACGCACTTGCTTATTTTTAAGACTGCCTCAGTCTTTTCTATCCAGCGTAGAGCTGCAATGGCCCCTTCATTGCCCGAGAATTCCATTGGTTTACAAGACCAGAATTCCTTGTAAGAACAACCATAAGACATGTTTCTTCTTCTTTTGGGAATGGGCACTTGAAGTATGGGTCTATTGTTTACGTTGTGTTCTGATTCAGTAGGTCGTTTACTGTAACGCCCAAACACGTTTTATCTTAAAATCGACGCAGCGGAAATAAGAGCCTTGAAATTTCTTTCTATATTACTTATATAACTTATTTGTAAGTTTGTTTCTAGAATAACCCACACTTCATTAAAAGGTTTACAACATTCATTCTTGATTATCACATCAATTACATATACGATTCTCGGATATGTGACTACTCTTCCCGTACAATTCTTGCCCTTGACTCGATCTTCAATCCTCCAATACTTTATACCGATGTTAGTCCGTGTAACCTACATTCACCACAAACATGCACATCATTAAAGTTTGATAATCTACATTCATAATCTATCATACATAATTAATTGACCATGCCGCAATCTTTCTATTCGTGCAAGACTTTTCGATCATCCTTCCGAGTACAATCTTGCATTCCAATTCCTCAAACTTCACAATGGACTTCCATAGCATACCTGCAAATCTCATTTCATTCTCAAGATACATGATTAGTAACTTAGTACTCAAACACATTGAAACTTTGTATACGTTATATACAAGCCCCATTCCTTCGTATACAATCAATACTACTTCGTGCCTACACACCTCCGTATGTGTACTTTTGGTCACATATTACATACACACATCATATGTACATACATACATACTTATATAAATACATAATTACATTCATACATACATACTAGCTCTTACATACCACATACATAATTCCCTATAACTTACTGACATATCCTAATTACAAACCTCCATGTAATAATACATGTACGAACAAACTCATATACATACTAACTCCTACTCATAATTACTTATAAGCTTAAGCCATTGGAATGAAGTGAAAATCTATACATACATACACACCCACGTACTTAATTCATTACCCCGCATACCGCTCACATACCCCGTTCTTATTCACACATCATAAACACGTTTAAAATATCTTTCGGGTATGTTTCGGATCTTAAGAATGAGCTTCATACTCACCCGTAACTTACCAAGCCACTTGGTAGGGTTGAGGAACATTATAAAAACTTATCGAGGCTTGGAGTGGGTTCATGGGGTCCAAATTCGAAGAAAAACGATGAATTACACAAATTCTATATTCTACATCTGACCTCCACCGTAAGCTACGATGGCTACCGTAGCTTACGGTGCCTTCCTACTGCCTTACGGCAGAAAACAAAGACCCAGCACCTACCGTAGCTTACGGTGGCTACCGTAAGCTACGGTAGTCCCCAGCTCAGCCTTCCAATTTGTTGACAAAAACCTCATAACTTGTTCATCTCGCGTCCGAATCACTTGAAACTTGTTCCTAAATGTCCGTAAAACAATTCCTTACATATTAGACTAAGAATCCTTACCCCGAGTCCTTGATCATTACGGATTTCATTGCCGTTACCTTACTTATACTTATTTATTCGACCCTTTTAATCACACCAAATTACCTTCTACTTAGATAACCACCTTCGACGAACTAGTTCAATACTTATATTAATACCTTCATTCATTATATACCCAAACATAATTTCCCCTCATCCATAAACATGAAAATTCTATATGTATACTAAGAAGTGAGTCGGAAGTCACTTACATTATGTGCCCGCGCTTGTATCCACTTTCTTGCCTCTTCTTGACCCGTTAGCCTCTCGTGCTCGAGTCCATCTCGACATTGTCCCTATACCTCCTTGTTTTCGAAGTCACATTCTTATTAGCATACTCGGTTGTACATGTTAACGATCATATTATTCACATATTTCACATTTGACTTCCTTAGTCGCAACTAACAAGCATAAGACATATAATCAATTTCATATCCCTTCAAACTCATGTAATTCATCATGCCATCACAAATAACGTGTATTGGCATAACATGTATCATACAACTTCCTATAATCCAACCCTTATGACAACAATCAAATCATACTTCTCATGCGTAGTTGACCTTCAAAAGTCAACAATTCATCATATGAACTCTCGGCTCATCCTCATGTATCCGTGTCATCATAAAAGACTGTACAACTGACCTTATACACATTTCATATTCATGTTCTAGGACACACATATGGGCATATGATTTCTTACGCGCACACATATAAGTTGTACATTTCATTCATACTTGCATTTTCATGTATTCCATCTAAATTACATTTCTCATGTTCAATTACCGCTAAATACGAGACAACCACATAATATACATTGTCATCCATTAGTTACATTCAATCTCCTCTAATAATCTTACCTAGACATTTCATCGAACGCTTGGCGTGCGTATCACTATTTAAGCTTAATGTACAACCAACTCATGCATAATCTTCCAATCTCATACATAATTCATCGAATCCTACTACTAATCGACATGCATCATTTACACATAAACACCAAACATATTGACACCACATTTCTTTCAATTCAACTTACAAGAATTCATCCTATCCATTATAACACATCAACAATCAATAATAATTAAACATGAATGATCATTCAAGTCATCATCTTTGCCCAAAACAAATGGGTTTCACCTCTAATCATCAAATTAACCTAAACCATGCATAATCCATGTTCTATATGGTGAATCTAACACATATAAATGATCAATTTCATACCAATTCACGGATTGGAACATAATCCACTTCATACAAGTTTATCAATCTAAGTTTCAAGACATACCTCACGATCCCCTTGTCTAGGTGATCACTAATTCATGTTCCTTAATAGATTTGAGCCTCGAATCAACCTTCAATTTGGAGCTTCTTTAAGAACTAGGGTTTACACCCCTTTGTTCTTCTCCAGAGCATTCCACGCACACACACACGATGTATGTGTGTTGTGTGTTATGATTTTGTTATTAAAACATAACTTTCCCCCCTTGTTCATTTATGGTCCCTCAAGTTTGTTCTCTTGTTTGCTTTGCTAAACTTTTGACTAGGTATAATAACCTAGTTACTACATTCTATTTTATTAAACATGGGGTCTCACTAGCAAATTTAGTAATTCGAGTTTTTGGGGCGTTACTTAACTAGTTTAAATAACCCAGTTGTTTATTTCATGCTAAGTCATATAGGAACACATGGCAATTATAAACATTCAGGTTTTGGGGTGTTACAAGTCTACCCCCCTTAAAGAAGGTTTCGTCCCCGAAACCTTTCTCATTCATAGTAGTCCAATACTACTCTTACTTTTCAAGTTGTTCATCCACAATACTTATGTTAGATTCTGCTCCAGAGCTCTTATTAGTGTCTTTTACCTTATAATACTAGCTATTAGCACATATCATCACTAGCGTTTCATTCATCGGGTTTATTCCAATTGTATACAATTATTAATCATACGGACCTAAGTCTGCGGCTTGTTTCTAACTTCCTATATAAGCATATTACCTTCATATATTTGTTAATCGAAATAAATCGATTTATTTTATACCACTCATACCTCATATACTATCTTTGCATTTTGTTCACTATGAGCCATCTTCAACATTCCATTACTATCATTACTTCTGATTACCTTTAAGCTCTTAGAAGGGGTCGATATATTATTATTCGCATACTATAATCATTCAAAGACTTATTATTTCAACCAAAATCACCCTTCTCAAACCTACTTATCCGTACTTACCATGGAGACTAAGCATTATTTCCATGGTTACTATCGTTATTTATGCCATGCGTATCTTTTCTACAATGTCTTGTTCAAATGAACATGGCCAACAAGCCGAGCATCAAAGTTAGCATTTCTTGACAATATTTTCCGTTATATTTTATCAGAATTTCCACAGTTACGAGCATTCAAGTTCAATACTACCCGACGATCATTACGAACATTTTGAAATTTACTTTGCATTTTGCATTACGGTTTGTATATATATATATATATATACATTCTAATCTGACACATCCATCTCTAGTCGAGTACTAATCTCCTATTAAAGTTACACCCCTTTTTATACATACCTCTCGGAAGTAGATTCCATTGATTTGTTATCCATACCTTACGAAGATCATTCCTTTCCGATTAGTGACATTGCGTGTCCATTCATCAAGCTCACCTATGAGCACAAAACTTAAAATATCAAAACATTAACTATCGAGTCCAAATGGCAATCGCCATCTGACTCGCATGACCCGTTTATCCTTTCGACCTTCTCGCATGCAACGTATTCGCATAAATACATTCATATATATATATAAATATATATGAAAATTCAAGCATAGTTTGAATCATATCACTTAAGAAACATTTACTTGTCTGGTTCGTAATTACTTACACCTTCGGATATTTTCACTCCTATCATACTTTTGTTCATTTGCTTTACATTTACTTATATGACTTGTGTGACACAATCATGGTCAAACTATTGACTTCTTCTCAAGTAGACTAGCTTTAGTCTTTTATATCTTAAATCCGTTTCGCGGATTCGAACACCTTACTCATACCTTTAGTACCTTTCATGTTTTGAATCCGTCTCACGGATTCAAATATTGCATTCATCTCTTTCATTCTTTGAATCCGTCTTGCGGATTCAATCATTTCATTCATGCCTTTCATTCTTTGAATTCGTCTCGTGGATTGAAGCATTGCATTCATATCTTTCATTCCTTGAATCCGTCTTGCGGACTCAAGCATTGCATTCATATCTTTCATTCCTTGAATCCGTCTCGCGGACTCAAGCATTGCATTCATATCTTTCATTCCTTACACGTGTTGAATCCGTCCCGCGGATTCGAACGGGTCATTCACACTTCATTCCTTTCATGCTTCGAATCCGTCTCGCGGATTCTAACACATCATTCATACTTTCATTTCTTTCATGTTTTGAATCCGTCCCGCGGATTCTAACATATCTTTCATACCTTCATTTCTGAAAGTCTTACATTTCTCTTCACCCCCACGTTCACCTACAACCTAATTCTAACGGACATACCTGTAACAATTATCACGGTCTCACGAACGTCATACGTTTCTTGTGTACTGGCCAGGTACACAATCCACATATTAATTTCGTGTCTTCGCGTAATCGCCACCTTATGTCCGCAGAATTAAGTTTCGGCACGTGTAACATTTCCAAAACTTCCTTACCAAATCATTATTATATTTCATTTAAAATTTTCTTTCTCTTGCTTAATTCTACCATTTCATGCACCCATAAGCTAAATCTACGTACCTCGGTCAATATGTCATATTACATACCTTGGTGCCGGCGCTACACCGCATTTACAAATCATCCTTTCCAAGCAATCATGCTGACCTTACACATAACATACTGTTAGTTATCTTCAAATACATACTTAAGCAAATACTTACCTTGGCTTCTACCCTTAGATCTTGATCGAGTCTTAGATTGTACGGGTCCTTGGTCACAAGAGCACACCGGTTTGAGTTCAAGTATTTACCTCCTTCTACTTGATTCTCTCAAACCAGGGCTCTGATACCAACTTGTAACGCCCAAACACGTTTTATCTTAAAATCGACGCGGCGGAAATAAGAGCCTTAAAATTTCTTTCTATATTACTTATATAACTTATTTGTAAGTTTGTTTCTAGAATAACCCACACTTCATGAAAAGGTTTACAACATTCATTCTTGATTATCACATCAATTACATATACGATTCCCAGATATGTGACTACTCTTCCCGTACAATTCTTGCCCTTGACTCGATCTTCAATCCTCCAATACTTTATACCGATGTTAGTCCGTGTAACCTACATTCACCACAAACATGCACATCATTAAAGTTTGATAATCTACATTCATAATCTATCATACATAATTAATTGACCATGCCGCAATCTTTCTATTCGTGCAAGACTTTTCGATCATCCTTCCGAGTACAATCTTGCATTCCAATTCCTCAAACTTCACAATGGACTTCCATAGCATACCTGCAAATCTCATTTCATTCTCAAGATACATGATTAGTAACTTAGTACTCAAACACATTGAAACTTTGTATACGTATATACAAGCCCCATTCCTTCGTATACAATCAATACTACTTCGTGCCTACACACCTCCGTATGTGTACTGTTGGTCACATATTACATACACACATCATATGTACATACATACATACTTATATAAATACATAATTACATTCATACATACATACTAGCTCTTACCTACCACATACATAATTCCCTATGACTTACTGACATATCCTAATTACAAACCTCCATGTAATAATACATGTACGAACAAACTCATATACATACTAACTCCTACTCATAATTACTTATAAGCTTAAGCCATTGGAATGAAGTGAAAATCTATACATACATACACACCCACGTACTTAATTCATTACCCCGCATACCCGCTCACATACCCCGTTCTTATTCACACATCATAAACACGCTTAAAATATCTTTCGGGTATGTTTCGGATCTTAAGAATGAGCTCCATACTCACCCGTAACTTACCAAGCCATTTGGTAGGGTTGAGGAACATTATAAAAACTAATCGAGGCTTGGAGTGGGTTCATGGGTTCCGAATTCGAAGAAAAACGATGAATTACACAAATTCTATATTCTACATCTGACCTCCACCGTAAGCTACGGTGGCTACCGTAGCTTACGGTGGCCCCAAAGGCTTACGGTGCCTTCCTACTGCCTTACGGCAGAAAACAAAGACCCAGCACCTACCGTAAGCTACGGTAGTCCCCAGCTCAGCCTTTCAATTTGTTGACAAAAACCTCATAACTTGTTCATCTCGCGTCCGAATCACTTGAAACTTGTTCCTAAATGTCCGTAAAACAATTCCTTACATATTAGACTAAGAATCCTTACCCCGGGTCCTTGATCATTACGGATTTCATTGCCGTTACCTTACTTATACTTATTTATTCGACCCGTTTAATCATACCAAATTACCTTCTACTTAGATAACCACCTTCGACGAACTAGTTCAATACTTATATTAATACCTTCATTCATTACATACCCAAACATAATTTCCCCTCATCCATAAACAAGAAAATTCTATATGTATACTAAGAAGTGAGTCGGAAGTCACTTACATTATGCGTCCGCGCTTGTATCCACTTTCTTGCCTCTTCTTGACCCGTTAGCCTCTCGTGCTCGAGTCCATCTCGACATTGTCCCTATACCTCCATGTTATCGAAATCACATTCTTATTAGCATACTCGGTTGTACATGTTAACGATCATATTATTCACATATTTCACATTTGACTTCCTTAGTCGCAACTAACAAGCATAAGACATATAATCAATTTCATATCCCTTCAAACTCATGTAATTCATCATGCCATCACAAATAACGTGTATTGGCATAACATGTATCATACGACTTCCTATAATCCTACCCTTATGACAACAATCAAATCATACTTCTCATGCGTAGTTGACCTTCAAAAGTCAACAATTCATCATATGAACTCTCGGCTAATCCTCATGTATCCGTGTCATCATAAAAGACTATACAATTGACCTTATACACATTTCATATTCATGTTCTAGGACACACATATGGGCATATGATTTCTTACGCGCACACATATAAGTTGTACATTTCATTCATACTTGCATTTTCATGTATTCCATCTAAATTACATTTCTCATGTTCAATTACCGCTAAATACGAGACAACCACATAATATACATTGTCATCCATTAGTTACATTCAATCTCCTCTAATAATATTACCTAGACATTTCATCGAACGCTTGGTGTGCGTATCACTATTTAAGCTTAATGTACAACCAACTCATGCATAATCTTCCAATCTCATACATAATTCATCGAATCCTACTACTAATCGACACGCATCATTTACACATAAACACCAAACATATTGACACCACATTTCTTTCAATTCAACTTACAAGAATTCATCATATCCATCATAACACATCAACAATCAATAATAATTAAACATGAATGATCATTCAAGTCATCATCTTTGCCCAAAACAAATGGGTTTCACCTCTAATCATCAAATTAACCTAAACCATGCATAATCCATGTTCTATATGGTGAATCTAACACATATAAATGATCAATTTCATACCAATTCGCGGATTGGAACATAACCCACTTCATACAAGTTCATCAATCTAAGTTTCAAGACATACCTCACGATCCCCTTGTCTAGGTGATCACTAATTCATGTTCCTTAATAGATTTGAGCCTCGAATCAACCTTCAATTTGGAGCTTCTTTAAGAACTAGGGTTTACACCCCTTTGTTCTTCTCCAGAGCATTCCACGCACACACACACACGATGTATGTGTGTTGTGTGTTATGATTTTGTTTATTAAAACATAACTTTCCCCCTTGTTCATTTATGGTCCCTCAAGTTTGTTCTCTTGTTTGCTTTGCTAAACTTTTGACTAGGTATAATAACCTAGTTACTACATTCTATTTTATTAAACATGGGGTCTCACTAGCAAATTTAGTAATTCGAGTTTTTGGGGCGTTACTTAACTAGTTTAAATAACCCAGTTGTTTATTTCATGCTAAGTCATATAGGAACACATGGAAATTATAAACATTCAGGTTTTGGGGTGTTACATTTACTGTCATTGTTACTTTTATTATCTGCTTCCTTAACCGTTTTAATAATATATGGCATTGCGTCTATAATCCCTTGTGCCACTATGTGTTGGATGACACTGTTATCCACTTGGTTTCCATTATTATTGTTGTTCGGGTTATCATTGCTATTCTGGTTATCCTGGTTCACTTCATTGTCCATCTGAATTTCAAATATTTACCATATATGAATATCACATGACAATATCTAATACAAACAATCACACAACACACATAATGATCAAAATCGACGATCATTGCGACTTTTACTCTTTCTTATATATTATGCGTCTACTACAAACTGGAAACTGGAATTTAAAATTACAATACTATTAGCACTCGTAGCTATTGTCTAGATATATTTTTTTCCAAACATACACACACACACACACATATATATATTATTATTATTACTATTACTGATATGGGTTTATCCAGAATTCCATATTACGCTCGTCATATTTCCAGACGAGTCGTTCTCCTATCTGCCTCATCCTCTCACTACCTTTTAAAATCTCCTCACGAAAGGTTTGGAGTTCTTGCACATTCTCTGTGCTCATTGGGGGGTGCAGGGGCTGGTATTGGATCTGGAAATTGGGGCATGGGTTCTTCATGTGGGTAAGGGTTCTCTAGAATTTCCCTGATGTATTGATCATTATCATAATAGGGATCTAGAGGGTCCAAGTTTGGGTAGGCTGCTAGGTTTGGCATGGGTTCCTCTGGCATTGGGTAGCGTTGCTGGTAATCCCTATGGTCGTCAAACCACGGGTCGTAGTCTGGGTCTAAGGGATTGGGTGCTGGTACTCTAGGTATCTTAGTCGAGTCAAAAGCTGGTGCTGGAATTTGGTTTTCCGAGTTGACTTCAATCTCCATTGGTTGTGTGGGAAACAAGGGTAATGGTTGGGGTGCTATGAGTTGCTCTAAATTAGGGTCTGCAACTGTAGTTGCTAGAATATGAAAATTTGCTAGACTCCTATTGAGCATATCCTGGGTATGAGCATCTGTTTCTATCTTAGCGACTGCTAAAAATCGCTGTTGTTGTAACTTTTTCATCATCTTCCTACGTTCATGCGCACCTCTGCTGAACCATCCTCTCTTCTTAGAAGGGAATGGCTCTTCATATTGAGCCTTGAACACGAATATCCCGTCTTCATTGTCAGCCGAATACCCTGAAAGGGTAGGCTGTGAAGAGGTGCCTTCGTTTCTAGGTGAGCTGGACAAATGACGGTAGGCTTCGGAAGGTCCATGGTCGCTCATACTGTAAACTAACAAATAGTGAAATAACACACAATAATAATATACAGATACGCACGAAACCCCGTAGATTATTTCCTAACATATTGAATAAATTTTGGTGTCTGTAGAACACTTCTGTGGCTGAATCAGTGGCTTTGCTCTGATACCACCTTCTCTCGCAACCCCCGCCCCCTAATAACCCTTGAACGGGCGGCCGCGGCCAGTTTCGGTGGTATCGGTGTTTTTCAGTTTGGCAGCGGAAATTACATCAGGACCGTAGCTAGGAAATATTGTATCAGAGTAAAATACCACGCTTTTATAATATTAAACACATGGGAAATTCCCAAGTTTCAAATACACACATTTTCATAGGGATAAACCCTATTTTATTTAAATAAAAAATCTCTTTATTTAGATAACTTTTATTGCCAATTTTCCAAGCCTTCAGTGCTGTCCAGTTGGCTTCTATTTGCCTTTCACATTTTGTTACCTGAAACACGTTTAAAAACATTTTGTCAGTGGGAAATACTAGTGAGTGAATCCCAGTTTAATCAAGACAGGTAAAACTGTTATACAGTATTGAGGGCGGTCGCGCAATTACATTTGTTTCTATCTACTTTAATTACCACCCACGGTACTGTCAACCCGACTTGTGGTCATGTTACTACTCACAATGTAGTAACAAATTTTGTATACAAAACCCCAACATACAGACGACAATTGTAGAATACAAATACTCAATCACTGTTTAATATAATGTAAATCATTTGAGGTTTTGTAAAAGCCTTTGCAAAAAAAGGTTTATAAAAAGGAGATTACTCACATTGCTGTCTTAGGTTTTTCCTTTATGATTTCCTGGAGATTATCTTTTGATTACACAAATGCACACGCGTTAGTATAATAACCCAATATTTACGTTAGTAATACCCTCCCCGAGACGGCATTCCAACGACTAAGTCGGGCAAAACCACGACTGCCGTTACGGAACCCTAAATCGATCGGGCAGCGTATCTAATACGTAACCGAGGGTTATGATACTTACAACGAGGCAGAACTTCGTTATTTAGGGGGGGTATTATGCCCGGAAATTACTTTAGCTATATAGAAATTGAGAGAGAAAGTTGAAAGATTGAACGAGTTGGACTGAAGGATGATCAAAGCAATTTATAGGGCTTGTTTGACGGTCTCTCGCGCCCCGTGACGGAGACAAGGACGTCCGTCGCGCCCCATGAGCTAGGGGTGTTGGCCTTAGCTTTGCTGAGTGGGCCCTGTAGCTCTGACACGCTTGTGCCACGTGGCGTCACCGGGTGAGGGCGGGTGGCCAGGGGCTCGCGCCCCGCGACGGCCCTTAAGGACACTGTCGCGCCCCGCCAGGAACCATAAATTTTTCTTTTTATTTTTTTTAAATATATAAGGTATTTTGAGGTTGGTTTTCGCATACGGGGTATATTTTAGGACGTATAGGGACATTTTAAACATATTAGAGATGTCGGAAATATTTTGGAGGGTTGTTATACAATCTATGACAAAACGGAACATAATCCCAGATTGTCTAAAGAAGAGCTTTTATCATGTGTCGTATGTTGGACAGAATATAGTTCAACTAGAGGAGTTCTGCCAGGGCAAAAAATAATCCATGTAGTTTCTGTTTGGCACCTTCAATCTTCGTTGCTTCATTAAAATTATGAAGCAGTTTCTGTATCGGTTATTCAGATCTCTATTCGGTCATCTTTCCAAACTGCAACACACGAATGTACAGAAAATCCCGAAGAAATTTAACCGAGATCACCGAAATCAAATCATGTTGAACAACAATCACCTGTTAATTGTTTCAGATGAGATGACATGTTTGGTAACAAAGAGGAACAATTTCTTCTTTTGTTCTTCAATCTTTGTTAGTTGTTATTGTTTTATTTTTTTTATTTTTTTTACTTTTAGAAAGGTTTGAGAGAGAAAGTTTTACTCAAATTACAGTTAGTCTTAAATGCTACAAAAGTGTGATGATACCAAAAGAAGCTTGCAAACACTCAGAAATCATCAAAATGATATTGAAATTTTTGGGCCTTCAAATTATTTTGGGAAACATGAAAGAAGACTACCTCACGAAACGAGGTTTCATAATCATGAGAAACGAAGAAACTTGATCTTGGAAGAGATCGAAGATTTGGGTACAACTTCAAGTCATTAAGATCACTCTGCAGTAGTTGATCATGCCGACTGTAATAAAACGGAACATAATCCCAGATTGTCTAGAGAAGCGCTTTTATAATGTGTTATATGTTGGACGAATATATGGATGGAAAGCCTGCAAAGATGGTAGCATTCCTTGCCCACCAAAAGATATTGGTGGTTGTAATGATGGGACCCTTGATTTAAATGCATAATGTGCGTTGATTGGATTGTAGATATTCTAGAGTATTCCACCAAAAAGGTAGTTGCTAAATCACGACATCGTAATCACTGAAAAAATGCTCTCCTCAACAAAATTTTCACAGTTCAAAACAACAAACCCAACAGAACCTCAACCTCAATCTTTTGAAATGGATGAAAATGTTTTTGAGAATACGAGACAGAACGCATGGCTTGCCTCTTAAGTGCATGAAATGTGGGCCGAAGCGCTGCCCTTTAGCCAAAGCGCGGCGCTTAGGGTTCAAAACGTGACACTTTCTCCGACATCGTACAGAATATAAAATCCCATCAAGTCTCATCACCCTATGTGTGCAGATCGCACCCTAAACGCCTCGCTTTGCCAAAGCGGGGCGCTTCAACCTACAAGTGTTTGACATCGTACACCATCACATCACCGGTTGCCTAGAAAGCAGGCCAAAACGCCCCCCTTTGGTCAAAGCGGGGCGCTTTGGGGTGTGAAAATAAGGTTTGGGTGTGTGAATATTAAGGACATAACTTTATCTTCTTATAACACTTTTTAAATTTTTAACTTTATGAAGTATATAGTTAAATTAATCTTTAATTTTAACTTTTTTTGTGGTTACTCTTTTCCCCAACGAATGGAACATTCATAGTTTAATATCTTATTGATTATTTATGATTTTGTATTTATTTCATTTTTACTTTTTTTTCCTTTCGTTTTAGCATTTTTTCCTTGACGGTACATTAACAAATTATAACAATACCCATCGAATTCTCTACACATAACGAACCAAAACAATACCAATGAATTATAATCGTAGCACGCAGAAGAATGGGGAAAAATGTTACTCGTCGCAAAGCGCGTGCTTAATATGACCTTAGTTTCTATTAACAACAAATACGACCTTTGTTTCTATTACCAACAAAAACGAGAACATGCCTTTATATATATAAATAATCGAAGCACTATTGTACAAGCTGTTAGAACTGCTTCAAAGTTTTCTTTTTTATATAGTTTTTTCCTCTTACTACCTTAAAATTTTGACGTTTTTAAAAAATTCTGATTTGTCATTTCTACGTGCTTTATATTTATCATTGTTTCGCATAATTTTTTTTCGCAGGATGATTACTCATGTACAAGGATGCAACAGAAATGTATAGGCTGACCCACGACATGGTGTCAATAGAGAACTCGAAAATCATTATGCCAGATTTTTTTAACGGCAACTTTTGATCACTGACGGATCAGGGAGTATCATCGTGCCACCATCAGAGCCACTCCCACCTGATCATATCTATTTCCACTAGACAATAATGCCTATACACTAATTCAAAAGGAAACCCAATAAATCTGAGAAAACCCTTTTTAGAAATCGAACTCAAAACCCAATAGCCTCTAAACCTTATGCCGTTCACAAAATGTCACTAGACTATAATGTAATAGTCCATTTTGCTAGATAAGGATTAAAGGGAGACTGTGTGTAATCTAGCAGTCTTCTTTTTCCCAAGGGCCCAAGCTCTGATGGAAAAAATAATATGTGGATATGGTTGAAGGTAGTAAAATGCATTATTTTTGGCGAATCTTGACCCAAAGTAAACGCATGCTTGGATTTTTGGAAACATGCCATTTTATCCTTACTTACAGACGTATAAAATTATTCAGTATATATACACTCGGTGACAAGCTAAAAGAAAAGTAAAAAACAAATTCACGTTGAAGAACAATCTGAATATTTTTCATCATATATCACTTCTAAAATTGTTGTAAGGTCAATAAGATTTATTCTAGGGCAAAGAAAAAGATTATTCAAGTTATAATATATTTATGGTGGCATGTTGTAGCAAATGGAAACAAGAAACGAAAGGGTATTATCGGATGGCCAAGTTAGAATTGAGACATCAAGTCACTTTCTTTTTATTGGATTAAAAATAGATCTATGTTTATAACGTTATTTTAGCAGGATTGGTCTCTTTCATCTTTTAGTTTATATTTGTTATGTGTGTCTCTAGCGTTTTGCTAGTGGGCTCTAACGAATTTTTCGTTAAAAAAATAAGATTTATTCTAATCTGACAACAATCAATCTTCTTATTGAATTTGTTGAAAAGTTCAATTAAAGTGATTACTTTGTCGTGACGAACGAAATAATCACTTTAAACCTCAAAACACAAAAATTATAATCACCATCAAACCTTACTCAATTTGTAATTTGTATGTGATGATTATTTATTTATTTTCCCTTTAAAATGGATAAAACAATGAAAATCATAATTTTCTACATACATAATGCGTGACTCGTGTAATATCCTACTCGAGAATTAATGAGAAGCGTAGTGAAAAGAAAAAAAGTTAGGTATACAAAGCTATGGAAGGGATGATTACTAAACTTAATCAGTGCCCAATTTGAAAAAAAAAAAAATATTCAAATGGCTTTTGGGAAAGCTTGAGTTATAGAAGGAACCCAACAACTTTGTCTCTAGCAGGTAGGGCTGTAAACGAACCGAACGAACACGAACAAGACCTTGTTCGTGTTCGTTCGTTAAGGAGATAAATGTGTTCACGAACGGTTCATGAACACTTACCGAACGAGATTTTATGTTCGTGTTCGTTCATTAAGTAAATGAGTGTGTTCGCGAACGGTTCACGAACACAAACAAACACAAATAAATTTGGCGAACACGACAAAAGATAAAGATAGATGGCTCAGAGAGTAGCACTCGAACTTGAATCCCTTATCGTGGGACGGGGGTCAATCGTATTCGCCGATGTAAATAATGAGAAATGAAAGGGAAATGATGCATAAACAACGTGAAAGTGGGTTTCTTAGTTTAATTATTAGGGTAATAAAATAAATAAAAGTTTAATAATATAAAAAGTACAAATAAAAAAGTACAAAGATCTTCAATTAAAACACAAATATACAAACATAAACGAACGCAAATCAACGAATGTTCATGAACATGTTCACGAACACGTTCACGAACACGTTCACGAACACGTTCACGAACACCTTACCGAACGTTCACGAACACAATCGAACGAACGAGACCTCCGTTCATGTTCGTTCATTTAACTAATCGAACGAAATTTCTTGTTCATGTTCGTTCGTTTATTAAACGAACGAACATAAACGAACTTCCCGTCGAACGGTTCACGAACTGTTCGCTGAACGTTCGGTTCGTTTACAGCCCTGCTAGCAGGGGTGTAAATGAGCTGATCCATTCATGATCTATTCGAGACTATCTCACTAAAAACTCAAATCAAACAGAGATTAAACGAGCTTGATCACGACCCGGGCATATACTGGAGCACACAAAACAAATGAGTTGGAGGTTTACATAGCTACCGTGGTTTAATCCAAAGTAATTATTTTAACTTAAATACCAATACTGATACGGTAAGTAAGGTCATACCTACGAGGAATTTGTCGTCAGGGTAGAAGAATTTAACTAAGAACTAAAGTTATCTAATTAAGGGTTGGTTTGTTTGTTTTAGGATTTGAAACCTTTGAAAACCCAGTTATATAAAACTAGTTTGAACCCGACCCAAACCAATTTCTATATAGTTTGGTTATTTTCCTCAATAAACGGTTTACGACTTGAACTAATTTCAACTCAAACCGGTTTTGATCAAATTTGACCAGATCGATTGATTGAGAATAGCACTTTTTAAACCGAAAGGTATATGGTGCAAGTTTAAATATACATAAAGGTTGATTTGCATATTTTTGTAAAATCTAACTGGCCCACGTATATTTTTAAGTTATCTTTTCTATCTTTATTTGCTTAGCACTAATGTTGGATAGGGAACTAGATAAATTGTTTGTGCCTTGTGGAGACCAAACAGATGGCTTTTTCAAAGCTACTTTTTTTTTACTATTAAACAATTTAATTATCCATGTGCTAAATGAGAGATAAAACGAAGTGTTGTCTTTTTCATTATTCATATTTAATACTAAGTTAAAAACGTGTAAAACAAATATTCGTGTCATATAGGTCGTAATGGTTAGTGTAACAACCATAACTTTATATTCTTTTAACTTATATTTAATTTTTAAAATTTAGAAAAACAATATAGTTAAATTAATCTTTAATTTCGACTCTTTTGTGGTTACTCTTTTCCCCAACGAATCGAACACGCATAGTTTGATAACTTATTGATTATATCACGGCTTTATTTTTTTCTTGCATTTTAACATTTTTCCCTCACGGTACCATAACAAACTATAACAATACCGATAGAATTTCCTACACATAACAAACCGAAACGATACCGATCTAGTTATAGTCGCATCGCACCGAAAAATGCGGAAAAATTGTTACTTGTTGCGAACCGCGTGCTTAATACGACCATATTTTATTATTATATACACATTTAAGTTTTAACATATTTTTATTTTTATTTTACTTTTTTAAAACCATATTTTCTTTTTTATTTATCACTAGAATTTTGACCTGTGTCGCGCGTTGCAGCGGCAACGTCGCGTTTGTTACTTCATTACATGCGTAACGATGATGGCATTAACGTGTAGTGCGCGCACGTGATGTTACACATTTTTTACCTTGTTACACCAGTTACTTTCGTGACATTATTGTCATTGGACATAGATAAAAAAGAGTATGTCTCGGACGTTGTAGTGTAAAGTCGTAAAAGTAATTTAGACATTAACGTAACTAGGCATAGATAAACAAATGTATAATAATCTATCCATGTTGCGGTGTAAAGTCTTGAAAGTAATTTATACAAAAGGTGTCAAGTTATTGAGTAGAAAAGTTGGAGGGAACGTCATTAGACATAGATAAAAAAGGGTATGCCCCGGACGTTGTGATGTAAAGTCCTAAAAGTAATTTAGACATTAACATAGCAAGACATAGATTAAAAAGGTATAATAATGTGTCGCATGTTGTGGTGTAAAGTTTTAAAAGTAATTTAAACAAAAGGAGGTGTCAAGTGATTAAGTAAAAAATGTTAAGAGGGTCAAAATTGTCAATTACTGAAAGTTATAAGTGAATGTGTAACTTACTTAAAGAAAAGGGGTAATAGTGTTCATAAAGTGGAAAAACTTGAATGTGTAAGCGTCTTTTTTGTTGGTTCAAAATTTTGAAGATGAGAAATAAAAAAGTCAAAAAGTTGAGGGTTAAAAGAGAAAGGTCTCCACCGACCTTTCTCTATAATAGTACTAGCTTACAACCCCGTGTATTACACGGGTTAAATGACAAAAAAAATGAAAATTATAAACTTGAATATAATCCTTATTAATGAAATGACTTATTTAGATAAAATCGTAAACAAAAGATCAGTTATATTTTCGCTATTCAAAATAATTTTCTAAGTTTTCACTTCTCACTAGTACAAAAGCAGTTTTTGGTGCTAGGGTTTATGCCCTTTTGAGAGCTTTTTGAGAGAGCACCAACAAATATACCACCAAATAATGAGATTTGTTGGTGCTGCTAAATAAAAGCACCATTAAATCTCTAAACAGACTACCAAAAAATTAATAATAGAAACCAAATCAATCCACCATTAAATCTCTAAACACCACCAAAAAAATCAATGATAGAAACCAAATTAGTCCACCATTAAATCTCTAAACACACCACCAAAAAATCAATGATAGAAACTAGTGCCTAAAAATATACATTATTTGAACAAATGTTTTTTAGTTTATTTTACTTATAAAACATCCAAACATAATGTATAAAATCTACAAGCATAATGAAATAAAATTACATGTTCATGGGAAGCTACAAAGAATGAGATACAAACATTGATTTCTATAAAGTCATTTCCTAAAATAACAATTTAAACACATACAATCAAACCAAATCAACGTAGTGTATAACTGTACATCCTTGGCACTTTAAAGCATAAATGACGTCCATCGACATAATAGTTTTTCGGCGAGTATCTTCGGTGTATTTGATGGCATCACGCATAATATTAACAAGAAAGATCTTCAAAAATCTCGTGTCTCTTCGTAGATAAGGCCATTGATACGCTTTACATCACATCGCCGGTTTCTTGATACTGTAGAAGCCGTTCTGGAAAACTTTCCGGTGAGGCTTTACTCCTTAACATTTTTCTCTCTCTAAAAAAGATTTTGATTTTAACATTGTATATGTACATATGTGGGTATAAAGGTTGTGTTTTTGGAGGCTTAATTTGATCCATTGATTGAATAGGATGAGAGGAATTGAAAACCATAGGATTATGATCCATGTGATGCCTAAGAAAATGTTTTGATTAGTTCACATTTTTGTTGCTATTAACAACTTCACCCTCAAAAAATCAATTTGACGGTACTATTAACAATTTCACCCTCAAAAAATCAATTTAATGGTGCTATTAACAATTTCACCCTCAAAAAATCAATTTAATGGTGTTGTATAACTTCTAAGCATTTAATGGTGTGGTAATCTGGTGCTTTGTATTCTAAAACACCACCAAAAATTGAATTTGATACCACCAAAAAAATGGTTTTGTACTAGTGTCTCTTTTGAGATACTACAATCCATTTTATTATATGTCTTAAAAAGAAGTAAGGCTAAAAAAATAATGATCATAAAATTGTAAGTATTTTTAAAAACAATTATAAGTTATGAGGTTATGGTAAATAAATTGTAATTAAATTCTACTATGTATATTACTGATATAAAAAATTCTTTGATATAAATACTATTTTTAGATATATGGATCATGAGACAATATACGAATATCATCATTGTATAGAAAATATTACATTTAAAAAAAATCATACTAAAAATAAAGTACACATTTAAAAAATAGGACTAAAGTTTTTTAAACTATAAATTTGAGCGTCTACAATAACTTTTTTAATTAGTAGTCGACATTTAAATATTCAAATTAATTTTTTATAATATTATATAATGCATGATGATAATGTTTTTAGTTGCGTAATATGATTGAAACTAAGTTTAATATTTAAAACTCAATGTTATTAGGAAGTTGGACCATTTTTTAAGATGAAAACATAGTGATATTAACATAAATTTAAAATTAGAATTTAATATTGTAAGAAAATATTGAACATATAATGTTATATACTTAATAGCAAAAAAAAAAATATATGCCTTTTAAAAACCATTTAGTGTTCGCTTTAAAGATAATTTAGTACTTTATTTAGATAACCCACTTGTAATTTTAGTCTTCTAAGTTATATACTATAAGTACTTGTACATGTGATTTGATACTTTATTAGTAATTATTGTTTATATCCAAATAATATATTTTATCTTAACAAATATATATGGTTAGGGTAAAACGAAAATTTCTACAAGTTGTGAAAACTTAGAGAAATCGGCCTTACAAAAAGTTTTTTGAATTATTTACAGGGGGTGTGAATGAGCGGTTAGAGACTCAGGGCGTTAAACTTTTTGATTTTGGATTCAAGTGGTTAAAATCACTAAAACATAGAGACTCAAAAAGTAATTTATTATTAATTAAATTTGAATTATATGTTTGATCTGTAACTATATTAAATAATATTATACTTATTATATTATTTGATACATTTATATTTGTTATAGATAATTATTAATTAAATTTTAATTTATACGTTTATTTCTAACTATATTAATTAATATTATATTATATTTTGTGTATAAAAATTAATATGTAATATTATTATTAAGAGAGAGGAGGCACCAGAGAGTGACACATGTACAAAAAATTTTTGTTTATTAGTATAGGAAGATATAAATGTGTTTTTATTAATTGTTTTGTATTTTTTTTCTTAAATCATATTTCCTTTATAAAATAGTTTGATATCTTTTTAATAAGTTATGTTTGTTAATTATATAATACTCTAATTTTCAACATTTCTATGCAATAGAGGTTGTACCATTAGCTTTGTTTCTTTTTTGTGCAAATAAAGGTTGTACCTTCTGCTTAATTGGTGTTTCTTATACACACATTGCTTTCTTTACTCATCCCCCAAACTCATACATACACATAGAGAGAGAGACACCGAACGGGCGTCACATCAGAGAGAGAGAGAGAAGCAGGATAGAGAGAGAGAGACTGATGATAGGGAGAGGAAGCCGGTCACCTGAACCCGATTGGCAGCAATGGCAGCTAGGGTTTCAGTTTAGGGGTTTACATACACATCTAGAGAGAGAGAGACCTAACGGGCGTAGCATCAGAGAGAGAGAGAAGCAGGATAGAGAGAGAGACCGATGAAAGGAAGAGGAAGCCGGTCACCTGAACCCGATTGGCAGCGATGGCGGCTAGGGTTTGAGTTTAGGGGTTTTACAACCAGATCGTGAAGGTGTTGAGGACAACCAATAGCCAGAGGAAATATTTAAACAGGTAGCTGTACCTATGGCTTAATTTGTTTTTTGTGCATATTTAAGGTGTACATTTGGTTATGTTAGTTGTAGAAGATAATGAGAAAGCGCGGTTATTGTGGGTGCATAGTGAGAGGTTAGCTTTAGCGTTCGGGTTAGTTAGTACACCGTCAGGATGCCCGATTCATATTATGAAAAATCTTAGAATATGCTTGGACTGCCATGTTGTCGTCAAGTTTATATCGAATATTGTGAAGCGGGAAATTGTTGTTAGAGATATAAATCGGTCATCACTTTAAAGATGGGGTTTGCTCTTGTGGCGATTATTGGTGAATCTACAGGCATGTAAAATTATGTTACTTTATGAATGATTATTCTGGCATTGATGTCTTGTGGGAAATTTTCCTTTGTTGATATTAAGTAGCTTAAAGAAGGTAGCAAAACATGTTCTGTGTCATCTGTGGTACGGATGTTTACGGTCCGGTCCGGTCCGGTCGGCTAGATAATGTAAACCAAACTGGCTAGGTTGGTTTGGTTGGCCAAAACGGATTAGTTTGGCGGTTTGGATTGGATTTTTAAGTTTTCATTTTTTTCTAAATCTGTGTAGAATCATTAAAAATCAACTGTGTAGAATCCAAATTAAAACCATAAATAATTGCAACTAAAATTATGCATAATACCAATTATATATACTAATGTTCCCATTACACTCAACTACTTTTTGGAGCGATCTTAGCTGCAATCCTGCATTTTTGCTGCATACTTTGTATTTTTGCTGTATACTTTGTATACTTGCACATTACGCCCCCCGCTTATGGTATGCGCATATAATGTATATATGTGTCTGCCATTGGGGGGGGGGTGAAATTGAACTAATTTTAACGTTATTTTACTAATTTTGTGAAAATAACGTTAAAAGCGGGGGATGGTTAATCATGCATCATGTGGTGGCGTTGATAGCTGAAAGACAAAAGCGTACATGCACTAATCGGTCTTTGTCCCGATTGCTGAGTATTATATGCCTTATGTCCAAGGCTTGATGCAAAACTACTATCGAACCAGGGGTCTCATTGGAAGCAGCCTCTCTATTCCTACGGGGTAGAGGTAAGGTTGTCTACATCTTACTCTCCTCAGACCCTACCTTAGCTTTGCTATTGGTGGGATTTACTGAGTAGTATGATGATGATGATTTTGTATACTTGCACATCTGTACTCATAAACTATTAGCAAACAAGAATAATTCAAATTAATTTGAGTTATTCTATCTATAATCAATCTCCATAATTATCGTTTCTATCATTGGTAGTTTGTATCTCCTTTATTGTAAATACATAATTGTAGTTGTACATCCCATAGATTAAGCTTATCCACCTGCTACCCAACCCACCAGATCCATCTATATTGTTTAACTTACATAATCTATTATCTGTATACACTATACATGATTACCAATGGAAATATTAGCTTAAACACTAATGTTTATTGTTTATATTTGTTAGCTGATTATGTTTACTTTGAACATACATGATTACCTATCTTATGCATTGGTCGTGTTTAACATATCATCTGTATGCAGGTACACATCAGCAAAAGTGGGTGCGATTACCAATGGAAATATTAGCTTACACACTGATGTTTATTGTTTAACACAAGTCAACCCTCAAATAAAACATTAGTTCAGGTTAAAACTATGACCCTTATGGTAAACATGTATATTATGGCCAAAGGAAAGGTTTAAATGCTATTCTTTTTGTAAAGTTTTCTCTATTTATATATACAGGTCACAAAAAGAAAAGCAAGTCGTAGGTTCGTAATCTTCCCCTACCAAAACACTAATTTACATATTCATATAGAAATTCGTCATTATTACTGATATTCTTGCTAATTGTTCAGAGGTTTCGTCATTTGTTCATGCATCTGAGGGAGATTCGGTTACAAAGATGACTAATGGTGCTTTTATTTCCAACGCGGCTTCTGTGGTTACCCGAGTGATGAAGATGACCAACAGCCTTTCATAAGTTCTTTAATTTGAATCTTTGTTGAATTTACACTTCTTTATGAATTTTTTTTAGCCCTATAGGCTGTGCAAGTTAGGTCATACTTATTGTTAAATTGCCTGCAGTGGTGTCTCAGACTCAGCTGAAGGAAGTGGTGTTACGGTAGAGGGATCTGCTTATCTCCCAGGAGAGGCTGAAGGAAGTGATGTTACCTTTTCTCATTTCTTTCTTTTAATTTGTCTTTCTTATTGTTTGATGATCTCTTATGTAGTGTTGCATTTATCTCTTTTTTTGGCCGTCACTAAAATGTGATTTCATGCTCATGTATGTATTAATCAGGCTGCTGATGAAGATGATGACAGTGGTGTGGATCTTTTTGGTGAAGAGACGAAAGAGGAGAAGAAGGCTGAAAGTTATAATCCCTACACATCCTTAAGTTCAAGGGTTATATGGTAATTAGTATAAAGATTGGCGGTTACAAAGTTGAGGGGCTATTTGTGACAAGACAGAACTTGGTAACCACCACCCTAAAGGGTGCTAAACCCCTAAAGGACATCCATTCGCAATTCACAGCCATACAAGGATGAAGGGACACGACTTTGGATCTTAGAGACCCACCTCTTCACATTTAATTACAACCACAAGATCTAGAGACACATCCGTTCACGAAGGGACATGTCTCTACACTCGTACCCATTAGATTAGTATAAATAGGGATAGATAGTTTCATTTGTAGTTCGTTCATCACATTCCATTGTACAAATTCTCAGTTTATCTATTCAAGTTATTCGATTGTCTAGAGATCAAAGATCCATTGGGGCCAACAAAGGCTGCTAAAGATCATGCAGCTACAGTGAAGGCATCTGGAAAGAAGAAAGAATGTGAGTTGTTGAAAGTTTAGCACTTGAAAGTCTGGTTGGCTGCATTTTAATTGATTTGAGAAGATTACTGACGCCCATGTGATGGTTCAAATCAATATCGGCTTCTTGATCCCTACTGGAAGCTTCTTATTTGGTGATTTGAATTACATGGGTTTAGGCGAAGCATTGGTGTACACGATTATTTATATAACGTTGTAGTTATAGTTGTTACTCGGATTTTGATGACGAAAGAAGTATGATAAGCTTAAACACAACTGGTGTAAATCTGATCGATTGCAAGCCAATTTCGTTGCCCCCGACGCAACGCGCGCGGGTCACTTTTCTAGTTTTCCCCAAAAGACAATAAATAGTGAGTTTAGTTTTATAATAATATATAACATTTTATTATTTAATATTGTTATAGTGTATTACTATATTTACTTTCAATTTTTAACATATTTTTATTGTTATTTTACTTTTTTAAAAGAGTTAATTACATACTTAGTCCATGTGGTTTGCACAAAATAACATATATAGGTTCTAATAGTTTAAAATCACATTCTAGGGTATTAACTTTTCATTTTGTAACGTTTGGAGGTATTGACTTCTTATAGGGTATTAACATAGTTAGTCTCTGTGTTTTGCACAAAATAACATACTTAGGTACTAACAGAATGTGATTTTAAACCTACAAATAACGTTAATACCTCCAAACGTTACAAAATTAAAAGTTAATAACCTAGAATGTGATTTTAAACTATTAGTACCTAAGTATGTTACTTTGTGGAAACCACATGGACTATGTAATTAACTCTTTTTAAAACCATATTTCTTTTATCATTTGTTTTTTTTTTAATAATTCTCTTTTGATTTTTTAAATCATATTTTCTTTATCACATAATTTGAAATTTCTCTAATAACTTACGTTCATTATTTTTTTTTATAAACTCAACTACCTAGTTGTATTTAATTTTCTCCCCCGACATTCCTATATAAATTTTAAAAATTGAAGTTATATTTAAAATAGAGTATTTATTTGGTGTAACAAAACAGTATGATGATAAACTAAACTGATTCTAAGTGATTGGCTTTCTAAACAACATGCTTCATTTCAAATAACGTTTATCTTAAATTATCATTTGCTTTGTTCCGTTGTAATGCGCTACATCAACAAAACTAGTAATCACTTTAAACCTCAAAATACACAAACATTAATCACCATCAACCTTACTCAATTTGTAATTTGTATATGATTATTTATTTATTTATTTTCCATTTAAAATGGATAAAACGACATGTCTACTATTAAAATTCATGTAAAATAAGTTAAAAAATGAAACTCGTAATTTTTATATATAACATAAAGTGTGACTCGTGTAATATTCTTAATTAGTTATGGTCCCAAATCCTGTACAAGGAGTCATAGCACGGGCACGTAAAGAGCCATACACAAACTTAGCAAAATATCTCTTGATGATCTTTATACGGATGTGCGAGCCCTTCATGGCGCACCCAACACAGTGACAAGTAATACAAGTATAAATTGTACCGGTTGCAAGAGCTGTAGCCAATCACCTTATGCGAGACTTTAACTAGACAACTACCACGATGGCCAATCATACATGAGACAAGAAGTACGACACGACAATGACGTGGAACCAATCAGGTTACGGCGTTCACTGCTCCATGATCTTCACTCACAGTTGGTGATAGACTCGACAACAAGGACAACTGCCAAGCCACGTGGCTCCAATCACCATGCGCCAGCGTCTCCATACCCGGCAAACACTGACAGTCGTGCCAGATGACAGAAAGAGGATATTCCTTGTGGGAGGCTTCCGGCCCAAGGCTCGTCGGCCCATCAACCAACAACAGTGAGTAATAACTGAATCGTTAACCGAAATCAACCAACAACGGTTATCGATTTTTTTCTACCCTCATTTAACAAAAATTAACTGAACCGAATAATTCATATTTCATATATTTCTAGATTTATACCTTGAGCTCATGTATTTCATATTTATACCCCCTATTTCATGTACCTATATACCCATTTCATGTATTTATACTTAAATTTCATGGATTTATAATCAAAAGGTTTAGCTTAAGTATGGTATTGGCTATTAACCGAAATAAAATGAATCAAACCAAAAAGTGTCAATCTAAGTGAATAAACCAAACTGATTAATTGAAAACGGAATGGCTAATAAAATAGACTAATCGATGACCTTAATTTCGATTGAGGATAATAATCTAACCAACCGAACAACGCACACCGTAGCAATGTCTGTGTTTCCCAATGTATCACGCATGCACCTATCGGTTAGTAACCAAAACTGGTTATTGGTGAGGAATAACTAAATCGTTAACCTAAACCAAACCGAAAACAAATGAAAACGAACTGAAATCAACCAAAAACTTAAATAACTAAAAACTAAATTAACCAAAAAACAGTTATCATTGTTTGTACTCTTGTTTAACCAAAAATAGCCGAACCGAACCGAATAATTAATATTTTCATATATTTCTAAATTTTATACCTCCTGTTCACATATTTCATATTTTATATCTCCATTTCGTATATTTATACTTTCAGTTCATGTATTTATATCTCATTTTCATATATTTCTAAGCAAAAGTTTTAGCCCAAGTTTGGTTTTTGCTATTAATTGAAATTAAATGAACCAAACCAAAAACCGTTAATCTAACCGAATAAACCAAAGTTATTAATCGAAAACTGATTGGTTAATAAAATAGACTGACCGATGACTTTGGTTTCGGCTTTGGTTGAGAATAATAACCGAACTGACCGAACCATGCACGACATAATGAAATGGATTACCCGATTACTTCGCTTTTGATATATATATATATATATATATATATATATATATATATAATGATGCTACAATAAATCTTATATGAATAAAACAACTACCAAAAAATGAGGATTGTAATACGGTGTGTCACTCCCGTCGCATCATATAGTGATCCTGCTAGCATATGAAACATAAGAGGTTTCTACCGTGCTGAAATTTAAGTGGCCCACATGCTTTTTTAAAGTTATGTTTTCTATCTTTATTTCCCTAGCACTAATGTTAGGTAGGGACTTTGATAAATTATTTCTGCATTGTGAGTCCACAAGGGTGGTTTTTCCAAAGTTATTTTTTTTTTTTTACTATTAGACAACTTAATTATATATGTGCAAAATGAGAGACAGAACAAAGTGACCCAATAGATTGAATAAATTATTCATCAGCACTTTAAATTAAAATCATATAGAAATAGAAATGAAATAATAGTAAAGTAAATGTGTAAAACAGAACTAGATCATAATTGTGTAACAACCACAACTTTAAACACTTTTAACTCTTTATAATTATTAAACTTGTTGAATTGTATAGTTAAATTTTTTTTAACGGTAGATCAACTGAATTTTATGCTTATTCCAAAGGGTCAACATATGCTGTTTAAACCCTTCACCCCAAGTTCGAATCCCTCCGAGAGGTGTTCTCCCATATTTACATAATTTTGCACTTAATTGTATAGTTAAATTAATCTTTAATTTTAAACGAATCCAACACCTATAGTTAGACATCTTATTGATTATGTTACAGCTTATTATTATTTTTTTTTAACTTTTTTCATTTCGTTTTAATTTTTTTTTCTTTGACGGTACCATAACAAACTATAACAATACCAATCGATTTGAAACCTTTGAAAAAACAGTTATATAAAACTAGTTTGAACCCGGCCAAAACCAATTTTGTGGCACCTGCAGAAAATCCAGAGTCACCCTAAGCTATCGCTCGAGTTCTCAGTTTTTTTTCGCTGAGACTGTTTATCAAATTATCAAATTTCGGGACGAAATTTCTTTCAAGTTGGGGATGATGTGACAACCCGAATATTCAGGTTAGCACTACATAAATTCCACAACCCTTCAACGTGTATCCTTACGTTTGATTCATTAAATGTTTGTGTGCGTGTGAGTAATTATCCATGAAACCACTTATACTTGAACCCATTAGATGTGTATTGGATAATCATTTTATGTTTAAAACATGAACCCATTATTCGTATATTGGATACTCATTGCATGTTTGATTCATGAACCCTTTAGGTGTATTGTTAGTCTTTTGGACTGGGCCGCAAACCCACTCGTAACACACTTTATGGCTGTTTGGGCCTCTCTCGTCTGGCCCACATAGTATATCAGGCCCGAAACCATTATATGTTATATATGGGGGCGGGTATTTGGGTTACTTGTAGCCCACCCCTAAACCATGATCCTATGTTGTATTAGATTGATTATTATCAACAACTAAAACAAACCCTACCCTCCTCTCAAGAACACGCACGGCAACAGGAGACCCCCCCCCCCCTGTTCGCAGCTTATTGGTTTGTACGCCCTCATCACTTCTTGGTTAGTGTTATTATCATTCATTATAAATCTGCAATAAGGTGTGGAATTGTATGCATAGACTTTGTTTATGTATTGTGACTTGACTAGGATTGTTGAGTATGTTATACGTGATATGTGTGCCGTTGTATGTTGCGTTTAAAACGGTAGAGTAGGGAAATCTTGTAGGGTTTATGGTTAGAATTGGAAGTATGCTGATTGTTGTATTTATCTTGTGTGAGGATGGTATGATCGATAATAATAATATGTGTGTTATGATTCATGATAGTGTATTAGTTTGCGTAACATGCTCATGATAATAATGTGAATTACTTGACTTAATCCGAATCAAATGAAGGCTGTTAATTAAGGTTTGATTTCGTGATGTGTTATAACCATCCACAACAAAAACTAAACCACTGATATAAGAGTGGTCGTCAATAATTTTGGGATGGAAAAACTTAACAAATAAAAAAAAGGGATTCCAAGAATGAAACTGGTTAGGGGACGAGGGTGAAGTCCAATAGATTTGTGGTTAATGGTTTGATGGAAGTGGATAATCTTGAATAAGAAAATGGCGGCCATGTGCATTTGGAGTCTTGATATAATCAAATCATGTGCACATCCTAAGTGGTCAGACTAGTCTAGGATATTAACGTTGTGTGAATTGTATGATGTAATGATGTCATCGAAACAAGTGGGGATTTCATGTTAATATGCTGCTCGTGAACTTGACCCATGTGTGAATGAATGTATTTAAGTGTTTTGGTTCATAATTTAGGCCAACTAGGATTGCGACCCGCCGCAATGCGGCGGGGATTCTTTAGTTATAACTAAGTCAATCTAGGACCCGCACGTTATGTTAAACCTGTCAAACGGGGAAAAAATAGACGATGTAAAAACGTTCACCCACACACGCACGTTGCGTCATGTTAACTCGCAAAATTTAGAACGAAACATAAAAACGTTAAACTAAAGACGCACGTTGCGATGTGTTAAGTCACAAAATTTAGAACCAAGCATAAAGCGAAAAATTTGCGAAAAATAAAAACTATAAAGGACCAAAGTTGAAAGTAAAAAAAGTTATGAGAATAGATTGCAAAAGATAAAAAGTTTTGGGTCAAAAGTAAAAAAAAACAAATAGTTCCGAGTTAAAAGTAATTTATGAAATACTTTTGGGTGAAAAGTAAAAAAAAAAACATTTTTTTTTGAAAAACCCACAAAGCCAACGTTACGACAACCATATGCATAACCATTTTTTCTTTGAAAACCCCCCAAAGCACACCCGTGTTGCGGCGGGGCGTAAAACGGTGTCAAATAGTACCAATGTCACACAACCGTCATCGACCACCAATACCGACTCGACCTAGGATATGTGTGTTGCGACGAACTTGTCAAACATGGAAAAATAGAGGTAAAAACGTTGAACCACACATGCACGTTGCGTCGTATTAACTTGAAAAATTTAGAACTATACGTAAAACGAAAATTTGCGAAAGATGAAAAGTATAAGTGACAAAAGTTGTGAAGTTAAATTGCAAATAATGAAAAGTTTTTGAAGTTAAATTGCAAATAATGAAAAGTTTTGGGTTAAAGTTAAAAAATAAATTGTGTAGGGTTAAAATTGTAAAAGATAAAAAACTTAGGGTTAAAAGTAAAAAATAAACTTTTTTTTTTTGAAAGTCACCCAATGCACAATGTGCAAGTGATGATGCACAAAATTGTTGCAAAGTTATATATGGAATAATGATCATAAACAATCGAAATAATATGAATACTCCATTAATAATGTTTATTGACAGTCAAAGGTATTATGTGTATTGGATGATGCTATGATGTTCTTGTATGTGGAAATTGGATCTGTTTACATAATGAACTATATTGGCATGATGACACGTAACTTTAGGGTATTTGTGGCATGATGATTATAGAACTATGATGATGAATTATTTGATGACATGAGTGTTATGAAACCAGCAAGGGATTGGCACGATTAAGGATGATTAGATATGATAACAATGTTAGTTGCCATAATGATAATTGAGGTTCATCTAAATCGAAAAAGGGTAAATTGTTTGATTTAAATTGAATAGCCATGTAAACATGATCGTGGATATAAATTACTAGGGAAATGTTTTGGAAAATTAGTGCAACCAATTGTCATAAAATGAGGCATTGGAGAATGGACTCACACATTTATAAACGTGGGCCGGAAACCATCAGATTGAGATGTTGGGCCTCTAGTCAATTGAGCTGCACATCTACTTGAGTAACGTACTAAACTACTAAGTGTTAAAGTAAGACACGGGTTGTGAATGTGAACTTTATGTGATTCGGATGCCTTTTAGGTGACTATGTGACAACCTGTGCGCTATATGTGATTTGTTACATGCGTGTCTTGAAGGAATAAGAAACTAACCGTCATTGAAACCATATTAGGGTGTGGGTGTCCAATGATAAACAAGTAAATTAATCTTACCGAGCAAAACTAAGGTGAGTTCACTGCTCTTTTTCAAGCATGCATCCCGGGGAGGGATATCGGGTAACGTTCCGGGGAGGAACGTCAGGTTAATGGGATGTTTGTTATTACACTCATTGTCTATCACATAAGACCCCTTACATCTACCGATAGTTGCGGGGGAGGCAACGAGGTTATTAGTTGATAGCGCTATTAGGTTTGGCACCCTCACACTATACCGGGGAGGACGGGCGTGAACTAATTTCCTTAAAGCATGACCAATGTTTTGATAGAGACATTGGGGTTGGGCAAATACATCTTGTAGCCATCTGCGGTAATCGAGTTAATAACAACATCAAATCAAATTATTGAACTATTCAACTGTTGAACTGTTTTATACACATACCTCGTAACTAAATGCGTTAACAAAACTTTGAACTCACCAGCGTTGTCTGATACACTTGTTGCATGCTCGCAGGTCGTTAGATATCTTGGATTTGGGAACTTGCTGCCTGGAGTAGCTGGAGTGGTCATGGGTCGACTGGAGGGATTCATGTGACTGAATTATTGATATTATACATTGGTTTTGAAACAGTTTAACTTTGGTTTACTATTTGCTTCCTCTGAACATGTTGGTTTTTATTGAAACTCGTTAATGCTATTTTTTCATTAATAATTAAGGATTTTATTTTGAAACTTGTATGGGTTCAATGTAAATAGTGGCTCATTGTTGGTACGTCATACGCCTAACAGGGGTATTCCCTAGGTGGTATTTTAGGGGTGTGACAAATTTCTATAGGGTTTGGTTATTTTCCTTAATAATAACCGGTTTCAACTCATACCAGTTTTCTTCAAATTTGACCAAACTAATTGGTTAAAAATAGCGCTTTTTAAACTAAAATGTATATGGTGCAATTTTATGTATACATAAAAGTTAATTTGTGTAATTTTGTCAAATTTAGTTGTTCACATGCTTTTTTGAGATATCTTTTATATTTTTGTTTGCCTAGCATTGATGCTGGGCAGAGAATTTGATAAATTGTTTATGCATGTGGAGTTTACAGAGCTGGTTTTGTCAAAGTTACCTTTTTTTTTACTATTATGGGGGCATGGGCGTAGCTTCCTTGGGGCGGATTTCGACGCGTAGTGTTATGAACAGTATTTTCGTATAGAAACTTTTAGGTATATACGTTTTCGCCCCCTCGGAATTGGGAAAAATTGACCCCCAAGCTTTGCCAATATGGGGGTGTTTGGCTAAGCTTATTTATCTCAAAAAAAGTATCTTTTTGTTAAAAAGACTTATTGACTTATGACTTCTTAAAAAATAGTTTTTAAAAAAGTGTTTGGATTAATTTATGTGATGAGAAAAGCCAATAAGTCAATAAGTTGTTTTTTAAATAGTGTTTGGTTTAACTTATTCATGTAAAATGACTAAGGAGCTTCAAAAAGCCACCATGTTCTATGAAAAGTTATAAGAAGCTACAAAAAATCACAGTGTTCTAATTTTTCAAAACTGACTTTTTCTCTCTATACAAAAAGTCATTTTAAAAAGTCATTTGGAGTTTGCCAAACACTTTTTCTCCTTATTAACTTTTTATAAAAGTCAATAAGTTATAAAGAGGTGTGAAAAAGTTTAGCCAAACACCCCTATATATGTGCCAAATGAGAGATAGAACGAAGTGTGGTCTTTTTCGTTTTTTTATATTAATATTAAGGTAAATGTATAAAACATAAATTCATGTCATATAGGTCTTAATTAGGGCTGTAAACGAACCGAACGAACACGAACAAGGCCATGTTCATGTTTGTTCGTTAAGAAAATTAACATGTTTACGAACGAATGACGAACATAAGTTTATATTCGTGTTCGTTCGTTAAGGAAATTCAGTTGTTCACGAACAGTTCGTGAACACTGGTCTCGAACACAAATGAACGCAAACAAATAAAAAAGAACGCAAACGAACATTTAATTTGAAAATAAAAAAATAAAAACATTGTTATCCTTAAACATTGGCTATAAGTAGTACCCTTAACTTCGATTCGATATGAGCCCATCTTCTACCTCTGCATCTAGGTTAATTAGAAAACCTAAACTCTTCAAGGTGGATTTGGATGGTAATGTCTTTTGCTATCACGACATTGTTGCAGTTCTTCGAGTAGTAGCTGGAGGAAAAAGTGAAAGACATGGTCAACAATTTTCGACTGCTCTCATTGGCCTGTAACTTCCCTTGTTCATCTTCCCTCTTTTTGGTTTGAATTTTTTAAAGTTGTGTTTTGTAGAGATCTGATTGCAAATTCTTCTTGTGGAAAGAAGATATTGATAACATGTTTAAAGAACATTTAAACGGCACCTCAACTCCAACCAGTTATGAAGACCCGAAGATACATAACCTTGAATAACAAAATATGGTGTTAGTAGAAGAGAACAAGATCTTCAAAGCAAGGATATGTGGTATAGATTCGAAGTTGAAGAAGCCATTTGTGTTAACCTTGTTAATTGCCACTGCAATATGGTTGTATTTGTCCAATTAGTATTTAGTGAGACCTGTTTGTATTTGTACCAACTTGTTTTGAATAGAATTTGCAAGTAGTTTCCCATTAATGAAGATTTTGTTACTTTCACCAAACTATAAATCTAAGTGTGATAATCAAAATGGCATTAGTGATAGAAAGTGTAATAACATTTTCTAAACTGCACATGTAAGTGTAATACACAAAGACTAAACTGAACCTGTAAGAAACTTTGACAAAAACTGAAATTGTAAGTGTAAGACACATTGACCAAACTTGAAATTGTGTACACAATGACCAAACTGAACATGTAATAACAAACCTGAAACATCTAAGTGTAAGTGCACATGTAATTACAAGGACCAAAATGCACATGTAATTACAAGGACCAAACTAAAATTGTAATAACATGGACCAAATTTGTGATAAACGGCAAAATAGCAGGTAATCCTGTACAACAAATAGCAGGTAATTCTGTACAACTTAATCACTAATCAAATATATAATTACGTATATTAGACTTAACTATGCTATAAATTGAGCCCCATAAATCTAGCAATCTACAAGAAAGCGCATATACATTTGCATATCATATGATCATATTTGCCATGTCATTGTACAATAAACAAAATTTCAGAGACCGTTGGTTGATTATCCGGTTACACTATTCATGTCAGGACGGTTCTAGTACACCGTGAAGCGTCACCTATAAGGCATTATATTATGTCAAATAGAAAACATATAAAAAACCCTAAGTAGGGAAACAAGTATATATGCTATAACTTTTCGGAAAAATATACAAGTAATACATTGTTCGAAACGAGCAATAAAAGTTACAATTGTCAACAAACCGGCTAACAATTACATGGTTATGGGAACATATGTGATCATAGATGATGTGATTATCATAGAATGCATCAAAGGTGTAATATACATTATAATAGTATTCAAACATTATTTATCAAATAATGTTACATAAGTGATCGCCATACGAATCATAAACGCAATTAATTGTCCAATCAATATCAAATAACCATCAAAGTCTAAACTAGTAAACTAGGTAATGCTAGCTAACACCCTAACACTAGTTTAGTGCACTAAACACCTCAGTAAAGCCGAACAACATAAATATCTTCAACCAAATTCATCACATGTTCTAAATCCATAAACAATTCAAATAACAGAAGGAACTCCCCCCCCCCCCCAAAATGGATGGTCATCATGGGGGCCCCACAAGCTCCCATGTTGTTATGTTGGAAGATCTGGATATAAGGTATGGTCTTGCACTTTTTATAAAGGAAGAAGTATGGGTGCAAGATTATAAGTGACATAACCAAGATCACACCCATCATATTTGCTTCAAAAATTAAAACCAAAACATATCTCACCTCACTCCCCAACGTTCGGCTCCCTCTCTCTCTACTCCCTATCTTCATTTTAAAATTTATACAAGTGTTCAAGGGTGTTCTAAGGCTAGAACAAGGGGTTACAAGGTGGTGCATGCATAGAAGATCAACAAGGAGGCTTTCTATACAAGATTTGGAGCTTTCTTATCTTCTTCTTTTCTTCAAGAACCTTTCCTAGTCGTGTACTAGTTATAAGTGTTTAAAAACCTTCCATTTTGCTTCTTATTAGATGTAGATCTCAAAAGTACAAATTGATCATCAAGAAACCTAGTTAAAATATACTTAAAATTTTGAAGTAACCGACATAACCTAAATAGTATTAAGAGTAAATTACAAGTTTTGTCCTTTATGTTTGTCCCAAATTTCAGGCGCTGTCCTTTACCTTTAAAATTGATGAGTTTTGTCCTTAATGTTTCAAAATCTTGCACGTTATGTTCTTTAGGGCAAACCCAGTTAATTTTTTTTGTTAAAACTGATCATCCAAGGGTATCTTTGTCTTTTTATCTATATATTTAATATTAATATTAAAAAATACTATTATTATTACTATTATATATATATATATATGAAAACATTAATCATAACCTTCCCCAACTCTCTCTCTGTAGTTCATCTCTCTCTCTTTAAACTCAATCCACCAAACACCCACCACCACCAAAGGGTTTTGATTCCACCACTGGCCACCACCTAATGAACCTGAAACTTTCCACCGTCACACGTCATCGCCACCGGAACTACTGTGCTCAACCACCACCACCACCATCATCAATCACCACCTCCCCACCTGCGATGATCCACCATCACCGTTTACATCTTCAAAAGATTGGGTTTTTGGGGATTTTGGGGGTTTTTGATTTTGTGGGTTTTAAGGTTTTTGATTTTGTGGATTTTGGGGGTTTTTGATTTTGTGGGTTTTAAGGGTTGTGCTGGTGTCAACGGTTGTTCTTTATTTGGTGGTGGAGGTGGAGGGTGGTGGTGAAGATCGGTGCAGGGGAGGCAGTGGGTGGATAGTAATGGTGGTTATGGTGGTGGTGGGAGGTGGGGGTGGTGGGTTTAATGGTGTTGGTTACTAATTTGGATTGTTGCAGGTTGGGGTTGGGGTTGGGGTTAGGGTTCCGGTGGGGGTGGGGATGGTGGAGACAGTGGTGGTGGTAGTCTGGTAATCGATGGTGGTGGTGGGTTAATCGATGGTGGTGGTGGGTCTGCAGAAGATGGTGAGTATTTATTTTAAAGGCTATGATGATAGTATTCTGATCCAACTTCTTCAAACTGGGACAAGATTTAGAGATGTTCTGTAGCTTGGTAAGGCAAAATCAGAGGAGGGTGAAGTGCTCTGCACATTGCAACCTCTCTTTTTGCAGCCATGGCAGATCATCCTCTTGCTCCCGCTCCCTTTCTTTCTTTCTAAACAGATCTGAGCCTCCTTTTCTACATTTTTTCTGCATGATTTAATATATTTACAAATAGATGATTTTATTTGATTTCGATTGTCTAAAATAACTTTAATTATTTGGTTATTGTTGCAAATGAGAAGGGTTGAATTATGAGACTGAAAAGTAGATTTTGGTGAAGGAAATTGCCACCATGGATTCCATGATGTATGATTTTCCACTTCCCTCTTTTAAATACATTTTCTAATTGATCAGATACTCTTTGATTGAATAAATTGATGCTCTTTGGGAAAGAATTTGGGATCCGTTGTACTAGTCGTTTGGTGGTGATGAATCGATGGTGGTGGGTGGTGGTGGTGGCGGCACTAGGTTGTGGCAGGTCTGATTTAATCGATGGTGGTGGTGGGTCTACAGAAGATGGTGGATATTTATTTTAAGTTAATTACATAAATTTCCCTAAAAATGAAATTACAAAAATGCCCTCATGTACCTTGCAAATGATCAGTTTTAACAAAAAAATTAACTAGGTTTGCCCTAAAGGACATAACGTGCAAGATTTTGAAACATTAAGGACAAAACTCATCAATTTAAGGGTAAAGGACAGCGCCTGAAATTTGGGACAAACATAAAGGACAAAACTTGTAATTTACTCTAGTATTAATGGTTTTGTGTTGATTTTGTTGTTGATGAAGTGGTGAACATGATAAACCTGCAAAATGATGTAAAAAAGATGATCTAATAAGATGTATAAATAGACCTAGCACGTTACGTAAGTAAAAAGATATGAAGAACTTGTTAAGTAACATACATGATCTTGAAAGTTGTTTTGTATTATTTAAAGTTATATAAGTTTTCATAATCTTCATGTTCATATTTTGATTTTAAAAGTGTATGTATAAAAGTTGTTGATATAGAACTTGTTTTAAAAGTGTAAGATCATGGAGAGTTGTATATAAATTTCATGATCTTGAACTTTGTTGAAAAATATATTAATGCGTATTCTTGGTGTGTTGAAACCTGTTGATGATAATTTTGGAAAACTTGATGAGGTTGATGATTTAAAAGGGAAAACTTGGTAGTTTAGGGGAAACCATGCCAAATTTTCTACAAATATAAGTTGTGATTAAGCGTGATTAAACAAGGATTTAGTTCACTAATCATGTTTATGTGCAACTTATGGTGGATTAGGTTTCTATAACTTAAAATGGATACTAATATATATATATATATATATATATAGATGATTATAGATATATATGGAAACGTAAATATATATATATATATTTAGCTTGAAAATGTAGGTGCTTATGACTTGAATGGTTGTTGTTTTCTAGAGGTTTAGCTACGTTCGAGTGTGTCCCTTATCTTTATGTATATTTTTCTTAGCTTCTTGCTTTTAACATATTTTTGTTTGTTAGTTTTTGGGTAAAACTATTCAACGAATGTGTGGGGAAGCTAGAAGCTTATGGTTTTTTCCTTGTGGATAGGAGCTTACTATCATAAGCCTTTAATTTTGTTGGTTATTGAAACGTTTCGTTTCTTTAAGTTTCTTGTTCATGCTTTGATCCACTTGTCCACTTGCCTATGCAAGTGGTACCGGACGACCAGGACTTGATTGATGGGACGTCGCCGCATGGGAGGTATTATTGCCCTATGCTTCCAGCTAATGGCAGTTTTAATCTTGGCCCTCCACCTGTTTGTAAATATAAGGATTCAAACTTTGAATTTATGGTTATCCTTTATAACCGTGTGACTTCCCTTCTTTTCTTTTCATCCTTTTCTTTTGCAATTCCCTTTGAAACACTTTAGATATTTCGGTGATCTTCCCTTTTTTCTGGCGAACTCCCTTTCCATAAATCGGTAAGTGTGTTTTCTTTTTGTTCATTGTTTTGTAATGGAAAGTTCTGAGAATGATATTCAAGTTCAATTTTCGCGTCTTACTCAAACTGAAGTTGATCAATTTTGTCTTGACCATGGCATTAATCCCTCGCTCGGGGTTGTTGCTCCTGGTGATCGGACAACGAATAAGTGTCCTGAAGGTCATGTCATGTTTTATACTCGCATCCTTGATCAACCTAACTTGTGTTACCCTTTTACAAACTTTTTCTTGGAAGTTTAAAAGTACTACCATTTATCCCTTGGTCAATTAGCCCCCATTGGGGTTGCTCGTGTGATGCATTTTGAGATACTTTGTCGTGATTTTAGTTATGAGCTCTCTTGGGTCATTTTTTGTCATTTTTTTCTTTTAGCTCGCCATGATGATTTGCTTACCATTTCAAAAACACAATGTGAAGCAGCCTTGATTATTGGGACCTTGTTGCGGTTCCTGTTCAGCCCGTTATAGAGGCTTCTGTGAGGGAAGAAAGCTTCCGACCATGTTAGAAGATCTGCCAGGGGAGCTTCCTCGGCTGGTACCACATTTCAAACTTCTGACCCTATCTCTGTAGATAGTGGAGATGAGAACGACATGGATGTTATAGCATTTGTGACTGGGGTCAAGCTTGTGAAGGCATAGAATGTTCAGGAAGTTCCTGGTGATATAGGGGGTGCTTCGGCTATCCCATCTACAGCCGAGATTTCTGTTGTTTTAAAGAAGTTGAACGAGAACAAGCAGACTGTGGAGAAGGAGTTGTAGAAGAAGGTATCTAAGGATGGTGTTAGTGGTTCTAAGCAGTCCAAGAAGAAGAAAGGGAAAGTAAGTTTGTCTGAGCCTGTGGTTGAAGTGGTGGATGAGGTTGTTGAGAAATGGTGGCTGGGAAAAGTAAGGGCATGATCGAGGGTGAGGCTTCGGTCGATGAGCCTGCGTTGTTTGTGCCAAAATGGCAAATTTGTCCAATTGATACCACCATGGATGGGGTAGTGTGTCATGACTTTCTCATGAATGTCACCCCAGCTGAGAAGAAATTGTTAAAGAGGTCATTTGACGAAGACGTTGCTTGCAGGATGGTTAATCATGTTGTTCGGTTGGTCATGTCACTTCCTGAGGGATTGAAGCATTGGGTTGCTCTTCGCCATGAATTTGATGATCTGAAGGCTTCTTTTGATGTAAGGGAAACAAAGCTTTAGGCCTTGAACAATGAATTGGCTGCTTCCCACGCCAAGGAAAGTGAGCTTGTGAGCAAACTGGCTGCTTCCCGGGTTAAAGTGGACGAAGGGATGAGGAAGTTGGAGACTTATTCGTACCAATTATCCTGAATTTAACAACAAACTTGCTAAGGAGAGATCAGAGTTAAATATGGAGCTGAATAAGTTTAAAGAGGAGAAGGCTACCAATGAAGCATATACGGAAGAGCTGAGGCAGCAGGTTGTATAGTTGAAGGATGAAAATATGTGGTTGATTGGAACCGGTGTTAGTCATTTCAGCACCTATCATCTTCAAAGCCAAGAGTTCAATCCTCCACTTGTTGGGATTATCATAAGGCTGTGGCTCATGGAAGGTATACAGGTTTAATTGCAGGTTTTAATGCTACTACTTGGGGGGAAGCTATCAAGAGCCATCCTACTTTCAAGTCAGACTCTCTACAAGAGTTTGTAAGTGCCGTGAAAGAGATGGAGATGTTGTCCTACCCCTTTGTCAACGCCTTGTCCCACATGATGGAGCAGCCTGTTTCTAAACTTGAAGGTATTGAGAAAGAGCCTTGTTCGAGATAAGTGATGATGTCGGGCCTTCATCAAAGAAGCTAAAGATGAGCGAGGAGCCTAAACAAGTTACTTCAATGTCCATTCCAATTGATGTTGCTCCGTTATCTTTTGTGAGGGTTGAGTCTGACCCCTTGCCACTGAAGATAAAGATCCTAAAGGTTTACATGGTTTGTATGATAGTCTTCCTGAAACGTCCCTGGTTCCTCAAGGCGAAAGAGCTGTTAATGAAGGTGTTAACGGTTCAGACCCTATTTTAGTGTTTTTATTTTGTGTTTCCAGGACTTTTGTGGTTGTCATGTTTGTAGGCCTTTTGTAAAGGCATTGTGGTTGTTGTGCCCTTTAAGGGATTTTAGTTATATGACCTTAGTTAACCTTCTAATGAAATGGGAGATTCCCTTCAGGGTGTTAGGCTTCCCTTATGTTTACATATGTGTGCTTTTCTATTTTTTTGTGCTCGTCAAATAGTTTGTTATTTTTACAACTTGGGATTGGACTTGACTTCTCATTTTGTTATCTTTCTTGTGCATGTGTTTCATGAGACTTGTTTAGCTTTTGCTGAGGGAAGGTATGCTTGAGCTCTTTAATTTATTTGTGTTTGTAATGTCTTTTTTATTAAACTAAGGCTAGATGCTGCAGACATCTTGGATTAATTATGTTAAAAAAGAACCGATGCAATTACTTTATCCTATCGCTTTTCTAGTCCATAACTTATATTTTTGTATGGTATATTGTACACAAGCTTCTACCTTCTTACTTTGTGCTTGTGGAGCAGGTTTGATGTGAGGTGCTCACCCTCTTTCATGGAGTTATGTTTTTTGTTTATTCGATCCATGGAGTAGTATTGGTTTAGGCACTCAACCTATATACAGAAAGGTATAGCGCCTTGTTTTCCGCTAAGCGATATGGTAAATATACCGTAGGATCCCATGGAGCTTAGTTAAGAGGAGCTCACCCTTAGGATAGGATAACAAAAATGTGTTTAACAAAAGTGCAACTGTTGTTTCATTAGAATTTTGTAGCCAAGTAAAAGCTCATTCATATTACATTGTTGGTCACCTAAACTATGAACTTTTTTAGGTGTTTGACCCTCCTTGGTGAACTTCGCCTATCACATATGGACCTTCCCACTTGGGGCCCATTATTCCTTGATTTTCTTACTTGCTAGCTTCATTGTTTCTAAGTACCAGATCACCCGGTCTGAAAGTTTCTTTACGAACTCTTGTGTTATAGTATCCTTCAAGCTTTTGTTTGTATCTGGCTAACCTGATTAAAGCAGCTTCTCGAGCTTCTTCTACTAAGTTGAGAAGGATCTCACAACCGTTCGTTGTCTTGTTTCTCCTTGCACTTCTTAGCGATTGTACTCCTATCTCAGCTAGGATGACAACTTTTGAACCGTAGACAAGGCTATGTGGGGTTCTTTGATGGCTTGTTTTTTTCTAAGGTTCATATGTTCCAAAGTACACTTGGGAGCTCCTCGACCCAGTTCTTTCCATATCTTCCCAACCTCATATTTAGCTCTTTGACTATGCTTTGGTTAATTCTTTCGACTTATTCATTTGAATAAGGATAGGAAATGGAGCTAAATATTTGCTTGGTGTTTAGCTCCTTGTTTTACCAACTTACCACGTGTGATAAAAATGAAGTGTCATCACCATGCAATAGAGAAAAGGGCAGACAACATCAGAAATGCAGCTCAACTTCTTGGTAAATCAAAACGGATCCTTAAAATACTTAAAGCACGCCAGCTTCGTAACATAGATTTTGACTCAATGACATACATCAATAAATGGTGTTTGCTACCCAAGAGTTCAATATCTAATGGTAATGCTCCCTTAGTTGTGATTCACCAAAATTGTTCAAGTTCAAATGAATCGCTCATAGTAAGTGATGTGTGTAAAATGCAACATATAAAACACATCAATTAAGGCATAAAACTAACCCTTTTTAAGTACTAATGTTGGAAAAAGAGTGTTTTTGTCTTCCTTTTGTATTTTCAGGATGAAATGAGCTCAAAATCACAAAAGAAGCAAAAAAGACCACTAATTCTACCATAAATACAAGAAAAGGAACAAAAGTGGACTGCCCGGACCCTCAACGGCACCTCCCAAGACAAAGAGAAGAAAACAGAGTCTGAACACGCCCCGTGTCCAGCGAACACGGGGGGGTGCCCAGGAAGCAGCAGAAAAGACAAACCAGTAGAAGCTTCCATTGCTGGGCACGGGGCCGTGTCCAGCGAGCACGGGGGCGTGTTGAAAGTACAGCAGGCGCATTAATTGTAATTCGCAATTACAATTAATGAAGAGAGAGAGTGTCAGACGGGCACGGGGCCGTGTCCAGCGGACACGGGGCCGTGTCCAGCGTTCTGTCCAGCCTATAAATAAAGGAGCTTGGTTTCATTCTCTCTCATCCCTTGGCACACCACCTCTCTCACACTTCATCCACCACCCACCACCACCATAACACCATCATCCATCACCATCATCCATTGTCCATCGTAGAGTGTGTGAGTCGTCTCGGGATCCAAGATTGATCGTAAGAGTTCTTGACAATCAAGGCCATGTTTGCCTAAGTCTCTTACATCACTTGGTGAAGACAAGTGTTTAGTATAATACTTTTTATTTTTAATCTTTTGCACTTTTTATTTGGTTTTGTATTAATGACTTTAATAACTAGTTACTTATGTTGAAGGTGATCTTTCCTTATCGTTTGTCCGTGGTGTCTTGGCATTATTTTACTGTCTATATAAAATAAAAGATTTTCACCATTCATATCTCCACGGTCTATATGGAGGTATGTTGGCTACCTGGTCGGGGGTTAAGGGAACGGTTTGGTAAGGGTCTTGCCCTTGTTCAGCGTTTAGAGGTCCTGCTTGGGACCTGGGTCAAATTTAGTAGGATCTCCTTCAATGCCCATAGGTATTGGATGGCGGGGATCCAAACTCTTTGACCCCCTCATAAGTTAACTACTATTAATACTATAACCCGGCTATTTAGGACTGTATCCCTGCTGACTCAGACTACTTAGCCGAGGGTAACGTCACCGCCAAAAGCGGGGCCTACCATAATTTGCATTAATAACTTAATTCATTATCTTTCAATAATCCGACCCTTTAGGATTGTATCCTTGCTGACTCAAACTACTGGGTTGAGGGTAACGTCGCCTTCAAAAGAGGGGCCTACTACAATAACTAAGATAATCTCTTAAACAAGTGCAAAAGTGCGAAAATAATCAAAGGTTATACTAATACACGTGTCGGATCCAAGTGATTCATCTTGTCTATCTGTTTTTATTTTTATTTTATTTTTCAGCATTTAGTTAGTTTTTATTTTTCTTAGTTTAAAACATTTTTCTAACTTTTTGATTTGGTTAGACGTTGAGGATAAACCGGTATTAAAAGCTCTTGTGTCCTTGGACGACCTCGGTATCTTACCAACACTATACTACGTCCACGATGGGTGCACTTGCCCATATGTGTGTTTAGTGTTAGTGAATATCGTGTTTTATAAATTTAAAACTTGGTTAAAAGTGTAAAAAGGGCTTAATTATTTATTAAAAACATATACACACTGACACGCATCAAGTTTTTGGCGCCGTTGCCGGGGACACAAGGATTTTAAGAAAGTTAGGAATCAACGGCCTAATCATCTTTTTATTTTTCTTTAATTTTTAGGATTTTTTTTTAGATTTTTCAGCTTCTGTAGAGCTCAGCACGGGGCCGTGCCTGGTCGGACACGGGCCGTGCTCAGCAACGTTACTGGCAGTTTTTGTTTTTCAAGTTACAGAAGGCTGACCACGGGGCCGTGTCGGTGCAACACGGGGCCGTGTCCAACTTCCAGTAACTGGGATCTGAAAAACAACCACTGTAACTCCGACCACGGGGCCGTGTTCGCTAGACACGGGGCCGTGGTGAACCTTCTGACCAACATTCTTTTCTGTTTTTATTGCAGGACTTGGAACCCGACACCAACTTCACGTAGTGTATGAGCTCCAGTTCCAATAAAGACATAAAGGAACCATTAGAAGAACCCGAACGCTTTCTCAGAAAAAGGTTAAAAGCCAAAAACCAAGAGAAGGTTTCGGGTGATCCACCCCCAATGGCGGACCAACGTACCCTCATGGATTACTTACGGCCCACCGTAGGTAATCTCGGCGCCGCTATCAATGCCCCGAATGTCGAAGCCAATAACTTCGAACTTCGACCGCACTTGATACAAATGCTCCAAAACTCCGCGACCTTTCACGGGCTCGCGGACGAGGATCCCCATCTACATATAACTAATTTTTTAGAAATATGTGATACCTTTCGGATCAATGGAGCATCAAACGACGCCATCCGCCTTCGTATGTTTCCATTCTCACTAAAAGACCGGGCGAAAGCTTGGCTCAACACCCTCCCAGCTGGATCGGTAAACACCTGGGATGAACTAGCCAAAAATTTCTATATAAGTATTTCCCTCCTTCTAAAACTGCTAAATTAATGGCTGAAATTAACACATACTCACAAGAGGACGGGGAATCCTTATATGAAACTTGGGAAAGGTTCAAGGAGCTATTACGCAAGTGTCCCCATCACGGCCTCGCAATATGGCAACAAGTATCCACTTTCTACAATGGGTTGTTGCCACATACTAGGCAGACACTTGATTCTAGCTCCGGGGGACTTTTAGGTAATCGTCGCCCACACGAAATATATAATCAGATTGAGGAAATTGCTCAAACCAATTTTCAGTGGCACACTCCCCGGGGAAATAAATCTATCGCCCCGGGCGCCCATAAGGTAGACGAAAGCACCTCTTTACAAGCCCAAATCGAGGCCCTTTCTTCAAAAATAAAAAAATTAGAAATGACCAAAACAGTCTCGGTCATGGCTTGTGAAGGGTGTGGTGGGTCACATGAAAATTGGAGTTGCATGAAAGAAACGGACGATCAACAAGAAATGGTAAACTACATTGATAATAGACCTAGGCCGTCGGGTCCTCCAACGGGGACCTACAACCAAGGATGGCGAAACCACCCAAACCTTGGTTGGAGGGAGCCCGGCAATAGTAGTAACCAACAACCGCAACGAACAAACTTTCAGCAATCAAGAAATGAGTCGCAAAATTTCACTCAACAAAGTGGAAGAGAGAGGCTCGAATATACCATATCTCGCCTTGTCTCCGACACTGATAAGAAAAATTCGGAAAGATTCCTACAATTAGAATCAAATTTTAGGAATCAACAAGCTAGCATTCAAAACATAGAAAAACAAATAAATCAACTAGCTCAAAATTTTTCCGAAAGACCACAAGGCGCATTACCTAGCAATACCGAAACCAACCCAAAGGCGCAAGTTCACCTCATCACACTACGAAACCGCACCGTAGGGCCTGCAGAAGTACCTCCAGCAACGGAAGAATCAACGCCAACACATCTGCAGGAGAAGGACACTCCCCCATCAACAGAGCCTACCAAGGCCCCTCGAGTTCCGTACCCCGGTAGGTTAATTCGTCAGAAAACCAATGAGCAATTCGCAAAATTCGAAAGTTTGCTAAAACAATTGCATGTCAATATTCCTTTTATCGAAGTCCTAACCCAAATGCCCAAATACTCTAAATTTATGAGGGACTTCCTTACACATAAAAAGAAAATTGAAAATTTGCAATTAGTTAACTTAGGCGAAGAATGCTCTGCCCTCGTACTCAATAAACTACCCCAAAAGAAGATCGATCCCGGAAGTTTCACGATTCCATGCTCAATAGGGGAATCTCCCATCCGCAATGCCTTGGCCGACTTAGGGGCTAGCATTAACCTCATGCCCTCTTCAATGTTCAAAAGGCGTGGCTTGGGAACCACAAGCCCTACAAAAATAAGCATACAACTCGCTGATCGATCGGTCAAGTTCCCGCAAGGTGTCATCGAGAATGTCTTGGTAAGGGTAAGCAGATTCGTTTATCCTGTTGACTTTGTCATACTCGACATGGAGGAAGACACCGAGGTCCCCCTTATTCTAGGGAGGCCTTTCCTTGCCACCGCACAAGCAGTAGTGGACATGAATGACGGGACACTAACTTTGAGATATGGGGACGATGAGGTAAAGTTTGGAGTTGGGAAGAGAATAGAGGATGACGACCCGGTCCACTACATGAAGGTTATTGATTCAAGCTTGGATGCCGCTCTCCGACGGTGTAACTTGGGAGGCAAGGCACTCCAATCAAAAGACGTGTGACCGGGAATCGGGTCTAGCCAAGGACCCTTATAAACGTGGCGCACCACGGAGGCATTCCGCGGACCTATCCTTAGTTTAGTCTAATCTTTTAGTTTTTGCAGAATAAATCACACTCATGGTGGTAATGGATGAAAAAGGGAACGAGAAAAAAAAATGGAACCATGCAGAAGAACAGAACAAACCGACAAAATCTCCATAACAGAAGGCTCCACACGGGCCGTGCCCAACCAACACGGCCCCGTGCTGAGCCCCTGCAGGAAATCACCCAGTTCAGGTAACTGGACACGGGCCGTGTTCAGCGGACACGCCCCCGTGTCCAGGCTTCTGTTTCAATTCTATAATTTTTGTTACTGGCACTTGACCACGGGGCCGTGCCCGGTCAACACGGGGCCGTGTCCAGAGCGCCAGTAACACAAAACTTTGTTTTTAAACACACTTTTACATATTCTAATCAACCAAAAACTTTATTTTTGGACACATTGAGGACAATGTGTAATTTAAGTGTGGGGGGGGGGAATGCTAAAACCTTGAAATTTTGCAAAATCCTAAAACAAGCCTTACACAAAACTCTATTGGAACCGCTAAACACCCCAAATTTTTTCAAAAACTTTTTCATTTTTTTTATTACTTGTCTTAGTTTAAGTTGGGAATAACAAGTTATAAAAGGGTTATATTTTTTTTTACAACCGATAGCGTCGTGATAAAAAGAACTAACATAAGAAAATTATGAAACGGTATAACAAGTCTAGTTAAAAATTCGATTATATATGCTTGGTCACATTAAAAACCCATTCCCACAAAAGTGAGTTTTGAGCCTTTATTGAGCATAAAAATATACATATTTAGATTAAATGCTCATTTTTCGTTTCTTGTGTGAATAGCCGCTCGGTCTTTACAAATCTAGAACTTGCCACGACGATACATTCCCGGTCCTTACCAACTTAAACCCAAGTAAGTAAATGATGGAGGCATTAGGACTAACTATTTTTCTTTCAAAACCATTATTTTTCATTTTTTTTTACCTACCCAAAATCCCCCTAGAAAAACCCCTTTGAGCCTAAACCTTTCATTTCATTACCCCCAAAACAATTTTTTTTTTACCCACCAAAAAAAAAAAAAAACCTTTTTCATTTTTTTTTCACCCTTATTTTAGTAACAAGCTCGGTTTTTCATAAACATACCCTTTACGTGACGAAAAAAAAAATGAATAATGAAGTCAAAAACAAACAAAAGCTACAAAAGCTTGTTTGGAGAAATACTTCAAAAATAAATGTCACTAGAAATAAGGTATTTTATGAAAACCGACACTTGTTACGATTTTCGCCCTTTTTACTAACCACTAACCAACTACCCACCTTTAAACCCAAGCCTTCACCCCAAAAGTCCTCTTGATATTTACAAAGGTAAAAAGTTAAAAAGGAGGAGGATTGATCGCTTGGCGAGCCTATGGAAAACGTAAGTCCGTGCCGCTCTCGAGCGATTCACTTAAATATACACCTTCGGCCGAGTGATTGAGTGATCTCCCGTGAGGTATGTGAACTTGTATATAAATGGAATTTTAAAAAAGGCATGTTATGCCCAAATAAGTAGTTTATCTTATGAAAAGTTCAAAATAAATCATGACGAATAGGATTGTAAATAAAACAAAAATAAAACCTATACAAACCTTGGATTCCCGACACTCTAGGACAAGCTAAGAAACTTCTCTTCTACCTATTCCATTTGGGAGTGTAAGCCACATTAAAAGAGTTTTGCTTTAGGACAAGCAAAAGTTCAAGTGTGGGGGTATTTGATGTGTGTAAAATGCAACATATAAAACACATCAATTAAGGCATAAAACTAACCCTTTTTAAGTACTAATGTTGGAAAAAGAGTGTTTTTGTCTTCCTTTTGTATTTTCAGGATGAAATGAGCTCAAAATCACAAAAGAAGCAAAAAAGACCACTAATTCTACCATAAATACAAGAAAAGGAACAAAAGTGGACTGCCCGGACCCTCAACGGCACCTCCCAAGACAAAGAGAAGAAAACAGAGTCTGAACACGCCCCGTGTCCAGCGAACACGGGGGCGTGCCCAGGAAGCAGCAGAAAAGACAAACCAGTAGAAGCTTCCATTGCTGGGCACGGGGCCGTGTCCAGCGAGCACGGGGGCGTGTTGAAAGTACAGCAGGCGCATTAATTGTAATTCGCAATTACAATTAATGAAGAGAGAGAGTGTCAGACGGGCACGGGGCCGTGTCCAGCGGACACGGGGCTGTGTCCAGCGTTCTGTCCAGCCTATAAATAAAGGAGCTTGGTTTCATTCTCTCTCATCCCTTGGCACACCACCTCTCTCACACTTCATCCACCACCCACCACCACCATAACACCATCATCCATCACCATCATCCATTGTCCATCGTAGAGTGTGTGAGTCGTCTCGGGATCCAAGATTGATCGTAAGAGTTCTTGTCAATCAAGGCCATGTTTGCCTAAGTCTCTTACATCACTTGGTGAAGACAAGTGTTTAGTATAATACTTTTTATTTTTAATCTTTTGCACTTTTTATTTGGTTTTGTATTAATGACTTTAATAACTAGTTACTTATGTTGAAGGTGATCTTTCCTTATCGTTTGTCCGTGGTGTCTTGGCATTATTTTACTGTCTATATAAAATAAAAGATTTTCACCATTCATATCTCCACGGTCTATATGGAGGTATGTTGGCTACCTGGTCGGGGGTTAAGGGAACAGTTTGGTAAGGGTCTTGCCCTTGTTCAGCGTTTAGAGGTCCTGCTTGGGACCTGGGTCAAATTTAGTAGGATCTCCTTCAATGCCCATAGGTATTGGATGGCGGGGATCCAAACTCTTTGACCCCCTCATAAGTTAACTACTATTAATACTATAACCCGGCTATTTAGGACTGTATCCCTGCTGACTCAGACTACTTAGCCGAGGGTAACGTCACCGCCAAAAGCGGGGCCTACCATAATTTGCATTAATAACTTAATTCATTATCTTTCAATAATCCGACCCTTTAGGATTGTATCCTTGCTGACTCAAACTACTGGGTTGAGGGTAACGTCGCCTTCAAAAGAGGGGCCTACTACAATAACTAAGATAATCTCTTAAACAAGTGCAAAAGTGCGAAAATAATCAAAGGTTATACTAATACACGTGTCGGATCCAAGTGATTCATCTTGTCTATCTGTTTTTATTTTTATTTTATTTTTCAGCATTTAGTTAGTTTTTATTTTTCTTAGTTTAAAACATTTTTTCTAACTTTTTGATTTGGTTAGACGTTGAGGATAAACCGGTATTAAAAGCTCTTGTGTCCTTGGACGACCTCGGTATCTTACCAACACTATACTACGTCCACGATGGGTGCACTTGCCCATATGTGTGTTTAGTGTTAGTGAATATCGTGTTTTATAAATTTAAAACTTGGTTAAAAGTGTAAAAAGGGCTTAATTATTTATTAAAAACATATACACACTGACACGCATCAGTAAGTATTATATAAGAAATGTTGATTCATTGATCTTCTCATAGTTTGACATATACTTCTAGGATCATCCTACCTGTCATTTGTGCTTATGTATAATTTTGTCATTATTATTTCGGGTAATATTAATGGTAGCCGGTGCCAGTAATGTAAGACCCGATCTTACGTAACGTAAATTTAATAAGTAATCTTGCATTTATAATTATAATGCAAATATCCATTCATACAAAATTATGGATAAAACTTCTTAAGTATTTGAAACGATCCATTACGTTAACATAGTTTGTTTTTATAAAAAAACTAAACAAAAGCGGAATTTTTGATCTTCTATTGTGTTCGGTTCGTCCATTATGCTTGATCTTCATCCGTAAGGTCCTAGCTATCACCTATACACCAATAACAACTCATATGTTAATTATAGGGTGCTTAGACATGGATTAGTAACCCAAATTTATCAAACAAACAAACAAAAATATATATATGAAACCCTCCGTAAGCTACGACATATATGTGGTAGCCTACGGGACCCTTAAACAACAAGAAGGCAGTCAACGTCTGCGGTAGCCTACGGAACTCAGCCGTAAACGGCTTGATTCTGCTGTCTTTTCTTTACCACCGTAGCCTACGGCAGTCGGCCGTAGGTTACGGTACATGCCTGCTGGTTCTTGTCTTTCCTATTTTGCCCTTTAACAAAAAAACTTACATATCTTTTTGTACACTTATCCGTTTTACCTCAAGTTTGTTCCAATGTGATCGTAAATTGATCACCCATATTATAGACTGAAAATCTGCCCTCCGGGATAATGAATTCTCACACTTCTTGATAGCGGCTTAAGATTAATTTATGCCATTATTTGACCCGTTACCATATTTAGCCATATTATCCACATTTCTATGATAAGGATTGATTCCTTACCTATTTTAACCCTCCTCCGGGTTTTCTAAACATGCGTTTACGCTCCCATTACGCGGTTTGCGTTTACGCATTTATTTTGACCCGTTTGAATACTTTGACCAAACAAAAACTTATTTTGACCCATATCTTAGTTTCACCATTCATAACCTGCACTCCCACTTTATGATCTTTATTTACCTATCATCACAACTTTAATTGTTATGGATTGTGATAGAAATCATTATGTTCCTATCCTACCCTCAAGTTTGACAATTTTACGAAATTGACCCTTTATGTAGCATTATGCCCAAATAGTTTAAATCTTCGATTGTATACTACCGGAAGGATTAACCAAATTATAAAACTCATATTCAAACTACCTTTAAAGGTCATTTGCCCGATTTGCTATTCGGGGGCGTTTTTGTCAAATTTTAGTTCTTTTAACTACAAAGGACATTTTATATACTTGTTTTGACCAAATGTACTCTTTTAACCCATATTCCATTTTAAATTAATTATGTCCCGAAGGACATAATATCTCAAATTCAAATCGCTAGATATACCTTAATTTAGGTACATCCAATTGTTCGACCATAACTCAATTAGCTCTCCACGGCCCTAAGACCTTATTGAGAGTTTGACCCATTACACATACCTGGCTCGGGTCAAAGCATTGACCCATTTTAATACCTCACCTTATTAGTTGCTAATTAATAGCAATGCAATCCCTTACGTTATTCGCCCCTGTGAGAATAAGACTCAACAAGCAAACATTAGTCGTTATTGTCAAATGGTGAATATATCACCATTTGACCCGTTTGGCCTAAACGATCAAACATTATATCTATATAGCAGAATGGTATTTATTTACCATTTCACTCATTTGTCCCATTACGGATTTTCACTATATGGTCGTATTTCTTAAAGTCCTTTCCTTACGCGTTTGACCCATCATGGCTTGCGCCATAGGGCTTCTTTTAAATACTTCAACCCTTATTCGTCAACACGTGACTAAATTACCATTTTACCCTTTTTTACCCATTATGGCTTACACCATAAAGTAACTTTTCAAAACTCATTGTTTATCCGTCAACACGTGACTAAATTACCATTTTATCCTTTTACCATCAAATATGGTTTCCTACCATTTTTATTTGTTCCGATCCGTATCGATTCGCATCGAAACGTCATATTTCAAGGATTCATTTCAAAGCTAAGTCGCTTGTCCTTAATCAAACACAAAAGTAGATGTACTATTTTCAAGATGTAAGCTTAACTTACCTTGCATTCCAATTATGCTTTTCTCCCATATTTGATCCGTTTGACCCGCTTCTTCCCAAGCTTCCACCTAGCTGTCAAGCGTCAAACTACCATTATCATTCGCAAGATGGTTAGATTAGTCATCATTTAACACAACTACCCCACCTTACGGACTTTATACCAAAATCACCATTTGATCCAATTATAGGTCATTTTGACTTTTAAAAGTCAACTGCCTATTAACTTATGCAAATCCACAAATAAGTTCAACAACTCCTTTAAGCATTTCATTAATTATCCGGTAGGCGTTATTCTTAGGCTACCATTTTAACTACATTCCTCAACCAAGCCCATGTAATTTGTTAACATCAATTAACATAGTCTCAATCATTGTATGCTAATCTATCAATATTATACAAGAACTTCAGTTGTTTCATCACTATGAAACAACTCATTGCATCATATATATGGAATTTACCCAAACATCAAACTTAGCCAAAGACTTTAAACATTCACATACACATGATGATTTCTAGCATCTATTAACATGAGTATAACATCTATCTCATCCGTGTTATACGAAACCCAATTCATTGTAAGCATGAACTTGAACTCAAACTCAAACTCATTGATTGTTCAAATATCTTCCTATTACTATCATTCATGATGATTATAAACATAGATATATCATCAACTCAATCATATTATCAAAACTCAATCATATTATCAAAACTCACTTCATAATCTACTTGTTAATCACTTACAAGTAACCTTACATCAAATATTTCATAGTTTCCTCATGTTTAACGAAATTAAGCATACAACTACACCTAATTTCATCTTTGGATCATAATCCAACAATCTAATTGCAAATATTCTACTTGTCTCAAATTATAACTTTCACCGATCTAGGTTTTTAAACATACCTTATTATCCCCTTGTCTAGGTGATCGTTAATATGCGTTCATGCACGAATTTGAGGTCCAATTTCCTCTTCAATTTGATGATTCTTGGGTGGACAAGGGTTTGCCCCTTGTTTGCTCTCCTGATGATCGACCTACACACACACACACTATCTGTATGTAGTGTTTTAATTTGTTTATGTTTTAAAACACAACTTTCCTTTTTAATAGCTTTGGTCCCTCAAGTTTAGTTTTGATTATATAAAGCTACAACTCATTGTTTTATTGCTTATTTACATGTTACTAACTAGGTTAGTTTGTTCCTAGTTATTTGTTTACGGGTTAACTTTTACCTCTAACGGTACTTTACCCGCTCTTTAATATTAACGTGGTTTGATTACCAAACCCGTTTTTTTCGGTGTTACAAGTAATCATCCTATCTCTCATTGTAACTTTTTTTCGCAACATTTCGTTATTGTGTTGGTGCAACCTGGGCAACATTTCGTTATTGTGTTGGTGCAACTTGGGCTAAGTGTATTGTGCTATATGTACTCTAGGCTCTAAAATTACCCAACTGAACTTGGGCAATTTTTGTTAAAAATTAAAATAATAAGCCCAATTTGATAAACCATGTTTACTTGTTCATAATGTCGAAAGGAAATCCAACTTGCACCACGACCCATTTGTCGGTTAAACAGAAATTTGACCGTTTTTGTCCATCCAACTACCTTTAATTTTTTTTGAATGGCTAACGAATCATCCAAATGGGTTACTGACGAAATTCACCACATTGGGATACACTCGTCTCTGAACTGGGGAAAACCCTCACCTATGGCAGAAGCCCGTGAACACTCGCTCAAAGGCACGACAGGGCGGTGAGGTAAAACCCATTCAATTCAAGAATCGAACTAGCCATCGCCGCCTACTCGCCTAGTCTCCCATCATCACCAGGTGCCGCTGAAAACTAATGGGGAGAAGCAGGAATTGAACTTGGGTCTCTTGGAAACCCAAATCTTTCCCTTACCACTCCACCACAAGCTCATTGGCAACTACCTTACATATTCATTTGCAATATTTTTCTGGGATTCAATTTAGTTCTCTTGTGTTGTGTTCTTTATTTCGGTACTGATTTGTCATCGATTCGGGTTCTGAATTATACCATAAGATGAATGTTGGTGTTCTTGTGTTGATTTTGTGATCTCAAGTGTGTAAAAACTCTTCGCAAAATTATGTCGGGGTAGTTACCTCGAAATAATTTACTAATTATTAGACCAACTTATCCAATTAAATGTTTATTATAATATCAAGGGACTATTTTAGAGGTGCTCATCCAAACTGGATGTCCTTTTCTAGAGATATCTCATCATTTTCTACAATGAATGATCATATGGCTATGTTGAACGTTCTCACATGTATAGTTGTTTCTTGCATGTTGCAGAAGAAGTTTGTGTAACGTTTCTAAAAGTTTTTATAAATGTTTTAACTTTTAAGTCTATACTAGTCCTGTAAAAACCTACTTATATATTCACTACGTATCCTTTAATCGTTTAGTTATGTTTTTTTATAGATAGTCCTGTAAAAACCTACTTATATATTCACTACATATCCTTTAATCATTTAATTAAGTTTATTTATATTCAGCTGATGAAGCTTAAAATCAAAGTTTGGGTCCTGCATGTCTAAAGCCCAACCTTGTTTGAGATTAAAGTTTTAGCCTTTAAGGCTAAATTGCACTTTTCGTCCTTAATGTTTCAGGGTTTCTGCAGACGCTGTCCTTTAAGTTTAAAAATTACACTCTATGTCCTTTATGTTTGCAACCTATAACGGGCGATGTCTTTTCTCATAAACCCAGTTATCTTTTAATGTTAAAATCCCTTGTCTCTCTCAACTTCAAATATGAGGGACCTTTTATGTAAAACCCAGTTCACTCTTCTTCTCTGTTTCAACAGATCGAAACCCTTCAAAATTACAACATCATCCAATCAACTAAAGTATAATACAACTGATCAAAATTACAACATCATCCAACAAACTTTCAAATTTTAATGGATTTTTGACAAACTTTGACTCAGATCTAAACCAATTCGTTGAAGAAAAGTTTACACCTGCAACTACAACTGAATTTTCTTCTTCTACAAACAGCAAGATATCAAATTCAGATCTGTAACAATGATACGTGTTTGTTGATGAATTCGAATTCAGATCTGGATTCAACAGTCAATTGTCGCAACAACAATCAGAACAATTTCAGTAAATTCGATTCAGATCTTGTATGAAACTTTCTTCATTTCTGTTACAGTTTCAAACGACACACCGGCGAGTTGAGAGGCACAGAAAATCCGGCCAAATCGAATTTCAATCTATGAACGGAGTCAACGGCGGACTGCCGCCGTACACCGCCGGCGTAGGACTGGTGGTTTCACGCGACGGAGTTCACTAAAGGAGTGGCGGAATTGATCGTTGAGTTGAATTCGGCAAAGGAAGCAGAGATGTGGTCAAACAGAGTATTCTGAGAGATGATTCTTTTGCAGAGATGTGGTCAAACAGACTATTTCCAAATCAAACCCAAAAGAGGGCAAATCGCGTGTAATACAGGGATTTGTCACAAGAAAAACGGGTTGAAACGACTCAAAGACGAAGACGAAGTTCCGGGTTCGCCGGAATTGGTAGTGCTTACCGGATTACCATCCAAGTAACGAGATACATGCTGAAACTTCGTTGTTAAGTTGTTATAAGATGGAGATGATGTTTATTGCGAAAGAAACGGACCGAAAAAGTGTAGAAATGGGGTTTCGGAGTTGCCGGAATCCGGCGAAATTGCCGACCGGATAAACGTAGAAGATGGCGGCTGATGCTTTTGTTTTATTTTTGAATGTTTCACTTTTTTACATAAAAGGTCCCCATTGTTTGAAGTTGAGAGAGACAAGGGGTTTTAACATAAAAAGTTAACTGGGTTTATGAAAAAGGACACCGCCCGTTATAGGTTGCAAACATAAAGGACATAGAGTGTAATTTTTAAACTTAAAGGACAGCGCCTGCAGAAACCCTGAAACATAAAGGACGAAAAGTGCAATTTAGCCTTAATTTAACGTGCATTTAGTTTCGCATTAACTTTTTTTTAACAAAATAGCATTGTTCCAAAAAAATCAATTACAAGTAAGTGACATGTGAACGGGCAATAACCTACCGAGGCATGGTGCGGTCTTGAGGGCAACCCGGTTTTACCCAGCTGTTACCCCAGCGAGTCTCTCGTGTGGGGGCGGTATGGTTTCCGGGCGAAGGTTAGTTTGCGCAACGGCAGGGGCCCGATCGAACATCGCGTCCGGAAGAGCGAGGCTGACGGGGGATTGTCATCGACATGAACCCGGTGACCAATAGGTCCTGTACATAGAAAGGCACCCTTCAAAAAAAAAATAAGTGACATGTGAACGGGCAATAAGCTACGTCGCAACCCATTAGACTACATGGTGTGGGCTCACGCCCCCTTCCACGTCAGCCATATAGCGCCCCTAGCACCATCCCAGAGGCACCAAAGGGTGGCGCCGTGCTTGGCTTCATTACCTCCAAACAGGCACGAGAGGAAGAAAATGGTGGGGCCACATGCAAAGGGCCAATCAGATTTGTTTTTTTTTCTAAAAAAAATTATTTTTTTATAAATGTATTGTTAAAGAAGACTTTATTTCATTGTTAAAGAAGACTTTATTTCACACCGTACAAGTTAACGATAAACCACTGCTTATGTGTCACTTACGTGGCACTGATATGGCTCACACCATATAGCCTTACAAAATTGTAAACTTTTTGAAAATTCATGGCCAAGAGAGGTAGGGCTGGCATATCGTGTCAACCCAACCTGTTAAGACTCGAACACGACAAGACACGAACCCAAAACAGGTAAACACGAACACGACACGAAATCTTATCGTGACAGATTTTTCAATCACGAACCTGATAATAAACAGGTTACACGAAACGACCTGTTAAGACAGGAAAATTTTACCAACTTATCATACAACCTGTTAAGACACAAACCACAACCTGTTAAGACATGAATACAACATGTTACTACATGTTTGAGATTTAGCCATTAACAAGTCTTAACATGTATTGTATAATGGTCTTAAGTCTTAACACGACCTGTTAAGACACGAACATGATAAGACACGAACACGAAATAGATAAACACGAATACGACATGAATTTTAACAAGTTTTATCGTGTCGAGCTGTTATAGACACGAAACCTATTAAGGTTAAACACGAAACATGTTAACTTCGTATAAGTTCGTGTCGTGTTATCGTATTCGTGTCAGAATTGTCAGCCCTAAAGAGAGGTGTTCGCAGATGATGAAGTCGTGGTGGTTTTCCGTGTTACCGACCTAACATCATCAGCAAACATAAATGGACAGAAAGTATGTATGGTGTGGTGAAACAAGTAACAAGTCTATGGAAAAAGAATAAAATCGTAATTTCAATCATTTATATGCTAAAATTTTCTTTTTAAATTAGAGGATCTGTAATTATAAGAGACATATATGGCCACATGGGCTTCTACCCTCAGTTCCATACATGGCTTCAACATGAATTGCACTTGTAACTTGTTATTTGTTTATTTCATGTGTCATCACTGAAACAACAACCTTTTTTTAGCATCAGATTTTTCATGATTTTTGTTTATCTTTTGCTGTAAAAATATGTCTGAAGTTGTTTAACTTTGCTATTTATTTTTCCTTTTGTGAATAATTTTACAAGTTTATAAGCTCAGACAACAGCATAAATGCACAGAATCAAAATATTACAAAGCCTGTGTTTACTTTAAGTGAGGCTTAGCTAAACAATGCATTTACTAGAATTCCATCCACTTGTACAAAATATTATGTTTAGGAGGGCTGACCCGTGATAAGGGGAAGAAACATTCAGTTAGATCAAATTGGAAAATAAAATACAAGTCATACCTTCCAAGAACTTGTAAACAAATATGTTTGTAACCTTCTTTTAATATTTAAAAATGTATATAAAACCAGGTATGTTGTTGCTATACTAAATTAAGCACAATCTTCATTTACCTATCGTCTAGCATAATGGTTTGGGATTCTCCTAAAGTCGCCATGCCATGGGTGGGCTTGTATGTTAGTGTAGCATCTTTCATATGCACCTTTGCAATGGCAGCCGATGTTGTCCAAGCAATTTGGCAACGGAAACTCTGGTTTCCAAACAAATTTTTCACTCTCAATGCTTCCACCATCACTCTTATTGCAATAGCAATGAAGCTACCGACGGATCTAACCACTAACAAATGTGAGGGAACCAAAGTTCCTATAGAACTGTGTGACCCTAAAGTTTATTTCGAGCCAGATGGTATTGATATTACAAAGATGAGCGGGATCAGTTTCTTGGTCACGATGTTAGCAAATTTTCTCCCTTCATTAGGACTTATGGGTGACAAAGAGCTTCTAATGAACATCGTGGCCTTGGGCATCCTTGTTATCACCGTTTTTGTAAATATTGTGATCCAAATGTTTACTGAGGTACTCTTCGTTTTTCCTGAAACAATTCCTGTACTTCTATTTACCTTTCTGTGGCCATTTTCGGTAGCTTTAACAGTTTCACCATCTAGAAAAAAAACTAGAACAGCGATACAGGGAATCACAACGACTAGTTTCAAGTCATCAAGAGAAAGTATTTTCATCTAAGGGACTAAAAAATTACGTTAAGAAGTATTGGATGATGACAGAAACTCGTAACCCACAATTTGTGATTGCTTACTCGCCGGTTTCTTCAGCTTTTGGGGTTATATGCTTATACCTTTCTTTTATTTCTGGTGTCGGATTGGTAGATCTTCTAAAGATCAATGAAATTAAAGTGTTTAATATTTCAGATTATAAGTGGTCACTCAAGATTATTTTTATTGTACAATCAATTGGGGTCGTAGTAGGTAGTGTTGCACCAGTTTTTAGATGTTTCACAGCTATTGGTCATTACAATCTCTCTAAGGAATGGAGCAAGAATCATTTAAACGTCTTCCGAGTCGAAAAAATTTGGATCCAAAGGCTTCAGCAATGGAAATGTAACTATATTCATTCACATATTCCAGGTCGTCGTTGCAAAATAGTGTTTCATTGCGTAAAAAACACATTCTTGAACTTTTGTATAGCACTTCATATTCTGGTTTTGGTTATATGCAAAACAATATGTCTTCTCCCACGAACTTCTTTGATCTTACTCTCGTATTGTTGCTATTTTTGTGCATCACTATTAAAAAGGTTTACAAGGGTATCAAACATGCCTAATAGTGGTGTGACCTCAGAAACAGAAGAATATGCCATGTATGTTGTACAAATTGACGAGGCGGAGAAACTTTCAAACAGAATATTAAGAAATACTTTGCATTATATAACTAATTTCCTTGTCGCGTCTGAAGAGAAAGTGCCACGTAATCTTACGATGCTTCTAGAGAAATCGACGGGATTCACTGGAGTTACAGAGTTCAACAATGATCGGGTTCAAGCTTTATATCCAGAAGAAATTTACAATTGTTGGAGCCTTGTAGTAGTAACATTGGCATCAACTGCCATTGCACTTCCTAACATTTCAAATGTTCGCTTGAAGGGTTTACTTGCCAGCATAAGTGAAGGCCTCTTAATTGTAAGACATATCGAAGAATGCCTCAATACAGATGGTGACATGGTAAAATCTAGCAAAGCAGCAAGACGGGTATGGACAGAAGTTGAAATATATCGCTCGTGGCTAAAAATTGATCTTCAAAAGAAGGCTCACAAAGGAAAAACATCAAAGGAGATTCTTAAATGGTTGGGTGATGAAGCAGAAAACATTGTGAAAGAGTTTATGAGTGGTAGAAGTTCAAGCATAGATGAATCTCCTTATAAGTTCATACTTGCAAGTACCATGTATAGAATTAGTCGGACCATATTGTTGCGCTGTGATGAACAAGATTAGTGGCTAGAAGATGAAGAACTTTTCGAATGGATATCAACAATAATTGCAGATGTACTGTTCGCTTGCTTTACCAACTTACCGTGTGTGAGAGAAATAAAGTGTCATCACCAAGAAATAAAGAAAAGGGGAGACAACATCCGAAATGCAGCCCAACTTCTTGGTAAATCCAAAAATATCCTCAAGGTACTTAAAGCACGCGAACTTCCTAACATAGATCTTGACTCAAGGGCTTACATCGATAAGTGGCGTGCACTACCCAAGAGACTGATACTTGATGATGGTGCTCCCCAGGCTAGGACTCACCTGGATTCATCAAGTTTTAACGAACCACCCATAGTAAGTATTATGTAACAAGTGTTGATAGAACAATGTTCTCATGATTTGACGTGTATGTAGAATAATCCAACTTGTGATTTATGTTTATGTATAATATCTCTTTATTATTGTTATTTATGATAATCTACCATATCAGTCAATAAACCTGTATCATAATAACTTTTTCGCAAAATTACGGTGTGGTGTTGGTATGATTAGGAGTCGATTCCAATGACTTGTATATCAATATTAACCTTGCGAAAAAAAATTAATGTCCAAACGTTAATAAAAATAAGCCTAGTCGGCTAGTTTCTATTTTGGTAATCTGACTAGTCAAATGATTGTTTTGGTAACTTTCCCAATTTTAAACCCACATAAAAAAATATTAAAATGGTATAATATATATAAAAATAATTGTGTAAGAGAGGCATGGAGTGGGGGTGCACAAGCACAAAAAAAGATCCGCATCTATATCTATTATCTATATTAAAACAAAACACTTTGGTGCCACTTGGCATTTGCTTAGGTTGCTTGATGACACATGGCATCTCATCCCCTCCTCTTTTTTTCCTTTGAGCGGCAAATTATTTCTTCTTCCTACGCTCTTTATGTTTTTGAAACCGCCAGAATTTTAGAAACTAATCAATTCTCTCAATCAATTGAAATCATTATCCACCCAAACCCTAAATCATTCTTTCAACGGTTTCTCTTCAAATCTTCAGAAACCCTAATACATTATTTCCTAAATGGTATGGGATGAATACTCTCAAGTTTAATGTCTATCAACGTGAATAAAAGATTGTTGCTTCAAACACAGGTTTTTTTGAGTATGTTTCTTCAACCCTAGATCAGATTTCATTCCTCATTCAGCCCGCTCACTCATGTCGTTTATTCTCTCTGCGAAAATGTAGAACCGCCATCGGTTACGTCCCTAATCGGACTCGAACGCCAAATAATCGCCTTTTTCAGCCTAATTGGACTCCAGCCGTCGTCCGCCGCTGGCCGCCGTCGTTGTTATACATTTGCAGTTGCCGCTTAGCGGCTCCATCTTTATAGGTTTGGCTTTTTTTTTACATTTTTATTACATTTTACTTTCATACCATTCTTATTGGCTAACATTGAAGCCTAATTGCTAACATCGCAGGTGAAATACGGAACTTTTGTTTTGGAGATCAAAGGCTCAGTACCATTTTTTTGCACTTGGAAGGTATGACGGTGCCTTTTTTAGTTATTTTGCACTTAAAAAGCATCACTTTCACTTAGAACTGCACATATCAGTATGCCATCTTTAAATAACAAATATGTTTTTCATCATTTTCACTTGAGTCTTTACACGTCTGAAATTGTTATTCTCAGAAGAGCCAAATGGTTGCGAAGGGGCCTGGATGTGGTATTATATTGATGAATCTGCTTACATTGATGTTCATGAAGTAATTGTGCCCCAAATGATACAAAAAATTGTTTGTTAATATCTTACAAGTAGCTTAGAAGGCTGAATTGATTGCTGGATTTCTATAAAAGGTTGCTCTAAAGAGTGGCTTGCAGGATAATAAATTAAAGGAGATAGTTATGATAATATGGATCATTACTAAAGCATCATTTTATCTGATTAATGTGTGAGATTAAGTTATTGTTTTAATAGATAAAATAAATAAATTGTTTGTTAATATCTTACAAGTAGTAGTAAACAGTAATGCCAGGGCATCTGATTTTACAAGGATAATATCAACATTGTAGATTTGTGAGGATGGCGCCAAGACCATGTCTACACGTGAAAGGAAGGTTGCCAAATACTACTTGAATGATCTACACATTAACTTTGTTCAATCAACAAGTTTATGAGGATGGTAGTTAAAAATTTTGCATCTGATGTTTATATATTTTGCATGATGACAGGTATTTAATGAAATTCGCAGGCAACCTTCATAACTTCCAATGCCAATGCTCTGACTACCCGCACCTATGTCTGTTGTAGATATATTTCTCCTTAATAATCACAAGAAGATGAATGCTTATAAAAGTCCAATGGTACTCAGGGTCGTTCTGATGTTGCTTCTATTGTTGATGTATGTTCTATAATAGGGATAAGCATTTGGTCCCGGGTACTGGTACCGAACCGAACCGGTATATTCGGTACCGGTACTGGTACCCATTTTCTCCATTTTTCGGTACTGGTACCGGTACGTACGGGTAACACACTGGTAAATACCGGTACCGTACCGGTACCGGTACTGAACCGGTGTATTCGGTACCGTTACTGATACCACTTTTCTCCGTTTTTGATACCGGTATTTTCGGTACCGAACGGGTACCATGCTCATCCCTATCCGTAAGCATGATATATTCTTTGTTTAATTGTACCAATAAAAATATAATCATTTTACACTTTTGGTTGGGTAGTGTTTAGGTTGTAAGCTCGAGGAAATGGTCATTTTTGTAATGTTTATACTATACAATTCATGCGCATGTTATATCGATCTGTCAACACAATTTTGACAAAATAGGTTAATGGTTTTTGGAAAACGCCCATCATAATTTATCTAATCTGTTATTTTGTGGCTCATTCTCCTACTTGAGATTGTAGAAACATTGAGATTTACTAAAAGTAAGTTTAGTGCAACAAGTTGGTTCTTGGAATTTTGATGCAACTTAAATAATTTTTTATTAATTTGTGTCTTGAAATATTAATGCAAGTTTAAATGATTTTCTTGATTAATTTGTGTTCACTTTTTCAGTTTGGTGAACTTGGGTACACCTTCTTGTAATCCTCACAATGATCCTTTAATATTTGGTAGGGGTTATCTTCGTCAAATGGGTTTTGGATAGATCATGACTTAAGTTTCATTATGTATGAATCCATGTTTGGGACTTGATAATTAAATACTACATTACTCAATAATCTAAATGTATTCCTTCACATGATATGTTTTCGAATTTGCTACTTACTTCTGTTATAATAAATATTTACAAATTTTAGAATTATATCATTTTTCGTATGCAACCCGTGTATGGTGACATATAGCTGCCGTTCTGGTCAGTTTTTGGCTGAAGCCGTGAACACATTTCGCTTAACTGATCGTGCCTTGACCAGGTGAGCGGTTTAATATGTTTGATTTTTAAAATTTTGAAAAATATGTTGTGTCATAAGTTAAATAGTTCTGGTATAATATGAAAAATTTTAAAAGAGCAAAAAGCAATGAGTATCATGTTTTTAATTTAAACGTAAGTATTTTACATAGATCTCTACTCTTTGTTGTAAATTTGTAATTTTAGTGTATTAACATGCAAAAAAAAAGTAAAATAAATAAAAACTTTTGGACTAAACATGGCAGGTTCATGTGCGGACACAAGTGAGAAAAATGCAATATTTAACTATAGGAGGAAGTATCTACCCACTCAGCAGGTAATGCAAGTATATTTAACATGACCTGTTTAATTACTCGCGTCGAAAAACTTAACCCTAACCCATGACCCACATTACCAGTCTTGATGTGTCAAATGGGTTTGTAGGTACCTTCTTTGCCATCTTACAGTTACTGATGTTTAATACCTTATGTTTGTAATATCACATAGTGAATGCCAACAACAAATATGTGAGATTCTGAGAGCAACTCCTGAAGCTTCATCTGCGGATGCTGCTGTTCAAACTGCTACACTTGCAAACAAGATTCCTTCAAAAGACAAGAGGCAAGCTACTATTGGTTAATCTTCCTTTGTAAATACTATGAGAGTATTAAATAATATATATTCTCATTTGTGGTTGCAGGGACAAGTCCGAAGATGGTCGTGCATTTGTCGTGCATTTGCCGTTCACTTCACTGATGCTACAGTTTCTAGCCAGGGTACGCACGAGTTACGACTTCCCTTTTCCTTAATAGTTTCTAATTTACTAAATTTCCCTGAATTTATCTTTTGTTTGATTGTTTTAACTAACGTCAGGTGTTGATTTGATTCATCAAGGATGAAATAAGAAAGGTCAAAGTGTCAAAAGGGGAGTTCAAAATTCATGCAATCTACAGATCCCGTCCAGGTTTTGTACTCCCTAAGTTATATTTATTTATTTCAATTTAGTTGGTCGATTTAGTCTCACCATTTCATGTTCATCTCATTGATTGGACAATATCTATTCATTGATTTCATAACTTACAGTCTCACATACTTGCATTTGTTATAGTCAAGTGATGTTCTACCAATTGTATGGATATCAACTGTTTCCTATTCTCTTTGTTTTAGTGTTGGTTTGAGTTTGCTACATACAGAGTGTATGTCAGATTGATAACAAGGTTTTCTTTTTACTATTAATTTTATGGATATAAATTGTTTATTATCATAGCATTGCCTCTGTTGATGAACCATGACATTGCAAAGGCGATTAACAATAACACAAAAGGGTGACCTATAGGTTTGTTTAAGCTTTCAGAACATAAATATCTCAAAGTTTAGATTATTTTAAAGTAAACTGCCAACATGGTCCTTGAGGTTTGGTCACTTTTGCCACTTTAGTACAAAACTCAAACCTTTTGAATTTGGGTCCCTGTGGTTTCAATTTTGTTGCCATTTTCATCCAAAAGCAAAATCTGTTCATATTTTTAAGTTAACATCCAGCTTTTTTGTTCTTTTCCTCCCTTTTAATGAAGGGCAAAATTGTTAGATTTTTTTTTAATTTGTTATAATAAAACGTTAAAAGACCATTTTGCCCTTCGTTAAAAAGGAGGAAAAAGACAGAAAAGTTGAATGTTAACTTAAAAAACTGGCCAAATTTTAATTTTGGATGAAAATGACGACAACATTGAAACCACGGGACCCAGATTCAAAAGGTTTCAGTTTTGGACTAAAGTGACCAAACCTCGGGAACCATTTTGGCAGTTTACTCTTACTTTTATAAAATTGGAATTTAACATAATATATATATATATATATATATATATATATATATATATATATATATATATATATGATAAGGCTTTAAGCTGGATGATGTGATAATGGGAATCTGGACTGCGAATTTACAAAAGAATTGTTTAGAAGTATGATATGAAAAAGAACAAGTGTATAATGAAACAGATGGGTATGTAGTTGCACACTATCAAGGACCTCGATAAATGTTGTGTACATGGCAAAAGCTTCAAGTAGATAACCAAGCTTTTTGTTGTGGGAACTAATAGATTCTTAATAATAATACGAGTGTTGTGTTGTATCATTTGTAACTAGATAGGTACTTCGACCGATTATGCATACTATTACACTTGAATTTGTTTTCAAAATAATACCAAGTGCACACATGGGTTGCTGTTGGTTCAATTAATCACATGTCCTCATTCTGACCATATAAAATTCAAACAATATGATGAACAGATGAAGTAGTCGTGTTGTGCACCGATTCGAATCTATTCAACCGGTGTGTAACCTTATTAGTTTTAAAACTAAAATCAAAGTACAAAAATAAAAAAGTTATAAAAATACATAATTCATCTTTGGGATAAATTTTTTGACAATGAATAAAGTGAAAACTAACCCTACAAGATGGGTGAGTCAGATGGGCTGGTGGTCTTAATGGGTGCTGAGCAAAATTAGTTTGGGGCAGTTTTGACTGTAATGGATAAAGCAAGTCCTTTCAAGGAAAAAAAATCTCAAAATAGGTCACCGAATATATTTATACGGCGGCAAGTAATGACGTGTGAAGGTTAACAAATATTTTTGTAGGATTATTGATGTGTTATATCGTTGTAACCATGTCTAAACACCTTGACCCATACTAAAAGTGACATGTTTTGACCCGTTACTGGCTTACCCATTTGACTTTTGACCCAACTTGCTACCTTTAGTTTTACCAGTTTGACATGTTAAAAAAAATGGTAGCATGGAGCTCACTTACTATATAAACATTTGTGATTAATCCTGGGGATAGAGTCGAAGGAACGGATTGTGGTATGCTTTTTGGTATTTCGGGATCTCATTTAGTTTCTAATTCATGAGATTAGTGGTCTTGGCTTCTTGATGATTCGGGTACGTTTTTGGTCCGCATCTTAAAATAATGATTTGTACTAAAAAGGTTTGGGCAGCCGGGTAATGCTATTCATTGGAACAAATGGGTTCCTATGAAAGTGGGCATTTTGTCATGGAGGGAAAAGGCTTCCAAGGAGGTGTGCTTTAGCATGTCGAAACGTTAATCTGGCTTCCACGATCTGCCCTGTGTGTAGTGAAGCATCGGAGATGGCTGAGTTTATCTATATAACTATATAAAGCCCTGTGTGGAAGTGGCGGCTCGGTTGTCAAGGTTGTTGTGTTGGATAGTGGTGGTGTCAGTGGAGGTTGGTTGTGGTGGTGGTGGTGAAGGCAACAACAGTGGATTGAACACTGGCGACGATGGCAAAAAAGGGTTCTGGCGGGTATTTTGGTTACCAGGGTAAGAACACTTCGTCTTTCCTCTCCTCTGATCTTGCTTGATTTCATCATGAATTTAAGTTTAACAGATATTTTTGGTGCTCTAGAAATTTGGCACGATCTGATCTTGATTTTTAGACCGAAATCGAAGCTACACGCCCTCTGGAATCACACTGTTAGCCATAAAACCAGTGAGTTGTTTCCTTTAAATCATTATATTTACGATTTAAATTTCAAAGTAAATATTATGTTTTTGATTGATGGTTACCTTGCAGAAGTTGCAAGTGATCGGAACCTCACACACACTGTTTTCACAGTGTTATCACGGTCAATCCCTGATGCTGCTAGACCGGTACATGATGCAATCTATGGCGCTGTTGACGTTTACTTGAAAGAACACCCGACGTTAACGGAAGTCGAAAGGAAGAAAGTTTGTGAGTTAATTGATGTGAAAAAGTTGTCAGCAGACGCGTCCATACACGCTGCACAGAACGATCGGCTTCTGCTGCGAATGGTGGTGCAGATCCTGTTTCACGAGCAGGTTCGAGCCACTACTGTGATCAAAGAGGCAGCACGTGGCAACCGGGCGCTGGAACAAGACTGGGAGATTAAAATGCCGCTGCGTTCTAAGTAGCTAAGAACACCTTCACGGATGAGGTTTACGGATGGGGATGTGAAGGAGGTGTCGAGTGGTGGTAGCATGCGGTTGCTGCCATCGAGTTCACGGAGGTTTTTGGATAGGTTTTGGGTGGTGGGGATGGGTCAGCGGCACGGAGAGACCCGGACGTCTGGTAGTTCGCAATCTAAGTTTTCGAGTTCATCGTCAAGGAAACAGAGGTATTCGATTTCTTAAACGGCATATTATGTTTCTGGGGCTAGGTTTAGTTTGTTTTAAAACAAATGTGTTTGAGTAGATGTATAAAAAGCATGAGGTGATTTAGGTGTAGGAAGATCTTAACATGCCTTTTCTTTTTGTATTTTAATAATTCAGTTCTATTTGTATATTTTCATAGCATGCTTATGAGTTGATTACATGAATTGTTTGGTGATGTTTTTAAATCCTTATTGCTTTAATTTCAATTTGTAGAAACAATAATTTTCTGGATATGGAGGGTGATACATAGAGTAATGGTTCTATCTCATTATGTTTGAACATCTGAAAAATATCGATGTGAATTGACGATCGTGTATTATAATGTCGGAATGATAGGTCTTCGCAAAAGAGTGGATAATCTTAAGAATTTATAAAGGGGGTTGATACTGATGATGGCTTTGACTTTGTATGTCTTACATATCCAGATGACCACATCCCACAGGTCTCTTAGTTAAATATATATTTCAATATTATTATTCATTATCTTTTTTTTTGTTTGCACAGATTAGGAGAACGCTTGAGGAGCACTTTGGGCAATGCGAAGAGATTTCAAGCATGTCTATTCTTAAAGATGTTGAATTTGGTAGTTCTAAAGGGTAGGCTTTTTATTCTCCTCCGCAAGCGTGCGTTCATCGCCGGCATGCACTAATACATCAACCACAACAATTATTCTGGCGAGAATATTTTCTTGTGACTATAGGTTTGGGATGTAGCAACTGGTACAAAGGAATACACTTTTGAAGGTGATAATAATGCTCCCGTTTATTCCGTATACCCTCACTTCAAGGAAAACATTCAGGTAAACTGGTCGGATGAGTGGAGCGGGGTCAAGCGGATTGGAAGTCGCCTAAAGTGTGAAACTGTATAAAATCAAGTTTAGAGGGATTTGAATAATTTTCTGTTTGTTTCGTCCAATGTATGCGTTTGTACAGAATATTACAGTTCAAAGTAAATAATATGGTTTTGGTTGAATTCCGCGTATCATCATGTATCTCGAGATATTACATTATTTGTCTCATTGTAGTTTACTAATTTATTATTACTTCAACGGTTATTTAATTCAAACGATTACTTCAATAAATTAAACTTATTCATTTGTGTTTTAGTCCACCCGCGAACCTCGCGGGTTCTTAAACTAGTATATATATAAATGAGATGGATTTGGGCTAGGTGGCATTTGTATTTGGCCATCTTGGCTGATGTGGCAACTTGGTTTAGGAGGGAAATCACACAAATTCACAATGGACACGGGATCCAGAAAGCATCGGGTCGGACTTTTGGATTTGGATCAATCATGATGGATCCTTTATATATGTCTTTTTTTCTAATTCTTCTTCCATACTCTTCAACAATCTTCACAACCCTAAAACCAAACCCTAGATCAACTCAACCTTTCTGGACGTCACAGCGATTTCTCATCTCTCTAATCAGATCTTCTTCCGCTATTGAAGGTATGTGGTTTTACCCTTCAATCTATTTTTCTTAGCCGTAGATTTTAATTTTATTCTTTTGATTTCTCTTTCTGATGTTATTTTGTTTCTTCACATATAATCTACCTCACATCTTTGTCGTTGTTGTTCCATAACAGATTCATGTTAGCAAGAAGTATTTTGATGATAAGCACCGAAAAAATTCTACCTGCACGTCTATTATATATGTAGTACTACAGATTCGATTCTGGCATAAATGTCCGATTGATGTTAACTTTTTTTGTATTCTTATTAATTTTATGGAAATTGGTTGATTAGATCCATGATGACTGAAAGTTAATTTTAGTGTAAAATGTTTGAAAATGTTTTAGTTTTTGGATTGCACGCAAGGTGTTTGATGAAATGCTTGAATGGGATAACGGGTTTTTTTTCATAATTTATGAGTTTATATTGATGGTTCTCTATGTTTGTGGTGATTTAGTAGAGTTTTTGATGCACTTTTTATAGATGAATTCATGTCTGTTTTGCTTAGATCTAAAAGATTTTATATTGAAGCGTCACATTGAGTTTCAGAGACATGGCTTCTGGGTTGGTTTTGCTTAGATCTGATCTAATGTTGTTCCGGTATATTGAAGTTCTTCAGTTTTAGACAATATTTAAGTTTTCTGAAAAAATTTATTATTTTGGCGGAAAACTGATAATTTGAATCCTGATATGTAGTAGTTTTTCGTGATTTTTTGATTTTTTTTGTTGTAATTGTTGTAAATGATTGTTTTTATAAAGATTGTTTCGATTGCTAAAAACCATTTGTTTTCTCATTTCTGTAGATCCGATAAAAGAAATTAAAGGTGTTTTGTTTTTTATGTTATTCGATTGTATTATACAAAGTTGTTTTTATGAATATTGTTGTGATTGCTAAAAATCATTTTTTGTCTGATTTCTGTAGATCTTATCAAAGAAATTAAAGGTATGTTTTTATTTATGTTGTTCGATTGTATATAAAGTTCATTTTATAAAGATTCTTTTGATTTCTAATAACGTTTTCTTTGTTCTGATTTCAGTAGATCCGATCAAACTTTATCTTTTTCTTTCTTTGGATTTCTAATAATCTTTGTTCTGATTTGTAATAACTTTTTCTTTGTTCTGATTTCTGTAGATCTGATTTCGGACTCCGATAATTCGTCAATCAAAAGAGGTTAGTTAAGTGTTATAGTTATTTTATCTTTTTTAAGTATGTAATATGTAATTTTATCCTTTATGTTCATTATTTTTTTACCTATTAATATATGTTCTGAATGATTTATGGTTTGTATTTTCTCATGGTGAACCCTCAATCTTTTTTGAAATTCGGACTCGGATTGTTAGTCTACCAAAATAAGTTATGTTGTTCTGAATTTTGTAGATCCGATCATAAAATTGAAGGTATGTTGTTTTAGTTTGTTGTTTATCTACCGTGCATCTTTAATCTAAGCGATTGAACATTTATATTTTTTTTGCAAACAATATCAAGATCAGAGGTTTTGTTATCATCATCTACATTCTCTGATTTATGTAGTGTCTATGAACGTTAATCATGTCTTGGACATTTATCAAACTTACTTATTTTTGTTTATTTTGATTTTCATGTGAATCCCTAAGTCTTGGATAACAATCGGACTCCGATCATTCAACAAGCAACAGAGGTTAGTTGAATGTTATAGTTGTTTTATCTTTTTTAACTTTGTAATGTTTGATTTTATCATTTATGTTCGGTGTTTTTTTTTTCAAAAATTAATAATATATGTTCTGAATGATTTATGGTTTGTTTTTCTCATGTTGAACCCTCAATATTTCGTGACAATCGAACTCGGACAGTTCGTCGACCAAAACAGGTTAGTTCAATTTTCTTGGTGTTGTTTGTTTTTTGATATCTATAGTCTTTGGTTTTAAATTTTGTCTTTATGCTATATTTTGAGAGTTTATGTGATTATCTTTTGAAGTTCATATGGTTTGTTTTGTCAGTTATATTTTTTTGCTATTTAGTTATGTTGTTAATTATTTAAGGATACTTTAATTTCTTTTAAAATTGTTTTTGTTTCTATAAACAGATGGTCATTTTTAATGTTAATTTTTTGTATTCGAAATTATTATTCGGTTTCTGTAAATAGACATTGTTTCTATAAATAGATTATCTTTTAAAATTATTATTCCTTTGCAGTTATGGATCCTAAAAACAACGCTCTTTCGTTGTTAAAGTTGATTGATCATTATAATCCTAATTTTTTGATATGTTTCTTTAGTTTTCAGTTTTTTTTAATTAAAAATATATGTTCTGAATGATTGATTGTTTGTATTTTTCCATGGTGAATCCTTAATCTTTTTTAAAATTCGGACTCGGAATGTTCGTCTCCCAAAACAGGTTAGTTAAATGTTGTTGGTATTGTTTGTTTTTTGATGTCTATACTCTTTCTTATTTCTTATTAAATTTTCTGTTTATGCATAATTTTGAAACTTTATGTTATTATATTTTAAAGTTCATATTGTTAGTTTTGTCAGTTATGAGTTTTTCTATTTAGGTTTAAGATACCTTTAATTTATTTCTAAAGATGTTTTTGTTTCCATAAACACATTACTGTTTTTAAGGTTAATTTTACTATTCTCAATTATAACTCTGTTTATGTAATTAGACATTGTTTCTATAAATAAGTTGTCGTTATATTTTTTAAAAAAAATTCCTTATTCCTTTGCAGTTATAGATCCTAAAAACAATGCTCCAATCGTTTTTAAAGTTGATTGATGACTATCATCCTATATTTTTGGTATGTTTCTTTGGTTTTCATTTTATCAACAGACAAAAAGTTATTTAAGCTTATAAGTTTTTTTTTTCGATTCATAGGAAATACCGTATGATGAGCCAGCTTATTGTGGGAAGGAAAAGTTTCATATGCTCAATGTATTGAACTTATTGATGATGACTTATGCAACTGCAGGAGTCTGAATCTTCTTCGAACACAAGAGGTTAGTTTAATTTTATAGTTTTTTTTTGGTGTTTTTTGATCCGGTATAATGATAGTTTTCATCGTTTATGTCAATCTCTATAATTTTTAAGTTATTTTGTTTAATATTTTTTTTCGCAAATCTAACTATGATATTTTTTGAAATTTGAAAATCTTTGTTTTTTTACTAATAAATTTTGTATTGTATTAATATGTATTAATGATTCTTTTGTTTTGGTTTTTTATTTCTGTTTTTTTTTCATGATTAACTAATAAATTTTATATTCTGTTAATTTTGAATCCATTAAAGATTATGTAAATTTTTAGTGTGAGATATGTTTTTTTCGGAATATTGATTGTGTTTCTAAAAATAAATAGGTTTTAAATTTTTTTGAAACCGTTCCTTTTTAATTATTTGTTTTAGAAGTTTCTCCCGATATTATAAGTTTGTTTCTATAAATAGTTTAGCCTTTTAATTTTTAAAAAGCCTTCATTTTTAATTTCCATATATGGATCAGAGTAACAACTGTCCTTCATTTTTAAAGCTTATTGAGGAAGATGTCTCATTACTTTTGGTATGTTTATTTGTTTTTTATTTCTGTTTTTCTTTTTTCATGATGACTATGATCCTATATTTTTTATATGTTTCTTTAGTTTTCAATTTTTTTTTAAATTAGTAATATATATGTTCTGAATCATTGATTGTTTGTATTTTTCCATGGTGAATCCTTAATCTTTTTTAAAATTCGGACTCGGAATGTTCGTCTACCAAAACAGGTTAGTTAAATATTGTTGGTATTGTTTGTTTTTTGATATCTATACTCTTTCTTATTTCTTATTAAATTTTCTGTTTAGGCATAATTTTGAAACTTTATGTTATTATCTTTTAAAGTTCATATTGTTAGTTTTGTCAGTTATGAGTTTTTCTATTTATGTTTAAAGATACTTTAATTTCTTTTTAAAGATGTTTTTGTTTCCATAAACACATTACTGTTTTTAAGGTTAATTTTTATATTCTCAATTATAACTCTGTTTCTGTAATTAGACATTGTTTCTATAAATAAGTTACCATTATTTTTTTTAAAAAAAATTCCTTTATTCCTCTGCAGTTATGGATCCTAAAAACAACGCTCCAATCGTTTTTAAAGTTGATTGATGACTATCATCCTATATTTTTGGTATGTTTATTTGGTTTTACATTTTATCAACAGACAATAAGTTATTTAAGCTTATATGTTTTTTTTCGATTCATAGGAAATACCGTATAATGAGCGACCTTATTGTGGGAAAGAAAAGTTCCATATGGCCAATGTCTTGAAATTATTGATGATGACTTATGCAACTGCAGGAGTCTGAATCTTCTTCGAACACAAGACGTAAGTTTAATTTTATCGTTTTTTTTTTGGTGTTTTTTGATCCGATATAATGATAGTTTTCATCGTTTATGCTAATCTCTATAATTTTTAAGTTATTTTGTTTATTTTTTTGGCAAATCTAACTATATGAACTCATTTGTAACAGTTAGCAAGTTAGCAAGCGAAGGCAACTTTCCGAGTGAGCTGAAGGCATTGATAAACAAGAGGTTTGCGTTTAAGATAGCCATAGCTTCGTTTAATATAAAATAGAAATCAGATGGCTACTCTGTTTCCAAGTTGACTGAAAATCCTTCCATCATCAAAGATCTTGATACTCATTTTGATGTTTACCAGATTCTATATGTACCCTAAACGTTAACTTAAATTTTTTATTATAGAAATCTTATACCACTTATGAATACTTATTGGAATTTATGAAATACATACAGGCTGCTGATGAAGAACCTTTAGATCCTGTTGCTTCTGATCCAAATCCAATTGTTAACGTTAACATCCGGGTTTGTTAAGCAACTTCTTTATATCAGTAAACCTTTATTATTGTTTTGTATTCAACTTTTATGTCCATTTATATTTTTTACTTTTTAAATTTTGTTGTACAGGATTCTGTTTCCCGTGTCGTTGATGAAGACACTCCCATGTCCAGTTTGAACAACAGCATCTTTACTACACCCTCTGGAGCTCATAATAGTTGTTCTTCAAAGATGTTGGACAATGAGCTGAAGCGTAATTTGGAGACGGTTTATGATGTGGATCTTTGTTCTTCTCAGTCTTCAACTAAACCTCGTCAGGGTGATTGTGAGAACAATGAAGGTTTGAAGATGAAAGCAAAGCTGGAAAATTAGTATTAACATTTAATAGTCATTTCAGTTTTTTCGAACAATTTGAGATGTTTTCTTTTGGTTAATTTTTTCCGGAACATTTATTTTAGTACTTGATGTTTGGTTTCATATGGATATTTCGTTTATTATCGTGGTATTAAAAGATTATTTGTTTGCTTTAATATTTATTAAATTTCCTCTTCTCTATTGCATTAATTCAAACCTTTTTCTTTTGTTACATGTAAATTGAATAGTTTTATGGATTAAATTATTTTACATAAATTGTCAAGTTAATTTATTTTGTTATATAACATTTAAGTTTACACAATTATTTGTTTAAAACTCAATAATATAATTTACAGGAAACATTTTGAGATCAACGGATTTGACTAACATCATTTTTTCGCCTAAAATTCCGAAATCACATCTTATTGGTTTTAATATTCGATCATCTATTCCATGCGATTGTATTACAAAATGACCCTTTCATTGTTTTATGTTACATGGCATTCTTTTAATGAAATTTTTATATACTTTTTAAAGCTTTCAATGAAATCTTAAGCTGCAATGTTATTTGATGTTATTATTTACATATTTTTTATCTACATCTACATTGTATATATATGATATTAATTGTTCGATATATTTGAACTGTATTAGACTTTTACAAAATTAAGAAAGATTCTTTCCTTCCCAACTTTTTTTTAAAAAGAATATTTTTTTACGATTTATAATACACGTATTATAACATATTAACATTTGTTTGTAAAAAAACATGTTATTCGAAATGTAATATTGATGATATAATATTTATCCGTTATTTGATTAATTTAATTGATTAAATACCAAAAAACAAAAAAATACTTTAAAATATATATAATTTTAAATTTCGAAACACTTATTAACCATTAATCAAGATGATCTACATAAATCTTTCATAAGTTTTTCATTATTTGATAAAATCGTATATTAAAAAATTAAGGTTTCCAAATTAGATTTTCACTATATGATGAAAGTCCTATAAATACCCATATTTCGTGTAATTCTTACTCATTAGAAAATTCATATACATAACACCTCCACTTACACGGTTAGTTACTTTGTACTGTATTATAAATGTTTAATCTTCCATTGATAATTATCAATTTTTTATACAATAACTTTGTATTCAATCTTTTTTTTTTATTTTTTCAGATTATTAGGAATTATGGAACTTATTGGGGATGACATGATATTTGAAGAGATCTTATCGAGACTACCTGCAAAGGCAGTTTGTCGTTTCAAATGTGTTTCTAAACAATGGTGTTATGAATTATCCACACCAAAGTTTGTTTTCATCCATACTCGGCGAGTTGGAAATTCAATACAAAAGAAGCTGCTCTCCTTGAAAGAAAGTTCCATAGTCGTTGACGACATAGTATCTGGCAACTTAGAAGTCGATACTAGCAAAACCGTAAATTTTCCGTATGATGTCCATCCATCCTTTTTAAGCATTATATGTTCGTTTAATGGTCTGATTTTAGTTTGCATTAAAAGGAATCCCAATGAGCTGGTCCTTTGGAATCCAACGACGAGACGTTTTAAGTTGATATCGGACGACTACTTTATTCGTTATTTTGGTCGACACTACGATACTGGTGGAATGTACTTAGACGAGGACAACGATCTAAAAGTGCTTCATATTAATTGTTACTGGGACGTAGTTACTGCTCGTGTATATTCACGACGTCATGACTCATGGAGGAAATTAAACTTCTTGAACGGAACTCAATTCGCTTCAAACTTTTATTCATGGTCTTCTAGAATTTATTCCGGCAAAACAATATATTTCATTGTTTCAAGTTACTGGATTCCACCTGGTGAAAGGAACATAGTTGCTTACGATGTTATCTCTGAATCTTTCAGTTTACTTCGTTTTCCGGAGCGTATTGAAGTCAATCCTTGCCAAGTACATTTTCTAACAATTTCGAACAAGCTCCATGTCATTGTTGTTCATTATGCTGGTGAACTAATTGCAGATTTGGTCAAATATGAACATGATGACTGGATCAAGGTCTTTTCTTTCAATAAGGCTCGCATAGTTCAACATTTGGAGCCTCAGCAAAGGACAAATGTAATTCAAGACAACAAGTGGTTGATAACCAGTATTTGTGGAGATACTATTGAAGTTCTACTTTGCAATGATTCTTTTAACTACATCCAACATGTTGACAGCTACAACGGACCGAAAGGCGCATTATTTTTGGAGACAATTGTTTCGCCTTTCGATTAAAAATTAGGAATTAATTTGATACTATTTCATCTTTTGTTTCTCGAACAATCTAATTTGTTTCAATTATCTGAAATTTTATCCTATCGTTACTTTAATAATAAAAGAATTTAGTATTATTTTTCATCTTTTCTTATATCCAATTAAACATTACAGTAAATTACATATTTTAACATTCACTGTGGTGACTGCATTCTTTATTACCAAATACCATCATTGATTAAGATCCATCCTAAGAAAATTACAAATCTTATAATTAAAAAAAATATCTTTGATGTTTATTAATATAGATAATAGATTGTAACACCGCCATAAGCATTAACAATAAATATGAAAAACTTTTTAAAAAAATTCGTATATTTTGATTATACAAAATAAGATATGTAGTTCAATAGTTTAGAAATTATATATGTATTTCAATACAAAATATGCTGATCATAATTTCCATAATCAACTTTTTTTATATGCAGTGTCTAAAGGTGTTTCTAAACATATATAGTAATCAAATTATAGGAACTATTACATATTGTTGTTTACTGAATTTATGATTTCATATGAATAAATAATTAAAAAACATACACATGACGTTTCATGAAGAAACTATTACATATCTATTTTATATTATAAGATGTTGTTCACATATTATTTATGTTATTAGTAATATTTTTTTAATAACTAATTAGATGCGGTTTCTGTGACACCCCGCGAAAACGCTTAACAAAACTAGCTTCTTCAGTGACTGGTTGCTAAATTTCGGGACGAAATTTCTTTCAAGTTGGGGATGATGTGACAACCCGAACTTTCAAGGTTTGTGTCGTTTAGTTTTGTGGGCTAACATTTAATAATTCGCTCATTTCACGTCTTTGATATATTAAACCTTTGTTAAACGTTCCCTATAATTAACTGTCGGGTGTGATACGTACAAGATTGATGTTAGCATCGGCTCACAATTGTCTTGTGTCTTACTTGAATTCCATTGGCCCAATCCCCATTCATTGTAGCCCAACAGACTTTATAGCTAGCAACCGGCCCACACGTTTTTCTTTGAAATACTAACCGACCCACTTGGCTGATGTTGGTTATATAACCTTTTGGTATTACCCTCTTTAAGATTATCATAATATCCCTTCACAACAAACCCTACACCGTTCTCCCTGATTGCACGAACTCAGCAGACCCCCCCCCCCAATTCGCAATATCATCTTATTCAACCAAGACGTCCGGTTAGTGAATTCCATCATGTTCGTTTAATGTTTGCTTAGAATTCAGTTTATGTTTGCTTAACGTTCAACTTGTGGCCTGATATGAATTAACTAAATTAATTGATTAGAGTGGTAATCGAAATTGTTTATGATGTAACAGTGGAATTATGTGATGCATGACTTCAAATTGTTGGTGCTAGATATGGCAACAAGTGTTGTAAATATAATATACGTGCATGTATTATTACTGAACTGAAATTCATGTGATATTATCGATTAGCGGCATCATGTCTGTTGTGGTTAGAAGCATAAAAGAAAATTTAAAGTGGCCCTTTAGATAAACACTAATTGATTTAGGTCCAATCAAATGTGGGAACTAATCGGTCCAATGGCATCCGGAAAACATAAACAGATGGCGGCCAAGTAACATTAAAACAAACAATAAATATAGTTGACTAGTATAAGGGGGCTGCCATAGGACCCCTTCTCAAATTCTGGCGGCGGCTACTGTTAGGTGAATGGCTGCATGTGTTGTAATGGGCATGTGATTTGATGAGTTAAGTTGAATGGCTCCATATGTAGATCATAGGGTCCAATAGGGGCGGCTTGTGTATGGGTAATAATTAATTATGTATGCTTAGTTAGTGGGTCATAATTGATGCTAAGTGTGTTAGTGGTTTACATGATATAAATACATGTTTTGATGGCTTAACCGATTACTTTGCAAAGTTAGAATAGTCCATGTTTACTTGTTGATAAATAATCATGAATAAATCGTTACGGGAACTGCTATGTCTTCGGTAAACCTGAATAAACATGATCGAAACTGGGTTGGGGAACTGAACAATGCAACCGAGTGGACTGGGCCAGATGGGCCAGCCAACTCCTTCAATATAATATACGGATTTGTGAACACACTGACTGAATGAAATTACTTGTTGTAGCTATTATGTTGTGTTGTATGGGTGTCTCTTATGTGAAGGCTGTAATGTTGCATGACTAAATGTTATAATATGCATGAAACTAAGTGGGTACTATTCGTGTGATATAAATATATTCAAGGAATACTTGGTTAAAGGTTTACAAAACTAATTGTTATCGGTAATCACGATAGGATTTGGTTGATCCACTTGGAATACGTAATTTAATCTACCGAGCAAACCCAAGGTGAGTTCATTGCATTTTCTCAAGCATGCGTCCCGGTGGTTTGGGACAACTGGTAAACATTTGGAAGGGAAACATTGGGTAAATAACTTAATCGGTTTTGGTTATTGCCTGGAGGGCAATGGGGGTGATTAGTTGATAGCGCTATTAGGTGGGAAACCTCACACCGGGCCGTAAGGACGGGCGTGAACTAATTATCTGGATAGGGCTATGGTTGTTAGAGGCACACTCCTCGGATACATATGGGCACTCTCCCTAGGGTATCTAACGAAGGCAACATAGCAAACGGTCGTTAAGGGGTACCCACTCCCCGGATACTTATGGGCACACTCCCTAGAGTATCTAACATGAGCAACATCGAAACGTCAAACAACATAACAACAAACAACACATCATTTTGCAAACTATTTTACTCACTTGATCGGTAACACAACTTGGTATACGAACACAAACCTTGAACTCACCAGCGTAGTCTGACACACTTGTTTACATGCTTGTAGGTAATTATTGAAGGAACTTGGGGAGCTTGCTGTCTGATGCTGCTGGAGTGGTTGTGGTCATAATAAACAGTTATTTGATTTGCTTTTGATACATTTACACACTTATACATTTATGCTTCCGCTCAGTACTTTGGTTTTGGTTTAACTTTCAAACGATACATTTCTTTCAATTGGATATTTTATTACATTATGACTTGTGTTTGATATGATTGGTGGCTCTTTGTTGGATCGTTACACCTCCTTTAGGGATACGCCCTAGGTGGTAATTTGGGGGTGTGACAGTTTGGTATCAGAGCCACTGGTTATAGAGAACTCGGTTTTAAAAAAATGTTTTCATAAAACCAGACTATAACCGAATTGATCCAAACGATGACCATGACACTCAGCTTCAGACTGCAAGGTTCGTTCCTCCTTAGCTTATGCTCTATATGCCTAGTAAACGTAACTGTATTTATAGCATGCACGATATGACATGGTAGGCATCATGACACATTGAAAGTGTAACATAACACTTGCATCTAGTAAATTTTAATCTTGTTGGTAGTGCTTATTTTGTGTTGATTGGGGAGGGAGAAACTTCAAGCATAAGTTAAGAAGCATTGAGAGGAGCATGCAAACCGCCTTATTATCATGGGTGCACACATAATAATAACGCGTGGTGCATGCAAATCCCAATGAGGCTTAACGAGTGTAAGAGGGGTTCTTCCCTGTTTGTGTATGAACCTGGTAGTTAATCGTTCTCAACGTGATAAACCTGAACACTTTCCTCGTTTTCGACCCCTGAATCAGTTCATTTCCATATATAGAAACATGAGTGGACGAGGAAACGGACGTAGCAACTATTGATTGAAACCTTGTGTGCTTACTCCTTCTGTCATTTTTTTTTCTTTCCTTTCTGCGCTAATACCCTCTTTTGGAACGTTGTGAGTGTGCATCCTTTCGTTTAACTTGCGTTACGTCATCAACTCGACAGGTATGTCTACATCGTCTGCATCTTCCGACCAATCCCGGGCGCCAGGAAGGCACCCGCTGATACTCATTCACCCCCGCGTCAGATGGAGACGCGTGCTGCTTATAGGAAGAGACTCGCACAGGGCGGGGAGTCTTCCTCCCGACCTATGCATGCACTACCAGTTAACTCCCTCAGCGCTCAGGCCGAGTCGGCTGTGAGTAAGGCCCTCCGAGATTATGCCCTGCCACACTAACTCTTGTCACCGATTTGCCGCTTTAAGAAAGGAAGATCGAGTGTCTTCCACTTATCCATGAATTTTCTGACTTGCCTCCTGAAGAGTGAGTTGGCTTACTTCCACACCGTTAGGCGGAATTTCAGATTGACCTTATGCAATTTCAGATTAGTTTGAACTTAAACCTAAACGTGTGTTAACCTTAGTAAGTAGGAACCTTTGTTATACGTAACTTTTGTTAAACGTTACATGTTAACATATTTGGGCCACCGCACTTGTTTTCTTTGAGTATTTGGGGCCACCACACATTAATGATCCAGCCCAGGTTATTTATGCATGCTATCCATTGCCCTTCGGCCCACCCATCCCCCTTTCATTAGCTTGGCCCAACATTAACCCTTTTTGTATACGTATACTAACTATGTATTGATATTTAATAATCCCTAATTTACCAAAACAAACTCTATCTTTCTCAACCCTGGTCGGTAGCCTCATCTCTCTCGAAACCCCCCCCCCCCCCTGAGGTCGACGACAATATTAAGAAAAGCCAGCCTAGTCGCAATCCTTCCTTGCGTGTTAACAGGTCGCCGTGTGTCGTTTGTCGGGTTAGTGTTCCATCATAGTTAACTATTATTGATTGACGCATGATATGTGTATTTAATTGTGTTATACATGGTGTATGCGTGATTTGTGTTCTGTTATCATGTGAGTATGTCGCTTGATGAATGAGAACCATGATGTTTTAGGGCATAGAACTCAGTAATTATAAGATGTTATTGTGTGACTGGTTTTGGTTAGTAATTCTTGATTCTTGCCTGCAATATTCATCGTTGTATGGTATTGTTCATATGTGATATTGAAGGTGTGATTTTCATATATGATTGATTAATCGTGTGATAATATGTGAATCCTTGTGCATTGATTGAATAGGGTTAGTTGTCGTGGTTAATAATCTGATTTCTTGATCTTGCTTTATATGCATATCATGTTCCGATAACCCTTGCGTGATCTTGTTGTATATGTGCTTTGAAACCACCCACAGCCATGAGGAATTTATAAGATGATCTTATGTGATATGATGACTGATCTAATGTGTCATGCGTATGGAATTGGTGTAACTGGTCTTGTGAGGAACCGGTTAGAGTATATGCGAAAGTAAATGGTGATCTTAAGTTTGGTTCGTGAATGATAAGATAGTTGTTTTGATACTGGATGTTATGATCGTATGCTTGGTATAATAAACATAAATCCCTTAGGTTTGCTAAATACTATCACAGCTGCGTCGTAGGATTTTCGAGGGTTTCGCAACTTCAGCCTCCTTAGCATAGCGGGGAGCTGTGAATCCCTGAGTAATAAGACCGATCACAAGGGTTTTCAGTGCGCCCTTGTTTCAATAGAGCTAACCATGTGAAGGCATCGCTAGAATGGAACTTCCGAACGAACACGGGATTAGGAAAACTATACCCACGCATCCCTGTAAACGAACCTTATCACTTGCACTTGTCATCGCCGCTAGAAGTGAAGCAGTCACAGTTACACGCGTATGTCGTTTTGCAACACTAACCTTTACCCACCAAACTCTGTTTTGGACAAATGATACACTCGCGCGACCGCAATGTAACGAACCTCCCTGTTGTGCCATGCCGCCATGAACCACTACTGGAAATTTCTTCTTGACAACAAATTTGCTGGCCAAATCCTTCGGACGTTTAAGGGACCCCTGTTTCGCTCGAATCTTTGATTGGCAACTGATATAACAACACGCTAACCACCATACCATGATTTCCACCGATCACAAGATTAGCCCCCCAGGCGTTGTAAAGTATCTATAAATCGAGTTCGTCGGAACTCACTTCAAGCCATTGTTTTAGATCAATTTTCGGGACGAAAATTCTTTCAAGTAGGGGATGATGTGACACCCCGCGAAAACGCTTAACAAAACTAGCTTCTTCAGTGACTGGTTGCTAAATTTCGGGACGAAATTTCTTTCAAGTTGGGGATGATGTGACAACCCGAACTTTCAAGGTTTGTGTCGTTTAGTTTTGTGGGCTAACATTTAATAATTCGCTCATTTCACGTCTTTGATATATTAAACCTTTGTTAAACGTTCCCTATAATTAACTGTCGGGTGTGATACGTACAAGATTGATGTTAGCATCGGCTCACAATTGTCTTGTGTCTTACTTGAATTCCATTGGCCCAATCCCCATTCATTGTAGCCCAACAGACTTTATAGCTAGCAACCGGCCCACACGTTTTTCTTTGAAATACTAACCGACCCACTTGGCTGATGTTGGTTATATAACCTTTTGGTATTACCCTCTTTAAGATTATCATAATATCCCTTCACAACAAACCCTACACCGTTCTCCCTGATTGCACGAACTCAGCAGACCCCCCCCCCAATTCGCAATATCATCTTATTCAACCAAGACGTCCGGTTAGTGAATTCCATCATGTTCGTTTAATGTTTGCTTAGAATTCAGTTTATGTTTGCTTAACGTTCAACTTGTGGCCTGATATGAATTAACTAAATTAATTGATTAGAGTGGTAATCGAAATTGTTTATGATGTAACAGTGGAATTATGTGATGCATGACTTCAAATTGTTGGTGCTAGATATGGCAACAAGTGTTGTAAATATAATATACGTGCATGTATTATTACTGAACTGAAATTCATGTGATATTATCGATTAGCGGCATCATGTCTGTTGTGGTTAGAAGCATAAAAGAAAATTTAAAGTGGCCCTTTAGATAAACACTAATTGATTTAGGTCCAATCAAATGTGGGAACTAATCGGTCCAATGGCATCCGGAAAACATAAACAGATGGCGGCCAAGTAACATTAAAACAAACAATAAATATAGTTGACTAGTATAAGGGGGCTGCCATAGGACCCCTTCTCAAATTCTGGCGGCGGCTACTGTTAGGTGAATGGCTGCATGTGTTGTAATGGGCATGTGATTTGATGAGTTAAGTTGAATGGCTCCATATGTAGATCATCTAGTGGACCAAGCAAGGGTCCAATAGGGGCGGCTTGTGTATGGGTAATAATTAATTATGTATGCTTAGTTAGTGGGTCATAATTGATGCTAAGTGTGTTAGTGGTTTACATGATATAAATACATGTTTTGATGGCTTAACCGATTACTTTGCAAAGTTAGAATAGTCCATGTTTACTTGTTGATAAATAATCATGAATAAATCGTTACGGGAACTGCTATGTCTTCGGTAAACCTGAATAAACATGATCGAAACTGGGTTGGGGAACTGAACAATGCAACCGAGTGGACTGGGCCAGATGGGCCAGCCAACTCCTTCAATATAATATACGGATTTGTGAACACACTGACTGAATGAAATTACTTGTTGTAGCTATTATGTTGTGTTGTATGGGTGTCTCTTATGTGAAGGCTGTAATGTTGCATGACTAAATGTTATAATATGCATGAAACTAAGTGGGTACTATTCGTGTGATATAAATATATTCAAGGAATACTTGGTTAAAGGTTTACAAAACTAATTGTTATCGGTAATCACGATAGGATTTGGTTGATCCACTTGGAATACGTAATTTAATCTACCGAGCAAACCCAAGGTGAGTTCATTGCATTTTCTCAAGCATGCGTCCCGGTGGTTTGGGACAACTGGTAAACATTTGGAAGGGAAACATTGGGTAAATAACTTAATCGGTTTTGGTTATTGCCTGGAGGGCAATGGGGGTGATTAGTTGATAGCGCTATTAGGTGGGAAACCTCACACCGGGCCGTAAGGACGGGCGTGAACTAATTATCTGGATAGGGCTATGGTTGTTAGAGGCACACTCCTCGGATACATATGGGCACTCTCCCTAGGGTATCTAACGAAGGCAACATAGCAAACGGTCGTTAAGGGGTACCCACTCCCCGGATACTTATGGGCACACTCCCTAGAGTATCTAACATGAGCAACATCGAAACGTCAAACAACATAACAACAAACAACACATCATTTTGCAAACTATTTTACTCACTTGATCGGTAACACAACTTGGTATACGAACACAAACCTTGAACTCACCAGCGTAGTCTGACACACTTGTTTACATGCTTGTAGGTAATTATTGAAGGAACTTGGGGAGCTTGCTGTCTGATGCTGCTGGAGTGGTTGTGGTCATAATAAACAGTTATTTGATTTGCTTTTGATACATTTACACACTTATACATTTATGCTTCCGCTCAGTACTTTGGTTTTGGTTTAACTTTCAAACGATACATTTCTTTCAATTGGGTATTTTATTACATTATGACTTGTGTTTGATATCATTGGTGGCTCTTTGTTGGATCGTTACACCTCCTTTAGGGATACGCCCTAGGTGGTAATTTGGGGGTGTGACAGTTTCTTTAGGTAACGTCCTTTTGTAGGTATTTCTTATGGCTGAAGGTTCATCAAGGTATTTATTTTTAATTTTGTTACTTTATGTAACATCTAATTTGTATTATCTTTGTTTATTTTTTCATATTTTTTTATTTTTCTCACACTAACCTTTACTTATTACTCTTTATTAATGTTGTAATTTTTAAATTAGTTTCAGAGGATACTGGTTCTGTAGGCTAATGAATGTAGCGGACGAAGTTATTTTGGTATTTTGATAACTTACTTTATAATTCATATTTATTATTTTGTTTTTTATCATTATTAAATACACTTTAATATTATTGTACTGTTTATATATTTCTTATTATACTAATAATTAAGAATGTATATGTTTGTTTTTTTAGTCTATTCCGGACGACGCTGCGTGCAAAATATGGGGTGTAGACCAAGGCCTTACAAATGTCATGATACACACTGAAGATGAGTTTATTAAAAGCTGGCCTATCAATTAATAGAATATACATGTGAATACTATGAAAATATGCACATCTTATTTGTTAACTTGCTTTTTTTATACTTTTTGTGAACATATCTTTCACTGGGAGCTTAGTTACCTTGTGATGTTATTTAGAATTGTCTTTTAACTTGCAGATCTATAGTGATGGCCGCAACAAGATATTATAGATGGCTCTGAGAAAGAGTAACTGTTGTTTGTCTGGAGACACTTTAATTCTTAACAAAAGTAAAAAAATTTATTGTTTTTTACTTTAGTGCATTTTAACTATATTTTCATATTGTTAACAAGTAATTTATGTAATGTGTCACTTTTATATTTGTATTTATATTTATACACTTTGTGATAATGTAGATAAAATTTTCCTATCCGCGAAGTTCGCGGGTGATAACCTAGTGTGGTTTATAAATACAAACCTTCACCCACAACACAAGTTGGTCCGCATCCATGAGGTCTGGAAAATCCGGACAAGCTCATGTGAGCTGCATTGTATGTGCTCTAACACAAATGTTTCTGTATGTTTAGATTTTTTTTCAAGAAAGTTTTTGTTGGATTATTGTTCGTTTTGTTCTTCCATAAGGATGTTTGGAACGATTTGGGTGGTTAATAGTTGGCGATAATACCAAAGGGGCTCGGTCTAGTCACTAGTGGTACCAACTACAAAGTGTGTGTTGAAATGGTGTTTTCTCTTAGTGGTGATGGTCAAGTCAGTGGTAGAGCTTGAACGAAAAATCAGTGGAGGTTGGACTCTCAAAATCCAAATCAGTGTAGGGTGAGACTATTAAAAATCCAATATTTTACACTACAATAAAAAATTCAGAAATTCATAGTAAAACTAACACTACAAGTGAAAAATCAATGAGGGCTGTGGGACCCCTGGACCATCAAGAAGATCCGCCCATGGTTCAAGTCCCATAATCGATAAAAAAAAATAGTGTAAATTTAGGAATAGATTAGAGGGTACAAGAGCTTGTTAAGGGACAAGCCTAGCTAGTTGTATCAACTTGGCTCTCATAGTAGAGGCGCACAACCAAACTAGAACATAAACCGATTCAATAACCGGTTTGGATAGAGCCAAAACTAGAATAAACTTAATCACCAGTTTAAATCTAGTTTTGAGAACATATCAATAGAAACCTCCGTACCAGATTATTATTTAAAAAAACGGTATCCAATCCAACACACTTTGGGCCGACCCAGCTTTGACCTTCTTTGATTAGATCCAACCCGTTTTTAACACGATCCAGTTTAACCCAAAACTGATATTGTGAGCCTCTATCTCATAGTGTACAAACTCTTCGCATTTAGGTGAAGTATTCCTCTGAATCATGTCTAATAAGCCCAACTTATCCTATTAAAAGCAAACTAAGCCCAATTTTGATAACCCATTTCTCCTTGAAGAAGCCTTGTTAAATTTTTAAATAAAGCCATCATTTAGAAAGTCCAATATAATGAGCCCACTGATCTTCTCGCCTCTTTGAAAATCTGGTAACATGCTACTGAATTTCGACTAATAGGCTTATTTTTTGAAATATACTGTTGAATGTTGAATATTGCATTGCTATTGTATTTGATTTCTCTAATATGGATGTAAACATCAGAAGAGTTGTTACAAACGCCTACAACTTTGTTTGTTTATGAGGAAATCTTTGTAATTTCTAAGGAGAATTATGGGTTTTATTGAGAAATTTTGAAGCACTGTCATCGCTTTCTAAATATGTCAAACAAGCCGACACGGTATTGACGCCAAACTAAGCTCTATAGCTAAAACGTATTCTTTGGCTCGATCCGTAACTGGCTTGAACCCGTTTAGACTAAATCAAAACCTATAAATCTTTTGTTCTTTTAAAAATTCATACCCCTATTATATAGATGCATTTTGGGTTTTTCCCTTCTAAGAAATCAATAGGAAATTATGGTCTTGTTACAAAAACTCATGGACGAGTTTATGATGATTGATTGTTTGTTTTATTAGTTGATAATAAAATAATTATAATTATTATTTTAAACATAGGAACCCAACTATGTTGCAAGAGAAACTTGTGTAATATTATAAATTGGGGCAAATTCATTTAATCGAAGTTTATTATTAATACATGAATACTATGACATCATTCTATTTATAAACTATTGAGAATGAGAATATTTCGACCCGGCAATCGTTTGACCTATACAAAAGCACCTTTTTTTACCTCAATGCCCGTTTTTTTACTTATCATTATCAGACTTTTTTTACGGTTAACTTACACGCCCACTTATTCTACTTATAAATTTATACCTTTTCCTTTTAAGACTAGAGACATCAACCTCATGGGGTATGGCACATTTCTATCACATCTTGATACTGCTATGCTACGGGCTCTTAGATCTTTATACTGGTCGTAATTAGCTCACCATGTTTCATATTTCCTTTATTGAAAGTTTTGTGTTTCATAACTTGAGTTGAGTTGATTTGCTACATTTTTTTGCTATAAACCGTTTAATTTGATTTTAAAAGACATCTACACAATCATCAGATAAACAAGTCGATTATAAGGCGGTCAGTGATTGTCGTGGGACCTTCACTTTCATTACATCGATGTGGATTTGATGTAGCGCGTGATACGAAAAATGAAGATCAACACGTTGATTCTACGAATACCCGTGTAGTTCTTCCCCAACCCCCAAATTGCAACCCAAAGGCCACGGAATTTGAAGTGAAAATTCGATAGTTTCAAAATTCAATTCTGATCATTCATATTACTAGAGGGACATATAAATAGAAACCGAAATTCGAAATGGGCCTAAAAAAGATTAACGGGCCAAACACACGGCCTAAAACAAAAAGCCCAAAATAGTTCAAAAAACATAAAAATGCAAATAAGTAATGGAAATAAGCGTTTTTTGGCCCGGACGATGACTCGTAGGCGGTTTGCAGCAAGATGGAGCTCGTTCTCACGTTCGTTTCGCCTGGTCGCACGCCCAAAACGGACCTCCGTAGCCCAAGTTAGAGTCATTTTAGTGAAGCCCCTTTTGTTACGCGGTCCTGGGCCTCCAAATACAAAATAGCCCGTTCCTCCACACTTGGGCCCGCATCAGGATTGCTCGTGAAATTGCAATAGACCTTTTTCGGGCATTTGTAATTTGTGACCTAATTAGAAAACATCTTGCTTCAAACATAGAAGTTGCTAAAAGACAAATTCGAAAAACAAAAACCAATTATATAGGAAATACTTCAAGAAATTCTAGATGACCATGCTAATACATACACTAAAATAATCAAGATTTTTTTAATTTTAATTCTTTCAATTTTACGATAATCTAGAAATATATATTTCATTACACCACTCTATTTATTCGTGTGTATTAAAAATAAAATATAAAAAAATCCAAAATTAATAGGACTAAAAAAATAATAATAAACATAGGGATTGATTGATGATCCACTAAATACCAACACAAAAGCAAGAAATATATTAGATTTGTTTACACAAACAACATTGGTGCCCCGAATGTAGAAAACCCAGTGATCTATGGGTTTGCCTTGTCAATGTTTTTTTTTTTTTTTGAAAGGAGAACTTCATTAAACACCACCGAACCCGAAAACCGGGACGGGAAAACAAACAAAAATTACAGATTTACAAACTTACACCAATCCCCCCATTCAAAAACCCCTTTCTTCGCTCTATGCTTAAACCAAAAATAACTAACGACTCTAACTTCACTAAAAATCTCCTCTACGCTACTTCTAATGCCGTTGAATCTCCGCTTATTTCTGGCCTTCCATAACACCCAACATGTCGAGATTACAACGCCATGCAGAGCCTCACGAGACGCCTTATCTCTATCTCCCACACTATACAATTCAAGAAGGTCTCTAAACGAAAAAATGAGAAACCTCGGAATACGACACCAAAGGCTAACCTTTTCCCATACCCCCAATGAGAACGGGCAGGCTGAAAACAGCCTTGTCAATGTAATTGTTCGGCTAATGTAGGGTGTCCAATGATTAAAAACTTAAACCTAACAACGACATTTTGTTTATATTGATGGCTTTTTTTAATAAAAGGAGCCACAAAGATCACAAGTCAAAGGGTGTGAGGTTGAACATGACCCATATTATTATTTATTTAAGAAAAGATATTAAAAGAGTGAATGAGATTGATTTCATTGCTTTACAAGAAACTTAATTTGATGACATTTCAGGTATCGTTTTTGAAAAATTCTGGGGAGCTGGTAAATTTGAGATGGATCACGTGCCGGCTAATGGGAGATCTGGAGGGATCGTCAGCATTTAGGATCCTAACGTTTTCAAGGTACACGATTTTGTTAAACATTCAAATTTTCTTATAACTATCGGGGTTTTAAAAGGGAGTAACAAAGCGATCAACATCATGAATATTTATGCCCCGCAAAATGTCCCCCAAAAAAAGCCCTGTGGGAAGAAATTGGGGGGATTATGGGAAATTATTCGGGATGGTGGGTGATTTTGAGAGACTTTAACGCGGTGCGCTCTTCGGGCGAAAGATGGAACTCTAAATTCAACAAATACTATGCATCAAATTTCAATAATTTTATTTTGGATAATGGGTTGAAATAATTCAACATGAAGGGTAGGAAATTTACTTATTGTAAGGATAATGATAATAAATAAAGCAAGATCGACAGAGTTTTGGTTAGTAATGATTTTTTCTCGGAATGGCCGATGGCGTGTCTGCGGGCTTTACCTAGGTTTATCTCGGATCACTGTCCTCTCATTCTGATTTGTTCGAATAAAAATTTTAGTCCAAAACCGTTTAGAGTTTTCAATTCGTGGATGGACCGGAAGGACTTTGACAAGGTGATTAGAAAGGCGTGTAATAATTTTATTGGAGTTGGGGATCCTGACGTGAAGTTACTCCAAAAATTCAAAAAGATCAGGGGAGATTTCAAAAAGTGGAAAAACGAAACTTTAGTCAAGGAAGGAGAAAAAGAAAGGAATCTTAAGGAAGAGTTGGAGAAGTTGGAAGAATGGGCGGAAGCGAGGGAGTTATCTGAAGAAGAGGAATGGATCAAGTCGGAGTGCGTTAAAGAATTAAAGTAGCTTGAAGAACATAAATTGAAAGATCTTAAACAAAGAGCTAGAATAAAATGGGATATGGAGGGAGATGAAAATTCGGTTTTTTTTCATGGTTACATTAACAGCAGGAGGGCCAACAACAATATTCCTGGTCTTATGATTGACGGTGTTTGGACTTCGAAATCGTTTTTGGTCAAAAAAGAAATTAGGGATTTCTTCAAAATGGCTTTCGAGGAAAAATTCCCTGATAGGCCTGCTCAGTTGCCATAATATTAGACGTCTTTCAGAGGAGGAGGCGGTTTCACTGACTGTGCCTTTTAGGAACGATGAGATTGAACGCAGTTTTCGAATGTAGGGTCGATAAAGCACCTGGGCCTGACGGGTTCAACTTCAAATTCATTAAAAGGTATTGGAGTTTATTTGAAAATGATTTTTATAATTTGTTAGCTTCCTTTTATAACAAAGGTAGAATTGCGGGGGGATCCAGCTCTTCATTTATCACTCTCATCCCGAAAAACAAGGATCCGGTGGGGTTGAAAGACTATAGACCGATCAACCTGATTTGTGTGATCAGTAAAACTATATCAAAGATTCTCGTTAATCGTCTCAAAAAGGTCATAGGTTCCATCATCTCAGAAAATCAGACGGCGTTCCTTAAAGGCAGGTACATTCTTGACAGCCCGTTATTGTTAAACGAGATCATTGCTTGGATTAAAAAAGAAAAAAAAATAAGGCATTCTTGTTAAAAATAGATTTTGAAAAGGCTTATGATAACGTCAATTGGAGTTTTCTTTTGGATATCATGGGTCAAATGGGTTTTCCTAAATTATGGTGTAAATGGGTTGGAGGGGTTTTGGCTTCGGCTATATCCTCGGTTTTAGTTAACGGGGCTCCCTCGTAGGAATTAAACTGTTACAACGGGGTTATACAACGAGACCCGTTATCTCCGTTTTTGTTCCTTACAGTTATGGAATCCCTGTCTAGCATTTTCTGCAAAGTGGGGTCGGAAGGATTGTTTAAAGGGATTCAAACCCCTAATAATGGTCTGATCATTTCTCACCTCCTTTATGCCGACGACGCTCTTCTGATGGGCGAATGGGATAGGGTTAATGTGTCGAACGTGGCTAGATGCCTAAGAATTTTTTATCTGTGCTCTGGCTTGAAAATCAATCTTCACAGATCCAACCTTTATGGTATGGGTGTGAATGAAGACGATATAAAAAATATGGCTAAGGTGATAGGATGCAACACGGATAAAATCTCGTTGTCCTATCTGGGGATCACAGTGGGGGCTAACATTCATAGCATTTGTAACTGGGATCCTATAGTTGAGAAATTTAATAAAAGATTGTCGGTGTGGAAAGCAAAAAATATGTCTATGGGGGGAGGCTTACCTTAATTAACTCGGTTCTGGAGAGTTTACCTATATATTACTTTTCTTTATATAAGGTTCTGGCGGGCATTATTAAAATTCTTGAGGCTAAAACGAGAAAATTATTTTGGGCGGGCAATAATGATAATAATAATAAAATGAACTGGGTGGCTTGGGATTAAATTACTTGGCCCAAGAATAAGGGGGGTTTGGGTATTAATAGACTCAAAGAACTTAACGAGGCCCTCTTATAAATGGGGTTGGAGGTATAAGATCGGAAAGCAAAATTTATGGAGGAAAGTGGTAGAAGCATGCCATGGAAAAATTAATCAAAGAAGTTTTCTACCGGGTTAAATGGCAACGTCGCTGGATGTTGGATAAATACTGTCAAAGTGATTTCAAAAATAACAATTAATGGGAAGGGCTTAAATAGGATGATATTGGGTAAGGTGGGGAACGGTATCGATATTTGCTTTTGGCTGGACACCTGGGTAGGGGATTCCCCTTTCCTAGAGAGATGGCCACATTTGTTTGTTTTGGAAAAGTTTAAATCTTGCAGGGTTACGGACATAATAGAGACAATATATATATATATATATATATATATATATATATATATATATATATATATATATATATATATAGATAATGTTGACTTCTCTTGGAGCTGGGTTAGACAACCCGAGACGGATACCAAGCTCAAGGAATGGAAGGAATGTGTAGAAATTTTAAACAGGGTGAGGCTGTCCAATGTTTCGGATTCTTGGCTATGGAACGTTGACAACCAGGATGGTTTCTCGGTCTGTTCGGTGAAAAAGGAGCGCATAAAAGATAGGGGAAATAGTTGTCTCCCTAATTTCGATTGGTGCAAATTGATTCCAATAAAATGTAACATAATGGCGTGGAGAGGTAATCTAAACAGGCTTGTTACAAAAGTTAACTTGAAAAGATGGAATGTGGACGTTCCGTCTGTTATGTGTCCTTTTTGTGACGAATACGAAGAATCAGTGGATCACTTGTTCACAGCATGTTCGTTGGCTTCAAGAGTTTGGGCGGCTGTCAGTGCTTGGTGCAGTATTCCTCCGATCTTTGTCTTCACCTTTAAGGATTTACTGGACATCCATAATTTGAGTCTCTTTGGAAAAAAAAAGCTAAAAAGATTATGCACGGTCTGGTTATAACTACTGTTTGGTGTATCTGGAAAGTTAGAAAAGACTTGGTGTTCAATCAGTTAAGGAGAAGCCCGCAAGAGATTATCTCTGAGATTAAATCTAGGGGTTATGCTTGCGTGAGAAATAGATCATCCTGTAAATATATCAATTGGAATGAGTGGTGTAAATATCCGATGTATATGTTGTAATCTGTTTTCCCTTTGCCCGTTTGGGTCGGGGGTCTTTTGTTTGTTGGTCTTTTGCCCGTTTGTGTAGGAGGTGTGTTTCCTATTGAAGTTTAATTTCCAAAAAAAAAAAATTAGAAAACTTTAATTCTCTTCCATATCCTGTAAACACTTGAAGTCGTGTGACCCAACTAAACACGTTTAACCAATTTATGTAACCATGTCAAACGGGTTGGCGGGTAATAATCAAGTTGTGAGCGTGTTAATCGAGTTGGTTGGCTGTTAAAATGGTTTAAATTGGGCAAAATCGTACCCGACCCATTTAATAAACACGTTGACCCGTTTAATAAACACGTTAAACGTTTGACAACCTAAACCTGATCACAAGGGACCGTATGTAAAATGGAGCGCTTTTACTCAACTGTGTAGGCCTATAAACGAATCGAACGAACACAAACAGAGACACGAACACAGATATACAATTTTAATCGAACACGAACACAAATATATAATTGAACACATTTTTTATGTTAATGTTCGTTCATTAAGAAATCGGGCATGTTCGTGTTCGTTTATGTTTATTCATTTAAAGCCTAAACGAACAGTTCACGAACATAAACGAACACAAACGAACATAAACAGACAAAAAAATATGATTGAACATATAAACATAGACACACATAAATTAACATGATCAAACAAACATAAACAAACACAAATAACCGTAATTGAACAAATATAAACAAACACAACTCACTACTAGAAAACTATATATTTTTCTACAAACGTTTCCCACAAATTTCCCACAACTCAGTTTTTGTTACAATTTTTCTACAGTTTTCTCACAAAAAAGAAAAACAAAAAAATTCAAAACTTTTCTTCAATTTTCCGACAAAATTTTCACACAACTACCAGTTGTAGCAATTTCGTCACAACATTAATTAGCTTTTCGACAAAATTCTGACAAAATAAATTAAAATTTTGTATTATTTGTACCCACAACAAAATAAATAATTTAAAAATAAAATTTCTAAATTTGTCGGAAAGTTGTAGCAAACCGACACCACTTGCTACAGATTTTCGAAAAAAAAAGTTAATTTATTTATTATTTATCAATTTTAGAAAAATAAATAATTTTTAAAAATAAAATATTATTTTTTTCGGAAATTGGTAGCAAATTTACACTAGTAGCTAAGGATTTCCTAAAAAAAAGGTAATTTATATGTTATTATTTAATTTTAGAAAAATAGATAATTTTAAAATAATACGTTAAATTTGTCTAAAATTTGTAGCAAAGTGACGTCACTTGCTACAGATTTTTGACAAAAAAAAGTTAATTTATTTGTTACTTATCAATTTTAGAAAAATAAATAATTTTTAAAAATAAAATGTTAAATTTGTCGGATATTTGTAGCAAACTAACACGAGTTACAAAAGATTTCCTACAAAAAAGTTATTTTGTTTGTTAATTTATCAACCTTAGAAAATCGTATATTTTTATAAAAATAAAATGTTAAATTTGTCAGCAATTTTTCAAAAATATCTTTTGGTTTGTAGGAATTTTGTCACAAAACTTTAAAAAAAACATTTTTTAAGTTGTAGGAAATTTGTCACAACATTAAAAAAATATATTTTTATTTGTAGAAAATTTATAGCAAACTGTTCATAGAAAGTTTTATAATTTTGTAGGAATTTTGTCGCAAAATAAAAATAATTATTCGTAATTATGGATTATTTTTCTTATTATTGTTATTAATTTCAAAAGTAAAATATCTTAAAATAAAATACAAAAATAAGCATAATTGTGGAAGAATTGTAGGAAAAACATAAAAAAAACCTGTTTCTAGGTATTTTGTGGCAACGCTTGTGACAATACATTTTTGTCGAAAATTTGTGGGAAATTTTCTCATAATTTTGTGGCTAACCTGATTATCGACAAGTTTATTTTGCACGAAATTTTTTGTAGCAAATCTATAGGTATGACCAATCTCTTACAAATTTGCTACAAATTTGGCTGTCACAAAGTAGGTAGTTTTCTAGTAGTGACTTAACATTATTGAACACAAACAAACATGTCTAATATATTACAGTTCATCCGAAAACACATCTAATTAGGGTTCATAAATACTAAAATTAAGTAGTTTTTATTTAAATATAAAGTAAGTGATCAGTTACGATCTAAGAAAAATTTTTAATTTTCATTTTTGATTACTATAAAAGTCAATTACTAATTAGTAATATTTATATAAGTAGTTAGAAAACCTAACATTTATATAAATATAACTCTTTATGTGTTTACTAAAATTAAACGAACGTAAATAAACGAACATAAATGTACGAACATAAACGAACGCTCACGAACATAAATGAAAATAAATGAACGCACACAATGTGTGTTGATGTTCGTTCCTTTAATTAAACGGACAATTTTTTTTGTTTGTGCTTGTTCGTTTATTTAATAAACGAACTTCCCACCGAACAAGTTCATGAATGTTCGGTTCATTTACAGGCCTACAACTGTGGAACTCATTTCTTCATCTATTATTTATTTTTTCATAAACTGTAATTTATTTTAATTTGTTTATTAAGAAATCATGTGAAGCAATTTTTGTTTTCGAATCTTTATGTCAAAAAAAAGGAAAAGTAAATAATAATAATAATAATAATAATAATAATAATAATAATAATAGTAATAATAATAATAATAATAATAATAATAATAAACAACAGAAACACGATTATATAACGATCATCATTTGTAAATTTGAATGATTGAATAATATAGTCACCTTTCTTTTGTGATAGGTAACGAGTTTTTAGGACCCGCACGTTGCGGCGGGATCATTAAATCGAACAAAAAACGGTAAAACGTTTAGCTACACATGCACGTCGCAAACAGTTACGTAAACGAAACGATAACATTGGTTTGTTATGATACGGACATTCGCTACAACAACTAAAGAGAAAACCCAAATGCCCAAAAGGATTTACATCCCACAAAAATGAATGACAAATTATAAGCTATATTTTAAATAACGTATTCAAATTCGTGCTTCAACTATTTGAATTTGGGGTTAAGTTATTTTACAAAGGCCAAAACCTAAAACCTAAACCCACTACACCACCACCCAAAACCTAAACACCCACCCAAAAACCTAACCCCCCCCCCCTCCGGCGCGCCAAAAAAAAAACTATACCACACCAATTTTTTTATTTTTTTTTAAAAAGAGGAGAATAAATATTTTGCTAAAATGAGTTGGTGGTTTGATTTAGTTGTGGAGGTGAGAAGAGGTGGTCTGTGGAGGATTATGAAGTTGATGGTTTCTTTCAATGAGTGGGTATGCTTGACTTAGTTGTACACCTTGCTAAAATGAATTGTATAAAATTGAACAGTAAATTTAAGACACATTAGTATTTTGCTAAATTAAAATGAATTGTATAAAATTGAACAGTAAATTTAAGACACATTAGTATTTTGCTAAATTAAAGAGGGGAAATTTGAATGATTGAATAATATACCTTTCTTTTGTGATATGTTACCCCCTATAAATTAAATACTTGTTAATTCTTATAGTTCACGACTTTTATAGTTTATATAATAGATAGTTGTATTATGAAACTTTATTATTAAAATAGGCTTATATATAGCTTTATAATTTATTCCAATAGTAAATTTGGATATCCACATTTTGGTTAACTGCCAAATTTCTAAAATGATTTGGTGCAGTATCATGAGGTAGGTCAGGTCTCAAAACCATCTGGCTCCTCACTACCTTTTGAGTGCGTTCGGTTTGAGTGATTTCTTGGGCTTCAATCTGACTCACAAAAGATGCATCTCGACCATTTGAATGACAGTAGCTTGGGTGCTTTGGAGAAAAAGGAACGGCAAAGTCTTTAATCAAAAGGAGGCTCAGATTCATAACATCAACAAAGACATCAAGACACTATCTTTTCTTTGGATTAAAAATAGATCTAAACTACAGCGTGTAACGAGAATTGGCGCGAGTTCAAAGTTTGCGGTTGTATGTTCGATCATTGTATTGTGCCCTTAGCATCTTGTTAAGGGCTTTGGTTCTTTGTTTAATAAAATCAGTCCATTTTGCTGGCCAAAAAGTGAAATTTAACATTACATGTTTTTTATATAATAAACATTAACCGAATTATAAAAAAGACATTAAATAAACTAAAACTTATATACAAAACAAACTAGAACATCAGTTATAATATAAGAGATTTACATACTAATTATACGAAATTACTAAAAGATGAATTTGCTTATAACATGAAAATGACAACAATAAATCTGATGTTAATAAAGACAATGCCATGTAGGGCTGTAAACGAACTGAACATTCAGCAAACAGTTCGTGAACCGTTTGGCGGGAAGTTCGTTATGTTCGTTCGATTAGCTTAACAGACGAACACGAACAAAAAATTTCGTTCGGTTACCTTAACGAACGAACATGAACACAGGTCTCGTTCGTTCGACTGCGTTCGTGAACGTTCGGTAATATGTTCGGTTACGTTTGTTCATGTTTGTTCGTGTTCGTTTGATTAAATTAAAAGATAATAAATAATAAACCTTTTATCTAAGCATATTAAAAACTTGAAATCTTATTTAATTCTAAGTTAGCTAAAGTTTAGACATTCGAAGATATTTTTGGGGATAATTATGTCTAAGCTAGTTAAACTTGATTCATCGTTTGTTGGTATAGTAGAATTCTTGTGTTTTGATTTATCATTTGTTGGTTGTATTTAACTACTTATATCCAATGTTTAAGGATAACAATGTTTTTATTTTTTATTTTCAAGTTAAATGTTTGTCCATGATCATTTTTTTATTGCTTGCGTTCGTTTGTGTTCGAGACCAGTGTTCACAAATTGTTCGTGAACAACTGAATTTCCTTAATGGACGAACACGAACATAAACTTATGTTCGGTATGCGTTCGTGAACAGTTCGCGAACATGTTAATTTCCTTAACGAACGAACACGAACATGACATTGTTCGTGTTCGTTCAGTTCGTTTACAGCCCTAATGCCATGCACTATACTTCATAAACACTTGGGATTGTTGCGTATAAATCTATATCTATATCTAATAATAATACAAATGAATGAATAGTGCAATACAAATGAATGAATATTGCTAGCACTTGCCTGGCACATATTCATTAGACCTATGTTGTTGGTGATGGTTAGGGGTGTGTATGGGTCTGTTTGGATCGGTTTTGTCTTAAAACCATAACCATAACCGCTATGTCGGTTAATGGATAACCATAACCATAATCGATTGGTTATGGCTTATGTTAATCGGTTTTGATGGTTATAGCGGGTCGGTTGTGGTTGGTTAACCGTGTATTTAGCCTAGCTTAAATGTATTAATTTTTTAACATGGAATAAATTGTTATTGCATATTTGTATATGTTAGTATATTACATAGTATTAAAAATACATGTAATCTATAATATTAACACTGAATATTCAAATAAAGTGATGTGATATATTTCAAAAATTCAAATAAACATTCAATAAAAACCGCAAAACAATATAAAATAACCTGTAAATACTAAAAATCTTTAATCAAAAACATCAAATATTAAAAAAAACTGGTGAAAAGTCCTAAATCCTATAAAGATTTATTACATGTCGGTTCGGTTCGGTTTGGTTATGGTGGGTATGGAAACATTGATAACCATAACCGACCCGCTACATTCGGTTTTCAAAAAAAAACCATTAACCGGCCCACTGGTTTTTAATTTGGTTCGGTTTTATTGGTTAACTCGGTTTTTTGCACACCCTAGTGATGGTTATTTGACACATCACCCACACTTCACACGTGTACTCATGTTGTTATGCATGTGACATATACTAAGACATGCAGATGTCTATCGATAGAAAAGAGAGTCAAAGAGAGTCTGGGAACAGAATCCTGAGGGAGTGGCGGCTGGCCATCGCCCCGGTAGCGGAGCCACTGAGGAACACGACGACGCCACCCAATTATGCATGTTTACGACCCCAACCGAAGGAACAACCCCAACCGAAGGAACAACGCCTGAGGGTTTAAGAGAGAGAGGTTGTGTAGACGACGGGAGAGTCTGGGAACAAAATCCTAAGGGAGCGGCGGCTGGCCACCGCCCCTGTTAGCGGAGCCACGGCGGAACACGACAACGCCACCTGATTCTGCATGTTTACGACCCCTAAGAAGTCATTAGATTCTTAAATTCGATCTAATATTTCAGATCGGTAACATGTTTTCGAGCGAAAACCTAACTGATTTTATATTTTTGGTTTTCTATTTATGTTGACTAGTAGGGTGCCCGCGCGATGCGGTCGGGGCGACACTTTGCATTGCGACACTTGTTTCTGGTAGTTTTTATTATTCGTATAAAATTTATGATAACATTATAGTGGTGGATATATGTCATAAGTGTTACACATATGTAAAGTTTTTTTATAAAAATTAATCATCAAAAGAAAAAAAATATTGTTTTTTTTAATTAATAATCAAAAGACAAAAAAATAAAAAATAAGTTGTTATAATTGTAAAGTATGTTTGTTTTATTTGTTAAATTATAAAGTATAATTTTATTCTATAAATTTAATAACTTTTTTTTAAATATCCACATAGTACTCATCCAATAACTTAAGTTTAAAACTTTTGTTTTTATAAAAGTAAAAAAATAGTGTTTGACTCGTAAGTACATTTTAGACCTTTAACTTAAATTGCTAGATTTCGTCTTTTACAGATATAAAAAATTTATATTTTTATAAAATTCCAATAACTGTTTTTATAAAAAAAATATAGGATGTTAAGAGATTATATCTTTATTAACTTTATATCATACTAAGTTCAGATTTTTAGTTCCTACCTAATCTTATCTATATGAGTCTACTTTTAACTTATAATCCCTAAAAATATGCAACACAATATACTATGTGTCACGACCCCCGACCCCATCTGGCCGGAATCGGGAGTCGCGAGCAGCCAAGCGGTACCGGTGATTATTTTTGAAAAACATTGCAGCGGAATTTTCATCAGGACCGTGAGTTAGGAAAAATATCAGAGTTTAGAAAACACCGGATTTGATTTAAATGGGATAAACCCCTGTTTTACAATGGTAGCTTTAATAAAGATAAATTTTATTTTATAAAACAATATTTCTTAATTTGATTAAAATAAACCACTTCTTGATGCCTTTCAGTGCCGTATCTAGCCTTTATTCCAATCTATGGTAATTACCTGAAACATGTTTGAAAAAGGTTTTGTCAGTGGAAAATACTGAGTGAGATCATTCCATTTTATAAAATATATTGTTATACCTTACAGTATTAAGGTTTTTATATTTATTTGTATTTACCTTACTCAATCAGTATTTTGTCACATGATGGCAGTTTCAATATAACAGCAATAATATCACTCATTGGCTTACTTTCGTCCAATAGTGAATTTATCAAATAACTATACTTTACTATTATTCACTTTAGGCGATTCCTGTGTCGGGGTCATATCACTGTTGATCATTCTTTCAACTAGTGACTCTGGTTATATTACTGTTGATCATTCTTTCAACTAGTGATTCTAATTATAACACTGTTGATCATTCTCTCAACTAGTGTCTTTGGCTATATCACTGTTGATCATTCTTTCAACTAGTGACTCTGGTTATATTACTGTTGATCATTCTTTCAACTAGTGATTCTAATTATAACACTGTTGATCATTCTCTCAACTAGTGTCTTTGGCCATATCACCGTTGATCATTCTTTCAACTAGTGATTCTAATTATAACACTGTTGATCATTCTCTCAACTAGTGTCTTTGGTCATATCACTGTTGATCATTCTTTCAACTAGTGATTCTAATTATAACACTGTTGATCATTCTCTCAACTAGTGTCTTTGGTCATATCACTGTTGATCATTCTTTCAACTAGTGACGCTGGACATGATGATGTCCTATGACATTACTTTGTCAAATATATTATTTATGGCACAAAAGCATGTAATCCAGAATAATGACATTTTATGTCAACTATTATAACTTATTCAATATGTCAATTCACTAATTGTAATATCATGATATAGTAACCTGACTACAAATAGAATACATTATATTTTATTATGGTATCCACCATTTAGATTTATTCTTTAAACATACATTAAATTTATTAATAATTTAATGTTAAGATAATATTAGTTATAATTGTGGTCATGCTATTATTAGCTAACTTTCTGGCTAATCGTAAAGAGGATCAAATAATGTATAAAACTTCCCATACCAGCAGTTATTATAAAATATAATAATCACTGTAAGTATAACTGGTAACCATTTAGGATTTTTAGAAAGCATTTGTAATATAATTGTATTACAAAAAGGTGATAAAAATGTGATAAAAGAGTATGGACTCACAAACGGTGAGAAAAGAGAAATGAACTCACATTGCAGATTTCTACGGGCAAAGTTTAGTCTACAGATAAGCCTTGATATATTGCTGATTCAATTTGGGCAGAGTCTAGCCTACTGATTAACCTAATAACAATTCACACAAACGGGGTTGTAACTAATACAGCAGTTACGACAATTCACGAGATTAAACCCTCACAATGATTAACAAGTGCAATACTTAACAATTCAATCGGATTCGCAACGAATAACAGAGCATAGTCTGAATTCAAACAGCACTCAAATATTCAAGTCGGAATCACGATGAATAACAAAGTATAAGCTCAATTTGAGCAGCACCCGGACAATCGTTGGATAGTTATAATCGATCGGACGTTGAATCGTAATAGCGATCGAGTTATTACCCTGATTGCAGCAGCGTTTCGAGGTGTGTGTGTGTGTGTGTTAATTGTGGTAAACAGAGCATAACTCCGTCTAATTTCCGACTTTGTTCGTCGTTCAAGTGCCCAGAATCAAGTCCCGAAGCCTGCTATTTATACACGAATTTGCTCCTGCTTACGGACCGTAAGCCTGAGCCCTTACGGTCCGTAAGGGACACCTATAATTCTTTGGCTTGCCCCCCACGGGACTAGCCTAGCTGAGTCAATGAAATTGACCAATCAAATCTACACAACGTTTAATTTAGATAAACGTCCAACTAGGGTTTACCCCCTTTGAGTTTTAGGGGCCCTGATCCTGATTCTGATTGTTCTGAAAATTTTAGGGCTAATGCAGAATTACTTGGGTGTCTCAATTAGGGTTTCCTTATTGACTAATTATCATCCTAATTATTGATTTTTGTGACAGTTGTTACATCCTCCCCACCTTAATAAAAATCTCGTCCTCGAGATTTGGACTATGATATTTTCTTGGGGTTTATGTTTCTTCTTTTAATTAAGAGAAGCAATGTATCGTGGAATGGAATCAAAAGATATTTTGAGTGGTATGAGTTTTGAAAGTAAAATGATTTATAGAAACAATTGGATTTAATATCTGAAACGAACTTACTTTGATCAATTGAGGGAGATTCTGAATTTGATAAATATCTATTTGCGAATGGAAGTATGGAAAATGATTTGTTAATGAATATCGTTTACTTAAATGGTACTGGACAATAGAATTTAGTGTATCGTAATCTGAGTACATAATTGTACCAAAAATATGACAAATCAAACGAATGGCGTATGAATAGAGTTTAGCATAGGCTATAAATTTATTCGGACGCTACAAAGTGGTTGTAAGGAGTGAAAGAATTCAATGATGACCGGATAAATTCATTGTTTTTGAATTTGAGAGTTTCAAGGAGGCGAATCTGGATATTTCAAAAGATGAGACATTCTGATGAAATGATATAGTTTCCAAGGTGATTATGTTTAAGCCAAAAGATATATGGTCTATAGATTTTTAGAATGAATGTGAAGAACTTTTTGGAATTTAGTAAAATTCTTTGTCAGAAGAAAACTTACCTTGATTGGTACCTAAGGAAGACTTAAGATTGACAGGTTCAAAATGAAATGAAAACATGAAAATGATTGAATTATGATATGAGAAAATCAATGTGCTAAGATGGGTGACTTGTAAGAATACACGAAGAGACAATAAAGTTAGTGTATTTTCGTCTTAATATATAATTGTATTCAGATGATTTTAATCAAAATGTTTGATTAAAGATAGGTGATATTTTGATTTATTAAATACCTTTTCTTTTTATGTTATCATAAAGCAGAATAATAAATAAATATAGATAGGTTTAAAATATCAAACCCGGGGTAAATTTTGACAAAATAATGATATATTTTTTTATAAATAGGTTTACCCAATATCGTAGAACTCATGATTATCATTTTTTTAAAATCAAGTGTGTTTAATTATAAGATTTTATAATAGGGTATTTTAAATTATAAAAGTAAAATAATAAATGTTTATTTTAATATCAAGCATACTTAAATATTGGCTTGCGTAAATAACATTTGATAAATATATATATTTATAAAAGAATATTTCTATTAATAGTCGTGAAATATTAATCAAGATGAACATTTATTTGTATAATATGTCTTGTTCATTAATATTTAGACAATTATTTAGATAATTTTATTTGTCCCATTGATTGTTTTATGAAAATATGTCTTCTCTTTACAATACAAAGTATACATATTTCTATATATAATATAAAATATTTTTATATATATAATTGAAATTTACTAAATAAGTATGATGACTTAATTTATATATATATATTAAATAGTTATTATCATGGTTGGATATTGGTTAGTGCTGCCTTGTTTAAGCATAGGTGGCCAGTCCATGCCTAACTAAGGCTAGGCTATTCAATATCTGCCCTAGACAATAACCATAGTATAACATTAACACTATTATTATTAATTTATAATTAATAATAGATAGCTTAAACATAAACTTAAAATGAAAGTATACCTTAGCATAATTTATATATTTATATATATATAAAAGTATTTACTTCAATTATTTAACAAAAATCATTGACTTGATATCAACAAATTATTGTTTTGCAATAATGCGGTTTATAATAAAAATTAAATGAAATGATATTTGAGTTTGGATAAAATAATAATTCGGATTGAAGCCCTCCAGTTGTTTTCATAAAGCAAGCAAATCATATGCGCAACAAACAGAGCATATGTAACGTGTGGATTTACCAAGAAATGAAATGGATCAATATTTGCTATTATGAAAGGAATCCTCATGGTATGATGACCATTTGGGGGAGTAGAAACGCGAAAATCAACTCATTATAGGCAGAAGTCAGAATTGCAACGAAAGAAATATAAGAACTTTATCTGGAATTTCGTGTGATAACTGTTGTTAAGTGATATTACCAAGGAATGCCGAATGAAATGAAATGAAATAGGGGTATTGCAAAGGTACATGACTTCTTTTGTAGTGCCAATAATCATGACTCTGATTAGACTGTGCACCTATGGTTGTGAAATATTGTTTCAATGTACCTTAGTGATATTCAGATGGTTTGTAGGATCTTGTGGCAAAGTGCTTCTTTTTGATTAGTAGTTCTTCTACGGACAGAATTAGTATTGGTGTCATCGTGCCCAATTTATATTAACCAAAGGTCTTGCCTTGAAAGTCGTGTGTGACATACTTTAACGTCTGTGGACGTATAATTTAAGTTTCATGTGTTTTCTTGTGCATTCGTGTTACACCCTTATATTTATACTAGAATTAATAGCTAATTTATACCAAAAGATAATAGTTCAACATAAGTTTCAAAAATGTTACACTTCTTAGTCTACTAAGGACTAAAATAGAACGTACTAAGTGTATTTAAGAAATTTGTTTACAACCCAAGAACAAAAATTTCAAACAAGTTCAAACATAGCGGAAGCTTCCAAAGTGGAGTGTTCGGTTCATCATCAAGTCGCTTGATCGCCATCCATGAGACCACCTAATTACCTATGAATCAACAAATAAGTCATTAGCTATGACGTTTATGAATGATAAGATTTCAAGGTTTAACTTCACTTTGAAACAACAAAAGTATAAAAGTTTTCCAGGCTCCACCGTAATTTACGGTGCCACCGTAAATTACGGTGAGTGCTGGAAATTCTTGGATCCACCGTAACACAGTAGAAAACCACCGTAAAACATTGGTCTCTACCGTAATTTACGGTGACACCGTAAATTACGGTAGCACCTGGGAATCCATGTTTTTGTTTGGTTTGAGCAATTCAACCAAAATCCCAACTCTCGGGTTTCAACATTCTGCATCATCAATGTAGTAAAAATCTGATATTTCTAGTACGTCATAATATGACCTCTACATACATCAATTTATCATGTTTGGAATGTACGTCATGTTTTACTTGATTATTTGACCCGTTTGGCTTGCCTACGGAATTCCTTCCTTTATGACAACTACCAACGAGTTTAGTTCGTTATTCAAACAAGTATTCAATACAACAATGCTTTCGCTTCAATTCAAAATAACTAGTAACTTTGATAATCAACTACAATAGTCTAATTTCACATAATGTAACGAGTCATGTTACATACCTTAGTGCACGCCCTTCAAACGAGAATCACCACCGGCTTGCCCGCTCGACGTCCCGGTATCTTGTCCTATAGAGTTCATTTACAAGACATGTTTAGAACCCTCTTTAGGCATCATTTCGCATAATATACCGAAACATCTTAATTAGGCGTTAAGGCTTCAAATTTCTATTTATCAGCCTTCTTTGAGGCATTTCAACAAACACCTTGAGGGCAGAATTTCTATATTATTCATATTCATGTTTATGGATTGCTTAGTAGTTAACTTAACATCAATTAAGCCATCATATATCATGTAAACATCACATCTTTTCTGAAACTATCTTCTAAGGTCGAATTTTACTAGTATAACCACTAAGAACCCTAGAATTCATCATCATCTTGTAAAACCCACAACCCACCGTCAAGGTGTTCATGGAGTTTTCTGAATTTGGTCATGATTTCACATGTAATTGGTTGAGTCTAACCTCTAAACACCAAATAGATTCTAAACTAACCAAATAACACTCATGCAACATCAATTTTCCAGATTTCACTACATCATGAGAAATTCAAACAAAGAATTAACACAAGTTTTTACATACCTTGGAATCCTCTCGTGATGAGGATCACTAATCTATGTTTAGATTTCGTTTTTGATCAGATTTGAGCTTTCAATTTGATGTTTTTGTGAGTTTAGGGTTTTGGAATGGGGGTGTCGCCCCCTACTGCTTTCTGATCGACCAACACTCCAATTTTGGAGTGTTTGGTTACTAATTGTAATTTAGTTTTAACTTTTGACAATTCCAGCCCCTCAACTTTGTTCTACACATTATTTAGTAGCCTTTAACCTTTCATGAGTTATTTCTAGTCTATCAACTAACTAGGTTAAAGGTTTCTAGTTAGTAAACTCCCGTTTATTAATAATTTAAAATTTTAACATAAAGTTTTATATTTTCGGGGTGTTACAAGTCCACCCCCCTTAAAAAGGGTTTCGTCCCCGAAACCGAATTACATACCAAATAATGTAGGGTGGAGTCGCCGCATTTCTTCCTCGGACTCCCATGTAGTGTCTGACCCTTTTCTGTGCTCCCATTTGACTTTGACTTGACTTATTATCTTGTTCCTCAAACTTTTCTCCTTACGATCTAAAATCACAATTGGTTTTACTGCATAGTTGAGGCTGTTATCCACCTCGATGTCATCGTAGCGGATATGAGCAGTTTCGTCGGCCAAACATTTTCGAAGATGTGATACGTGGAATGTGCTATGAATTCCACTCAACTCTTCGGGTAATTCAAGTCGATAAGCCACTTTACCGACCCGTTCAGTGATTTTAAATGGCCCAATAAATCTCGGGCTTAACTTTCCCCTTTTTCTAAATCTAATGATACCCTTCCATGGGGAAACCTTTAGCATGACCATATCGCCAACCTGAAACTCAATTGGCCTTTTCCTTTTATCTGCGTATGCCTTTTGCCGGTCTTGAGCCGCTTTCAAGTGTGCCCGAACTATGTCAGTTTTCGCATTTGTAGCTCGGATTACATCGGTTGGCGCTAGCCCCCGCGGACCCACTTCTCCCCAACATACCGGAGTCCGACACTTTCTGCCATATAATAGCTCATACGGGGCCATCTTAATGCTCGCGTGATAGCTATTGTTATATGCAAATTCGACCAAGGGTAAATGGACATCCCAACTACCCCCAAAGTCAATAATGCAAGCCCGCAGTGTGACAACTCGAAATCTAGAACCTTCGTTGTGTCTTGATGCAACATACTTGTACGTTATGTGACTAGTTAACTGATTAAACTTAATGATAAACATGAACCTTTTATGTGTTATGTGCTTTGTTATATGTGCATTGTATGTATATATGTACGTGTTATATGTGAGCCGAGAACCCGACCGAGAACAAAGAACCCGACTCGAGACCATGAGGTCTCGAGTGAACAGTAACCGGTTTGGGCCTTTGGCCGGTTGGGCCATTTGGGCCGTAAACCCCTTAACCGATTTATAAACCCATTAGGGTGCACCTTGGGGGGAACTAGTATTTATACCACACCTCTAGCCAACCTTGTCACTCTTTGGGCAACCACACTCACACTCCTACACACACACACTCTCACTAAAACCCTAAGAACACAAACACACATCATTTTCGGATCCAACCGGTTAGCACTAGGATTTCGGCTCAAGCTTGGGAATCGACACTTGGAGTTCACCTTTCCCATCCCTTAACCGGTTAGTGATTCTCATTATGTTTAGTGTTTGAGTTTGATTGTTAAGTTGTTTATACATGAGATGATTGCTTATCAAGATGTTTGTTTGATAAAATAGCTATTTGTTGTCAAAAGATGAAACTATATGCATGATTGTGACAAATCGGTTGATATGTCTTGATTTTGGATACATTGCATGATGGGTTATGATATCTTGTGTTAAATGGAGTTCAAAACTACTAGTTGTTGATGTTCATGAAACCGGTTTACATGTGTCATAGAATCGGCTTAGTATAGAACCGAGTTTGTAGTGTTCGGTTAAATGTGTTGATTTGTTATTCATGACTATGTTGATGATTGATACAAAATGTGTTAGAATAAGGGTTGTTTGTGATTTGAATATTTGAAGAACTTGTTGAATGTTTGAAGAACATGAAGAACTACTTGAATATGCTTTGAATGTGGTTTGAATATTTGAAACCTGCATTGTTTGATCCATTTTGGGTAAATTTTAGACAACAAAACATGTTTAGTGGCTGGTACATATTTCTGCATGAATTCTATTGGATAATACGATCTGCGCAGAATCAGCAACTGTTGGGGAGTCGGAACCCCTGGTTGCGACTCGAAACCTCCACGTTGCGACACCAGTTGCGAGTCGAGAACACCTGGTTACGACTCGCAACCATAACATGACAAGCCGAGACCACAGGTTACGAGTCCGGTTGCGACTCGAGACCTCAGCATGACGAGCCGAAACCATGGTTGCGACACAGGTTGCGACTCGCAACCATCCATGATCAACACAAACAGCACGACTCGAAACCATGATTGCGAGTCCGGTTGCGACTCGAGACCACGCTTATTGGACTTGCTTAGTTACGGGCCATGGTTAATGGGCCGGCCTTGTGGACTTCTGTGTTAACTATTTTATGCGTGTTTTGGGCTTAAGTGATTGGGCTGAACAGATGGGTTATACCTATACGTGCTACTGTTAACTGATTATGTTGTGCACTGTTGTTGAAACTACCATGTTGTAACTGTATGCCATGACTACTACTTGTACGTGCACTGCTTGGTTTGAATCTGATTATAAGTGGTATCTATGTTAGGACGTAATTGACTACTTGCGACTTGATTGACCTTTCTGTGTTACTACCGAGCAAACCAAGGTGAGTTCACACCCTCTACAAAGCATGGGATTCCCTGGGTTGGGAACGGGGTTAAGGAACGTGGATTCCTCGTCCTCCTTGGGTAGGACGGCTATGGTTCAGGAATGTGATTCCTCGTCCGGATGGACGGATAACTCGTACTAGACTAAAACTCTATCACGAAGTCCCTCCTTTTTGTATCGACTTAATCACCGGGCCAATGGCGAGCGGGTCATTAGTTAGATAGCGCTATTAAGGTCTGACAAACCTCACACCGTGCCGCAGAGGACGGGCGTGAACTAATGGATCTGGGGCACGTCAATGATGATAGACATTGATGTTTTCAGGGCACATAAACATGACTACAGTCAGCAGTCGATATGGTAACGAGTCTAGTGTACGCATGGGGTAGCCCCCACGGCCGAAATTCCTGATAACTAACATGGGGTAGCCCCCACGGCTGGAGTGCCGGAGTAACTGGGAATGAACATGTCACGTTTTTAAACTATGGGGTAACCCCCACGGCAGGATGCCAGTTAAAGGAAACTGTTTTCGAAACAACTAAAACGAACACCCAACTGTGAACTCACTCAACTAGTTGTTGACTCGTTACTACATGCTTTGCAGGACCATAGGTGCTCAGCTGGAGCTTGCATGGAGGAGAGTCGTTGTGGGACTCGGATTGCTGCGTACTATGTTAAACTTGAAATCATTTGAACTTATGTTTTAACTTTAAGACTTATGCTTCCGCTCGCAACTTAAACTTGTTTGTTTTGAAACACCAATCGTATTGGTTAAACTTTTATAACTGTTTATATGCTTGTTCAGTATGATTGGTGGCTGGATCCTGGTCAGTCACGCCTCCAAGCGGTAGTACTCCGCAGGTGGGATTTTGGGGGTGTGACAGATTGGTATCAGAGCCATTGGTTATAGTGAACTTGGTTTTAATAAAGGGAAAACGTTTTTGTTAAAACCAGACTATAACCGGTACAGTGCTCAACGGTCCACAACGACGCTCCACTCCACATGCAAGGCTCGACATACTAGGTAATATGATGTGTGTATATTGCCTACTTGTTAGTTACATAGTACATTGCCCATGGTATGCTTGATTAGTATAACTACTGTTGATTGAACACGTGCGTGCTTACTCTATCCTACTATCGTACTTTCACGAACCTCTCTCACTCGTATTACTCTTATTATGAAGAATCATGTCTGGACGCGTTAACATGACACAAGCCCAGTTGACGGCTTTGATCAACGAACGAGTTGCCGCAGTAGGAGGTATATCCTGCAGTCCGAATTTGTTCTAAGATCATTTGGATCCTACTCTTGTGAACCAACCTTTGTGTTAAACTCTGTCTTTCCTTCACCTACCTTAGGTCAGTATGCTCAGGCACCGGTGTGCACTTTTAAGACCTTTATGGACTGTCGACCCACTACTTTTAGCGGAACTGAAGGAGCAGTAGGTCTCCTCCACTGGTTTGAGAAACTGGAATCTGTGTTCGAAATGTGTGAATGCCCTGAAGCGCGCAGGGTGAAGTATGCTACTGGTACTCTCGAGGGTTTGGCCCTCACGTGGTGGAATGCTCAAGTGCAGATGCTGGGGTTGGTTGCTGCCAACGCCACCCCATGGGAAACTTTCAAGGAAATGGTCAAGGAGGAATACTGCAGTCGCGATGACATCCATAAGTTGGAGGATGAGTTCTACAACCTCAAGATGACGGGGTCAGAGATTGAGGCGTACACTAAGAGATCGCATGAGCTTGCCTTGTTGTGTCCTACTATGGTGGACCCTCCGTATAAGCGAATTGAACTTTATCTCAAGGGCTTGGTGCCAGAGATCCAAAGCCATGTGACTTCAGCAAACTTGACTACTATCCAGCAGGTAGTTCAGTTGGCTCACCGTCTTACTGACCAAGCGGTGGAGCAGAACAAGTTACCAAAGCGTATAGGTGCTGCAACTACTTCTGGTACCTCTAGTGGGGACAAACGGAAATGGGATGGAACTTCAAGCAAGGGTTCAACTTCTGTGCAATCTCAGTCTCAGCAGAGAAAGACTGACGACCACAAGAGCCCCAGTCAGCAATCGTCGGGTGGTCAAAGTCATGGTGGGTACAAGGGGAATCACCCCAAATGCAATCGTTGCAACCTACACCACAGTGGGCCATGCACCAGGGGCAACTGTCATCGGTGCAACAAGCCTGGTCATGTTGCAAAGGATTGCAGGAGCGCATACCCCGCCAATCAGAATCGTCAGCAACCTCAGCAGAACCAGCGACAGCAACAGGGTAACAACAAAGGATGCTTTCAGTGTGGAGCTGAAGGCCACTTCAAGAAAGATTGTCCCCAACTGAACCAGAACAACAACAACAACAATCAGGGGAATGGTAACAATGGGAACCACAACAACAACAATGGTGCTAGGGGACGAGTGTTCGTGATTGGTCAAGGTGAAGCAAGGAATGATCCCAACGTTGTGACGGGTAAGTTCCTTCTCGACGACTTTTATGTTACAGTTTTATTTGATTCGGGTGCCGATACTAGCTACGTGTCACTAGAAGTTAGTAAAATGCTTAAGCGTATTCCAACACCCCTGAACATCAAGCACACTGTAGAGCTAGCTAATGGTAAGAGTTTGGAGGCCTCACACGTAGTCAAAGGTTGCCAGCTTATCCTCGCTAACCAGACCTTCTCTATTGACCTTATCCCTATCATCTTGGGTAGTTTCGACGTTGTCATTGGGATGGATTGGTTATCCCAACACCGAGCAGAGATTCTTTGCAACGAGAAGATCGTTCGTATTCCTGGCTTAGGTAGTGAACCTCTCATGATTCGTGGCGACAAGAGAAGTGCTGTTGAGAACATCATCTCTCTTCTTAAGGCCCAGAAGTGCTTACGAAAGGGCCACACTGCGATTTTGGCTTTAGTTACTGACACCACAGAGAAAGAAAAGAAGCTAGAAGATTTTCCAGTTGTACGTGACTATCCTGAGGTATTCCCTGAGGAATTACCTGGTCTTCCGCCCCATCGCCAAGTCGAGTTTCAGATTGAACTAGCTCCTGGAGCTGCGCCTATAGCTCGTGCACCTTATCGTTTAGCTCCATCCGAGTTGGAAGAACACTCCACGCAACTACAAGAACTCTTGGATAAGGGTTTCATTCGTCCTAGCTCATCGCCTTGGGGAGCCCCAGTACTATTTGTGAAGAAGAAGGATGGTACCTTCAGAATGTGTATCGACTATCGAGAACTCAACAAGGTGACTGTGAAGAACCGTTATCCTCTACCGTGCATTGACGACTTGTTCGACCAGTTGCAGGGGTCGAGCTACTATTCAAAGATCGATCTGAGATCGGGATATCACCAGCTGAGAGTTCGAGAAGAAGATGTCTCTAAGACAGCCTTTAGAACCCGTTATGGGCACTATGAGTTTTTGGTCATGCCGTTTGGGCTGACAAACGCACCCGCAGTCTTCATGGATTTGATGAACCGAGTGTGCAAGCCTTACCTAGACAAGTTTGTTATAGTCTTCATCGACGACATCCTGATCTATTCTAAGAGTAAAGAGGAGCACGAACAGCATCTAAGGCTTATTTTGGAACTCCTTCGAACAGAACAGCTTTACGCAAAGTTTTCGAAATGCGACTTCTGGCTTCGTGAAGTCCATTTCCTAGGCCATGTGGTGAACAAGGATGGGATTCACGTTGATCCATCCAAAGTGGACTCTATTAAGAACTGGCCTGCGCCTCATACACCAAAGGAAATTCGCCAATTCTTGGGATTGGCAGGTTACTACAGGAGATTCATTAAGGATTTTTCTAAGATCGCACAGCCTCTCACTCTACTAACGCAGAAAGGCGTTGTCTATCATTGGGGAAATGCACAAGAGTCAGCTTTTCAGCATCTAAAGGATAGACTTTGTAGTGCACCTATCCTTTCACTGCCAGAGGGCACAGAAGATTTTGTGGTTTACTGTGATGCATCAATTCAAGGCCTTGGTTGCGTATTGATGCAACGAGATAAAGTTATAGCTTACGCCTCACGACAACTCAAAGTTCACGAGAAGAACTACACTACACATGATTTAGAGCTGGGAGCTGTTGTTTTCGCACTTAAGTTATGGCGGCATTACCTGTACGGAACCAAGTGCGCCATCTACACCGACCACAGGAGCCTAGAGCACATATTCAAGCAGAAGGAACTGAATATGCGGCAACGACGATGGGTCGAATTACTGAATGACTACGAGTGCTCTATCAGGTATCATCCGGGCAAGGCCAATGTCGTGGCTGACGCCCTCAGTCGAAAGGACACTGCGCCTAAGCGCGTAAGAGCTCTACAACTCACGATCCATTCTAGTCTACCTTCGCAAATACGAGCTGCTCAGATAGAAGCACTTAAACCAGAAAACGTTAGGGCCGAAGCCCTACGCGGGTCAAGACAACGCTTAGAACAGAAGGAAGACGGTGCTTACTACGTAACAGGACGTATTTGGGTCCCACTCTATGGCGACTTACGAGAACTTGTGATGGATGAAGCGCACAGATCTCGCTACTCGGTACACCCTGGTTCGGACAAGATGTACCACGATATTAAAACTACGTATTGGTGGCCTAGCATGAAGGCCCACATAGCAACTTACGTCAGCAAGTGTTTGACTTGTGCGCGAGTCAAGACGGAATACCAGAAACCCTCAGGCCTACTCCAACAGCCAGAGATACCACAATGGAAATGGGAGCAAATTTCCATGGATTTCGTTACTGGCCTACCTAGATCACAGCGCGGAAACGATACTATCTGGGTGATCGTGGATCGACTTACAAAGTCCGCACACTTCTTGGCAATTAAGGAAACGGATAAGTTCTCCACGTTAGCGGAAATATACCTCAAGGAAGTTGTTTCGAGGCACGGGGTGCCCACCTCTATCATCTCTGATCGAGATGCACGTTTTACTTCAGAACTGTGGCAAGCAACGCACAAGTCTTTTGGATCACGTCTAGATATGAGCACAGCGTATCACCCACAGACGGACGGGCAGTCCGAGCGCACTATCCAGACATTAGAAGACATGCTTCGTGCTTGTGTAATCGACTTTGGCAACAGCTGGGAAAGGCATCTGCCACTTGTGGAATTCTCGTATAATAACAGCTACCACACCAGCATTAAAGCTGCTCCGTTTGAGGCATTGTACGGACGTAGATGCCGGTCACCTCTTTGTTGGGCAGAGGTGGGGGATAGTCAAATCACTGGTCCTAAACATGTGGTAGACACTACTGAGCGGATTGCTCAAATACGACAGCGCATGGCGGCCGCACGTGACCGTCAGAAGGCCTACGCCGATAAGGGCAGGAAACCACTTGAGCTCCAGGTTGGGGAGCGGGTATTACTCAAAGTTTCACCCTGGAAGGGTGTGGTTCGTTTTGGTAAACGAGGCAAACTCAACCCACGATACGTTGGACCTTTCGAAATCATTGAGAAAATAGGCAAGGTGGCCTACAGACTGAACCTACCAGCAGAACTCGGTGCAGTTCACAACGTTTTCCATGTGTCGAATCTGAAGAAATGTCTGTCAGATGAGACGCACGTAGTTCCTCTGAAGGAACTCACGATCGACGAACAGTTGAAATTTGTCGAAGAACCAGTCGAAATCACGGACCGGGATGTTAAGGTCCTCAAGAGCACTAGAATACCTCTCGTTCGAGTTCGTTGGAACTCACGTCGCGGCCCAGAGTTCACCTGGGAGCGCGAAGATCGGATGAAAAAAAAGTATCCCCAACTGTTTGAGAACAGTACAACCGCTACTGAGGCTGAAGCTACGGAATTTCAGGACGAAATTCCAGATCAACGGGGGGTGGATGTGACACCCCAGGATAACCGGGAAAACCATACAACTTGACTAGCTTCCTCAGTGAGTGCCATCAAATTTCGGGACGAAATTTCTTTCAACTTGGGGATGATGTGACAACTCGAAATCTAGAACCTTCGTTGTGTCTAGATGCAACATACTTGTACGTTATGTGACTAGTTAACTGATTAAACTTAATGATAAACATGAACCTTTTATGTGTTATGTGCTTTGTTATATGTGCATTGTATGTATATATGTACGTGTTATATGTGAGCCGAGAACCCGACCGAGAACAAAGAACCCGACTCGAGACCATGAGGTCTCGAGTGAACAGTAACCGGTTTGGGCCTTTGGCCGGTTGGGCCATTTGGGCCATAAACCCCTTAACCGATTTATAAACCCATTAGGGTGCACCTTGGGGGGAACTAGTATTTATACCACACCTCTAGCCAACCTTGTCACTCTTTGGGCAACCACACTCACACTCCTACACACACACACACTCTCACTAAAACCCTAAGAACACAAACACACATCATTTTCGGATCCAACCGGTTAGCACTAGGATTTCGGCTCAAGCTTGGGAATCGACACTTGGAGTTCACCTTTCCCATCCCTTAACCGGTTAGTGATTCTCATTATGTTTAGTGTTTGAGTTTGATTGTTAAGTTGTTTATACATGAGATGATTGCTTATCAAGATGTTTGTTTGATAAAATAGCTATTTGTTGTCAAAAGATGAAACTATATGCATGATTGTGACAAATCGGTTGATATGTCTTGATTTCGGATACATTGCATGATGGGTTATGATATCTTGTGTTAAATGGAGTTCAAAACTACTAGTTGTTGATGTTCATGAAACCGGTTTACATGTGTCATAGAATCGGCTTAGTATAGAACCGAGTTTGTAGTGTTCGGTTAAATGTGTTGATTTGTTATTCATGACTATGTTGATGATTGATGCAAAATGTGTTAGAATAAGGGTTGTTTGTGATTTGAATATTTGAAGAACTTGTTGAATGTTTGAAGAACATGAAGAACTACTTGAATATGCTTTGAATGTGGTTTGAATATTTGAAACCTGCATTGTTTGATCCATTTTGGGTAAATTTTAGACAACAAAACATGTTTAGTGGCTGGTACATATTTCTGCATGAATTCTATTGGATAGTACGATCTGCGCAGAATCAGCAACTGTTGGGGAGTCGGAACCCCTGGTTGCGACTCGAAACCTCCACGTTGCGACACCAGTTGCGAGTCGAGAACACCTGGTTACGACTCGCAACCATAACATGACAAGCCGAAACCACAGGTTACGAGTCCGGTTGCGACTCGAGACCTCAGCATGACGAGCCGAAACCATGGTTGCGACACAGGTTGCGACTCGCAACCATCCATGATCAACACAAACAGCACGACTCGAAACCATGATTGCGAGTCCGGTTGCGACTCGAGACCACGCTTATTGGACTTGCTTAGTTACGGGCCATGGTTAATGGGCCGGCCTTGTGGACTTCTGTGTTAACTATTTTATGCGTGTTTTGGGCTTAAGTGATTGGGCTGAACAGATGGGTTATACCTATACGTGCTACTGTTAACTGATTATGTTGTGCACTGTTGTTGAAACTACCATGTTGTAACTGTATGCCATGACTACTACTTGTACGTGCACTGCTTGGTTTGAATCTGATTATAAGTGGTATCTATGTTAGGACGTAATTGACTACTTGCGACTTGATTGACCTTTCTGTGTTACTACCGAGCAAACCAAGGTGAGTTCACACCCTCTACAAAGCATGGGATTCCCTGGGTTGGGAACGGGGTTAAGGAACGTGGATTCCTCGTCCTCCTTGGGTAGGACGGCTATGGTTCAGGAATGTGATTCCTCGTCCGGATGGACGGATAACTCGTACTAGACTAAAACTCTATCACGAAGTCCCTCCTTTTTGTATCGACTTAATCACCGGGCCAATGGCGAGCGGGTCATTAGTTAGATAGCGCTATTTAGGTCTGACAAACCTCACACCGTGCCGCAGAGGACGGGCGTGAACTAATGGATCTGGGGCACGTCAATGATGATAGACATTGATGTTTTCAGGGCACATAAACATGACTACAGTCAGCAGTCGATATGGTAACGAGTCTAGTGTACGCATGGGGTAGCCCCCACGGCCGAAATGCCTGATAACTAACATGGGGTAGCCCCCACGGCTGGAGTGCCGGAGTAACTGGGAATGAACATGTCACGTTTTTAAACTATGGGGTAACCCCCACGGCAGGATGCCAGTTAAAGGAAACTGTTTTCGAAACAACTAAAACGAACACCCAACTGTGAACTCACTCAACTAGTTGTTGACTCGTTACTACATGCTTTGCAGGACCATAGGTACTCAGCTGGAGCTTGCATGGAGGAGAGTCGTTGTGGGACTCGGATTGCTGCGTACTATGTTAAACTTGAAATCATTTGAACTTATGTTTTAACTTTAAGACTTATGCTTCCGCTCGCAACTTAAACTTGTTTGTTTTGAAACACCAATCGTATTGGTTAAACTTTTATAACTGTTTATATGCTTGTTCAGTATGATTGGTGGCTGGATCCTGGTCAGTCACGCCTCCAAGCGGTAGTACTCCGCAGGTGGGATTTTGGGGGTGTGACACGCAGCATATCACCCAATGTTTGTATTGTTCTTTCGCTCTGCCCATCCGTTTGTGGATGGTAAGCAGTGCTAAGGAACAATTTAGTCCCCATCTGTTCTTGGAATTCACGCCAGAATTTCGAAGTAAACCGAGTATCTCTATCTGACACAATGGATATCGGTACCCCATGCCTTGCTATGATTTCATTGGTGTAAACCTCCGACATTTTCTCGGACGTATAAGTCTCACGAATCGGAATAAAGTGAGCACTCTTAGTTAATCTATCCACGACTACCCAAATAGCATCAAAGCCACGACTTGTTTTAGGCAGTTTGGTCAATAGGTCCATCGTAATTTGCTCCCATTTCCAAACCGGAATTTCTAACGGTTGAAGTTTACCATATGGTTTTTGGTGTTCTGCCTTGACTTGTAGGCACGTCAAACACTTCTCCACGTATTTCACCGTGTCCCGCTTCATTCCCGGCCACCAATAGTTTTGCTTCAAGTCATGATACATCTTGGTCGCTCCCGGGTGAATGGAATAACGGGATTTATGAGCTTCATCCAGTAGAAGCTTTTTAACCCCACATGTGTTAGGGACCCAGATTCTATTAAAGCGAGTCTTCAGGTCGTGACTGCCTACCTCTAGGTCCTTAACTTGGCCGATAATTCTTTCCTTTTTCCAGTTTTCCGTCTTTACAGCTTCATCTTGTGCTTCTCGAATTCGTTCTAGCAAGCTTGAAGTCACAACCAGTTGCATAGATCGTACCCGTATCGGGGCATAATCTGTTTTGCGGCTCAGCGCATCGGCCACTACATTAGCCTTTCCTGGGTGATAACGTATTTCACAATCGTAATCCTTCACCGTTTCCAGCCACTGCCTTTGTCGCATATTTAGCTCCTTCTGATCGAAGAAGTATTTCAAACTCTTGTGGTCGGTGAATATGGTGCACTTTACTCCGTACAAGTAGTGCCTCCATATTTTTAATGCAAACACTACCGCCGCCAACTCGAGATCGTGCGTAGGATATTTCTGTTCGTGTACCTTTAATTGCCTCGAGGCATAGGCTATAACCTTGCCCCGTTGCATCAATACACATCCGAGTCCCGATAGTGAAGCATCCGAATAAACCACCATGTCTTCAACTCCGTCCGGTAGTGTTAGTACCGGAGCTTGAGTTAACCTTTCTTTTAGCGTTTGAAACGCTTTCTCTTGTTCAACACCCCAGATGAATCTTTCTGTCTTTCGGGTCAGCTTGGTTAATGGTGACGCAATCTTGGAGAAATCTTGAATAAATCTCCTATAGTATCCCGCAAGTCCCAAAAAGCTTCTAATTTCAGAAGGGTTCTTTGGGGGATTCCATTTTGACACCGCCTTAATCTTTGACGGATCCACCAGTACTCCGTCGGCACTTATAATGTGGCCAAGAAATTGTACCTCTCGTAACCAAAAGGCACATTTAGAGAATTTTGCGTATAGCTTTTCTCGTCTAAGGGTTTCTAACACTTCCTGTAGTTGATGTACGTGTTCAGCTTCACTTTTTGAATATACCAATATATCTTCGATAAACACGATGACCGACTTATCCAGCATTGGTTTGCAAACCCGGTTCATGAGGTCCATGAAAGCCGCGGGTGCGTTTGTTAGCCCGAATGGCATCACGAGGAATTCGTAATGTCCGTATCTCGTGCGGAAAGCCGTTTTCGGCACATCTTCTTCTTTGACCTTTAATTGATGATACCCCGATCTAAGATCAATTTTAGAAAACCAGCTCGCACCTTGTAGTTGGTCGAATAAATCGTCTATCCTCGGGAGCGGGTATCGGTTCTTTACCGTGAGTTTGTTTAACTCCCGGTAATCGATACACATGCGCATACTCCCGTCTTTCTTTCTCACGAACAATACCGGTGCGCCCCAAGGAGACACACTCGGCCTTATGAATCCCTTGTCAAGCAGGTCTTGGATTTGGGACATCAGTTCTTGCAATTCTGACGGCGCAAGTCGGTACGGGGCTTTTGCTATGGGTTTCGCGCCCGGAATCAATTCGATCCCGAACTCTACTTCCCGTTCGGGCGGTATCCCCGGCAAATCTTCCGGAAAAACATCTTCATAATCTCGTACTACCGGTACATCTCCAATTTTTCGTGATTCTTTTTCGGGTTCATTTGCGTATATCATAAATGCTTTGCATCCTTGCTTCATTAGCTTGTGTGCTTTCAACATTGAGCATACAATGGGATTGCCTCCTTTCTCGCCATAGATGGTGACGTGTTTCCCGCTCGGAGATGTCAGTTTTATCTCTTTACGGAAACACACGACCTTTACATGGTGTCGAGATAGCCAATCCATCCCAACGACGACTTGAAATTCTCCCATTGACATCGGGATTAGATTTATCAAATATTCTTCATCGTCAATGCTCAGTTTGCAATTTTCACATACATCGCAAACAATAAAACTTTTATTATTACCTATCTCTACTTCTAAGGGCACAGGTAATTTAGTTAGAATAAATGAAGGATGTCGAATAAATCCATATGAAACAAAGGATTTATTCGCACCCGTATCAAATAACACACGTGCAGGAATCGAGTTTACAGTAAATATACCTGAGACCACGTCAGGTTCAATCTTTGCTTCTGCGGCGGTTAGTTGAAAAGATCTTGCCTTTGCTTTAGGGGTTTCACCCTTCTGTTCCTGCCCACCCTTCTTTTCAACCAATTCCGGGCATTCAGATTTCTTATGACCCGTTCGATAACAATTGTAACAAACCGTTACCTTCTCCGGGCATGATAAGGCTATATGTCCCGTTTTCTTGCATATAGGACAAGGCTTATCCTTGTAATGACATTCGCCTCTATGGCCCTTCCCGCAAATTTTGCAACTCGGTGACCCGCCTTTCGTATCAGATTTCTTTGAGCTCTCACTTGTTCGTGCCTTTTTAGTAGGGCTGGGATTTACATCAGGTGCCCTCCGTTCACCCCTTTCGATACTCTTTTTCAGCTCTATTTCCCTCTCCCGAGCAGCATTTATAATCTCGGTAAGGGTCTCGTATTTGGAAGGGGTGATAAACTCCCTATACTCGGCACTCAACATGTTATGATAGTAGTATATCTTTTGTTCTTCGTTTGTCACAAGATCATCACAAAACTTCATTTTATCCATAAACGTTGCCGTGATCTTGTCTATGGTCTCGTTTTTGTGCCTGAGCTGCATGAATTCTTGCTTGATTTTATTCATAACCGCTTTGGGGCTATGATGCTTCAGAAATGGCGTCTTGAATTCATCCCAAGTCATGATCTTAACAGCTTCAATACCGATCTCTCTCTTCTTGTTATCCCACCAATCTTTTGCTTGATTTCTTAGTTGACCCGTACCATAGGCTACATAGTCATTTACATCACAATGGGTTCTCTCGAATACCCCTTCGATATCACTTAGCCATCTTTGGCACACTATTGGGTCAACCTCCCCATTGTATATCGGTGGTTTACAAGCCATGAATTCCTTGTATGAACAAGGTTTCCGTCCTCCATGTTTTTCCTTTTCAAGTTTTGAGTCGTCTTCTAATTTCTTGATTCTATCTTCTACCATTGATAGAACTGTGTTTTGAATTCTATCAATGAAGCCTGTCAGACTGTTTTCGATTGCCTTTCCAACCTCTTCGGCAATCGCCTCCCTGACTTGTTCGGTGACTCTTGGCACCGCATCATCATTACCTTTATCAGCCATCTTCTTTTCTGAAATGTTTACACAAGTTGTTAAAACATCCCATTTATAACACATGCTGTTCTTGTTTGATTCTATCAAGTTCATAACTTGATTTAGTCGTTCTTGCTTTTGATTCAATCAAGTTCACAACTTGATTTGATCGTTCTTGCTGTTGATTCAATCAAGTTCACAACTTGATTTGATCATTCTTGCTGTTGATTCAATCAAGTTCACAACTTGATTTGATCGTTCTTGCTGTTGATTCAATCAAGTTCACAACTTGATTTGATCGTTCTTGCTGTTGATTCAATCAAGTTCACAACTTGATTTGATCGTTCTTGCTGTTGATTCAATCAAGTTCACAACTTGATTCAATCGTTCTTGCTGTTGATTGAGCTTACTTGCTCTTTTCATGCATATTTGTTCATTTCTCATTCTTTACGTAATATAAGATTTATTAACTGAAATTAGTTCTTACCGGATGGTCGATCAAGCTTGAACCGAACACTTATTGACAACCTGTGGCTCTGATTACCAACTTGTTACACCCTTATATTTATACTAGAATTAATAGCTAATTTATACCAAAAGATAATAGTTCAACATCAGTTTCAAAAATGTTACACTTCTTAGTCTACTAAGGACTAAAATAGAACGTACTAAGTGTATTTAAGAAATTGTTTACAACCCAAGAACAAAAATTTCAAACAAGTTCAAACATAGCGGAAGCTTCCAAAGTGGAGTGTTCGGTTCATCATCAAGTCGCTTGATCGCCATCCATGAGACCACCTAATTACCTATGAATCAACAAATAAGTCATTAGCTATGTAACACCTCGAATTTTTGTGTCCAATGATGTGTTAACACGTGTCATTTGATTACACGTGGCATCCATAATAAATAAAGGACTAATTTTGACAAACCTTGAAAGTACCTAAATTCGAGGGTTATAAATATCAACAAGGGTAAATATACTGTATAGTATCCCTAAATAATGCGTAAACCTTCAAACGAATAAATTATAGATCGTACAAAACTAAAACGCGGAAGAAAGTGAGAGATTACAAACTACAGGAGTTAACTGTGTCAACATGTTTAATAATACCTCTGAGTGACCCTTTAACGTCCCAAAGACTTTGTAACGGTATTATACCCTCACTAAAATAATATATATATATTCCGCGAAGTTTCGATATGAAACGAGAAAGTTACGATCGAATTCGTAGAAGAAGGGTTAATAGCGTCAACAGTGAAAGTTAAGGCTTTCCAAAATAATTAATAAATAAACCGGGGACTAAATAATGCGGGTATTTAACACGAGGCCCCTATCGGTAAATAACCGAGGGCCAAACCGCAAAGTTACCCCTTCAGAACCGAAAGGCCAGGTGAATCATTACGAAAGATTTCGTTATTAATGGCCCGATTCTGTAATGATTATAAAAGATTTGAAAAATTCTGAAAACATAACCCCACGCGACCCGCGTAAGGGTTCAACCTAAGTTGAGGCGGGCCGCGAGCTCCCTCTATTACGCGTCTGATTCTTAACCTTTAGGCGACCCGCGTAAAAGAGCATGGGAACTCCCATGCGGGTCGCGTAAAGTGCCCAGATGCAGAAACCTTGTAACTACTTGGCTTTTGGCACTTTTGAACGATCATTTGATCAATTATGGCAGCATGGGTGCCCCCTACTCGACCCATACACCCTAGGACACATGCCATTCATCCCATTTCAGTTGTAGAGTGATGTGGAGTGATCTTGAGCTTGGTCTTTGGCTATAAATAGCAAGGCATATGTTCATAAGTTCACCACAACACAAACACTCTCATCTGACTATTTCTAAGGCATACAAGTCTTCTTCTCTGCTATATATTCAAGCCTTAGCTTCTGTAAGTTACTTTGATCATTCATACTTCAGTTTTTGCTTAGTTCTTAGCTAAAAACTCAACCGTCGTAACTAACGGTTGTCATTGCAATGTCTTGCAAATGATTCAGTCTTATGACCAATCAAAAGTAGTTTTGAGTTGGTATTTATGTGGGTATTAAACCTCTAAAATGGTTCCCCCTGATCACCACTCTAACTATGTCAAATGTCGAGTCAAACGTGCGGTTAAAAAGTCAACAGAAAGCTATTTTGGCGATTTAAGCATAATCTGTAATATACATGTTATGGAACCTGTTTTGACAATCATAAAACTTGATAATAAGTATATAAACTTGTTTGCGCTCGTTTGAATCGATCATTTACTATGTAGAACCGGTTCGGAGCCGAAAGTCGCAAAAGTTTGACTTTTGCTTTGACTTCAGTTCTGACCCGTTTTAGTGAGGTATAAATATACCTTAGGACTCTCTTAGGACCAGGTCACATGTTGGTATAAGCCTCTGTGGTCGGTTCATGAGTTACCCGAGTCTTTTACGCAATTCCGTCATTCGCCTAAAAGTTGACCGTAACGGCCTTTTAAAATTAAAACGAGTATTTCGAACACGTGAACGGACCAAAACCTTGCTTATTAAATTATAAGCATGTCCCTAAAGTTTCACGTCAAACCAAGGTCTAGAATGAGAGTTATGCTAAAAGGCGCACTTTTAAGAAAGTTTTATATTTAACGGCGCAATTAGCATAACGCCCATCTAACCCAAGTTTTCGTCACCAAAACTTTTACCCACTGTGGTAAAATAATATTTTGGGAATTTTAAAGATTTTTAATAATTTTTACCTTGCTCATAACCTGCGGTTATGGCTACGGTTCGGTTAATACCGAATATGCCCTTTTTGGCCAAAACGGGAGTTCTACAAGGTCTTTTGACCCGATTCCAGTTGCTACTGGTTTTAAATAATAAATAAAGTATTTTAAGCTTTATAAGCTGTTCGGGAAACTCAGATTTCCTGTAGAACTCGAAAATCACTTTTAAAGTCTTTAAAATGACCGAAAAGCCCCTACGGGGCATAATATAAACTTAAACTCGTTACGGGCATTACGGAAGGTATCCTACTGATACCAAAATACTTTTAAGGCATATTGACTTAGGAAATAAGCGTACGACTCTTATGGTTAACCGTTTCGCCTATTTGCGCACACGGTACGGCCCACGGAACTAGTTTTCGTGCAATAGCCGATATGGGTCAAAGTATACTATTTGAACCCCAAAATCCAGAGTATGAACTATAAACCCATATAAAACAAGTCTCTGAACTTGTTGGGTCCAAATCATACTCCATTCTCGGTTTTCGCCTTTTCGTGCGAATTAACCATATCTATATATCGGAATCAACCGGTTTAAGCTACGGCTAATACAAGGACCGTTAGGATTCTAAGAGGTTAATTAAAACCTTCGTTCCAGATTAGGAGCCCCAGTAAAAGCTATCGGTGACTTGATCTTAATTAAGGATTAATACTTGCAAAGGTAAATACTTTTGACTTATTTCCCCTATATGGGCTTGGGTTACGGTATATTAATACCGCTTGATTGAGCACTATATTCGTCCACCGCTTAGGTGGATAACTAAATAATATGATTGGCTCATTTAAACAGTTTTGTTGCTTATAAGCCTTTGGGGGGTTTAATGACCGTTGTCCCGGATATCCTCGGCATCATTTTACGAAATGGCCACGACCATCGACATCCCGGTGTAGGCGTACACCCGGTATAAAGTGTCGACATTAAAACTAAAAGACGTAGCCGTTGGTTTCTGTACTACGGTTTTACGCAAACGTGGTGTGTCTATAAATCTTTAACCCGGCACGACCCGGGCTACTGAACGCATAAAAGAACATGTAAAACGTTCACAAGATCATTATGAATTTTCCCAAGTTATAAAAGAGTTTGTGCCTTGTGCATTCAAATCAATTTTAATAAACATTTTTCAAATGTGTCAGTTGAATGTATTTACCAGTGTAAACTGACGTATTTTCCCCAAAAAGATTAAGTGCAGGTACCTAAACGTAATTGGCTGGTATTAGCTCCCTAGCGTCGGGATAAGCCTCGCAAGCTTGATTGCAGTATCTAATGGAACAATACTTTATGATTAATTACGATCCACTGTGGATATTCAACTTCTGTAATACATTTTGATATTACGATCAGAGGTTGAAATTTATATATTTATCTTATGCTTCCGCTGTGCATTATATAATTGTGTGGTTTGACTATATTGTTGCCAACATCGTCACGGTAATCCCCCACCGGGCCCACCGGTGAGACACGTGGAAATCGGGGTGTGACAGGTTGGTATCAGAGCCAACATTGAGTGAATTAAACACTATCCTATTGTGTTTAATCTCAGTGACACAATTGCACATACTTGAGTCTAGACAAGAACTTAGGACAAATTCGGATTAATACTCCTTTTTGTCTTTATTTTTCGATTTGATTTTTAATAAGTTTGGAGCAGGAAAATGCCACCTGTTATATTCCGAGGAAGAGGAAGGGGACGAAGAGGCCGAGGAGAAATCGTGACACATCACGATCAAGAAGCTGGACCATCTGGTACAAGACATCCTTCGATGACACGAAGCGAAGAGCCACAACGAAGAAGAGATCTTTACGAACCAGCGAGGCATTCCACTTCGCACAGCTCGACGCCATCCTACCGGCACTCCTTTGGGCCAGATTCAGAAAATAATCCCAACAACCCACAACCTTCCTTCATACCTCTACAACGTTCGGTTTCGCACCGAAACTACGACGACCCTAGTCCATACTACGTAGCTCAGTTTAATCCGGCTGACTACATACAGGAACCTTCAGGATTTGTTCCGCTTGGTCCTCAAGACCATTTTTCTGAAGATCCCATGGAGGAAGACGAGGATCCAACTGAACCAGCTCGTGGTACGCCCACGCATCCGATAGAAGTATCTGATGGATCTTCATATCATGGTCCGCAGTATCAAGGCCCAGATAGCTTTATGGCCTTGTTTGACCGACATGAGTGGTACAACACACCATCTCATCAGACATCGCAACCGAGACATCCACAGGATCCATCTGAGGATTCACGCTTTGAGGCAGTTACGCCACCACCTCCGCCACCGGCACAACCAGTAATACCTGATCCGCCGAGGCGTAGGAGGACCAATGCTCGTATGTCTACACGAGGAGGAGGGGGTAACCACTTCAGCACTCCTCGACATTCTAGTAGTAGCCACTATCCGCCACTACATGAAGAAGGACCTTCAAGTCCTATACAGGAGGCGAACTCCGCACCTATTGCACGAAATTCGCCACCATTTGGGTATGACCAACCCATACCAGCTTACACAGGTCCAACGGCTTACAACCCGTTTGAACCGTCACAAGCACAATACAACTACGGCTATGAGCGCGACCCATATGTGGTGTCGGCTAGGTATAATGCGCGCTACCCTGACGGAGCACATGGAAACATGGGACCACCGGATTACTCAGCTCATGGGTATCCAATACCTCCCAGACCTCCAGTTCCGCAACAAGCGCCACAACCACGATTCTCTCCTCCTGAACAGGAAGAAATACTCCATCGACTAGATCGAGTGGAGAGAGAGTTCGAGGAAGAGAAGAAAAGCCACCGAGGATTTCTCAAGGGCTTGGCGAACCTACTAAAGGGCAAGAAGAAGAAACGTGACCACTAGCCCTTAATAGTTGTACTACTGTAATTTCTACTTTAAAATAAGTCCCTGCGTGGACAACTTATCGTATTTCAGTCCCTACGTGGACTTATCTTTAGTCCTTGCATGGACACCTATCTTATATTAGTCCCTGCGTGGACTTGTCACTTATTTTAAAACCTCTATGGAGGCAAGTACTATTTGAAAGACCCGTTTAGGGCAATATGTAACTGTATTTGGAATTTTGGAATGTATGTTATAAGTTTTGTTTTAATATATATAAAAATAAATCAAAACCATTCCTTTTATATTGATCTGCCTAAATAAAGAATCTTAAGGGGGTGAAACCTAGCTTGGGGTCTTTTAAGATCAGTCAAGATGGTACGACCTAGCTGAAAAGATTCTGATTCCCTGTTAACCTCTGTACGCATGTTAACATTCATGGCAGATGTGATTCGTTAAAATCACGCACGTCATTCTTATACAATAATCCTTTAAAGGATTTCAAACCCAACTAAATGATATATAGATCGTGGGTTACATCACCAATAAAGGTGATCAATATTATAAGGACATCCATTTAGTGATGCAATGCCTACGGGCCAGTACTATAAAGACATCCATTTAGTGATGCAATGCCTACGGGCCAGTATTATAAAGACATCCATTTAGCGATGCAATGCCTACGGGCCAGTATTATAAAGACATCCATTTAGCGATGCCGTGCCTACGTGCCAATATTATAAAAACATCCATTAGTGATGCAGTGCCTACGGGCCAGAATTTTTAAAACATCCATTAGTGATGCAGTGCCTACGGGCCAGAATTATTAAAACATCCATTAGTGATGTAGTGCCTACGGGCCAATATTATCAAAACATCCATTAGTGATGTAGTGCCTACGGGCCAACCATATCAAGACATCCATTAGAGGCGTAGTGCCTATGGGCCATAATAATTGTCTTATAAGACAAAAGGCAGTAGTAGTCTATGACTCTCTGTCAGAAAGAGATAAAAGAACTACGGTTCAACTCTCTATGCCTTTGATTCTCTGGAATCTCGGCTAATATTATAAAACATCATCGTGATTAGGCTTTATGCCGCCCATACTATTTATATAGTTAAAATAGGATATATTCAAATCCTAATATATAATGAAATAATAAGTTAACCAGATATGGTCTCTGTACCATGGTTGACAAATTGTCATAAAAGACAATTTTATAATAATCTCCTAAATTAAAATTTTGTTATCTTCTGTAACAGATTCAAGTTACAATGGCGGATCCCAATGGAGAGAACAGCCACACGAATGAAGATGACTATGACAATGCGTCAGTACATTTGACAGGCGCACAGCTAAAGGCTCTGATCGACAATGCTGTTCAGGCAGCTATTGATCGTCAACATACCGAGTCTCAAGGCAGATCTGTGTCAAAACCACACTCTAAACCAAAGACACATTCCAAACCACCCTCTGAACCCAAGAAAGATGACGACAAGCATTCGTCTACTGAGCACAGCGTTCACCGCGATAGAGAATATACTGATGCGTCCAGTGCTAAGGGTTGCACCTACAAATACTTTGTATCATGCAAGCCCCGTGAATTTACAGGGGAAAAAGGTGCGGTTGACTGTATAACCTGGCTGGACGAGATGGACACGATTGTGGACATCAGCGGGTGCGCTGAGAGGGACGTGGTTAAGTTTGTGTCCCAGTCATTCAAGGGCGAGGCCCTGGCGTGGTGGAGAGCTCTGGTGCAGGCTTCAGGTAAGTCTGCCTTATACAAGATGACATGGGGGGAGTTTATTACCCTCATAAAAGAGAACTACTGCCCTCAGCACGAGGTTGAAAAGATTGAGGCTGATTTTGTCTCACTAGTGATGACAAACCTGGATTGTCAAGCTTATCTGACAAGCTTTAACACTATGTCACGCCTGGTGCCATATCTTGTGACACCAGAACCGCGAAGAATTGCCCGATTCATTGGGGGCTTAGAACCGGCAATCAAGGCCAGCGTAAAGGCTTCTAGGCCAACGACCTTCAGGTCAGTTACTGACCTCTCCTTGTCTCTTACACTTGATGCTGTCCGTCTGAGGGCACAAAGGAGCAAGGAGGCTGAGAAGCGAAAGCGTGAGGATGATACCTCACGAAAGTCCGGTAAAAAGCACCGTGGAAACGGTGAGGGCAATAAAGGGTCGGAGGCAAGGAAGGAGGGGCAAGCTGATGGAAGACCTTACTGCAAGGTCTGCAAGAAACCTCACTCCGGGAAGTGTAGGTTTGCGTCTGGTTCACAGTCGCAACAAAAGACTCCATCCTGTGGGCTATGCAAGTCCAAGGAGCATAAGACAGTGGAGTGCAAAAAGATAAAGGACGCAACCTGCTTTAATTGCAATGAAAAGGGGCACATAAAGAGTAATTGCCCGAAGTATGCCAAGAAGGCGGAAGAGACTAAGAAGACAAATGCGAGAGTTTTTCGCTTGGATGCAAAGGAAGCGGTCAAGGACGACAATGTGCTTACAGGTACTTTTCTCGTAAATAATGTATTTGCAAGAGTACTGTTCGATTCTGGCGCTGACAAGTCCTTTGTAGACCAGAAATTTTGCCAACTACTAAATATGCCAATCAAAACCCTAGACGTAAATTACGAAGTAGAGTTGGCAGACGGCACGATAGAAACCGTCTCTACTATACTAGAAGGATGTGAAATATCCATTAGGAACCATTCTTTTCCTTTATCTCTACTTCCCTTCAAATTGGCGGGTTTTGATATCGTGCTAGGCATGGACTGGTTATCCCATAACCAGGCCCAAATCATTTGCGGCAAGCGGCAAATAGTCTTAAAGACTCTGAGTGGTGAATCTCTTACCATTCGAGGGGATACGCACTACGGATTGCCAGAAGACGTATCTATGCTGAAAGCTTCAAGGTGTTTGAACAGAGGCTGTGTAATTTACATGGCTCAAGTGATAATTGAAGAACCAAAGCCGAAGATCGAGGATCTTCCTGTCATTTCTGAATACCCCGAGGTTTTTCCTGAAGAACTACCTGGTTTGCCACCAGATAGACAAGTGGAGTTCAGAATTGACATCATTCCTGGAGCAGCTCCGATAGCAAGAGCACCTTACAGGCTAGCGCCAACGGAAATGAAAGAACTGAGGACCCAGTTGGATGAACTACTGGCGAAAGGTTTTATCAGACCTAGTTCATCTCCCTGGGGAGCTCCTGTCCTATTTGTAAAGAAGAAGGACGGATCAATGCGGTTGTGCATTGACTATAGAGAAATGAATAAAGTTACCGTAAAGAACAGATATCCTTTACCAAGGATCGATGATCTGTTCGACCAGCTGCAAGGAGCAAGCTACTTCTCCAAGATCGACTTAAGGTCGGGTTATCATCAACTAAGGGTCAGAGATGAAGATGTACACAAGACTGCATTTAGGACTCGCTATGGTCATTACGAGTTCTTAGTGATGCCTTTTGGGCTCACAAATGCACCGGCTGCGTTCATGGATCTCATGAATCGCGTTTGCAAGCCATACTTGGATAAATTCGTCATAGTATTCATCGACGATATCCTTATCTATTCCAAGAATCAAGCTGACCACGAGAAGCACCTTCGTTGCATTCTCGAATTACTACAACGTGAGAAACTCTACGCCAAATTCTCGAAATGTGAATTCTGGCTACGAGAAGTTCAATTCTTAGGACACGTTGTGAGTGAGCGTGGTATCCAAGTGGATCCCGCTAAGGTAGAGGCAGTCATGAACTGGCAAGAGCCAAAGACGCCTACCGAGATTCGTAGTTTCCTGGGTTTACCAGGATACTACCGGAGATTTATTGAAAATTTTTCGAGGATTGCTGCGCCCTTGACTTCCTTGACCAAGAAGAAAGAAAAGTACATTTGGGGCCCGAAGCAGCAAGAGTCCTTCGAAATACTGAAGCAGAAGCTAAGCAACGCACCTGTGTTGACACTACCTGAGGGTACAGATGAATTCGTAGTTTACTGCGATGCGTCACACACGGGCATGGGGTGTGTGCTTATGCAGAAGGGCAAGGTGATTGCCTATGCTTCAAGACAATTAAAGGTGCATGAAAAGAATTACACCACCCATGATTTGGAGTTGGGTGCCGTTGTATTTGCACTTAAGTTGTGGAGGCACTACCTTTACGGTATTAAATTTGTGATTTATTCAGATCACAAAAGCCTTCAGCACCTGTTCAACCAGAAAGAGTTGAACATGAGACAGCGCCGTTGGATGGAAACCCTGAATGATTATGACTGTGAAATCAGGTACCATCCCGGCAAGGCGAATGTAGTCGCCGATGCCTTGAGCAGGAAAGAAAGGGTAAAACCCATTCGAATCAATGCCAAGAGCATTGAAGTTAAAAATAATTTGATTGAAAGGATTTTGGCTGCACAGCGAGAGGCTGTGTTGGAAGCTAATTATCCTAATGAAAAGCTGGGAGTAACTGCAGAGCAGTTGACTCTTAGCAAGGATGGAATCCTTAGACTGAATGGACGTATATGGGTTCCGATTTATGGAGGATTACGAGATGTTGTTCTCCAGGAAGCCCATAATTCCAAATACTCAATCCATCCTGGTGCTGATAAAATGTACCAAGACTTAAAGGCAAATTATTGGTGGATAGGCTTGAAAAAGTCTGTAGCCACCCATGTAGCAAAGTGCTTGACTTGTGCTCAAGTCAAAGCCGAGCACCAAAAGCCGTCTGGTTTGCTACAACAGCCTGAACTTCCCGAGTGGAAGTGGGAATGCGTAACTATGGACTTCATAACCAAGTTACCCAAGACCAGGAAAGGAAATGATACAATATGGGTCATAGTTGATAGGCTGACTAAATCAGCTCATTTTCTACCCATCAAGGAGACGTATAGCTCCGATATGTTAGCCCAACTTTATGTTGATAAGATTGTAGCCTTACACGGCATACCTGTGTCTATTATTTCCGACAGGGATACTAGATACACATCCCACTTCTGGAAAAGTTTCCAGCAATCTTTGGGCACGCGTTTAAACTTTAGTACGGCTTACCATCCACAGACGGACGGACAAAGTGAACGTACTATCCAAACGCTAGAAGACATGCTTCGTGCATGTGCGATCGATTTAGGTGGTAACTGGGATAAAAACCTACCCCTGATCGAATTCTCCTACAATAATAGCTACCACACCAGCATAAAGGCTGCGCCTTTTGAGGCATTATATGGTAGGAAATGCAGATCGCCTGTTTGTTGGGCGGAAGTAGGAGAGGTCCAATTATCAGGACCAGAGATTGTTTTCCAGACAACGGACAAGATTGTCCAGATCCGGGAACGTCTCAAGGCTGCCCGCGATAGGCAGAAGAGCTACGCTGATCCAAAGCGTAAGGATTTTCACTTCGAAGTAGGTGAAAAGGTATTACTTAAGGTGTCACCCTGGAAGGGGGTGATGCGTCTCGGCAAGAAGGGCAAGCTGAGTCCGAGATACATAGGGCCTTTTGAGGTCATTGAACGAGTCGGATCAGTTGCCTATAAACTAAACTTGCCTGAAGAGCTCAATGGAATTCACAATGTGTTCCACATCTGCAATCTCAAAAAGTGCTTCGCCGACGAATCGTTGGTGATTCCACACACAGATGTGCATATAGATGAGAGCTTAAAGTTTATAGAAAAACCTTTGTCGATTGAGGATCGACAGGTAAAGAAGCTTCGCAGAAAGCACGTACCGATTGTAAAGGTCAAATGGGATGCTCGTAGAGGTCCTGAATATACGTGGGAAGTCGAAGCTACAATGAAAGAAAAATACCCCTACTTATTTGAGTAAATCTCGGGTCGAGATTTATTTTAAGGGGGTGAGGATGTAACACCTCGAATTTTTGTGTCCAATGATGTGTTAACACGTGTCATTTGATTACACGTGGCATCCATAATAAATAAAGGACTAATTTTGACAAACCTTGAAAGTACCTAAATTCGAGGGTTATAAATATCAACAAGGGTAAATATACTGTATAGTATCCCTAAATAATGCGTAAACCTTCAAACGAATAAATTATAGATCGTACAAAACTAAAACGCGGAAGAAAGTGAGAGATTACAAACTACAGGAGTTAACTGTGTCAACATGTTTAATAATACCTCTGAGTGACCCTTTAACGTCCCAAAGACTTTGTAACGGTATTATACCCTCACTAAAATAATATATATATATTCCGCGAAGTTTCGATATGAAACGAGAAAGTTACGATCGAATTCGTAGAAGAAGGGTTAATAGCGTCAACAGTGAAAGTTAAGGCTTTCCAAAATAATTAATAAATAAACCGGGGACTAAATAATGCGGGTATTTAACACGAGGCCCCTATCGGTAAATAACCGAGGGCCAAACCGCAAAGTTACCCCTTCAGAACCGAAAGGCCAGGTGAATCATTACGAAAGATTTCGTTATTAATGGCCCGATTCTGTAATGATTATAAAAGATTTGAAAAATTCTGAAAACATAACCCCACGCGACCCGCGTAAGGGTTCAACCTAAGTTGAGGCGGGCCGCGAGCTCCCTCTATTACGCGTCTGATTCTTAACCTTTAGGCGACCCGCGTAAAAGAGCATGGGAACTCCCATGCGGGTCGCGTAAAGTGCCCAGATGCAGAAACCTTGTAACTACTTGGCTTTTGGCACTTTTGAACGATCATTTGATCAATTATGGCAGCATGGGTGCCCCCTACTCGACCCATACACCCTAGGACACATGCCATTCATCCCATTTCAGTTGTAGAGTGATGTGGAGTGATCTTGAGCTTGGTCTTTGGCTATAAATAGCAAGGCATATGTTCATAAGTTCACCACAACACAAACACTCTCATCTGACTATTTCTAAGGCATACAAGTCTTCTTCTCTGCTATATATTCAAGCCTTAGCTTCTGTAAGTTACTTTGATCATTCATACTTCAGTTTTTGCTTAGTTCTTAGCTAAAAACTCAACCGTCGTAACTAACGGTTGTCATTGCAATGTCTTGCAAATGATTCAGTCTTATGACCAATCAAAAGTAGTTTTGAGTTGGTATTTATGTGGGTATTAAACCTCTAAAATGGTTCCCCCTGATCACCACTCTAACTATGTCAAATGTCGAGTCAAACGTGCGGTTAAAAAGTCAACAGAAAGCTATTTTGGCGATTTAAGCATAATCTGTAATATACATGTTATGGAACCTGTTTTGACAATCATAAAACTTGATAATAAGTATATAAACTTGTTTGCGCTCGTTTGAATCGATCATTTACTATGTAGAACCGGTTCGGAGCCGAAAGTCGCAAAAGTTTGACTTTTGCTTTGACTTCAGTTCTGACCCGTTTTAGTGAGGTATAAATATACCTTAGGACTCTCTTAGGACCAGGTCACATGTTGGTATAAGCCTCTGTGGTCGGTTCATGAGTTACCCGAGTCTTTTACGCAATTCCGTCATTCGCCTAAAAGTTGACCGTAACGGCCTTTTAAAATTAAAACGAGTATTTCGAACACGTGAACGGACCAAAACCTTGCTTATTAAATTATAAGCATGTCCCTAAAGTTTCACGTCAAACCAAGGTCTAGAATGAGAGTTATGCTAAAAGGCGCACTTTTAAGAAAGTTTTATATTTAACGGCGCAATTAGCATAACGCCCATCTAACCCAAGTTTTCGTCACCAAAACTTTTACCCACTGTGGTAAAATAATATTTTGGGAATTTTAAAGATTTTTAATAATTTTTACCTTGCTCATAACCTGCGGTTATGGCTACGGTTCGGTTAATACCGAATATGCCCTTTTTGGCCAAAACGGGAGTTCTACAAGGTCTTTTGACCCGATTCCAGTTGCTACTGGTTTTAAATAATAAATAAAGTATTTTAAGCTTTATAAGCTGTTCGGGAAACTCAGATTTCCTGTAGAACTCGAAAATCACTTTTAAAGTCTTTAAAATGACCGAAAAGCCCCTACGGGGCATAATATAAACTTAAACTCGTTACGGGCATTACGGAAGGTATCCTACTGATACCAAAATACTTTTAAGGCATATTGACTTAGGAAATAAGCGTACGACTCTTATGGTTAACCGTTTCGCCTATTTGCGCACACGGTACGGCCCACGGAACTAGTTTTCGTGCAATAGCCGATATGGGTCAAAGTATACTATTTGAACCCCAAAATCCAGAGTATGAACTATAAACCCATATAAAACAAGTCTCTGAACTTGTTGGGTCCAAATCATACTCCATTCTCGGTTTTCGCCTTTTCGTGCGAATTAACCATATCTATATATCGGAATCAACCGGTTTAAGCTACGGCTAATACAAGGACCGTTAGGATTCTAAGAGGTTAATTAAAACCTTCGTTCCAGATTAGGAGCCCCAGTAAAAGCTATCGGTGACTTGATCTTAATTAAGGATTAATACTTGCAAAGGTAAATACTTTTGACTTATTTCCCCTATATGGGCTTGGGTTACGGTATATTAATACCGCTTGATTGAGCACTATATTCGTCCACCGCTTAGGTGGATAACTAAATAATATGATTGGCTCATTTAAACAGTTTTGTTGCTTATAAGCCTTTGGGGGGTTTAATGACCGTTGTCCCGGATATCCTCGGCATCATTTTACGAAATGGCCACGACCATCGACATCCCGGTGTAGGCGTACACCCGGTATAAAGTGTCGACATTAAAACTAAAAGACGTAGCCGTTGGTTTCTGTACTACGGTTTTACGCAAACGTGGTGTGTCTATAAATCTTTAACCCGGCACGACCCGGGCTACTGAACGCATAAAAGAACATGTAAAACGTTCACAAGATCATTATGAATTTTCCCAAGTTATAAAAGAGTTTGTGCCTTGTGCATTCAAATCAATTTTAATAAACATTTTTCAAATGTGTCAGTTGAATGTATTTACCAGTGTAAACTGACGTATTTTCCCCAAAAAGATTAAGTGCAGGTACCTAAACGTAATTGGCTGGTATTAGCTCCCTAGCGTCGGGATAAGCCTCGCAAGCTTGATTGCAGTATCTAATGGAACAATACTTTATGATTAATTACGATCCACTGTGGATATTCAACTTCTGTAATACATTTTGATATTACGATCAGAGGTTGAAATTTATATATTTATCTTATGCTTCCGCTGTGCATTATATAATTGTGTGGTTTGACTATATTGTTGCCAACATCGTCACGGTAATCCCCCACCGGGCCCACCGGTGAGACACGTGGAAATCGGGGTGTGACAAGCTATGACGTTTATGAATGATAAGATTTCAAGGTTTAACTTCACTTTGAAACAACAAAAGTATAAAAGTTTTCCAGGCTCCACCGTAATTTACGGTGCCACCGTAAATTACGGTGAGTGCTGGAAATTCTTGGATCCACCGTAACACAGTAGAAAACCACCGTAAAACATTGGTCTCTACCGTAATTTACGGTGACACCGTAAATTACGGTAGCACCTGGGAATCCATGTTTTTGTTTGGTTTGAGCAATTCAACCAAAATCCCAACTCTCGGGTTTCAACATTCTGCATCATCAATGTAGTAAAAATCTGATATTTCTAGTACGTCATAATATGACCTCTACATACATCAATTTATCATGTTTGGAATGTACGTCATGTTTTACTTGATTATTTGACCCGTTTGGCTTGTCTACGGAATTCCTTCCTTTATGACAACTACCAACGAGTTTAGTTCGTTATTCAAACAAGTATTCAATACAACAATGCTTTCGCTTCAATTCAAAATAACTAGTAACTTTGATAATCAACTACAATAGTCTAATTTCACATAATGTAACGAGTCATGTTACATACCTTAGTGCACGCCCTTCAAACGAGAATCACCACCGGCTTGCCCGCTCGACGTCCCGGTATCTTGTCCTATAGAGTTCATTTACAAGACATGTTTAGAACCCTCTTTAGGCATCATTTCGCATAATATACCGAAACATCTTAATTAGGCGTTAAGGCTTCAAATTTCTATTTATCAGCCTTCTTTGAGGCATTTCAACAAACACCTTGAGGGCAGAATTTCTATATTATTCATATTCATGTTTATGGATTGCTTAGTAGTTAACTTAACTTCAATTAAGCCATCATATATCATGTAAACATCACATCTTTTCTGGAACTATCTTCTAAGGTCGAATTTTACTAGTATAACCACTAAGAACCCTAGAAGTCATCATCATCTTGTAAAACCCACAACCCACCTTCAAGGTGTTCATGGAGTTTTCTGAATTTGGTCATGATTTCACATGTAATTGGTTGAGTCTAACCTCTAAACACCAAATAGATTCTAAACTAACCAAATAACACTCATGCAACATCAATTTTCCAGATTTCACTACATCATGAGAAATTCAAACAAAGAATTAACACAAGTTTTTACATACCTTGGAATCCTCTCGTGATGAGGATCACTAATCTATGTTTAGATTTCGTTTTTGATCAGATTTGAGCTTTCAATTTGATGTTTTTGTGAGTTTAGGGTTTTGGAATGGGGGTGTCGCCCCCTACTGCTTTCTGATCGACCAACACTCCAATTTTGGAGTGTTTGGTTACTAATTGTAATTTAGTTTTAACTTTTGACAATTCCAGCCCCTCAACTTAGTTCTACACATTATTTAGTAGCCTTTAACCTTTCATGAGTTATTTCTAGTCTATCAACTAACTAGGTTAAAGGTTTCTAGTTAGTAAACTCCCGTTTATTAATAATTTAAAATTTTAACATAAAGTTTTATATTTTCGGGGTGTTACAATTCGCACAACTTTACATGCTTCTTATGTGCATTAAAAATTTATGATAATGCTTTGGAAATTCTTTATATTTTTAGATGGTGTTTCAACTTAAAGGGTTTCCATTGTTTATTTTGTCACATGAGACAAATGATCAAACGAAATAATGTTTGACATCGGAATTATAGATATATGAGAGATTTCTGATAAAGAAATCTAGAATTATTATTGACACATATGCTTGTGTTTTATTCTTAATTACCAATCGTTATGGTTTTTGGAATTTCCTTATAGATATCCTATCTATATAATCACATATTTCATATGCTGAAATAAACATACCATTTATCAGGTCAATGTATCTAACAGATTCATATTTCCAAAAATCAGTCAGATATTTGGTCATGATATTATTTAGGGAAATCTTGTCACTTGTTTGACATATTATGTACCTCGTCTTATCCGGTTCGCGCCGGAGAGGCAATCTCAGTATATCCGGACAAGCTGGAGAGTCTGCTACTCTATACCCAGTTTTGCCAGAGAAAATTTTCTATTTCCCATAAATAGTATCTTTTCAAGATTTTAAAAGTGCCTCTTTTATTAGGGCTTTTATCCAGAATCAAGGAAATTTATATTTCCATAACATATCTTTATTCTAAACCAAGTAATATCAATAAGTAAGAATTAATAGCAATTAAGTGCTATTACCTGCTAATTGTCATTCTTATAATCATACCAATATTTATCACCTTATACTTATATAGGTAATTTATCTTGAAGCTTATATTAAGGCAACATTCTTAAGTTCAAGTCTAAATATTATTCTGAGTGCTACCAGATACTATTAACTTTCTAATTCTCCGTTTAAACTTAGGTATTGTTATAACACCTAATTGCGTAAACAAGTGGCTTAGCTTATACTAAGGCATCTTTTCTTATGTTCAAGTCTAAAGGCTATCAGATGTGCTACCAGTTAATAGCAATTTCCTAACTCTTTTATTTAAGCTTAAGTATTGTTATCACAACACTTATAGGCTTAAAGCAGTGGCTTAGCTCTGATACCACCTTCTGTCACGACCCCCGACCCCATCTGGCCGGAATCGGGAGTCGCGAGCAGCCAAGCGGTACCGGTGATTATTTTTGAAAAACATTGCAGCGGAATTTTCATCAGGACCGTGAGTTAGGAAAAATATCAGAGTTTAGAAAACACGGGATTTGATTTAAATGGGATAAACCCTTGTTTTACAATGGTAGCTTTAATAAAGATAAATTTTATTTTATAAAACAATATTTCTTAATTTGATTAAAATAAACCACTTCTTGATGCCTTTCAGTGCCGTATCTAGCCTTTATTCCAATCTATGGTAATTACCTGAAACATGTTTGAAAAAGGTTTTGTCAATGGAAAATACTGAGTGAGATCATTCCATTTTTATAAAATATATTGTTATACCTTACAGTATTAAGGTTTTTATATTTATTTGTATTTACCTTACTCAATCAGTATTTTGTCACATGATGGCAGTTTCAATATAACAGCAATAATATCACTCATTGGCTTACTTTCGTCCAATAGTGAATTTATCAAATAACTATACTTTACTATTATTCACTTTAGGCGATTCCTGTGTCGGGGTCATATCACTGTTGATCATTCTTTCAACTAGTGACTCTGGTTATATTACTGTTGATCATTCTTTCAACTAGTGATTCTAATTATAACACTGTTGATCATTCTCTCAACTAGTGTCTTTGGCTATATCACTGTTGATCATTCTTTCAACTAGTGACTCTGGTTATATTACTGTTGATCATTCTTTCAACTAGTGATTCTAATTATAACACTGTTGATCATTCTCTCAACTAGTGTCTTTGGCCATATCACCGTTGATCATTCTTTCAACTAGTGATTCTAATTATAACACTGTTGATCATTCTCTCAACTAGTGTCTTTGGTCATATCACTGTTGATCATTCTTTCAACTAGTGATTCTAATTATAACACTGTTGATCATTCTCTCAACTAGTGTCTTTGGTCATATCACTGTTGATCATTCTTTCAACTAGTGACGCTGGACATGATGATGTCCTATGACATTACTTTGTCAAATATATTATTTATGGCACAAAAGCATGTAATCCAGAATAATGACATTTTATGTCAACTATTATAACTTATTCAATATGTCAATTCACTAATTGTAATATCATGATATAGTAACCTGACTACAAATAGAATACATTATATTTTATTTTATTATGGTATCCACCATTTAGATTTATTCTTTAAACATACATTAAATTTATTAATAATTTAATGTTAAGATAATATTAGTTATAATTGTGGTCATGCTATTATTAGCTAACTTTCTGGCTAATCGTAAAGAGGATCAAATAATGTATAAAACTTCCCATACCAGCAGTTATTATAAAATATAATAATTTAATCACTGTAAGTATAACTGGTAACCATTTAGGATTTTTAGAAAGCATTTGTTATATAATTGTATTACAAAAAGGTGATAAAAATGTGATAAAAGAGTATGGACTCACAAACGGTGAGAAAAGAGAAATGAACTCACATTGCAGATTTCTACGGGCAAAGTTTAGTCTACAGATAAGCCTTGATATATTGCTGATTCAATTTGGGCAGAGTCTAGCCTACTGATTAACCTAATAACAATTCACACAAACGGGGTTGTAACTAATACAGCAGTTACGACAATTCACGAGATTAAATCCTCACAATGATTAACAAGTGCAATACTTAACAATTCAATCGGATTCGCAACGAATAACAGAGCATAGTCTGAATTCGAACAGCACTCAAATATTCAAGTCGGAATCACGATGAATAACAAAGTATAAGCTCAATTTGAGCAGCACCCGGACAATCTTTGGATAGTTATAATCGATCGGACGTTGAATCGTAATAGCGATCGAGTTATTACCCTGATTGCAGCAGCGTTTCGAGGTGTGTGTGTGTGTGTTAATTGTGGTAAACAGAGCATAACGCCGTCTAATTTCCGACTTTGTTCGTCGTTCAAGTTTCCAGAATCAAGTCCCGAAGCCTGCTATTTATACACGAATTTGCTCCTGCTTACGGACCGTAAGCCTGAGCCCTTACGGTCCGTAAGGGACACCTATAATTCTTTGGCTTGCCCCCCACGGGACTAGCCTAGCTGAGTCAATGAAATTGACCAATCAAATCTACACAACGTTTAATTTAGATAAACGTCCAACTAGGGTTTACCCCCTTTGAGTTTTAGGGGCCCTGATCCTGATTCTGATTGTTCTGAAAATTTTAGGGCTAATGCAGAATTACTTGGGTGTCTCAATTAGGGTTTCCTTATTGACTAATTATCATCCTAATTATTGATTTTTGTGACAGTTGTTACACTATGTATCTAGTCAAGTTGGTAAAGAATTCTTTTGAAACTGACTTAAACTTATAATTCATAAAAATTTGCAACACAATTTAGTATTTATCTAGTGAAGATTTTAAATTTCTGGAGTATTTTATTTATATTACTTGTTACAAAAAAAATTTATAAAATAATTATTTTTTTATAAAAAACAAATTGTTTTGTTTATTAATAAAGTAAAAAAAAACTGTTTTACACATGTAATGTTTCGTTTAATAAAAATAATAATCAAATGACAAAAAATAAAAGATAAGTTGTTATAGTTGTAAAGTAAGTTTATTTTGTTGGTTAAATGATAAATTTTATAATTTTATTCTTTAAATTTCATAACTTTTTAAAAATATCGACATGGTACTCATCAAATAAACTTTAAGTTTAAAATTTTTGTTTTTATAAAAATAAAAAATAAAAATAGTAGTTGACTCGTAAGTACGTTTTACACCTATAACTTTAATTGTTAAATTTATTTTTTATACATATAAAAATATTATATTTTTATAAAATTTTAAAAACAGTTTTTTTATAAAAAAATTGGATGGTAAGAGTTTATATCTTTATTAACTTTATATCATAGTAGGTTCAGATTTTAATTCCTAACTAATCTTATCTATATAAGTCTACCTTTAACTTAAAAATCCTTAAAAATATGCAACACAATCTACTACGTATCTAGTCAAGTTGGTAAAGAGTTCTTTTGAAACTGACTTGAACTTATAATTCCTAAAAATTTGTAACACAATTTAGTATTATCTAGTGTAGATTGTAAATTTCTGAAGTATTTTATTTATATTACTAGTTACAAAAAATGTTTATAATTTTTTTTCTAAAAACAAATTGTTTTGTTTATTAATAAAGTAAAAAAAAACTGTTTTACACATGTAAAGTTTCGTTTTTAATTAAAAAATAATAATAATATGGCAAAAAATAAAAGATAAGTTGTTATAGTTGTATAGTAAGTTTATTTTGTTGGTTAAATGATAAAGTTTATCATTTTATTCTTTAAAGTTCATAACTTTTTTAAATTATCCTCATGGTACTAATCCAATAAACTTTAAGTTTAAAATTTTTGTTTTTATAAAAATAAAAAATAGTAGTTGACTTGTAAGTAGGTTTTACACCTTTAACTTTAATTGTTAAATTTCATTTTTATATATATAAAAAATTATATTTTATATAATTTTAAAAACAGTTTTTTATAAAAAAAAAAAAATTGGATGTTAAGAGTTTATATCTTTATTAACTTTATATCATAGTAGGTTCAGTTTTTTAGTTTAGCTTTAAAGTTTATTAGTTTGTTATTTTTTAATTAAGAAATACAAATTTTTAGATTGATATCCAACAATAACTGCATTATTTTATAATTTCAGTTTGACTATATCTAACTGCAATATTTATTTATTGCAACTTTAGGATATTAACTTATATAAGTTCAGTTGACTTGTAAATTTAGGATACTACCTTTATTTTCAACTTTATTAATATGGTCAATAACTGCATTATATTAACACCAAAAATAAAGTTCAAATATAAAATAAACTTTATTCATACGTCTAGATCAAATATAACACCTGAAAATGAAAAAAAAAACTTTATTCATACGTCTAGATTTCTAGTTCCTCTTCTTTGTCATTGTTCTCAGAATCGTCTAAGTTAATAACCTCACTCCATTTTCATTTAGAGAGTCTCTTGGATCTCTTCCTTTGAGTCTCAAACTTCTGATCCTTAAAAATGACCAAAATTGAATATAAAAATAAAAAAAAGATTAAATAAACCTTAAAATTACCTCTTCACTAAATTCATGTTGATGATTAGACTTGTATGGACTAAACATTGCACCATAAGAAATAATATTAACACTTTTATCACTATCATCCTGCAATAAAACACACATATAATAACATAGCGAGCATGTTAATATGAAAGATATACACAAAAATAATACTTAAAAACCAGCAAAATCAATACCTTAGAAGCTTGTTCGACAACTGAGTTGTTTAAATTGGCATGTTCATCATGCAACTGCATCTGAAAAATCAAATAAGTTAACATTCACATAAAAGTAAATAAAAGAAAACAATTATTCACTGCTGCGATATACCAGAACTGACCTTAGAATTGTCAATCTCGCATGCTTAGTTTTTCGCAACAATTAAATTCATAACTGGATCTATTTTTTTACTTTGTTTAGCAATAGATATAGGGGTGTTCTACTATGTATTTATAGTAGTAACTATAGAAATGCATTTTGGTTTAATTTTATATTTGCCACCCCTTTATTTAGGAAGTTTGTTGTGGTTAGTTTTAAGTTTTTATAAGATATATCTAAGTATAGATATTAAGCAGTTTTAATAAAATAAAATTTGACACATAATATCTTCATTTTATGTGACGGTACTTTTAATTCTTTTTGTTTTTGTTTGCATAGATGGAGCTCATCTTTGTAGATTAGGCGCATTAGATCACAAGTATTAATTACTTGTACATTAAAGCATCATCAACTTGTACCTTTTAATCCGTGCGTCGATATTGAACAAGTAATTGAAAGACCAAAAAGAATTGAATAAATACATTCCAAACAACTTCGACACTGGTATGTAAATCTTCCTACCAAAAACGATTCGGTTTAGAGCTCCGCAACGCACGCATAGATTATAAACCTAGTTAAAGTTATATATAATTGATGTAGCCAACTAGTTCAATACGGATAGAGATTAATGGGATTGTCATAGAGGTAGTTAGAACTTAGAAACTTTGAGGGTGTGTAATGTGTATATTTTACAAAGTCTAAGGATGTTAGGTGTAATTTATTTGTTTTATTTATTTATTTTTTGAACGGCAAGGAATGACGTGTCAACCACCGTGATACCGGGCGCTGTGGCCAAGGTCGACTACTCGACCGCCGCCAGCCACTTTGGCTCTCCCAGATGCGCGGAAACCCGGCCTCCACCCGCCTGAAGCCACGGCAGTGGAATAATCGGTACAACCTCGCCTCCCATTCAAGACGAACCGGTGCCACCCGTATTCGCTCTTCACATGGATGCCGTAGAAAATAATGGAGAGAGTTAGAGTCGAACCTAGGTCACAAGGAACATCAAATTTCCCCAACAACTCCACCACTACCTCATTCGCATATAATTTATTTGTTAATCAAGTTGTTAGCATGTTAACAAGAATGTTACAAAGTCTATGGATGTTAGGTGTAATCTATTTGTAAATCAAGTTGTTAGTATGTTAACAAGAGTTCCCTATTAGATAGGGGGCTAATGATGCCTTGAGTGTACTACGTTTTTCTCTTCTATAATCATTATAATGGTTTAAGTAATAATTTTCATTTCTTTTGGTTGTGGTAATCAAATATTTATGTTCTAATTGTTCTCGTACACTAGTTATAGTTGCAAAACTATTCCTTGAGAGCTTGCACAAAAACCTTATCTTGTCTCCATATGTTCTATGTTCTTATATATAATATGCCAAATATCAAAAGGTGTGGCGAGTGGGAGCTCCGCGTGAATGAAATTTGTCGATGTTGGTCGAAATAGGAGCATTTAGAACTTAGAAACCTTGAAAATGTAATATGTACATGTTAAGGTGTAATTTATCTGTTAATCAAGTTGTTAGGCTAATGATGCCTTGAGAGATTTATATTTTTCTTATGTTTTTTCTTTTTTAATCATTATAATGGTTGAAGTAAAAAACTTGAATTCTTTCAGTTGTGAGTTGTGTAATCATATATTCATGTTTTAATTGTTCTTGTAACATTCTCATGATTCCAACACCTATGACCAGTTAGATACTTAGATCAATAACACTTCATCCATGCCCATATGATTTGGAACATGAGTTATAGTTACAGAACTATTAACTGATGAGTTGTAAAGAAACCTCAAGTTGTCTATATGTATATATACAAACGTGTAATTATAGATATGGTGAGTGGGGGCTCCACGTGAGTGAAATTTGTCGGTGTCGGTCATAATAGGATCCCAAACCCAGTACCTATAATGGTGGTGTCGTGTAATTTGACATGTAAAAGGAGAGATACGAAAAGTAGCGAAAGAAATTGATTTTGAAAGGTAAGTCCAACGAGGGAGAGTGCCCCTACAAAATACATATTTAGGGGGCCGGATTTGGGGAGGAAATTAAAGGTTATTAATTTTATTGGCTCTCATGCTAACAAAATTGTATATTTTTGTTTGTCACACAATGATATAAATGAGATGTAAACAAAAAAAATCTCAAAATACCTAAAAAGTAGACTCATTTGATAACATGGTTTCATGTAAGCTATGAGGAAGTCATAGAAGTAATCATTATTAATGGTTACACATCTATGATCATGTTAGAAACAATTTTAAACATTAGTTATATACTTGCGTATTCTTTTTAATCCAACAAAAGTAGATAATCTATGAGTTACATTCTATGGTAGATGAATATGTATTTTAGGTAATAATGCACGAATTTGATTAAATGTGAAGAATATATTTCAAAAATGTGCAAAACTTAATTCCAAACATGGAACTCCTATTATGGTTAATGATCTCTATGCCCGAATCTACTAAAATGTTCACAAATTATATGATTATACTTGCTAAACTTTACATTATATATACTTGCTAAAGTTTTCTATAATCTTCATAAATGTATAATAATGCATTTACTTTCATAGATTATTCTTGTTGTTTAATACATATAATATATAGTTTTATACGTTATGCATTGATGCGACATAAATTAAATTACCTTTAAATTGGTGGGACTCACAAATGCAATGGCATGAGTAGATAGATGATGACCCGATATGGCCGTTAGATTTAAAGATGGAATAGTTAATTACCGACATGTAAGACAAAAACATCAGCCAACAATCGTTAACAAGATTCTGACTAACACCACCAATATATACATATCTTATTCACTATAATAAATGTATAACTAATATCAACTCTTATTCAATATTAAAAATCACACCATATTAGGCTATGCGGTATGGTAGATGCCTATCCTTGGATGATGATCCGCCATGTAAACGCCACGTAGATCGGGTGTGAGGATGGGGCAAAGAGGATGTAGGTAAGAAAATGGGGGATGAGCCTAAAATATATATGTATATGTTGTATGTATATATGTGTCAGAGAGGGGAGGCCCGTCCAAATCGTCACACTCCCGACGATCTCGATGAAGGAAGCACGGCGACGAAGTGGGGGAAATGGAGAGGGGGCATGGCGTCGGGGCAAGATGGGGTGAGAGATCCCCATACCGTCCAGCCTTAGTTTCTTTTCGTTGGAACATAAAAGATCACATTAAATGTACAATTATCAAGTTGTTTATTTAAAATTCAAATTGTTTTTACATCTATTTATTTTTATCGAAGGCGTTATTTTTTGAGACTCAAACCCTTAATCTTTAAGATAAGCCACACTTTAACTTCTAAATATTTTACGAATTTGTTAAATTGTGAATACATTTAATAAAAAATTTGCTTTTCACAGACAAAAATGTTATAACAGAGTCAAATCGCCATCGATTGCATTATAATTCATTTCAGATTTAAAAGTTCAGTACTTTTAGGGCAGGCTCCAATTATAGGCCCAACTATAATCATGAGAAGTGATTGTAACAATTATAAGTGTTGCCCACAATAAATTATTATTATTTAACACAAAACTTATGTATATAAATATAGAAATAGACCAAAAGAAAATTGAAAACACCTAAAACAAATATTAAAATTGCAAGATCTCTTCCGGGTAATGTTAAAAAATTTTTATCTACTCTTAATCCAAAGAAAGGAGTATTCTTTGATATTATTCACCAAGCTAACAATCGAAATGCTTCTAGTTTTGATAATTTTTTTTTCATTTCTGTACTTCCATATGACCCAATAAGTGGTCATGCAAATTGCCTTGATCTCCTTTTCTATAAGCGGACTGATTTCCAATAAAGACTGTAACGAGAAATCCCTGATTGTAACCATTGGGTGTCAGCCCAATGGCCACCAGCCCGCATTCTAATCCGGAGGTGGCGGGTTCGAGTCTTGCTTGTTCCCAATGCCCCTATGGTAGCGGATTTACCCCTAGACTCTGGCTTGCTGGGTGGCGGTCTGCGAGGTGGGATCACCTCGGCGGTTGGGAGGATCGTGGAATATCCCCCCCCCCCCCTGATTGGAACCAATAATTTAAGCCAATCTAGAACGCTCCAACATATAGAAGGAGGTACCAAACAAGCTACAAGGACGTGATCAGTGGTTCCTTCAGCCATACCGTAATTGCAACAAAAAAAAAAACGCTAAGAATAACAACATGTTAAACATGGCAACCAACGAAGAGATTTTACTCAAAGTGGCCTTTCACCCAACTATTCCGGTAGGGCGAGGCCAAATCCCTTTCCGTAAGAGAAACCTCCACTAGATGGATGTTTAAATTTAGGGTTTTAATATTCCCACACTCCTCCCCTCTATCTCTCTCTACATATACATAGATATATATTGAGAGAGATAGAATGAAAATGGGTGTGGAAATAAGATTTAAGGATGTGAGAATAAGATAAACCTAAATTTATTCTCTGCTCATATTATTTTACTTTTCTTATTTTATGAGAGTAAAATAAACTGAATAAATAAAAATTAATTTTGATTAGAAATTTTGGCAATATGTATGGAATCATGTCTCCTCCCATACATTATTTCATAGAAAAACATAACCTTGGGTAAATTATATATTAACACTATATATTTTCATCGAGATTAGTGGGTTTTAATTGGTTTTCCTTGGAGTGGACCCCAAAGGTGGCTACCATATAGAGTCACCTAATTCTTTCTTGTTTGAGAATTTTACATATTTCCTACTCCTAAGCTTTCTTATTACGTATTTCCTCAAACCAAAAAAACAATTACATATTTTATACGAAATATTAATAAAATACCGTAAGCTTAACACGCTATCCAACACTTACGCTATCGAACTGTAATCAGGGTAATTTCGGACGTGCACCTCTCAATTCAACCAAGTTGTGTTTACTAGTTAAACACCGACTGTGAGTATACTCGAATCCCTTTTTAATCATATTTTGGGTGTAACATACGTTTACAATGAATCAAGCAAATCGAATGTGTTTAATCAATCAAGCAAATCGAATGTGTTCAATCAATCAATCAATCTATCACTTGCGAATGACTTATGCATAGTTACACGTGATGCTAGTATGTATGCGCTAGGACTTTTACTCGCGGAGTCCCGCCTTAACTAGTATGGATCTGTAGCACCAGACGGGGTCTAGTTTAGGTGTTCAAGCAATCGAGAATCTAAGCCGTAGAGACAAAGCTGGAGCATTAGTCTTGTAGTGCGTATGTTGTGTATCTCGTTATGTATATAGGAATTCGCAGCACTTGTTTTTATCTATTATGCTACTATCAAAACTTGTATACTCGCCAGTACCCTTCGTACTGACGTTATTTTTAACGTATGTTGCAGGTATATAAGTCGACGTCTACATCAAATCAAGCTAGGAAGTCTAGAAACCCACATAAAAATCTAGGTTGCGGATTTGTATTGTTCGAGAGGACAAGAAATCAGTGATAACTTATGTGATTGTAATGTTGTTAGTATGGGATAACAAATGTAATAATTATTATCGCAATATAGTTGTTATGGATTCTCTTGAGCAATCTGATTCGCCTAGTTCTGCGCCGATGATTCCGCCATCGGTTGGGGTGTGACAGATTGGTATCAGAGCCATAACTATAGGGAATTAGGTGAAGTTTTGTGACTCGACCTAGTCCGGGTCAATGTCTTGGGATTGACCTAGTCTATAGTCTAAGTACCAACAGGCCGACTCTTACGAACTCGTTAGGGTTTGTTTGGGCCAACTTGATACTCTCGATCGAATTTGTTAAAGTTACAACTTTGTGTGAACACCGCATACTACAGTATCACACGAAGAGCCTTTCCTAAGGCTGGAATGTTACTTAGCCTTTCCTAAGGCATACATAATACACATGTTTTCAAAAATACTCGCCTAACAAAACCGAGTGATCCAGTCGAGACCAGGTGTGAAAACCAAGAACTCTCGATAAGATCACTCACTCAGCGTATCTTTCTAGCACGAGAACTCTTCGTTGAGCCAGGAGTGACATCCGCATCTCGACGAAAGGTCTCCATTTCGAAATTCTAGTGGAACTCTCGGATTTATTCGAAGAGCACAACCACAATTAGGAACGAAGTTGTTAAGTCAGGGGTGAAACCCATACCTTAACCAACTGTTCCACTCTATAAAATGGTTTATAAAAGCTCTCACCAAGGACTCGACCATAACGACGACTCGAGCTACGTGACGAATAGGAGGATGAATGCCATGAGCTGCATCCCAGTGGAAGCATAAGTCTTCTAGGTCAACGCGTGTGCACGAACTTGTTGGGTATAGTTTGGTTACTTGGGTAGTCGACGCCTAAACACCCAAGGCATTCTACCTATTTTGCGCCTACGGTATCAATTACGCTTATGTGTTTACGAATTTAAACTTTGCAAAATTGCAGATTTCTCGATTTAACAATTTTCGCTCCTTGTTTTACGAAATGCACAACTCGCACAGCCATCGCAATCTAAAACAACGACCGAATAATCACAACAAAACTGATGTCTAACTACTCGAATTCGCTCTCGCTATTTCTCTCTCCATCGCGTCCTCGCGAATTCTGCATCGATATCTATGTGAAGGTATAATCTACAGTTATATATATATATATATATACAAAACAAATTAATTATGTGAGAACTTAGGAATCTTGTGCCTCCTATGTGGCTCCTATGTGTTTATATAATACTATATCAAGTTTTGATCGAATCGAATCGCGTCAAGAACTCAAAAATCATTATGATCGAATCTCACTCCAAATCCTTCTGCCTAGATGCCTTCCAACAACTCTACCTCGAGAAGGACAACCAGGAGACGCGCCAAACGAAGTGACAATAAGAGGATTGCTTCCCTTATAGCCAAGGAAGTGGCTAAGGTTATCCCTCAAATTGTCGCACGAGTGCACTCTCTCAGCAACTCTCGAACCCCGGAAGACGTTAAGACGGAACCTGCATTCCTCTACAAACACTTCAAGGCCTGTGATCCAATGCGTTTCACGGGTGAAGGAGGTGTTTCTCAACTACTCCAGTGGTTTGATGCCATCGAGGTTACCCTTCGTCAGAGTGGGTGCCCCGAGGATTTCCAAACTACTTGCGCTACCGGAGTATTTCAATCACGAGCACTCGACTAGTGGACCGCCGAACGTAGCAAACATGGGATCGTCGCAGCTTATGCTCTCTCCTGGGATGAGTTGAAGAAACTCATGAGGGAAGAGTACTGCCCTCCTCACGAACTTCAGAAGCTCGAAGACGAATTTTGGAAAATCAAGCAAGACAAAGGTGACAATGCTGGCTACACTGCAAAGTTCAAACAGCTTAGTGTAATCTGCCCAAGTCAAGTTGACACTCCGATGAAAGCCATCGCGAAGTATATTCGCGGTTTGCCGGAGTGTGTGGGTGATTTCGTCGAAGCTGCAAGACCTGCTACCATCGAAGAAGCCTATCAGCTGGCTGCAGAGATTAACGACAAACGAGTCTTGAATGGATTCTTCTCCCAGAATCCAGTCAAACAGGCTCATCAAGCAATTGTCATTGATTCCTCTGGCGAATCTACCAACGGTTCATCTGACAACTCCCATGAGAACTCTTCTAAAGATCCTTCCGACGATTCCTCTGAGAACTCTTCGAAGGATTCTTCCGACGACGCCTCAAGTGAATCATCAAACGAAGCCTCCGACGACACTGCATCATCTCAAGAAGTTCAGCCCAACCGCAAGCGAAAGGAACCCAGCGTGGAAGAGATTCCGAAACCTGAGCCGCTACGATCTGCTCCAGTTCTTGCGGAACGCGCATACACTGGAAGCCATCCCTAGTGCCTCCGGTGTATGTATCATCATCCACCTGGAACAGGCTGCCGGTACAGCGTAACTTGCAATAAGTATGGTCATCATACCTGGAACTGTCACTCAGGGCCGCAGCATTGAAGAACTTTAGCAGCAACCACAGGAGTTTTCCACAACAACGTTACTTCGTTTCTAATAGTGTTGTAATCGTACGTCTTATCGCCGTTACATTTGTGTGGAACCTTATGCATCAAATCGACGCAATATGGATTATATTTCTTTCTCGTATTCGCGCACGAATCTATTTGCTAGCACTATGTACTATATAATGCATTTCAACCCTACTATGCGTTCTTGAGATAAGGTACGATATACGTGCAAGAATCAACTAATCATGGGTGCACACGGGATTATCTTGGTTAGTGCACGGAGATCGTAGTAAATTTCAATGATGCCTTTACGTTCAGGGCATGGTTAAGCGTGGTGGATACGCCGCTGGTACTTCCTATATGTAAGCGTCTTGACCATGTCTGACAAAGTGTGACACCTATTCACGGGATGGAGGCGTATGGTGGAAACATGACGGTGTTTCGCCATACCAACCGAAGTCTTGTGAAGAAAGTGCCATGTGGAGTTGGAACGTAGCCCTATTATACTATTTTTGTTATTATTATACTAATAATTATTATTATGTGGATTATTTTGACACACTACAAATCGATCGCAAGGCGTAACCAAACTAAATCGCATCGCTGCGAGACTTTCGTAAATCGGCGAACGCAACACAATTGCCACATCGATGAACTTGAATAAGTTCACCCCGAAGAGCAATTGAAGCAACCCAAGACTAGTCGTAAGTCCATATCGAAACCCAATCGCAGTTCTGCCTGAATCTGTCAAGCATCGCACACATAACTCTTTGTGCTTATCTCTGAATCTATCTCGCAAATCGATATCAATTTTATTGTGTGAATCGTGATCTCTACTGTGTGAATCATCCTATCGCTCATCAATCATTGCTATCACTCCAAGTCTTTTGGTGTTATCAAGTTAAGTAGCACACACGACCCCGCTTCACGAGGCGAAACTTATATGTTTAAAACGGCAACGCTTTAACCGTATCAATGGACCTTCATGGAAAAAGGCCGTGTGGGGCTCAATGTTAGTCAGAATTTTATGATGTTGAGGAATCGAATCAACCTTTGTCTAATCGCTCTTAGCCTATCGCTTATCGCTTGCTGCGAATCTTTTATCACGGATCACTAGACAAGTGTCGCAAACCGCTCGTCGCTCTCTGCTTAAACGTTTTTCACGCAAAGCTCATCGAAACGATACTCCTATCGCTCATCATTATTCGTGTTATCAGTGTTAGGTTAAATCGTGTGACCTCGCTTCACGAAACAAAACTAATAAGGATGGAACATGGTGATGTTTCAACCCTACTAGCAGAATTTCGTGGAAAAGGGCCACGTGGGGTTAACGTTTGTGGTATTCAATCTAATCAAATCGCATGTCTCCATCGTTCACAATGCATCAACTGTCGTCTATCGCCCTTGCTTATATTGCCAAGCTAAGTTCGAAAGACGAGTTCATCATTTAGTCTACCCAATACATCCACCGAGACTTGAGTCGACCCATCCTTGTTTGGGTCGAGTCATCGCAATTATGCTATGTCGACACGCATGACACTGACCCACGAAACGGAAACCATATGGATAGAACATGATGGATGCACCGCTGGTGTCTCCTATATACAAGTGTTTTACCCATATTGTCGAACTTTCGTAGAAAGGTACCATGCAGGGCCGACCTCGGGATTTAAAGTTTTAACAACTATTAAAAACCCTTGTGAAAACGAGGACTTTTCTTATAAAATTTTCTGGAAATTTTTAACCAAAACGAGATTTCTGGTAACGCTGGTGTAACAATCGACTCAAGTTAACACCAGGTGACGAGAAAATTTCGTAAAATGAGTTTTTCGCCCCAAGATCTTTTAAAAGTAACCCTTCTCATAGCGCTGATGTGGACATCGATACAGTCAACACCGCGCCATAAGAAGATTTTCATAAACAAACAATACCAATTAGTTAGCTTTTCAAGATTCGTATGTGTGTACGTATGTGTCGAACTACTACCCAATCAGTGGTTGTGTTAGCTCAAGATCCGTATTCTACCTACGAGGTTCACCGATTTCGGGTAGACCAGAAACACCGTCCTAGCTGTTCACTGATCGGATTTGGGTGATTCCTGTTCGATCAGGAGAACCAAGTAAGGACCGAGTTTCCATGGTTTAACTCGTCATCAAAATACCTCGATAAAGCTACAAAACAATCGAAACGACCAAGTGTGAGACGAATAGACCGACCTGGTCAAGGTGCCGACCGATCGAATAGTTAGCCGATCGGGCATCCAGTCGAACGACCGGTCAGCCAAACGGCTAGAACTTGGGTCCCACTCAGCCAACCTACCTGAAGCTTAAGTATTGAAAGGAGTGCTAACCGATCGGACTACCAGCCGATCGGATTACTATTCGTATCATGGGATACTTGAACTTCAAAGCTTAATCGATTTTCAACATGTTCGACACGTTAGGAATGTCATCCGAACGCGTGACATCCTGCTGGGAACTTGTCTCGCTGAAGTACCAATCAGTCGGGTTGTGAGCCGATCGAACGATTGACCGATCGACCGACCTGAAGGGGTAAGGATACTTCAATGTTTTCAAATGCTGCAACTAAAACTTCAAAAGTCAAGTCATCATGCGCCCTCAAGAAAGAAACCATCCACTCGGACGACCAAGCCGACCAAGCGGATTGTAACTTCCACGAACAGCGGCTGATCGGACTACTGACCGATCAACCAGCTGACCGATCCAACGACTCTTATGTGTGAGTCATGGAACTATTTCTACTTGTGTGTGTGTACTATCGCCTTGGTTATGTGTTGTCAATTCGCGCCAGTTTTCGAAATGCTCTCGTATGTCAACTCAAAAAAAAAAATCGAACGCTCGCTCTCTTGTCGCTATTACCGAGACTTCCATTCGTATTCAATCACCGTCGACCATACTGGTGGATTAATTTTGGGACGAAATTTCCTAAAGTAGGGGAGACTGTAACAACCCGCACTTTTGTGCGTTGTTACTACTCGCTATACTCGTTACGCCAAACACCGGAGATTCAGATCATAATGTATCAATATCTATTATAATGCTATATCTCAGTATTTTCAATATCAAATCACATCAAACATACCAACGCTCGCGATGACATCAAGAGAGGACCGATACTACCCTCCTTGATGGCCGTGATGCGTCGCAATATTCGAAAGCGCACTCGAGGTCACGCGCAACCCGATTATCGCAAGGTGAATCGAAATATGGATAATTACGTATGGACCTATATATATATATACATATATATATATATATATATAATAATAATAAATAATGATAATAGCTGTGGTGTTGGTGAAGTTAATCGAATCGAATCAAATCAATTCAAATCGAAATTGAAAAGTGTTAACGTGTACTGATGTATAATAATAATGATGATAATAAATAAATACAAGTTTATGTACGGACAAAACTATCGCAACGCCGAAACGAAACGACGAAGGACCAGTCGATAGGCTGGGCCGGCCGAATGGCCAGGCCAGCCGATCGGTTGGGCCAGCCGAACGGCTGGGCCAGCCGATCGGACAGGCCAGCCGAACGGCTGGGCCAGCCGATCGAACGGCCTTCCTTTCCCTCCCTTTCTTCCTCCTTGCCTATAAATAGCCATTCACTTCACTTGAACAGTGAAGTGACAGCTCTCGACCGGCCAGGACGTTTTTGCCTCTTTTTCTCTCGATTCCTCGCGATTCTTGTAAGTTTTCAACCCAAATCTTGTACTTTCTTGATCAAAACGCAATCCTACATCTTTCTATCTTTCAAATTCTAAGATGATGTCATCATGGTGTTCTTATGAACTTCATTTTTGGCCTCATTTCACCAAGAACAACTCAGATCTGGAGGATTTCCACAAGATTTAACAATGTTTTTTTGTACAAATCTGCATTCAATCATGTGTGAAAGGACTGAAAGATGGATTTCCGTCCTTCCTTCAACTCTTTTACACTCAATGCACTTAAAAACCGAAGGAATCAGAGTTGTACCGACTTTTCTACTCATTCTTAGTGTTGAGTTGGTTCAATATCTGATTTCTAATCAAGAACGGGTGATTTTCGGGATTTACAAGGGAAAATCGTCAAAAACCGGGGGGTTATTCCCGGTCATCAGAACAAGTCGGAAATGTTGGAATTTCAGTTGTTTAGCACGAAAGCACACCGTCTCAGTCAAAACCACCGAAAAACCTTCGAAACTTAGTCAAAAAACTGCTGAACGAACAGGCTAACTGGTCGAACAGGCTAGCCGATCGAACAGGCTAGTCGATCGGTCATGCAAGCCGATCGGACAGCCCATTCGATCGGACAGGCTAGCCGATCGGACAGGCTAGCCGATCGGACATGCTAGCCGATCGGACATGCTAGCCGATCGGATAGGCTAGCCGATCGGACATGCTAGCCGATCGGACAGCCCGTCCGATCGAACAGCAGCCTTTCCGACCAGATTACTGCCCAACTTCTTAACACGCTATCCAACGCTTACGCTATCGAACTGTAATCAGGGTAATTTCGGACGTGCACCTCTCAATTCAACCAAGTTGTGTTTACTAGTTAAACACCGACTGTGAGTATACTCGAATCCCTTTTTAATCATATTTTGGTGTAACATACGTTTACAATGAATCAAGCAAATCGAATGTGTTTAATCAATCAAGTAAATCGAATGTGTTCAATCAATCAATCAATCTATCATTGCGAATGACTTATGCATAGTTACACGTGATGCTAGTATGTATGCGCTAGGACTTTTACTCGCGGAGTCCCGCCTTAACTAGTATGGATCTGTAGCACCTGATGGGGTCTAGTTTAGGTGTTCGAGCAATCGAGAATCTAAGCCGTAGAGACAAAGCTGGAGTATTAGTCTTGTAGTGCGTATGTTGTGTATCTCGTTATGTATATAGGAATTCGCAGCACTTGTTTTTATCTATTATGCTACTATCAAAACTTGTATACTCGCCAGTACCCTTCGTACTGACGTTATTTTTAACGTATGTTGCAGGTATATAAGTGGAGGTCTGCATCAAATCAAGCTAGGAAGTCTAGAAACCCACATAAAAATCTAGGTTGCGGATTTGTATTGTTCGAGAGGACAAGAAATCAGTGATAACTTATGTGATTGTAATGTTGTTAGTATGGGATAACAAATGTAATAATTATTATCGCAATATAGTTGTTATGGATTCTCTTGAGCAATCTGATTCGCCTAGTTCTGCGCCGATGATTCCGCCATCGGTTGGGGTGTGACAATAAAGCTCCTAAGGCGGTGATTGAAAGTATCGAAGCAAGTATGAGGCGTTTTTTGTGGGCGGGGTCTAGTGAAGAAAGAAAGATTCTATAGGTTGCTTGGGATGTTATAACTACACCAAAAAAGGAAGGCGGTTTAGGCGTGACCAAGTTGCAAGACGTGAATGAAGCGTTTCTCCTAAAATGGACATGGCGATTCAAAAAAGAAGGTAATTGCTTATGGAAGAAAGTTATTATGGGATGTCATGGTTCGAGCCGGGCTTGGACTATGTTTCCATGTAGTCCATTGGCTAGCGGTTGTTGGAAACAAATCGTGAAAATAGGGGAGAAAAGACTCTTGAATGGTAATTCTCTCAATAGCTATTTCGTTAGTATGCCTAGTGATGGGTCAATGATTAAATTTTGGGGAGACACTTGGTTGTGCGAAGACCCTCTCCGTATAATATATCTGAAATTATTCAGGCTGGAAAAACATAAATGGGTTCCTGTGTCATCTCGGTTACAATGTGTGAATGGTGATAAGATTCTTTCCTAGGATTGGCGTTCGGTACCATCTTCCTATGATGAAGTTACCGAGTTGTTTCAACTCCTTGATGATATTCACGATTACAATTGGAGAGGTGGAGTTGATGTTTAGAAATGGAAGGGTGATTCTAATGGGACATTTACTGTGAGTGCAGCTAAGAATTTGATCACTACCACATCGCTTCCGGTAAATAAATCGAACGTGAAGTGGAAAGGGTGGGTTCCTTTAAAGTGCAAGATCATGATCATGATCTGGAGGGCTAATCTTAATTAGGGATGGCAATGGGTCGGGTTTGGGACGGGTTTAGGTAATTCCAAACCCAAACCCGATTAGATAAGCTTGTCCCAAACCCGTCCCAAAACCCGTCGGGTTTCTAGCGGGTAAATACCCATCGGGTATCGGGTATACCCGCGGGTTTCGGGTAAACCCGTTAATTTAAAAAGATTACTCGTTGGGTATACACATCTCAAAACTCATTGGGTATCTATCGGGTAACTACTAACCGGTTACATTTTGTATTGTTTTTATAAAAATATATAACAAATAACTACAATGTATATGAAATAGAATATCTATATGTGTAAAAAATGGATATATTATATATATACATATTAATAATATAAATGAAAATATATCGGGTATACAATCGGGTAAACGGGTACACTTTATCGGGTAATTGGGTCGGGTAAACGGGTATATCACTAAATCCCAAACCCGTCCCAAACCCGCGAAAAAAATAAAAAACTATTCCCAAACCCGTCCCAAACCCGATTAACCGACCCCAAACCCGTCCCAAATGTATCGGGTTTCGGGTTTACCCATCGGGTTCGGGTTTGATTGCCATCCCTAATCTTAATCGGCTTCCTACTAGACTGGAACTTCTTAAACGCGGAATTCCAATGCAGAATGTATCGTGTGTTTTGTGTCATTCGGACCCGTAGACGGCGATTCATTTGTTCACCGGGTGTTTATTTTCGGCTGAGATTTGGGCTAGAGTGGGCGCTTGGTGTCGATTGAGACCAATTTTTTCTTTTGACGTGACGGACCTCTTGAAAATGGCGGAAACTCAAACAGACACGAAACAGGCGAAATACATTTTAAGAGGTATATTTTTACTACAATGTGGGCGTTATGGAATGAACGTAATGCTCGTATTTTTAAAGGCAAGTCTCGTAGAGCGATTGAAGTGATGGAAAACATAAAATCGACGTCGTACTTTTGGATTCGGTATAGATCTAGATTGGAAGGTATAGATTGGAATGTTTGGTGTAAATATCCGTTGGATTTGATGTAATGTCGTTTTTTGCCTTGGGGTCTTTGTTTTGAGGGCCGCTTGTGGTGTTTTTTTGAATGAAATTTACCTTTAAAAAAAAACCTATAACTTTTTAACGATATGAAAAAAAATTGAAGATACACTACTTTACCAGATTTTGTTTCATTAAGTGTATCACTTGAACGTAGACACCACACACATTCATCAAACTACATAAATACAAAGAGGGCTGGTACTTGAAAACCAACTAAAAACAAATGCAAAACACGTACGTATGAAGAAGCATTTGTCTTTTGTCACAGGACCACCATAGACCTGTCAATGTACCGTAAGCTGGCTACAATCGCGGGAAAACTAGTTTTCAAAAAAAAAAAGTCATATATTAAAAAAATATTAATAAAAATACGAAATGAGAAAAACCCCTCAATTAAGTAGCCTAAGTTTGTCCTTACTCCTTAGATGTTGGTACAATGGTCAAAAGGTCTGCCCTCCTTAATAGAGATGCAGGTTTGATTCCCGTTTGGGCCATTTTTGAGGGAAATATGGGTGAATGGACGAATAGGGGCTTTAATCCTGGATTCGATCCTGATGGGGGCAAGGGTTCACAGATTCCATCCGGTTTCCGTGCATCAGGGGGCACGGTCTCATCGCCGTCGAGAAGTCGACCTTGAATATAGCGCCGATCGAGTATGGTGAGTTTACACGTAAGATTCTTTGCCGTTTAAAAAAAAAGTAGAGTAAACCTACGATATATCCTTCCCCCATAAGACTATGATGCTTGAGGTAGTCCCTGTACAACCAAGTAGCGAGTATAAAATTCATGTTTTTACCACAATACACCAATTCTCATCATGTATTCACAAGTGTAGGTAAGAGTGAGTTTACACAACATACATATGAATGTATATCACTTGCACAAACACATGTTTCATATTTCACATACAAGTGAATTATTATAACACAACAATGTGAGAATCAAGTTCTTTAAGACACATATTTGTGAATTTTGTCCAAGACTAAATGAGTGAAACATAATCCACAATGCCAAATGTATGAATTCAAAGTTCATGATACCCAAATGGCCACATTTTTATTTTTTGAAAGGCAAATTTCATTCCACACCAAAACTAGCGAGGAGCTAGAAACAAACAACAAGAACAAAAAAAGAAATTACATAATATTGAAACTTTCCCATTGATCCTCCTTGAGATTTTAGCTTTTCGCTCTACTTTTCAGCCACAAAAAGCCCAACGCTTTCACCTCATCCATGATGCCTTGGAGATTCATCTTCTTGCCGTTAAAAATAACGTTGTTCCTATGCTTCCACAGAACCCAACACGTGAGAAGCATTACCGATTGGACTGCTTTGACAAAGTTAGACGTACCATGTGTGAACAAAATTCTACGATACGAAATGTGTGAATCAAAGTCAAGAATACCTAAAGTGAGAGCCTACCTAAATGTATGAATCATAGTCTTAAAAGTCAAGATATTTGTTAATTACGCTTTCAAGGTCGTACTTAATGATGATTATAGTACGTGATAGTCTCTAACACATGTAGATAAAAACAAACTTAATTAATACATGTGGACTATAAGAATGTTTTTAAACTCAAGGGCAGACTCAACCATTTTTGTGACCTAAAGCAAATTAAAAACTCGAGCCCTTTTTCCAAAAAAAAAACACTATTTGAGAAAAAACTCTTCTTTACCCGCACTTGGGACCGACAAAATAAACTAAAAGGTTTATTGTTGGCGAAATTTTTTGTATTTTTATATATTTTTTTATGTGTAAAGATAAGTTGAGAGCCCAAAGATTATTATAATTTTTTTTTTTTAAATTGAAGACCCTATTAATTTGGAGGCCTAAAGCCCAAACCTCAATACACTTGTGCTTGGGCCGGCCCTGACAGTAAATATGATGTAATATTATTTCATAACAAAATTTACATTTTTTTTAATTTCGATCTTTTATTTTACATCATTTTGACACTTCAATTAATTCACAAAATTATTAAATATCCCAACACAAAATAATAGATGAACCAAGAAATCACAACTTAACGCTTGTGTATACATTTTTCCGTGAATGTACTTGAGTGTAATTATACTACAAGATATTTAAAGATAAAACTACAAGATATCAACCTCACGCGCGCACGCGCGCAGACACATATACACTTTAAAAACATCTTATTTACAAAATCTGATCATACGCTGCTAAAACATAGTAGAAAACGTAAATTAGCTTCGTTAGGGCACGATAGCACCCTTGATCACGGAACTATTGTGCTCTACCTAGCAACAATTTGAAGGGGAGAGATGCTTTGTTAGGTGGGGAAGGGTCGACATTTAAGTGGTTTGTCTCGTGTCCACAAATTATACAAAACACATTTGGTCCTATTATGTTTTGTGACAGCCATTGCCAGCCATCACTTTTTGAAATCCAAAAGAAAAGCTCAAATCTAGTAGTGGTTAATTTGTCATCAATGGCATTGTAACAAAACTTTTGGATCTTTTACGGTACAAAGTACAACAAAATTGTTGTATCTTCATAATTATATATCTTCTATAAATAGAGTTATTAGATTGTATGTTTATGTTGTTAGAGTAGCGTAATGCGGGGTTACGGACACCAGTGTGACACCTGGCGTGTGGTGAAACCATAGACGTGGTGTTGTACGCGTTAATCCAGAGGGTGAAAGGTGAAAGCACGTTTTTGATGACGTACATCGTAAGGTACTCAATATATGTTTTTATTTTCTTTTATAAAGAACTTAACAAACCTTGCAAGTGTTTATAAATGTATAAATTTGTCAAACTTTATAAAGTAAATATATTTAAAATTTTAACATCTAAGAAACAAGTGATGCTTTTTTTTAATAACACACATATCTTTAATAGTGTATTATAATTATAATCAATAAATTAGTTATGCAAATTAAATATTATAGATGGTAACTACATGGAAAATGCCCTTTAAAAATGTAGACATGATTGATCGATAGGAAACACAAAAATGACAAATTTGCGACAAAATAGCGACGTGTTACCAACGAATATATGAATCATTACGTAAGTCTTGTCGCGAATATCGGATAGCGACAAGTTATCAACGAAAGCCTGAATCTCTTGGGAGGTTCATGAACATTCTGAACAAAACCATGAGCTCACTCTTATAATAAAAAACTTACTGAAAATATCTAAAAACTCAAATATAGTTCTGCCAATTAAGTTTGAAAACTTCATGTTCTAAGGGTGTCCGGGGCACCTTAGGTGACCCCTTTAGGTGACTCCATTCACCTATTAGGTGAGCATTGCCAACACTTAGGTGAGTTAGAGAGAGAGTAGAGAGAGAGGGTGAAATAGGTGGGGAGTTGCCGAGAGAGGGGAGGAGAGAGGGAGGAGAGAGGGAGATCTTGACCAATCAATGCTTTTCTTCTTCTTTTTTTTTTTTTTTTAAAAAAAAAAAAAACCAATTCACCTAAGAGGGGAGTGCCGCCATCAAAAAGGGGTATTAGGGGAGTGTTAGAGGGGAGTTGACGTGGCATTTTATGGTTGGTTATGTGTAAGAGGGGGGACTCACCTAAGAGGTGAGCACCCCTTACACCCTAAGTGAATTAGGCACCATAACTTTCAATGAAAGATTGATGGGTCTTTGTCGAGATGAAATATATGACAAAATCTTAACTAGGTAGATAATGATGATAACGCGTACCATGGATATTTCTACAACTGGTTTAAAAACTTAATAGATTGCACTAAACATATCTCTTTCCTATTGATTTTATTGTATTTACCGTCTTTAATCTACTATATCAGTCATATCATCTTTCTACTTTTACTTGTTCATGTCTGAGTTCCACATATACCAGTTTACATTTGGCCTCACCTAATGATAATGATAATGTGCAACTACAAATTATGAGGATACAAATTATGAAGATGACAAGGAATGAGTTCCAAGACATATCATCGTATACAATAGTAAGAGACATGTGTCATAGAACCACATCATCTACGTTATTGAAAAGTATAGTGGCTTTTCTATGTATTGTGAGTTAACTAAATATCCGTTAATAATTGTCACATCACCACTACGTCACAACTTGACCATTAACTAATACCCGCTAACATTGTGTTGTGGGTTAACTAACACCCAATATCACTAACTAAACAAAAAAAAAAGAGAAAAAGAAATTGAAGGTGGCTTGTGATTGCTAGATACATCCATGGGGCCCACCACAACGTGTTAACGATTTGGCCATTAATGAAAGCTGTTAACGTACTGGGGCGGTGTGTCAATCGTTAACAAGCTGATGTGACGCGTTAAAGGGAATCCGTTTAACCGAGAATGGATAGTCTAAACCATCACATTTTGCCCATATGTACCATGATGAAATCAACATAATTTGTTACTAGAAGTATGTTTTCAACTAGCGTTTTACTAAGTCTTTCTAATGATATTGCCGCTATTTAAAAAAGGTTTCTTATTAAAAAATTCTTTTACACAACAACACTTTGTCCTAATATACTAGATAGTATCTATAAATTCTTACGTAACACGCTAGTTTACCCAAATTATCATCACCTCGTTCAAGTGTGAATAAACTTTACACTTTGTTTTATTGTACTTTGGGAAGTTTTCCACAAAACACATTTTCATTTTGACGTATGAGATTAAATCGCTTTAAAAATAGATAACAATTCCTGATAAAAAGTTAGTATGATATAACGAAATCAATTCATTTAAAAAGGTAAATTAAGTTGTTAAGTTAAACCTAAAAACAAATATTATTATTTTTTTCTACAAGAACTAAAAATATCAAACTTAAACTAACACATAGAACGGATTGAGTAATTCAATCCGGTTCAAATGGTTCAGACACTAACCAACTGGTTCAATGCCAAAACGGTCCAAGTAGCATAACCGGACCACCGGTAACGCAAGTTCCCGATTCAACAGGTCTGACCAGTCGGTTTGCTCCGATCTGGAAATCATAGGGAGGAATCATGAGTTTTATAAAAAAGTTAACAAAATAAACAAATTTGAACACCATGCTTAAATTAATTAAAAATGTTAAATAAGAAAGCTTCTAGAGCTAAGGCCATCCGTAGTCATAAAGCCCTTTGTCGGGCGTTATGCGACACGTGTCGTACCACGTCACACAGGGGCATTATATCACTAAAGCCCGTAATCATAAAGCCACTACCCATCAATACCTAATTATTAATTTTTGTTTTTATTAATTAATTATAAAAACCTTGCTTTATTTTGATTGGTCCAGACTTTGAAAACAACCCCCATCACCGGCGTTATATATATGGCGCCACCCAACTTTTTTTTGTCTCATAAAGCACCTCGTAGTGGTGTTTAGGGCTTTATAGAGGCTTTATGAAGGCATATAGCGCCCCACTACACAAGCGCTAATAATGTAGCTTTTGAGTGTTAAAATTGTACTTTATGCAAAACAAGATGTACCTCAACCAATTGTCGGAAACCCTTTTCTTGTCACCTCACCTTCCCCCAACCACACGAATGCTAACACCAAAAAAGTAGGACGACTATTTACCATGTATGTACTCTACAATTAATACACTACCTTTTGTCTTTATAGTCGTATTATAAACTTGTACGATATAATATTTATAATGTAGACTATATTATACGTTACAACCTATAACTATTCACTTATATGGGACAATGACACTCTAAAATTAAGACCACGTATCAATCACCTCAAATTAAATGACATGAGGCTAAGCTATAATAAATAGATATACTAATAAATGACATGAGGCTAAGCTATAGTAAAAGATAAACTAATATAAATATGATATGTCATAATCATATAAGTAACTAATTTACACGTCAATGGTGATACTTTAAGAAAATCACATAAGTAACTAATTTACACGTCAAATATTTATAGACGTTATGATATACTAAAGTTATTTAACGAATCTACTTTATATTGTTTATGGTCATAGTGAATAGTTCAAATTAGAAGAAATTTTTTGTAAGAAAAAAAAAAATAAATTTCAACGAATAGGAATGTTTCATTTTATTTTATTAAATTTTTGTGTTTAATGTCATTGTAAGGGTCTCTTGGTAAACGTGCATAAATTATTAAATTGTAGTCTTCCTCTTTAATAAATAATAAAAATAAATTTGTAACCTATTTTTAAAATATATATATATTTTTTAAAATATATCTTTTTCAAAAAGCAATTAATTTATAGTGTAGGATAAATCACGAGTTGTGTAGGATTAATTATAAGTTGTGTATGATAAATTTCAGAATGTGTAGGATAATTTTTGTTGTGTACAGACAAAAAAATTTAGTGTGAAAGATGATGGTCTTTATAACTAATTAATTAATCAAATAAACAATAAATGAGATTAGAGAAAAAATGTTTAATCTTTTACATTTATACCCTTTGTTTTTTTTTTCTTTTTTCTTCTCAATTAAAATTTCTTCTAAAATATATGGTCATAAATATCATAGATATACAAAGACAAAGTAACCAGTTATGTAAGCAAATATAATAATACTTAGAAGCAGATAAAAAGAAAATAATTAAATAAAAGATTGGACAAATATAATATTTTAAAAGAAGTCCAATCATATAATCTTTTTTCTGAATGAAAATAATTTTACACAATTTCACACAATAGAATTTGAGCATTCACCATTTGTAAGATAAACATCATTTAAACACTTTAGTACCAATAGCTACAAACTATTTGGTGTCTAATCATATAAATACTTAAAATAATTCTATATTACAATACCTAAAAGGTAACAATTTTCTATATACATATATATATATATTTTAAATTTTGGATGTATATTTAGCCCAACTACAATACCTAAAAGGTAACAATTTTCTATATTTTTTTTAATATTGGATGTATATTTAGCCCAACATCTAAATTGGTTGAAAAGTAATATCAATACTTAGCCCAACATTTAAATTGGTTGAAAAGTAATATTAATACGTTTATTTATTTCGTTGGTTACATCATATCAACAAATTAACATAAATGATATAATTTTTCTAGGATGAGTTTTTTCATAAGCAAGATTAGAAAGGTTAAAACTAAACCAAAAACACGTACACTAATAATTCCACAGTAAAGATTCAAAATCACCGGAAACCACATTCTTCTGACCGGAAATATGCCCGCCGCCATCGCCATCACCGCCTTTATTCATCCATTGTGGTGGGTACGACCACCCTTCCGCCACCGAGTCGATGTACACAAACTCTTTATCATTCGAGTCCACCGAGTCCAAACCAAGACTCGGTAGCTCGGTTATTTCGTCCAAATCTTCTGACGACACTGAGGACTGTGCAGGTGGAAAATCAAACATTTCCATTGCGGCAGCTTTAGCTGCCGCAGCCTGCACGTCTCTCGGTGACGAGGAAACTGGTCGGGGCAATAACCCGACCAGTTCAGGGAAATTAATAATAGCCGAATTTCCCTTAATGCTAAGTGCTGCCACGTCATGTGCACGCGCAGCCATTTCAGGGTTTCGGTATGTTCCAAGCCATATCCTTGATTTTTTCCTTGGTTCACGGATTTCTGACACCCATTTTCCCCAATTACGCATGCGAACTCCGCGGTAGACCGGGTGTTTTGTGCTCGTGTCCCGGTCTCTCTTTGTGGTTCTCATTTTAGGGTTTTGTGGTTTGTGAACCGGTTGGGCTGAACCGGGTGAGGAACATGGTGAAGTCAGGGAGTTTGAGCTGCAATCATCATGTTCAGAAGTGGGATTTTCTGCACTCATTATGACTGAACCAGTTGCTGATGATTTGATCTTGATAAGTGCATATGTTATTGGATAGCAAAATGGAGGATAATTAACTTATAGAAAGATAAGGCAGTGAGCCAGTGAGTTTATCTTATTGGATCATTTCTGACTGAGTGATACACTTATATAACCATATCATGAGAGATATATAGAGAGAGAAAGATAGATATATAGAGAGAGAACACATGGTTCTATGCATATGGGGTCGTTATTTTAAGTACCATTTAAACTAGGGATGAAAAAAAAAATCTTGTTTCTATGGTCTACAACTAGTAACTTCACTTTCATATTTACCCTTTTTATTTCAACTTTCCTTTTTCATGAAGTTTCAAGTTAGATGGGTGAGTGGGTGACTCATTAACCGAATCTTTAACACAAACTTTAATCATGCTTTAGGGAAGAAATTGTTGATATTATTTAATATCATCAAAATTACAAGAAAATAAGATTCATTGTAAAAGACAAGTGTTTGATTTGGACACACTCCTACAAATTCAAGCATATGTCAAATTATATATCATTAAAACCTTATTAATAACCAACAACTTTATGGCTTTGGGAGTTTTTCAAAAAAAAATTGGATTTTTCATTTCTAACCCTAAAGTTTCAACCTTTGGCAAGTTAAGTTTAAAGTTTTAATCTTTGTTTCCCTTTTAACCCAAAAGTTTTAATCTTTGACAATTTGAGTTTAAAGTTTTAATCTTTGGTAATTTAACCCATTTGATTAATTTGATTTTTCACTTCTAATTTAAAAGTTTTCATTTTATACAATTTAACCCCTTTCATTAACTTTATTTTCCATTTCTAATTCAAAAGTTTCCATCTTTTGCGATTTAACCACTTTAATTTTTTTTTACTTATGTGTTTTAATCTTGGCTTTGGGGGTTTTTCAAAGAAAAAATGGTTATGCGTATGGTTGTTGTAACCTTCGCTTTGGGGTTTTACAAAAAAAAAAGTTGATTTTTTTTACTATTCACCCAAAAGTATTTCATAAATTACTTTTAACCCAAAATTATTTGTTTTTTTTACTTTTAACACAAAACTTTTTATCTTTTACAAACCTATCCTCACAACTTTTTTTACTTTCAACTTTGGTCCTTTATAATTTGCATTTTCTACAAATTTTTCGCTTTATGCTTCGTTCTAAATTTTGTGACTTAACACATCGCAACGTGCGTCTTTGGTTTAACGTTTTTACGTTTCGTTCTAACTTTTGCGAGTTAACACGACGCAACGTGCGTGTGTGGGTGAACGTTTTTACATCGTCTATTTTTTCCCGTTTGACAGGTTCAACATAACGTGTGCGTCCTAAATCGACTTAGTTATAACTAAAGAATCCTCGCCGCATTGCGGCGGGTCGTAATTAAAACCTATGTAAATTAGCAAACTTTTTGTGCATAAGGACTTGTAAGTTGTGCTTTGGGTGTTTTCCAAAAAAAACTTGATTTTTTTGTTTTAACCCAAAGGTTTGTACATTTTTTGTGATACCCGCGGAAAATCCACAGTCATTTGGATTACTTATCAAATTTCGGGACGAAATTTCTTTCAAGTTGGGGATGATGTGACAACTCGAACTTTCACGGTTAACATCATCTAAACTCGTAACACTTAGCTGGTGGTTTGAGTATATACGATCTAATCATACGTAATTACTATCACTTGGATGATGGTATGTTGTGAAATGCTAAGTGTTGGTTCATAAATTCGGCCGCGCGCGATGTCGGGCTACACACCTCCATTCATGAGTCGCACACTTCATTCATGTTAGTGGGCTTCTAAAGGCCCAGTCTTGATCGGCCCTATTGGAACCCAACCCACTCGAATAAAATGCATATATGCACGATCAGGGATACGGTTTGCATTTTAGTTGGCAAAGTACAAGGAAAACTACAAACCCTATTCTTTCTCTTCCCTTTTGCAAGTGGCGGCAGTTCTTTTCTTCCCCATCGTTCCATCATCAATGGCAACCATCAACTGTAAACCTCTTCAAAGCTTTGAATCACGTTTCTTATCTTGCACATCAAACATCAAACCTCGCTATAAACATTCCTCATTTACCGGAATATCGTCGGAGCATATGATGTGTCAGGATACGCGGAGGATCACGGCAGGAACCATTCTTCGACTCTTTAATGATTGATAGCACCTCTATTCACGTCGGCACTGCAACGCGACCCGTCGAAAACACGAAGACGTCACTGGACGCACCCGAAGCCCTCCTTCTTTCGACTCGGCTCGGTTTTCTCTCACACGAACACTTGGTTAGTGTAATCATCGCTGAATTAATGTCCACTTTGTATATATTATGGCTTTATGATTTGATGTTGTGTGGCATTGATACATATGCAAGCATGAGAATAAACTGTTAGCTTGACCTCTGGTTGCATGTAAACTCAATTCTGTTAGTGATATTAGAATACGCGATTGTTGGTCAGTTGTGAATTGCTAATCGATATATGTGGGGATACACGGTTATGATAGTTAGGGGGTGGGGTGTTTAACTGATTGGTGATTGAAAATATATTTGATAAAGAACAACCAATGAAACAAACTTGTAGTTGCTGTATAATTGGTTGATCAGATTGGCTCCATGATTACATATAAATTGTTGAATTATGAGTGGATAATACTAGAGGTCCAATACAAATAATAATAAGTGGTAAACCTTGAATAAAGTGGCAGCCCATGTGAGTAATATTAGGGGTCCAATACAAATAATAATAAGTGGTAAACCTTGAATAAAGTGGCAGCCCATGTGGGTAATATTGATCTGATCGAACTGTTTGTGTATTTAATGATGTTGTTGTTGAAAGTTAAGGGTATAACTTGTTAAACATCGAATGGTTACTTGTAATTGAGATTAACACACGTGGGCTTGTTATGGGAATGGCCGCATTAAACCGGCTAAGCATTTGGGCCGCTGAGTATTGGGCCACAAGATGAAGCCCAGTCGCACATTGGAAGACCCGGTCACGTACTCGGGAATCCGGCCGTACACTTTGTTGGGCTGAACCACTTTAATAGGCCGCATGCTAATACTTGATCACACATAGAGTTGGGCCGGTTTCAGGGAACAGTTCACACACATGATCTTGGTTGCATATTGATGAAAAATCCCTATTTTTGGGACTAGTTACACACACTTATATATATGGTCGCACACTGGTCTCACTTGTATGACAAGTAAATGTATTACTAGATTGTTATGAGATGATCTAACTTATGACGTAAACTCGTATATGATTCCATTGGTTGCTATGTGTTATGTGGTGATGTATATTATAACAACCTACTAGAGTGCGTGGTATACTTGTATGGAAAAATCAATTATTGCAATGAAGGTTACGGTCTGTGGGTTACATGATCTTTTGGTTATAATTTGTGTGTCGTCATGTGCACTACTCGTACGTTACTTGAGTCGTGAATGTGGAATATGTGGCTATGTACATACAAACTAACTATTTTGGTAACCCCGGTAGGATTTGGCTGACCAACTTGGAACGGGTAAATTAACATACCGAGCAATCTAAGGTGAGTTCACTACATTCGAGCATGCGTCCCAGTGGTTGGGGACAGTCAGTGGGTATCCCATGGGAGGGGATGAGTCTTTGGGTAAAAACGGGTATATTGGTTAATGATCTCACCTATCATCTTTTGTAAGTCCCTTATCGGGTATTAGTTAGTAGCGCTACTTAGGTTTGGCACCCTCACCCCGTGCCTGTAGAGGACGGAGGTGAACTAATGACCCAGTCTGGCCCAGTACTAGATAGGAGTACGTGGGAAGGGCAGTCCGTGAGCCGTCCGTGTTTGGAAATGAGATATTAACAATATTACTTGCATTGGGTATTAAACTGTTTTACATACACCGGGTAACAAACGTTTTCTAAAACTGTGAACTCGCCAGCTTTGTCTGATACGTGTGTTACATGCTCGCAGGTCCTTAGGTACTTGGAAAGCAGGAACTTGCTGGCTGGAGGGCGCGAGCGGTCATGGTTGCTTGATGGATTTATTATTAGACATTTATTTACTATGATTGATTGGATAACATTTATATTACGATACATTAACGCTTCCGCTAAACTTATGGTTTTTGAATAATGTATGTTGGGATTTTATTATCTTTAAACAACGAAGTTTTATTGCAAACTTGTGATTCAATGTAATTGGTGGCTCATTGCTAGTCGTCACACACCTAACAGGGATACTCCCTAGGTGGTAATTTTGGGGGTGTGACAGTTTGGTATCAGAGCCACTGGTTATAGTGAACTTGGTTTTAAAACGTTTTTATAAAACCAGACTATAACCGAACAGATCCGAAATCGACCATGACACTCTGCTCCAGACTGCAAGGTTCGTTTCTTGTTCACTATTGCATAGTATATCTAGTGTTTGCTTATGAATAACATCACACGTGAATGCACACTTAGCACGGCAGTATGAACTTCTATGTTACGAACCCATGTTACGACCCATGTTACGTGTTTTAAGAGTGCGACTCTTCTTGAACTTTCATGACCTATGTGTGGCGTCACCTGTCTTATTGCTCGAATTCGGGGAACCTTTTTGTGCGAGTTAAGAGGCACTGAGATAAGCATGCAAATTTCCTTATTATTATGGGTGCACACATAATAATAATGTGAGGTGCATGTGAGTCCCAGTGCGGCTTAACAAGTGTGAGAGGGGTTCCGCTCTGTTAATTAATGTTATCTTAGACCTCAACAGTCTATAGGAGTCATAGCAGTGATTGTCTCTTACTCGAACATTATCTTTTCACTCCTTTCTGGATCCTTACGAATCTCGATGCTATCGAGTATTACCTGAACACACATTTGAACGCCTAGCAAAACGTGTAGATTGTTAGGTGCTTGCACGAACGTCCTTGAGTTAGTCTATACCTTCCTCGCTTCTCTTCGTCTGTTGGAACTCTATGTATTGACGTCTTAGACTCTGAAGTGTGATCACTTCTGCAACACTCTCGCAGCATACCGCGTATTACTCAATCGACTTGCTAGATCGAGGAACAAAAGGGTGAGCGTAGTATTTTACCGACCTAACTTTTGGACAACCTGTTTACCAGCAACAAACGCTAGCAAATTAACTGCAGTCAAATCCTTAACCCCAGTCAGCGACTCGTGGGAGTCAACCCTTACGAATCTATCGAGATATAAGCGATGACAACAGATTATAGTGTGAAATATGTGGATACCAGCACAGTGAGTAGTGCGTGGCACAGAATGCGAAAAGGTGGACTTTGATGGTGAAAGATCGTAGGGCTTCGTTTCAAGCAACGACATCGGAGGCAAAAGTCATGGCAAAATCAAGGCACTCGTAATCGTAGCCTACAGCATGGAAACGAAGGTGATGTTGATAAGGATTGATTGTGTTAAGTCAAGGTGCCAACACTCAAGGGAATGACGGCAGTACCGGAAATTCTCGTGACAAAAACAACACTGGAAATGAAGCTCATGGAAGGACATTTAGCATTGGCATAGACTATATCAGGCGTTATTGCAACGCGATAGCTTGGATGGGTAGCTATTCGCTTCGTCTCTGTTCTGTTTAACCTTGATGCTTCTTGAAACTGAACCTGTTGTGGAGTCGGCCGATGTAAGTCAATTGAAGCCTTATCTATTCACTAGGATGCAAACTCGACCTTGGGGGACAGGCGTTCGACATCGACGTTCTTTCTACTACCCCTGATGGTTACAATGCAGTAGTTAGTGTGGATTGGTTATTCAGAAATCGCGCAAGACATACCTTGTGAGGAGAAAGTTGGCGTGGGGAATCGTTATTTGTTCTAAAACAGCAGAATGGTGCAAAGGTTAGCGCCATATCAGCTATGAAGGCCCAGAAGTGTCTACGGAGGGATCACCCCGCTACGTTAGCAACCGTTACTGATGTTGAGGCTAAGGAAAAGATGATCGGGGATCCACCAATTGTTCATGATTTCTCTCAGTGTAGTACCCGAGGAGCTTACAGATTTACTTCCACTGTTAGGCAGAATCTCAGTTTGATCTCACGACAGGGGCAGCCCTGATTACTCGTACTACCTACCGTCTTGCACCAGGAGGATTGCAAGAACTGTTAAATCAACTTCAGGAAATACTGGACAGGAGTTTGTCAGACCTAGCTTTTCGCTTTGGGGAGCCCAGCTATATTCGGGAAGATAAAGCCTTTTCGTATGTGTACTGATTATCCAGAACTCAGCAAGGTGACAATCGAGAACTGTTTGCCTCAACCATGTATTGACGAAAGACCAAGAAGAGAATATTCCTGAAACGACATATCGAACGCAGTATGACCATTGAGACTTTGTACACCATGACCATTGACTTAATCGACATACCAGCAGCTTTATGTACCACATGAATCAACCGTATTTATGGGTGATGTTCTGGATCATTTCCAAGAGAAAGGAACATTATAGGTGGCATTTGTATCTTATTTTAGGGCTCCTGAGGGAAGAGCCACTCCGCGCGAAGTCTTGTTAAAGGTAACTTCTGGATTCGAGAGATACCTTTTTGGTCATATGATCAACGAAGTGGGAATACATGTGGATCTCGTTAAAGACCCATTTCGTTAGATATTGTTCGGCACCAAAGATCCCTTCGAGGATGCAGCAATTTCTTGGTCACACTAGGCTCTATCGCAGATTCATCACGGGATTTTTGAAGATTGCGCAGCTTAAATCTCTTTAGCACAGTAGCGTGCTGTGTTCGTGAAGGACAAAACAGGAGGACGTCTTTCCAGCTTTTGAATCCCAACTCTGCAATTTTTTTTACACGCCGACACAACACGAGAAAGTGGTGACTTACGTAATGGACTTACAGGAAGAACTGCACGAGTCACGACCTGTGGTGGAAGCCCTGGTCTCTGGAATTAAGTTGGAGGCATTACTTGGACGGTACCTATTGCACCATTTAGACCGATCACAAGGGCCTCTTGTGTGCCCTTGTTTTGAGTGAGCTAATTATGCGATGGCATCGCTGGATGGAACTTTTGGATGATTACGACCGTGAAACCTGGACGTGCATGAGCTTTGCAGTTCGCTATCGACTTTAACATACCTGATCAGACTCGCCTTGTGCAAGTTGAAGAACTAAAGGAAGAGAGTTCCCAAGATTGACCCATGGGGGGGGCCATGAGGAAGCAATCTTTGGCAGGTCGGATGATATTTGCTACTTCATGGAACGAATATGGACCTCAATATACAGTAACCTTAGGGAACTGGTGCAGGCGAAGCATGCGGGCCTCGATATCCTATTCATCTGAGTTTTGATAAGACGTATTAAAACCTGAAGACCATATACGGGTGACCGGGCCTGAAGGCCCACATAGCCACGCGTGGGAACGGTGTTTGACATGTGGGAAAGTCAAGGTGGGATATTAGCAACCAAAAACACATGTATGGTAATGAGAACAGATTGCCATGGATTTTGTCACTAGTCTACTTACAACTAGAAACGGAAACATTATCACCTGGGTGATCATTGATGAACTCAAGTTACCAGCACACTTTCTTGCAATCGAGAAAAATGACGAGTCGTCACAGCTTATGAATATTCCTCTGAGAGAGGCAGCTTTTAGGCTCGAGATGTCAACTCCTGTTACCTCTGGTTTTGATCTATACCTGATTTATGACAAGCATTACGCAACACTCCCGACACACGTCTAAACATGAACATTACTTATCATCATAAGGCAATTGGTCCGAGTAAATGAAACCCCCCCGACACTCGAAGACATGCTGCAAGCATGTGTGGGATTGACTTAGTGAAAAATGGAATGACACATATCTTTGACCGGGCTCTACCGTAACAGTTACCATCCTAGTATTCAGACGGCTCGGTTTGAGACATCGCATGGACAGCAACGCTAATCTCCTTGTTGGATTAAGGTGGGTGACAACCTAATCACAAATCCAAGACTTGTGCTTGAAACTCTTGAAGATTGCTTAGATCGGAAATTGTTTGACGGCAACGCGTGACTATCAGGAAAGCGGATAAGCTTAGCAAACACTGGGAGTTCGCTATAGGCGAACGTGTCATAATCGAAAGTCTCACCCTGGGAGGGTGCGGTGCATTGTAGAAAACGTGGCAAGCTTAGTTTCGGACAAACACTACCTTAAATTCGGGGTATAAATGTCATCGCGAACGTTATTCCATTTCGTCAGTTTACCCAAGTTTGTGAGCCATGTCACCGATTCGTTCCAGAAATCCGAATGTCCCAACACTTGTGATACCTTTACCAGAGTCTGGGGTTATCAGACCAGTTGTATTTATCAGGGAATCTATCGGAAATTATGGACCAGGACGTTCCAATCGTGAGAGTTCGTAGGAACTCAAGGCATGGACCGGAGTTCACGTGGGAACGCAATGATCGTAGTAAACTCTAGTATCCTCAGTTGTTCAAGCGGTTGTATCAATTTATGATGTCATTGACGAATTTCGGGACGAAATTTCTTTCAAGTTGGGGATGATGTGATACCCGCGGAAAATCCACAGTCATTTGGATTACTTATCAAATTTCGGGACGAAATTTCTTTCAAGTTGGGGATGATGTGACAACTCGAACTTTCACGGTTAACATCATCTAAACTCGTAACACTTAGCTGGTGGTTTGAGTATATACGATCTAATCATACGTAATTACTATCACTTGGATGATGGTATGTTGTGAAATGCTAAGTGTTGGTTCATAAATTCGGCCGCGCGCGATGTCGGGCTACACACCTCCATTCATGAGTCGCACACTTCATTCATGTTAGTGGGCTTCTAAAGGCCCAGTCTTGATCGGCCCTATTGGAACCCAACCCACTCGAATAAAATGCATATATGCACGATCAGGGATACGGTTTGCATTTTAGTTGGCAAAGTACAAGGAAAACTACAAACCCTATTCTTTCTCTTCCCTTTTGCAAGTGGCGGCAGTTCTTTTCTTCCCCATCGTTCCATCATCAATGGCAACCATCAACTGTAAACCTCTTCAAAGCTTTGAATCACGTTTCTTATCTTGCACATCAAACATCAAACCTCGCTATAAACATTCCTCATTTACCGGAATATCGTCGGAGCATATGATGTGTCAGGATACGCGGAGGATCACGGCAGGAACCATTCTTCGACTCTTTAATGATTGATAGCACCTCTATTCACGTCGGCACTGCAACGCGACCCGTCGAAAACACGAAGACGTCACTGGACGCACCCGAAGCCCTCCTTCTTTCGACTCGGCTCGGTTTTCTCTCACACGAACACTTGGTTAGTGTAATCATCGCTGAATTAATGTCCACTTTGTATATATTATGGCTTTATGATTTGATGTTGTGTGGCATTGATACATATGCAAGCATGAGAATAAACTGTTAGCTTGACCTCTGGTTGCATGTAAACTCAATTCTGTTAGTGATATTAGAATACGCGATTGTTGGTCAGTTGTGAATTGCTAATCGATATATGTGGGGATACACGGTTATGATAGTTAGGGGGTGGGGTGTTTAACTGATTGGTGATTGAAAATATATTTGATAAAGAACAACCAATGAAACAAACTTGTAGTTGCTGTATAATTGGTTGATCAGATTGGCTCCATGATTACATATAAATTGTTGAATTATGAGTGGATAATACTAGAGGTCCAATACAAATAATAATAAGTGGTAAACCTTGAATAAAGTGGCAGCCCATGTGAGTAATATTAGGGGTCCAATACAAATAATAATAAGTGGTAAACCTTGAATAAAGTGGCAGCCCATGTGGGTAATATTGATCTGATCGAACTGTTTGTGTATTTAATGATGTTGTTGTTGAAAGTTAAGGGTATAACTTGTTAAACATCGAATGGTTACTTGTAATTGAGATTAACACACGTGGGCTTGTTATGGGAATGGCCGCATTAAACCGGCTAAGCATTTGGGCCGCTGAGTATTGGGCCACAAGATGAAGCCCAGTCGCACATTGGAAGACCCGGTCACGTACTCGGGAATCCGGCCGTACACTTTGTTGGGCTGAACCACTTTAATAGGCCGCATGCTAATACTTGATCACACATAGAGTTGGGCCGGTTTCAGGGAACAGTTCACACACATGATCTTGGTTGCATATTGATGAAAAATCCCTATTTTTGGGACTAGTTACACACACTTATATATATGGTCGCACACTGGTCTCACTTGTATGACAAGTAAATGTATTACTAGATTGTTATGAGATGATCTAACTTATGACGTAAACTCGTATATGATTCCATTGGTTGCTATGTGTTATGTGGTGATGTATATTATAACAACCTACTAGAGTGCGTGGTATACTTGTATGGAAAAATCAATTATTGCAATGAAGGTTACGGTCTGTGGGTTACATGATCTTTTGGTTATAATTTGTGTGTCGTCATGTGCACTACTCGTACGTTACTTGAGTCGTGAATGTGGAATATGTGGCTATGTACATACAAACTAACTATTTTGGTAACCCCGGTAGGATTTGGCTGACCAACTTGGAACGGGTAAATTAACATACCGAGCAATCTAAGGTGAGTTCACTACATTCGAGCATGCGTCCCAGTGGTTGGGGACAGTCAGTGGGTATCCCATGGGAGGGGATGAGTCTTTGGGTAAAAACGGGTATATTGGTTAATGATCTCACCTATCATCTTTTGTAAGTCCCTTATCGGGTATTAGTTAGTAGCGCTACTTAGGTTTGGCACCCTCACCCCGTGCCTGTAGAGGACGGAGGTGAACTAATGACCCAGTCTGGCCCAGTACTAGATAGGAGTACGTGGGAAGGGCAGTCCGTGAGCCGTCCGTGTTTGGAAATGAGATATTAACAATATTACTTGCATTGGGTATTAAACTGTTTTACATACACCGGGTAACAAACGTTTTCTAAAACTGTGAACTCGCCAGCTTTGTCTGATACGTGTGTTACATGCTCGCAGGTCCTTAGGTACTTGGAAAGCAGGAACTTGCTGGCTGGAGGGCGCGAGCGGTCATGGTTGCTTGATGGATTTATTATTAGACATTTATTTACTATGATTGATTGGATAACATTTATATTACGATACATTAACGCTTCCGCTAAACTTATGGTTTTTGAATAATGTATGTTGGGATTTTATTATCTTTAAACAACGAAGTTTTATTGCAAACTTGTGATTCAATGTAATTGGTGGCTCATTGCTAGTCGTCACACACCTAACAGGGATACTCCCTAGGTGGTAATTTTGGGGGTGTGACATTTTTCAATTTTAACTCTACATAATTTGTTTTTTTAACTTTAACCCAAAACTTTTCATTATTTGCAATTTAACTTCACAACTTTTATCACTTATACTTTTCATCTTTCGCAAATTTTCGTTTTACGTATAGTTCTAAAATTTTCGACTTAATACGACGCAACGTGCATGTGTGGTTCAACGTTTTTACCTCTATTTTTCCATGTTTGATAGGTTCGTCGCAATACGCATATTATAGGTCGAGTCAGTGTTGGTTGTCGATGACGGTTGTGTGACATTAGTACTATTTGACACCGTTTTACGCCCCGTCGCAACGCGGGGTGTGCTTTGGGGATTTTTCAAAGAAAAAATTGTTATGCATATGGTTGTCGTAACGTTGGCTTTGGGGGTTTTCCAAAAAAAATTGTTTTTTTTTACTTGTCACCCAAAAGTATTTCATAAATTACTTTTAACCCAAAACTATTTGTTTTTTACTTTTAACCCAAAACTTTTTATCTTTTACAATCTATCCTCATAACTTTTTTTACTTTCAACTTTGGTCCTTTATAGTTTTCATTTTCCGCAAATTTTGCGCTATATGCTTGGTTCTAAATTTCGTGACTTAACACATCACAGCGTGCGTCTTTGGCTTAACGTTTTTACGTTTCGTTCTAAATTTTGCGAGTTAACACGACGCAACGTGCGTGTGTGGGTGAACGTTTTTACATCGTCTATTTTTGCCCCGTTTGACAGGTTTAACATAACGTGTGGGTCGTAGATCGACTTAGTTATAAATAAAGAATCCCCGCCGCATTGCGGCGGGTCGTAATCCTAGTTTGGTTTTAAATAATAGATATTTATTTAATTAAATGTTAAGCAAATAAAGAAAAAAATAGTCTAATTGGTAGTAAGGAAACGAAAGTAATTCAGTTTTAAAAAAACAACGGGTTAGAAGTTCGTTAGCCTCATTACAGTGAAAGAAAATTTATCTCCGCTACACGAGAACAAGTTACGTTTATGGAAAAGCTAAAGTATAGTTTCCACAACTTAAATGACGTCGGAAGGATTCTTTCACTATTACTTAGCCTGACTATCTTAAAACTATAATTTCGATAATGTTGGTTAATCATTCTTATAAAAATATATTTAGTAGGAGGGTTATTTATAATTAATTAGAAGAGATTAAACTAAAATAATAATTATCTATAAGAAATTGCCTAATATGATGACAAGTGTCGTCAAAGTGGTTTCTTTTATTATATAGTATAAATATTGCTCGAAATTCATAATTGTTGAAGATAAATAAATGAAAACTAATAGCTAATATTTCGTATAGGGTTAAAAAAACAATTTCAAATTTTACGGGGTTTTCAAATATAATATAAGTACTATAAATATGGAATTCATCAAAATTTACGAAATTCCAAACAGATGCACACAAGAGGAAATTTGGCTTTGGACAATTGAGCCAAAGCACCATTGGGTTTTTGCCATAAAGCCATTTGTCGTACGCTTATTTTCAATATACGACATCGGACATGACTAAAATCTTAATAAGTTAAAAGTTATAAAGTTGTTCACTAAAAGTTATGAAAGTTTATATGTTTGGGTTGTTTAGAAAGAAGTTAATTCATTCTTAAATTTGATCAACATCTTAGAAAAAATAAAAGAATTTAAATTTCATTGTCTATAGTTTATCATGAACAAAGATTTTGTCATCATCTATCTCAAGAAAAAGAAATGTTGTCGTTTGGTTTACTAGCAACTTGGCAAATTTACATTCACGTGATTATTTTGCCTTCCACACAATTTTCATTCATGAACATTTAACTATAATGTTCAACTCCAAATTCATAATAAAATATATATGGCGTCGTTGGAGGGACGCTATATGTCAAACGCGAGCACAATAATAACGGGTCACGAGGAGAAATGGTGAGTCATGGTCAAATTTAACCATTGAACGATCACTTTTAAAAAAATCGAATTCTTTTATATTTCCACATATATAAACACACACACTTATTTTTACCCGATTACTACTCTTATATTTTGTACTCTCAATTTCTTTATTCTCAAAATCTCTACTCACAGATGACACTTCGTTAGACCGAGCATGAGAATACCGTTTTCACCAAGAGTTAGCTGGATATCGTTGAGCTAGGGATGCATTTAAATAGTTTACACTTTTGAAACCAGGCTTTGTCCACATTCCATGACCACGTGGGTGCAAACCATCGTAATATAAATGCAATATTAGGAAGATTTGTGCTTCTACAAACAAAGGGTACAAAATTTGAGATGTGTTAGGTCCATGTGTTGAACAACGATGAGGGTTTACTTGAGGATGAAGCGCTTGCCACGGTACATAGCAAGTTCCAGGCACGACACCAAATTCAGTTTGCTAACGTTGCGGCTTGGAGAATTTTGAGATACCGTCTAGTGAATTTTTTAGAACAATGTGTCGATAAAAAGATAACACTTTAACGATCACATCATGTCTCTCAGAGACGTTCTATCTTTTTACGTAAACAAATCGCCTCTCTAAATTAATAATCTCTTCGGTCGATTATGACTTAATAGTTAATATTGAACATCTTAAAATAAATACTAAGATCGTGTTGTGACAGATGCAATTCACCACGTTTTTAAATTCGATTCATAACGTGTGGATCTTAGGGCTTGAGTCCCTACGTTCCAAGCTATAAAACAAGGGAATATTTTGTACTCTATTTCACTGACAAAACAAACCCTTCATCCATGTTTGGAAAAGGAAAGTTCCGCTTAATTAAGTAGTTTTAAAGGTATAATAATCTTTTGATTATAGTATAATCAAGTTAATTATTATAACTATTCATATGTAAGAGTTGATGTTAATTCCAAGTCCAACCAAAGATAGAGTAACCTAATTTAATTATATAAAAGGTGTGGAAAATCACCAAAAAAAAAAAAAAAACTATACTGAAATGTTTAAGATAATAATAAAACAATTAAGCATTTTCTAATATAAAAAACTTACTCATCGCAACAAGTTGCACAACTTGTTTGAATCACCTACATTAACACATCTATGTAAAAGGTTTAGGCGTTATAGTTCATTAACTTCTCCAAATCATATCAATGTATAAAAGATTAATTTAGATTATAAAGTATCTTATTTTATCTTGTAATTACAAACAGTGGCGGAGCTTGACCAAACATTTAAAGGGGGCGTAAAGTGATGGGACCCAAAAAAAATTTTCCTATCGTTATGTTTCGGGTCGGGTCGAGTTGGCTATTCGATTCAAGTCGATCAAATAATAATAGTTCCAAATAAAATAAAGTGTATATTTACCAAACTACCCATCATTTATATACAAAGTTTATAAATATTTATGATATACAATTTAGGAAAAATAATTGGGGGGCGATCCTATATAATTTTAAATTTTTTGGACGAAAAATCGGAACTTATACATTTCTAACCGAAATATTGGGGTGGGCGGGTGCACCCACAGACACCCAATATGCTTCGCCAGTGGTTACAAAATGCATATTGAAATTATAAAAAGGTATATTTAAGCACATAATTAAGTGTTACATAGGGTTTTTCTTTCTAATTAGTTAGAGTGTTAAACATTGTTGTATTTATAGTTTGGTGGGTTGACTCGTAGTTGATTCAAAATTTTACATGAATTTGAATATGACACAAACTCAAAAATAATGTAGACATATGAACTGAACCACACTCCAATATATGTGAGTTGATTAGAAACATATTATTTTATAGTTACAATTTTACACCCGATACATAATTGCACTTAAGCTACATAATACAATGTACAATTTTTACAATTTTAAAATATGTAATGGTTTTATGTTTTGAAAATAACTTCACTTTCTTTCTAACACTAGAAATTTTGAATTAGAATGTCACTGAAAAGGAAAAATAAAGAAAAGGAAAAGATACAACAACAATCTTAATTATCCGGTATAATTTCACCTATAGTTAAAAAATGGTGACGTCTGTTGAGAATGGAGGTAGACAAACATTACATTTATATTACGGGATAAAGTGGCTGCCTTGAATTAGACCCCCGGCTCCAAAGTCATATCCAGGACATATGATTAGCAAAAAAAAACAACTTAATTGATATAATAACTTAACACGTAACACTCTAAAAATTGATAAAAACATATGTTAGCGACAACTAACACCATAGATAGACACATGCAAGCGATAACACATAGACCACCAAAATAACTAAAAAGCTAAGCTCCTAATACAGGAAACTGGAAACTAATACCAAACCGAACACTTATACTAAAAGTCTGTCATAAAAGAAACGGAAAAGATTAGGAATATAATCAGGTATCATGTCTATCGTAAAAGAAAAGTAAAGACAAGGAATATAATCAACTATCTTATTTGTGTCTTTTAGCCAATTACCATTATGGTGCATTGGCAACCCTATCATCTTTTAAAGTGAAGGTTATGTGTTCAGACGAGTCTCGTCTGTAAGAAAAATGTTCTGAGTTGTGCCAGTAGTTTTACTACAACGGGCTTTCGGCGGTAGGTTTTTCTCTGATATTGTAACATGCCGGGTCACCAACGCCGTCTATTTTTGCAGGCGTGGGTGACCTTTTGCCATTAGATTTACCCGGGTAATTTGTTTTTGTTCGTTGTTCAGAAAAAAAAATTGTTCCCTGATCATATTTCTAATTTACACATTTTTGTATTTTGATAATAGAACCCTTAACCACTCAAGGAGAGATACCTTTTCTATACATCTTGATACTGTATGTCTACGAACTTTTATATACATCTTTTCCTGTCATAAAAAGACAAGTTTTTTTTTTTTTTTTTTTTTTGTAACAAAAAAGTTTCTTAAGCATACTATCATACCTTCTTTATTTTGTTTAATGTTGTATCGTTTTTTTTCTTACTAGGTATTTACACTATCAGTGTTTTTCAATAGTGACAAGAAATAATCAGCCAGTAACTTAATCAGTCACCCTTAACCATTCTTCAATGAAAAACCAACATCGTCCTCAGGATATCTTTGTTTGTTCAACTCCACCACAACCCTAATCGATCAAGGATCATTTTGTTTTTATAAGTGATTGTTAGCACTTTCTGCAAGTGCTAAATATAATGCATTCCACGTTCAAACCACCACCATCCAATTCTAAACCTACTGGGACACAGATCCATGTAGGAAGGTAAAAGCTCTACATACTATGTTGGAGTAATACTCTGATAATCAATTATATATAGCATTTATTCTTATATTTATTTCTGATCTCTGTAGTTTCCTCATTCATGTATATATATATGTACGTTGTATTGTCATTGGTGACATATAGAATATATTCTCTTAGCCCACATGTAATGGGGCGCGAACAAGAACATGGCGCCGGTATGGAGCCCCTCCCACCGCCCCCCCCAGCGCCATAATCAAAAAAAAAAATACCGGCGTGAAGGACATAGCGGCGCGAGGAAGAAGGAGGAAGAAGGGGATTTGTTCTCCATTTTCCATTTTGGTCCCTGCATTTTACAATTTGGTCCCTGCATTAAAACACTTTGGTCCCTGCATTTTACACTTTGGTTATGATGAGGTAGGGCTTTATGACTACGGCCTCAAGCCCCATAAAGCCCCGGGGTGACGTGGCATGCCACATGGCGCATAACGCCCCTTTGGGGGCTTTATGACTACACATGGCCTTAATCACATGGTATCAAGCCATGGAGCCCACCAACTTTAGCCTAGTAGAGGGATGTCCTCTACACGACCAAGCACACATGCTAGCTTATCTAAGATTAAATATATTATTTATTAATATTTAATCTATAGTCATTATAATCATTTACATAATATAGATCAAAATATATTATAACCTATTAAATAATTAGTTGGTAATTGTTGATGGACCATATTACTCTTATTAACTAATTAGGTTTCCTCCTGGGTGCTTATATAAGGAGAATTATGTGAAGGTTAAAGGGTTACTCAGTTACAAAAATCAGACACCCTATTAGCCATAACATCATAATTTTCGACCTCCTCTCCTAACCGAATTCCCTTGTTCGGTTCTCATCGCCACCATCATTAGATTGCACCCTAAGGAGGAACCAGACCAAAACTGACAACTATGTCAAACACTATTACTGCATCTACATCTGGATTCTCTGCTGGCCTGTGCTGATGCAATCAAAGGTATGTTTTAATGTTTTCCTTCATGTATAAACAGAACTGAACCAACAACTTACTCTTACATTATTGTCAAGTTTGCGATTTACGGTTCAACGATGTCTAGGTTTCGATATAAGACTACGATTTATGATTCTTCAATTGGCGCTCAGAGCTCTGACCTGTTATCATTGAACCTTTCTAACAAGTCCGTTTTTTCTCCTCATGACCAAAAATCATGGATCCACGACTGCTATGAATGGGTTATGTTTACGATAATTTAGATGAACATCAAACTTTGATATGTTTGTTATACACCATTCAACATATAACTATTTGGTGGTGCTCGCTAACTCTTCAACCGTCTAAGTTTATATTAGTGTATCTAGCATTATTTATTTCTTGTGGTTTGATTTATCAAAATATCTTTATTTAATAAGGTATTAAAACGAACATATAAATATACATTACGACTTGGGTTACACCACTATTATAATTATGTCGAGAAGTACACTAGTGTTTACACTAAAGAGCGTAAATTAATAGATTATATGTTTAGGAAAAGGGAGTTAATATTTACACAACACTCCTCTCTATCTCTCTCTACACATACATAGATATATATAGTGACACATTAAGTCAATAAGAGTGTGGGAATAAGATTTAGAAATGTGAAAATAGTGAAAGTCTTAGGAAAATAGAAAACTTCAGTCAATTTTTGAAATAGTTATCCGTAAACTAAAACGTATAAATGCCACGTTAGTTAACTCTACATCATTACATAACTTGTGATGATCTATGATCCTTATTAGAAACAAACATATTAGATGAACACAATGTTTAATTCGACAAATGCTACTAACACGGCTTAACTTTTTCGAAGAGTTAGGACTAGGTCTTTTGTAGTGAAGGTGTTCATCAACTGGATCAATATATTTTTTAGAACATTAATTTTTCTGAAATTTACTGTTACAATTCATCTATTGCCCACTTTGTGGGATTCGAACCTACACGACTATAATGATAATAACCACATCTTGTCACTAAACCAAGAGGTTATCCGCGACCAATATTTACTTGTCGTATGCTTGAGTCGGTAAATAATAAGTAGCTGCAAAGCTAGATTTATGCATTAATGTCATAACTTTCTTGGGTCCCAATCCAAAGGTTCAACACTACGTGTCATGCGTTTGAACCTAAGCCTTGATCCATGACTTGCAACAACTTCTTGAATTATTAAATTCGATGGTGTGGAAACTTGAAAGAAAGCATTTCAAATGATAACACTCTACCCTACAAATTAAACGTCTTTGAAAAGGGCCTCTAATAACTTTGAGCATGAATTCGTGTCATGTATCTATCAATATTGTCCAATTGTTTGACATAAAATTTTTCATCAACTTTGAGCATTTGGGCACTCGCTTAAAATGGCAAACCCAATGCACAAGGCTCCTGCAAGCGTAGGGTCCGAGGGGTGTCAGGCCAATTTAGTTCTGATGTACGAATTCTTACTCTACATTTTTGCAATTGACTGTTTCCACGACTCGAACCTTTCACCTCTGAGGTTTTATTTTTATCATTATGTATCAATATATGTGTGTTTTCTCGCATTTCTTTTTAAAATGTGCAACAGCTTGTTTCCACGATTCAAACCCCTAACCTCTAAGGTTCAAATATGTTTGTATAATTATGTGTTAGTATATATGTGTTTACTTGCATTTCTTTTTAAGAAGTATCATCGTAACATGATGATTATAGTACAGACAAAATCTTGTAGGTCTTAAAGATAAAGTTTTTAGAATTTAGAGTAAATTACGTTTTTGGCCCCTGTGGTTATATCACTTTTACTATATTAGCCCAAAATAAGAATTTTTAACATATCTGCCCCCATGGTCTCTATAACTAACCATTTTGGCCCCTAAGTCTAACTATTTTAGCCCCCATGGTCTCTATAACTAACCATTTTGGCCCCCATGATCTGTAGACTTAGGGGCCACAATGGTTAGTTATAGAGACCATGGGGGCAGATATGTTAAAACTTCTTATTTTGGGCTGATATAGTAAAAGTGATATAACCACAGGGACCAAAAATGTAATTTACTCTAGAATTTAAGAAAAACCAAAGAACAGCTTGTGATGAAGAAGTCCGTACATAACAATGCCGTCCTTTGTTTTACCTCTCTCTTCTTTTAATTGCCTGTTACCCACAAATGGTCCCAAACAAAGAAACTTATGTGTAACTGCCACAATAAAGATAACAAAAGGTATAACCTATGACAATATGTTCTACATTTTTAACATCGTTTTACTCCTGAGTACCATCTAATAAACCTATGCTTACAAGGATTCGAACTCACACTACGTTTGTGAGAGACTATCACCAATGACGCTAAATCACAGAGCTATGGGCTTACATGTTCTAATCATGGCCGGCTATGATGGTGTGCGGGGAGGACTTCCGCACAAATTCCGTGATTTCAAGGGGCACGAGATTTTTTAAAAATAATTTGATATATACATGTTTTTTTTAAATATAAACACATACCAATTCCAATATAGGACCATTTTTAAAATACCTTTTAATGATTTATAATTTAGCCCAATACATATAAGGTTTATCGGCCCAATACTAATATGATTCTAATAAAAATTATAACACACAAGACAATTTCATGGATTCTTGAAATCTGAAAGGACAAGACGAACAAACTCATCAGAGTAACGAACAGTAAATTGATAGATCGCGGTAATCTGCAAATAACGATGTAAACTCACTAGAATACTATGAATTTGTCATTATCATAATTGTATTGTTTATCAAATACTACAATTTTTGCCATTTTCATAATTATATTGTTTACGTTAAAGCATATGTGCACATTTTTCGAGATCGAACAGGGTACGTGAATTCTCAGAGACGCCACTTGTTTCAATTAGCTATGACTTTTCTTTATTTTCATGAATGGTCAAAAGTACATGCGAGTTAGGTTTGTTAACCCTTCTTTTGACTAAAACTCCTGTTAATAATGGTGTCCAAATTATTGGACCGAGAATTGTAAATCAAACACTGAACATTATTATTGTTTATGTATATGTGTGTTTAGAATATAATGATTATATCAATCGGTATTGAGAAAAATAGGGGCTTGTATTAGAATGTAGAGAGAAATTGTAATTAGGGTTTACAAGAAAGGTGTTTATGTAAGACACCATGTTACACACTAGCCCCTATACTATAAATTATTGTCTTGTTTCTGACACTCCCCCTCAAGTTGAGTAGTGGAATCACCAATACTTAACTTGCTTAAGCAGCTACTAAACGCGTTTCCGTTGATGGCTTTTGTGAGAATATCTGCGAGTTGATCTTTAGATGGCACATATGGGAGCTCTATGATTTTTTCCTCCAGTTTCTCCTTGATGAAATGTCGATCTACCTCCACGTGTTGCATTCGATCATGTTGAAATGGGTTTTTTGAGATCTGTATTGCAGCCGTATTGTCACACATAATATTGCTTGGTTCCCTTTGGGAGAATTTGATGTCTTCTAGTAGCTTCCTGATCCAAAGAACTTCGTTTAACCCTCGGGCTATACGTCTAAATTCTGCTTCTGCACTCGACAGAGCAACCACCTTTTGCTTCTTACTTCTCCATGTAACCAGGTTTCCACCGACCAGGAAAAATATCCTGATGTTGACCTTCGTTTTCCTTTATCTCCTGTCCAGTCTGCATCAGTGTAGAGCTCAACATTTAAATGTCCAAACACTCCATGGCCTTCGGTCCCCTTGAGATACCTTAAAATTCTTTGAGCTGCTTCCATGTGGGCAACTTGTGTTTGGTGCATGAACTGACTTACTACTCCAACAACATAAGCTATATTAGGACGAGTGTGAGAGAGATAAATTAACTTGCCCACGAGCCATTGATACCTTTCTTTGTATGCAAGCTCTCCATTAAATTCCATCTGAAGGTTCTGATTCACCACCATTGGAGTATCCATCAGTTTACAATCAATCAGCCCGGTTTCTGCCAGGAGATCGAGGACAAACTTTTTTTTGGCAGATGAAGATTCCCCGTTTAGACCTAAGAACTTCTATCCCGAAAAAATACTTAAGATTCCTAAGGTTTTTCATTTCAAATTTTGAGAACAGATTCTTTTTCAGTCGTGTTATTTCTTCTACATCATTTCCGGTAATAATCATGTCGTCTACATATATGATAAAGCACGTTACAAGACCGTTTCTTTTCTTGAGAAACAGGGTATGATCAGCATTACTTTGGTGATACCCATATTCCTTCTTGGCCAAAGTGAACTTTCCAAACCATGCCCGAGAAGACTGTTTCAGTCCGTATAAAACAACAGATCGTGCCTCAGCCCGAGACTGCGAATTTAGCAGGAACGGCGGAATGTTGTCAGAAGCTGCCGGATCGGAGAGGCTTACTGGTGTTCGAGAAAATGATTTGCAGGAACGGATTGATTTGATTGTAGTTTTTTTTGTGTCGTGGCTGTCGGATTGTGAACAGTTTGAGATTGGATTGTGCCGGAACTGTGGTCGGATTTTCTGGTTTTTTTTTCGTTTGAGTTTGATTTTGTTGTCGGGGTTTTCTAGTTTGAGATTGAATTGGCTGGGATAGATTGTAGATGATGAGCACCGTGTTCAAGAATCAAGACCACTACTTTGATACCATATCAATCCGTATAGAGAAAAATAGGGGCTTGTGTTAGATTGTAGAGAGAAATTTTAATTAGGGTTTACAAGAAAGGTGTTTATATAAGACACCATGTTATACACTAGCCCCTATACTATAAATTATTGCCTTCTTTCTGACAGATTAGGTGTAAAGTAGTACTATGTTAGTTAAGTTTAAATATGATCCATTCAAACAAGTGTAACCTTCCACCGAGAAATACATGAGGCGCGCCTCGGCGCAGACCAAAAAAAGACAGAACTGCCCTTAGGGCCATTCCCGTCTGTTTCAATTGCAAAGTACCCGCCACCAACCATTTTTTGAGATCATATTTAAGTTATTGTATGTTGTACTTTTCTGTTATCAAGACATAATCCTAAATAATACAGTTACTGTCCTCTTTGTGTGTTTATAAGGGTGTGTTACCACTTACCGAAAGAAACCAACAAAACACCATCAACCGATGTGTTTGTTTATCTTGTGTTGTTTCAAATCAGTGTGTGTGGAGTATTGATCGTAATCTAGGACGGTCCTTGCATTCTTGCAATTTGTACATATATAGTTCTCGTTTTGTAGTTGTTATCATGTCCATGTGTTTAGTTGTACTAATAATGAAACCCCACAACGTACACAATGTAAAACGATAAGAATGCACGTGAATTCTTGGTTCCCAAATGTCTATTCTGGTGAAATAATGGCCTATACTAGCCCTTCATGATCATCAATTAAGGTTGAAGTTGAAGCTCTATAACTTTGTTAACAAAAAAAGGATTAGTTACATCAAATTGTAACATCCTTTTATATTTATATCATCATATACCTGAAACTCCATCTTTTTTGTTCATTCGCATGCAACATACTGTATCTTGGTACAATTATACATAGAGACGTTACATCAAATTATATACTATTAAAGACAAAGACAAAGGTCGGTGGAGACCTTTCTCTTTTAACCCTTAAGTTTTTGATTTTTTTTTCATTTTTTAAAGCCCTTACACTTTCAAGTTTTTCCACTTTACACCCTTAATTTTTTAACATGAAACACTATTAACCATTATCTTTAAGTAAGTTACACATTCACTTCTAACTTTCAGTAATCGACAACTTTGACATTCTTAACCTTTTCTACTTAATAACTTGACACCTCCTTTGGTTTAAATGACTTTTACGACTTTACACCGCAACGTGGACAAATTATTATACTTTTTTTAATCTATGATCTACTTATTTTGTGTACGTTCGTAAACTGTATTTGAAAATAAGCCGGGTCAAATATACTACGTTTTCATTCGATGACGATGTAATTTTTTTTAAGTAAAGAGTACGAGTTACTTTAACTTTCGACACCGCCGCAACGCGGAGCGGGTCAACATCATAGTATCAATATGTAAACAAAAGTATCTTGCATTTTAGTATAATGGTAAGTACCGTAGTCTGATTTGAAAGGAACCCACCACCATAATTAAGTATATATAGAATTAGGATTCGGTTAAAAGAGAAACCACTACGAGAACCATGAGAACTCCCCCATACAATAGAATTTTAACACATCATCTATAATTAATTTAATTCAAAAGATTATTTTAGTTTTTTTCTCTCAATGTCACATCCTCTTTCTCTTATCTCTAAAACACATCACATCATCATTATCTCTCTCATTCCATCTTTTTTATATTTTTTAAACGGAAAATTTAGTGGTTTTAACTAGTTGAGTCCAAAAGCAAAAAGTTTAACGACCTGAGTCCCTATAAGCATTTTCATTAACCATTTGAGTCCAAATTTTAACCTTTTGAGTCCAATTTTTTGGACTTAAATCGTTATAAAATAAACAAAATTGGACTCAAAACGTTATAAAATAAATGGCTAGGCACTCAGGGCGTTAAACTTTTTGATTTTGGACTAAAGTGGTTAAAACCACTAAAATACAGGGACTCAAAAAGTAATTTACTCTTTTTATATTTAAAATTGAGAAAAATATCTTAATTTTTAAATCCAAACACCAAAAGTATTACGTAATTTACAAAATACAAAAATATAGAAAATGATATCTATTTCTTTTTGCTCTATGTTCCCTAACTACAACATAATATTCTTTATAAAATGCAAGCTATATTTGTCATATATGTTTATTAGAAAAATACAAAATTATTGAAAATGATATCTATTACCTTTTGCTCTATTTTCCCCTAATTCTAACATAATGTTGTTTATAAAATGCAAGTTATATTTTTCATATATGTTTATTGAAATTTCTATTTCATTCGTTAACGTTTAATGACTTTGCACTACAACTTTTTAAAAAAACATTCGACAACGTACGTAAATAAGTTTTGACAACGTGCGTAAAAAAGTTTTGACAACGTGCTTAAAAAAAGTTTCGACAGTGTGCGCAAACATTTACACGAACTGAGTATGAGAACACCACTATGTAAAAAATAAATAAATAAATAAATATTTTGACAACGTGCATAAAAGAAGTTTTTTTACGCCCTGATCGCCGACCCGAGCTCCTCTAAATGTCACGCGTAAATCTATTCTTCATACGTATGTAAAAACGGAAGGCATAAACTAGTTTTTACGTGCGTTTGAAAAATGTTTTTATCTAAGTTGTCGAATGTAAAATATTTTTTTTTGCGCTTGGTATCGAATGAAAAAAAAATGTTTTTTACGCCCTTGATCGTCGGTCCGAGCTCCTCTAAATGTCACGCATAAATCTAATTTTCAAACGTATGTAAAAATGGCACACATAAATGTTTGCTTTTAACATACGTTTGAAAAATTGTTTCTCGTAAGTTGTCGAATGTAAAAAAAAATCGCACATGGTGTCGAATGTAAAAAAAATTCGTGCACGGTGTTGAATGTAAAAAATGTTTTTTACGCCTCTGATCGCCGTCCCGAGCTTCTCTAAACCTTTATGAAATGTAAACGCTGTGTTTTTATCTTTGACTTTCGTATGTGTTGGGGCTTTTACATTCAAATGACGAGGATAACGAACAAAAAATGAAGATCAGGATCAAAGATTGAAGACGTTTTCTTTTTATACATGTAGTGTAATTTTTTTTGTATGAAAATCATGTGTGATAATTAATTCTTTTTTTTAAATAGATTAACGTAATAATGTTGACATGAAGAGTGATGTACTCTATAATGTTTGATTGTAAGTTTGACAAGTTGACATGAATAGTACACAAGTCAAATTTTCCAAAATACCCTTCTTGTACTATATATTTTTTTTAATGAATAAAATCACTATAAGACAAATCAAACCTTAACAATTCAATCTCAACCACTCATACATGCATAAGAGATCTAGGGTGGATAATGGTTCCTACGGTTCTCGCATCTAAAGCTAGTTCCTATTTTACCCCCTCCCTATAGAATTATATAGCATAGATAAATAAGTCAAACTATAGAGTAAACTGCCAAAATGGTCCTAGAGGTTTGGTCACTTTTGCCATATTAGTCCAAAATTCAAACCTTTTGAATTAGGGTCCCTGTTGTTTAAATTTTGTTGCCATTTTCATACAAAATCAAAATTTGGTTAGATTTTTCAGTTAACATCCAACTTTTCTGTCTTTTACCTCACTTTTAATGAAGGGCAAAATGGTCTTTTAAGGTTTTATTATAACAAATTAAAAAAATCTGAACATTTTGCCCCTTCATTAAAAGGGAGAAAAAGACAAATAAACTGGATATTAAGTGAAAAATCTGATAAGATTTTGCTTTTTGGATGAAAATGGCAACAAAATTGAAACCATAGGAACCTAGATTCAAAAGGTTTGTGTTTTGGACTAAAGTGGCAAAAGTGACCAAACCTCAAGGACCATTTTGGCAGTTTACTCCAAACTATAAGTAAGTTACATGTAATATTGAAAAAATAACGTATATTAACATGTCCGGAACCTAGAGTTTAGGATTGTATGAAACTCGTTTCGAGCAAGAGGCTCAAATATCTGCAACATCACCATACCCTAACCTAGAGTGTATGTAGTAATTAATCTTACTTTTAGGATCCTCAAGCTGTAAAACAATACTAGTCCAATACATGACTTTAAAATCATGTTCCATCTTAGCATCATAATTAATCACGAAATTTTGTATTTTTAGGAGTCAAAATATAAAAGTAAAATAGGGTTAAAAATTCAAACGGGTTGCATAAGGAAAACAAATTAGA